>NC_068294.1:4152326-4802326 GCF_025860055.1 Xyrauchen texanus | reverse complement strand
ACTAGTATTTAAATCGTAATATTTTACACTACAGTTTTGACTGACAGCCCAACACGACAACGGACCCCAGCCTGACCTCGACCAACGAGTACGGATCAACCTTCGTCACAAGACCCGGGTCCCACATGGAATGTTCAGACACTCCTTCGCTCCGGAGCTGCCACCCTGCTGTCCCGAGAGCTCTGCCGCTATAACATCTCCTTGGCAGGGCTCTGTGAAGTTCGATGGCACGGTAATGGCGAAACAACAGCAGGCGACCATTGCTATTTCTGGAGTGGCCCTGAGAGATGGACAGGCCTTTATGGCGTGGCACTTGCCATCCCAAAAACCCTCCGCAAGTCCCTCATCAACTGGACACCCCTGAGCGACAGATTACTGTCGGCCCGCTTTCGCCATCAACACGGCAAGATGACAGTAATCGTTGCTTATGCCCCTACCGATGTTGCTGACGAGGAAGCAAAGGATGCCTTCTTTGACCAACTTCACCAGGCTGTTGGCCAAGCCTCACCACACGACATCACCATCATCCTCACCGATGCCAACGCCACTCTGTCTAGCAGTGATCGGCACACAGGCTCACCTGTCAGCACAATCTTTGCTGACAGGTTCACAAACGACAATGGTAACCGCCTTCTCCTTCTCTGCCATCACAACAATCTCTGTGTTGCTGATACCTGGTTTCGCGGAAGCTTATCCATCACTGGACATGGCACAGCCCAGATGGCAGAACTAGGAAAGCGCTGGACCATATCCTCATCTCTCGACGCTGGAAGCCGTTTGTCACCAACTGCCGTGTGTACCAAGGAGCAGAGCTTGGCAACACCGACCATCGCTTGCTGGTGGCCCAGCTTAAGCTAAAGCTGCGAGTCAACCAGCACACCAAGACTCAGCCTCGCCTTGACTCCTCCCTACTCAGTGATCCAAACATCGCCACAGATTTCAGCTGCGCCATCCGCCGCACATTTGATAACCTGGCTACCGACAAGGTGAACGACTGGCAGACCTTCAAGGAAAGTATCATCCAGTCAGCTCACAATGTCTTCGGATGCTTCCGACCCTCCCCGAAAAAGCCCTGGATATCAGAGAGAACATTCAACATCATCGACCGGAGACGTGAGGCCCGCCTCCGAGGTGACATGACGGAATATCGGCGACTGAACCGTCAGCGCAATGTGGCTATAGCTGAGGATAGGGAGAAGTTCTGGCAGGCAGAAGCTAAACACCTAGAGTCCGCGGCCAATAACAATAATATGAGCCGTGTCTTCAGTCTGCTGCGCCAAGCCCGTAATGGTCCACGCATCAAGACAGCCCTGGTGAAAGATTCCGATGGCAATCTTATAGCAAATGAAGCAAACTGCCTTGAACGCTGGAAAGAGCCTCCTTCTGCAGCACGGTACCTCCCCTGCTGATACCGCCACCTTATCGACCGTTAATGCTACAGCCCTAAGTGCTGTCTGCAATACAGACCCTGTCACACCTGAGGAAGTCAGAGCCGCTCTGGAAAAACTAAACAACAGGAAAGCCCCCGGCATCTGTGCAATAACCGCTGAGATGCTAAATTCTGGGGGTGAAACCATTGTCGAGTGGCTTACCCACATATTCAATGAGGTGTGGGAGACAGAAAGGCTTCCCAGCGACTGGACCACAGGAGTCATCCTGCCCTTCTGGAAACATAAAGGTGACAGGCTAGTCTGCGGCAACCACAGAGGCATTACCCTGCTCTCCATCCCAGGCAAACTCTTTACCAAGATTTTGCTCACTCGTGCTCTCCCAGCCATCAGAAGCAGCCGCCGCCCCCAGCAGGCCCCCAAACCGCTCCACGATAGACCAAATCTCTGCCGTTCGCTTGATGATAGAGAAGACCTATGAATTCCGTAATGATCGCCATCTTTACATTGGGTTCATAGATCTGAAGGCTGCCTTTGACACCGTTTGCCATACTTCACTGTGGAGTATCCTACACGCCCTTGGAGCACCACCCAAGATCGTTGCACTATTCAAGCTGTTTTATAGCAACGCTCAGAGCTGTGTCCGTATTAACGGCAGAGACTCAGACTGGTTTCCCATCTCCAGTGGCGTTCAGCCAGGGCTGCGTGGCTGCTCCTGACCTCTTCAACTGCATCATTGACCATCTGATGTCTAGGGTTTGTGAGCGGATCCCGGAGTGTCGCTTCGGCAGTTACCACCTGACTGACCTGGAGTACGCTGATGACACCATCCTGCTCAGCACGTCCTACAGCCAGTTGAGAGACGCTCTGGGCATATACAGCGAAGAGGCTGAGAAGCTTGGCCTTCAGGTGAACTGAACAAAAACCAAGTTTATGTATGTCGGTGATGGACCGCATCCAACCTCCCTGCAGTTTAGCAATGATATTGTAGAGCCTGTCAACAACTTTGTGTATCTGGGATCCTTAGTGACAGACAACGGGGACCTAAAACCAGAGATTACCCGCAGAAGAGCCCTGGCTGCGTCAGCTCTGCAGTCTCTCTGGAAACCACTTTGGAGGCACCAGTCCATCTCACGCAAGATGAAGCTCCGGATTTACAACTCAGCAGTACTCTCCATCCTGCTTTATGGCTCGGAGACTTGGCCCTTAAATAAGACACTGATTACAAGATTAGATGGCTTTGATAGCAGGGCCCTCAGGACCATTGAGAAGATCAGGTGGCCCCAGTGGATTTCCAATCAAGTGCTTAGAGCCCGCACGTGCCAGCCCAGAGCATCTTGCCTGGCTGCGCAACGTCGCACCCGCTGGCTTGGCCATGTCCTCCGTTTGCCTCCTGACCACCCGACAACAAGAGCCATTCTCCAGATTGATCCGAGAGTCGCAGGCTGGAGACGACCACGAGGTAGACCCCGCACCCGATGGCTTGACGTCCTTGCGGGCGACCTCCAACAACATGGAGTTGCTGTGGAGGATGCAGAGCAGATGGCACAAGACCATCAGCAATGGAAACAACTGGTTCATCTGGTCGGCTCAACGCACAGGGATGGGACGCCCCCATACCCATTGCAGGAGCCAAAATAATAATAATAATAGCTTTGACTAAAAAGTAAATAGATTACAGTAACTAATTAGTTAATTAATAGTCTAATTACTTTGTAATCAGATTAAACCCAACACTGTTAAAAGCTCAGTATAAATAACTTACATTTGTATGGTCACACAAACAGGGTTTCTGTAAGTTGGTAATAACCAGTTTTTGACCATTTTACCACAAATTCGACAGAAATCCCTTTAGTTGATGCCACAATTGTACAGTGTGACGCCATGCCAAGCGCTTCGCTGCCCTTCGCTGGTTTAAGCTGGTAATTCCATGATGGACTTTTTTTATATATATAAACGTGTATCATTCATTTGACCTGATTGTGTCATTGTTAGCCTATATTTCATTATTATGCATAGTCCATCATGCTTACAGCACAAAATAAACAGAAATTATATTGGATTTCCAGCCAATTTTATCACACCTTGACCGGCACCAAAATATCTTAGCGGAAACTCTGGCCACAAGACAGATCCAGTCCCCATTCGCTGTAAATGCATGGAAAAGAGCGACCAGCACAGTCTTGAAAGAAAGTCTTACAGGTTTGGAACTACTTTTGTGTGAACTATTCTTGTACTTTGAAGTCCAAGTATATTGTTTTTATCTGAAATTTGTGTGAGGTGCCCGTCATGTAAGATGAAGATGAGAGACACCACTGTTTGATGTTTGGATCAAATGTTGTGTGATATTGAAATAATTGTGTTCTCTGTGGACCAGCCTCGGCAGAACAGACTGATTTCTCAGGGAAATGAGCGAGCGCTGGTCGTATCGTGGGTGGCACGATCACACTGAGGAGATTGCGTGGGTCCAGGGCTTATTCCGGGATCTAATCAGTGCGGCAGAGGAACACGATTTTAATGAGTGATACTTTACACAAAACAACTCTCATTACTTTCCTGTGCGTGCCGACTTCCATTATAGAGGGCCAGATTATCACAGGGTATCAATGTGATGTTCAACATGATTATACTCCCTTATTATAGGGCTGAAACCTACAGCAAACATCCATCAGGCAGTGTAACAGGTCAATGGGGAAGAGGAAACATCTCTGTTTAGAAAAAGAACTTGTGCTATTGATAGTGACTATACCTGTGCTGTTTTTCCATCCACTGGGCAACTTATACAGTGACTTTAAGTAGATCGGGCTAGTTGTCACAAGTGGAAGTTGTCAAATTGTCTCAGTAACTATAAGGTTTTCTATCAACAGTTCAATTACATTCATTTATGTTTTCTCTAGCAGTGGATTTGCATGTTGGTTTCAAACGTCTATGTCTAAACCATCTTAAATTTGATAATTGTTTTGTATAAATGTTTCTATCCTCCAAACTTAAATTCCACTATGCTGTTGCAGTTGAGTAAACAAGTTAACCCAATAAAACTACACAGTAACACTTTACATTAATGTTCCCATTGTTAAGGGTTTATTAAGGGTTTATTAATCACTAAAAAGTCATTTACAAATGCAAACGGTCTTGGACTCTGATCCGTGGATTGACGATTTTGGTGTGCCTTCACGCATGGATTGGGATGGCAGGATTACCCGGTAAATTGCGTGGAAGGGGAATATGTTTGCATGTGAACCAACGCTGGTTCAAAAACACGTTGGTAAGAGAGCGACGCTGCACCATAGACATTGAACTGCTTTCTGTGTACTTGCACCCACATTATCTTCCTAGAGTATTTCCCCAGATATTTGTAACGGTTGTCTACATTCATCCGAGGGCTAACAAGAGTACTGCCTCCGAACAGATTATGCAGGTCACCCAGAAACTCCAATCACAGTCTCCTGATGCGCCTATTATAATTTGAGGAGATTTGAGTCATTGTTCACTAGATACATCACTGAGAAATTTGTCACTGAGAAATACGTGTCTCGTTCTACCAGACAAAATATGATTTTGGATCCATCAGAGGGGCATATAAATCTATTCCACTCCCTCCACTGGGCTCCTCTGATCATAATTGTGTACATCTTGTTCCGACATATCGCACATCATTGCAGGGGGGAGAAGTGCTTACAAGGTCTGTGAAATATTGCTCAGAGAACTCTTGTCACTACAAGGTTGTCGGGACTGTAGTGTATGGGAGGAAGGTATTGATTCGGCTGTGGACATTGATGGACTTACTGATGTGGTCGGTTCATGGGTGGACCTCTTTAATTATAAAATCATTTGAGATACTGATAAAACATGAGATTCAGGCTAAAATCGGAAATTCCCTTGACCCACTGCAATTTGCCTATAGAACTAGAAGGGGGGTGCAGGATGTAACATTAACACTTCTTGATCTTGTATATAAGCATCTAGAGGGCAGAGGAAATCATGTTAGGTTAATGTTTGTCCATTTATCATCAGCGTTTAATACTATTCAACCACACTTGTTAGTTCAGATACGTAGAGATCGTTTTTAGCGTAGACTCCAACTTGGCTGGTTGGAGACTGGATTTTCTTACGGACAGGACCCAAACAGTTAGAGTGAATGACTGTAACATCTTCTGGTTCCCCCAGGGGTGTGTTCCCTCACCTCTTTTATGCATTCTTTATACCGATGATTGCATAGATAGTTTATGGTTCAGCATACCCTCAAATTTGCCAACGATACTGTACTAGTGAGTTTGTTGAAGGACGATGAAATGACTCATGGTGCTGTTGTAGAGTATTTTTAAAGTGGTGTCAAGATGCTTTCTTGGAGTTGAATGCATTTAAAACCAAAGATATGTGTTTTGATATTAGATGGCAACAATCAGCTCCTGCAAACACCCACATCAATGGTCAATCCATAGATTTAGTAGACAGCTATATAGATCTGGGTACTATAATTTACAGTAAGTTGTCCTTAGAAATGAATACAGAGAGTCTGTGTAAGATGAGTTATCAACACCTCTGCTGTCTGAGGAAACTGCCAAAGCTTCAGATGGATAGGTCATTGATGACTCACAGAACCTATATTGAGTCTTTACTTACTTCTTCTTTGCTTTGTTGGTTTGCATCATTATGTGTAAATCACAAAAATGCATTAAGAATGATTGTTCACACTGAACTGATTGGCAAAGTCAGGACTAGCTAAGTTGTGACAGCACTCGGAGAAGCATCATTCTTTTGACATCAATGTGACATGGAAACTGACAACACAAGTGAGTCAAGACATTACAGTTAATAATATAAACACAAAGCAGACTGTAGAAAAATGACATAATCATTTTAATCTCACTATATTTGTCTATTTTGGTGCATTGTGACATGAATCATAAAATATGACATTTGATGTTTATAACTAATATGACTAAGTGTATTATAAAGCATTTCAAACATGTAAATCAAAAAGTTCACTATTTGGCAAGTATTGCATGAAAGTTGCCCTTTTTATTCATGTTGTTAAAATAACAGTATTATGGATTTTTTATGACTTATTAATCATTAATAAAACTCTTTATAAACCCTTAAGAACATTCATGTAAAGTGTTACCATATGTTGCAGTAATGAATATAAACAGAAAGTGCACTGAAGTAAAATTACATAATCCATCCTTTTAATGTTAATTACTGTAAGAATAAGTGCATTTATTAAGCATTTATAACATGTGAGGTAAAACGGCTCACTATTATTAGTCATTAATGAATCCCTTTATAAACCCTTAACAAAAGGAAGAGATTTACATTTTTGATGTTTCAGTAATTGCTTTGTTTTTTTTTTAGCATATTAATTTATCTTAAAATCCTAAAATACAGGTGAAACTCGAAAAATTAGAATATCATGCAAAAGTTCATTAATTTCAGTAATTCAACTTAAATGGTGAAACTAATATATTATATAGACTCATTACAAGCAAAGTAAGATATTTCAAGCCTTTATTTGATATAATTTTGATGATTATGGCTTACAGCTTATGAAAACCCCAAATTCAGAACTCAGAAAATTAGAATATTGTGAAAAGGTTCAGTATTGTAGCTCAAAGTGTCACACTCTAATCAGCTAAACACCTGCAAAGGGTTCCTGAGCCTTTAAATGGTCTCTCAGTCTGGTTCAGTTGAATTCACAATCATGGGGAAGACTGCTGACCTGACAGTTGTGTAGAAAACCATCATTGACACCCTCCACAAGGAGGGAAAGCCTCAAAAGGTAATTGCAAAAGAAGTTGGATGTTCTCAAAGTGCTGTATCAAAGCACATTAATAGAAAGTTAAGTGGAAGGGAAAAGTGTGGAAGAAAAAGGTGCACAAGCAGCAGGGATGACCGTAGCCTGGAGAGGATTGTCAGGAAAAGGCCATTCAAATGTGTGGGGAGCTTCACAAGGAGTGGACTGAGGCTGGAGTTACTGCATCAAGAGCCACCACACACAGACGGGTCCTGGACATGGGCTTCAAATGTCAAACGTCTTACCTGGGCTAAAGAAAAAAAGAACTGGTCTGTTGCTCAGTGGTCCAAAGTCCTCTTTTCTGATGAGAGCAAATTTTGCATCTCATTTGGAAACCAAGGTCCCAGAGTCTGGAGGAAGAATGGAGAGGCACACAATCCAAGATGCTTGAAGTCCAGTGTGAAGTTTCCACAATCTGTGTTGGTTTGGGGAGCTATGTCATCGGCTGGTGTTGGTCCACTGTGCTTTATTAAGTCCAGAGTCAACGCAGCCGTCTACCGGGACATTTTAGAGCACTTCATGCTTCCTTCAGCAGACAAGCTTTATGGAGATGCTGACTTCATTTTCCAGCAGGACTTGGCACCTGCCCACACTGCCAAAAGTACCAAAACCTGGTTCAATGACCATGGTATTACTGTGCTTGATTGGCCAGCAAACTCGCCTGACCTGAACCCCATAGAGAATCTATGGGGCATTGCCAAGAGAAAGATGAGAGACATGAGACCAAACAATGCAGAAGAGCTGAAGGCCGCTATTGAAGCATCCTGGTCTTCCATAACACCTCAGCAGTGCCACAGGCTGATAGCATCCATGCCACGCCACATTGAGGCAGTAATTAATGCAAAAGGGGCCCAAACCAAGTACTGAGTACATATGCATGATTATACTTTTCAGAGGGCCGACATTTCTGTATTTAAAATCCTTTTTTATTGATTTCGTGTAATATTCTAATTTTCTGAGATTCTGAATTTGGGGTTTTCATAAGCTGTAAGCCATAATCATCAAAATTATATCAAATAAAGGCTTGAAATATCTTACTTTGCTTGTAACGAGTCTATATAATATATTAGTTTCATCTTTTAAGTTGAATTACTGAAATTAATGAACTTTTGCACAATATTCTAATTTTTCGAGTTTCACCTGTAGGTTGTGTAACTGAAGGTTCCATTGTGACAACTTACCCCATAGAGTGTGACAACATGCCATTCTTTTGGAGCATCTTATCGCAAAAGGTCAACTCATTTTTTTTCTGGCAATACTGGATGAAATGTAATATGTGGAATTAAAAAATGTACTTTTCTTTTTTTTTTTGACTACCTTAATTCAAAACCTTAATTAGGAGGGTCGGACCTCTGTAATTTGCATTCTGGTTCCTTTTCATTCAGTTTGCATTTCTGCTTTCCCTATTCCCCTCTCTTTCTTTGCATCTGAATGTGAAGGCACTATAAATCATACTTGATGAATAAAGTGCTCAGATATCAGGCAAATAAATAAAAAGCCACTAACGCAGGTTTCCTGCAGTGTGATGAATGTGCTGAAGTTCAGTGCTGAAAGGTTTTTTGCCTCATTTTATGAAAGTAATGGTTCACCCAAAAATGAAATTGTTTTCTTTTACACCCCCTCATGTTGTTGTAAACCTGTATGACCTTCTTGCTTATTGTGTGACGATTTTGACAGAAATGTAAGTTCTTATTCACTGATAATCTTCCTCTGTGCCAAAATGGACCACAAACATGGTATTGACTTAAAGAGACAGTTCACCCATCCCAGATGTGTATGACTTTCTTTCCTCTGCTGAACACAAAAAAAGATTTTTAAAAGAATAATTCAGCTCTGTAAGTTTGTCCAATGCAAGTTAATGGTGACTGGACATTTCAAGCTCCAGAAATCACATAAAGGAAACATAAAAGTGGTTAAATATCTGTCTTCAGAAGCAATATGATACAGAAACAGATCCTGTTTTACTATAAATTAGATTAATAGTAGAAAAGGATTGAAATATTGATCTGTTTCTTACTCAGAGTGATTGCATGCCTTCAGAAGACATGGATTAAATCACTGGAGTCGTATGGATTACTTTTATGCTGAGATCTGTGTAGCTTGAAAGGTGTAGTCACCATTCACTTCATTTCAAAATCTTCATTTGTGCTCTCCTGAAGAAAGTCATACACATCTGGGATGGCATGAGTGTCAGTAAATGATGAGAGAATTTTCATTTTTGGGTGAACGATTTCTTAAAAAATGTTATGTTCACACCATTTGTCGCCATAAGTTCTTGCAAGTCTTGTGACCAAACATCATATATATTAATGGTGCCACACTTTATTTAAAGCTAACAGCGGAGGTGAAGATTTTCAGTGAATAATGACCTACATTTTGATTTGCTCCTTACACAAAGCTATCATATGGCTTCAATAGACATATAGCACACAAATATGGACTATTTTTATAGTGCTTTAATTTTTTTATTTTTTTCATGTTGAAGATTGACAGACCAAGTCCCCATTCACTTTCATTATGAAAAAGTGGCCAGTGTTGTGAAGTTTTTCTACAAAAGAGCAATTGATTGCATCTCAATCTCTTGCTCTCACACAAACGCAACCATCCACAATGCGTTCACAATAAACATACAAACACACTTAATGAATAATTATAAATTCATATATACATACTAAATACACTCCATAATGAATTCATACATACATTATGGATACTTCCACAAACAGTCCAAATTTACATAACTGTGCTCACAGCTGCAAACACTTTTCATTGCTAATATTAGTGTTGTTCAATAAATATCTTTATGTAAACATTTGATGTTGCAGAAGCATTGAAATTGCGTTGAGGCTGAGAGACTGACAGATGCAAACACAAAGCAGCAGCGAGCCTGACTAGGAGAAATATCAACCAGTGGCTGATTTCAAAACCTGCAAGTCATTTCTCATTTGATTTCTTATTGAAGCAATATTCAGAGGGACCTGCTCACTGTGAGTGGGCTGTTATGTTGCCATGGTAATGATTTTCTTCCCGCTTATTGACTGCTTTGTCAGTTGTGTTTAGGTGACACCATGTGGGAAACAAGAGACAATACACAGCATTAACAGCCATAATAGAATAGATTAGAACACAACAGAAAGTGTTATTTTTGATTATTATGTTCTAATCTTTTCTATTTTATTCTAATCATTCTATTTTTGCCAGAATCATGTTATTATAGAGTATTTATTATATTGTAATCATTCTACTTGGCCCTAAAGGTGTTTTTGAAATGCATTAATGCATAATTAAGGTATATACAAACTGTACCAAGAAGAACTATTAACAAGTGAACTGTAAAACTTTGAAAAAGAACTTTGTATTTATTATGGTTTAAAGGGTGCAGTTTATTCACTTTCATTCTTTACATCTTGTCATTGCAGTCTCTTCCAATAGCGCCATCTAGCATTCTGGACATGGCTGGACTGGTAATCTGGCATACCGGGCATTTTCCCAGTGGGCCGACGCACTTTGGGGCCAATCAGGGGCGGAATGGCCATCGGGAGAACCGATCGGGCCGGTGGGCCGGCCACGAAGCTTGCTGAATGGGCCGCGATAAGCTAAAATGAGCCGTCGCGTTATGCAGAGAGGAACACAAAACAGCGCCGCGATATGCAGAAAAGGACAGCTCAACAAGTTTTGGGCCAGTTGCCATGTAAATTCCCTCGACAAGCGTCAAGCACAAGGAAGTGTAATCGAGCTTGAAGTCATGAACGCAAAGGAGACTGTTGTCAAGATGTACAGTAAAAAAGGAGTTATATTTTGGTCTGTTCTGTATATTTTTATTTTATTTTGCAAAGCAGTGTAATCTTTGATTTATTCTTTTGTTGTCGGAGCAAACGGGTAAGCAAAAATCAAATTTGTTGTGGTCCCCCATTCAAAGCCATTCAAGTTAAGCCAACAATGACGATTTCATCTTCGCGGCACGTGGATGTGTGGAAAGGGTCCGTTGGCTAGCTTCAGAAGACATGGATTAAACCACCGGAGTCGTATGGATTACTTTTATGCTGACTTTAACTCCTTTTTGAAGCTTTTGCAGTTTTGGTCAATGTTCACTTGCACTGAATTGACCTACAGAGCTGAAATGTTCTTCTAAATATCTTTGTTTGTGTTTTACTGAAGAAAGAAAGTCATACACATCTAGGATGACATGAGGGTGAGTAAATGATGAGAGAATTTGTATTTTTGGGTGAACTATCCCTTTAAGAATTCTTATAGGTCAGAATCATTGAGGCAAAGTAATGCCTAAAGAAAATCAAACTTGAGTTTCTGATTTGAGTTTAACTGATGAAAGTTTGCATTAATAAATATAATATTTTACCATAAATATTATCACATTAACTATATATTGGTGGTGTGGTGGTGGCGTAAAACACATAACTGTTAATCAGAAGGTCGCTGGTTCGATCCCCATGGCCACCACCATTGTGTCCTTGAGCAAGGCACTTATATCCATGTTGCTCTGGGGGGATTGTCCCTGTAATAAGGGCACTGTAAGTCACTTTGGATACAAGTGTCTGCCAATTGCATAAACGTAAATGTATATTCTATGCAAGGACTACAAAGACAAAAATAACTAGTTGCATAGCATAGTATTAGGGCAAACTAGTGTCCAGATTTTAAGGCAAAAAATCTTGCTAAATCCCAAAATATTGAACATCTGGATATTTACTGACATTTACTGACTGAAAAGTCACTTCACAGAAATGACCATTCAAATGATCATTTCTGAATTTAGAAACAATATCAATTTTAGGATATACAGTATTTTATGTAAAATGTTAAGGTGTACTTCTCTAAATTCATTGGGGATATAGAATTTGTTTGGTAGAAGCCATGCCTTTTTTTTTTTAATGAACAATTTTATAAGTGAATTACAAAAGTCTGCCCACCTAACTACATTTCCCACAATTCCTAGCGTGACGCGAGATGATGACCAGCTATAGCAGCCCACTGCGGCAATCACACTGAAGCACACAATACTGTTGTACAGTAAAATATTTGCTTTTGAATTAGTCTTATAATCGATAGGTATTTTTAGATGGCAAGAGATGTTCGGCATCCAATCCAAAGTGATAATATTGATTGTTTATAGCGGAATAATATGTTAGAAAACTGCTAGAGATGATCTGTCTCGGTTTAGAAGCAAATGGCTCTTACTGCTCTTAATTAAACGCTGTCCGAGTATTAAATATTCCGCATTAAACGGAGATGAAAGGGAAACATCAGCACATGTGCTGTGATCAGACACAAGTGGATGAAAAGGGCATGTTTGAGCATCAGTCCTGTGAGAGAGTTCCGCACAGTGCAACTGAGGGGGTTGTAATTACCCTGACATGTTAAGGTTTCACGAGATTCGCAGAAATACTCTTTCAGTCGATATTTTAATATACAACTATTTTAATTTTACAGTACCAAAAAGTACGATTTTTAGAAGAATATTTCAGCTCTGTTGGTCCATACAATGCAAGTGAATGGTGACCAAAAATATGAAGCTCCAAAAAGCACAGAAAGTCAGCATAAAAGTAATCTATATAATAGTAAAAAAGTGATCTTAATAACAGATTATATCTGATGAAACCGCATATGAATGCACACAACCCGACTGCAGCCAATGGCGACTTGATTTTTAATTATTGTCGCAATCAAATATTTTTGTTCATATTTGCGACCATTTTTGGCCATCCCAGATACATATGACCGCCTTTCTTCTACAGAACACTAATGAAGATTAGTGTGTAAGATTACAATGCAAGTGAATGGTGACCAAAACTTTGGAGCGCCAAAAAAGCACATAAAAGTAGCTTTAAAGTAATCCATGAGAATCCAGCAGTTAATCTGGTTAGTCGTGATTTCAAGATCGATTACACTTCCTAGCGGCATCTAGCGCTCTTTGTATGCATCAAGCACAAGGAAGTGTAAACGTGCTTGAAATCATGATCGCCAAGGAGACATATTACGATTTATTGTGAAAAAGGAGTCGTATTTTGGCCGGTTCTCACCCAAAACCGATTGGATCGCTTCAGAAAATATGGATTTAACCACTGGAGTCTTATAGATACAGGAGGAGTGTGTCAGGGTAAGCTCTAATAAAATATGTGTTAACATAATCATCTTTTTTGTCTGGATATCTCTCTATTCATCTTTTGATATTATGGCCTGTGATTGTGGTGATACTTGATGTGATGGATTCCCCGGTCACCACAAGAGAGCACTCTTCACACAGTATTCAAGATCAGCACAGCCTGTCTGTCCATGACACCTTTCTAAACAGAATTGTGTAAGCAGTGAGAGGCTGTTAATGTGATAAATCATTCACTATATGTGACACAATTGAGATTTACAAATGTAGAAAATATTTCAAATCTCTTGATATGTGATGTGAAATATTTATGTTAATTTGCACTGAGCTGGTGTCTACTTCTGTACCGTATACATCTGCACTATTATTATATACAGTATATATACATATATATTGCTATATGCACTTCTGGTTAGATGCTAACTATATCTCATTGGCTCTGTACTCTGTACAATTGAATCTAATCTAATGTGGAAAAGAACAGAAGGTTTCGTGACATCCTAATGAGTGTACCGATGTTATCTAGGGTGTATTTGATTACAACATTTTGTAATCTGTTACATTATTTTAATGAAAATGAATCACGTTTTCTCCACAATTTCCAATACAAAAAAGTGATTCTTTAAACTTAAATTAGTCATATTTATCATTTTTTAATGATACATTTTTAATAGTATTACATTAATCAAGTATTTAATACATTTGTTGTACTGCCTTTATGCTACTTTTGTAACTCATTGTATTACAGTAGTAGTTTTATTAGTGAAATGACAGTAATGATAATGTCATGAGAAACAACATTTTAGCTTGTTTTGAAAACTATTATGAAACCTATTTTATATTAAGAACTTCAACTCTGTTACATTAATTTAATTACAATTAATCATATTTTCTTCCCAATTTCTAATTATTGTTATGTGAAAAATAGGATTCTTTAAAAGATTCATTTAGACTTTTTAAATGATCAATTATTTAATAGTATTTAATGCGATCAAGTAGAATGTTGTATTTAATTAATCAAGTATTTAATACATTCTACTGCCTTTATTCAGATTTTTTATTCATTGTATCACAGTTGTCTTTTTTAGGATAATTAGAGTAAAGATAATCTGATGAGAATCACAATTGAAGATTATTTTGTACCCATTATGAATCCTATTTTGTATTAAGAACTTTTATATTGAGACATTTTTAAATAATTTTTAATCATGTTTTCTTCCCAATATTTAATTACAGTAATGTGAAAAAAGGATTCTTTAACTTTTTAAATAAGATTGTTATTTTATGCATGATTTAATAGTATTTAGTAATAAATAGTATTTCCAAAAAATTACTGTATTACAGTAATAAGAAACTAAGGAAAACTGATAATAATGAAAATAAAGTAAAATGTCAGATGCATTATAATAATGATTATTTTAAGAAAAAACTATGCCAGTTTTAATTAAAATAATGTCTAATATACACTTGCGGCCAAAAGTTTGGAATAATGTACAGATTTTGCTCTTGTGGAAAAAATTAGTGCTTTTATTCACCAAAGTTGCATTCAACTGATCACAATGTATAGTCAGAACATTAATAATGTGAAAAATTACTATTACAATTTGAAAAAACAAAAAATCTGAACTTTTTAAACTACTTCAAAGAGTTCTCATCAAAATCCTCCACGTGTGGCAATGACAGCTCTGTAGATCCTTGATATTCTAGCGGTCAAGTTTGTCCAGATACTCAGGTGATATTTCACCCCACACTTCCTGTAGCACTTGTCATAGATGTGATTGTCTTGTCGGGAATTTATAGTCTAGCTGATCCCACAAAAGCTCAATGGGGTTAAGATCCATAACACTCTTTTCCAATTATCTGTTGTCCAATGTCTGTGTTTCTTTGCCCACTCTAAACTTTTCTTTTTGATTTTCTGTTTCAAAAGTGATTTTTTCTTTGCAGTTCTTCCCATAAGGCCTGCACCCCTGAGTCTTTTCTTTACTGTTGTACATGAAACTGGTGTTGAGTGGGTACAATTCAATGAAGCTGTCAGCTGAGGACATGTGAGGTGTCTATTTCTCAAACTAGAGACTCTGATGTACTTATTCTCTTGTTTAGTTGTACATCTGGTCTTCCACATCTCTCTGTCCTTGTTAGAGCCAGTTGTCCTTTGTCTTTGAAGATTGTATTTTTCACCTTTGTATGAAATCTATTTTGACATGTCAGTCTATTGCATACTGTGGCAAATAAAAAACAAACACAAAGACAATGTTAAGCTTCATTTAATGAACCAAATATCTTTCAACTGTGTTTAATATAATGGCAAGTGACAACATTGTTTCCGCCCACCTGGGAAAGACATATGAGGTCAGCTTGGTGTTCTGAGACCCGATGAACACCCGATAGAGACACTGTGTGAACACACACCTACACTGACTTTATAAACAGATCTGTGTGTACAACTATCCACCAGATACATAGCAATGTGAAATCTCAAATCCCGATCTAACAAACTGGTGTAGGCAGACTTCCAAGGCACCTCAACATCACTTTCATTTGGAACATTAACTAACATTAGTACATTTTAAGGGAGACCGAGGCTGGTTGACACACGGGGAAGTTGTCACAAGGGGTATATCGCAGTAAGAGTAAGATTTCGTGACAAAAGTCACATTGTGCAAATGTGTGTTTTCTCTAGCAGAGGTTTTCTATGTTGGTTTCAGACAACTCTTAAATTAGAATAATGTTTGTGAATTCTACCTTGCAAAAGTACATTTTCACTATCATGATATATTTGTAGCTTTTCAGGAAACGAGCGAACATAATCAAACCACACTGGCATACTTAATGAAGACCGATTCTTTCCAAAATACATACGTGTACTTTGGACAAAGGTATTTTTCATGAAAGTCAAATTGGGATATAAGTGTTGGCACATTTGTATCGGTGCAGGTTGTTACACGCTTTAAAAAATTTATTATCAATCAATTTGTACCTTTTCCATTTTTGTTGTTTTGTGAATCATATTGTGCTTCAAAATTGTTTTACTTATTCAATTTGGGTAACAAGAACAAAAAAGCCTTTAATAGGCTGATTAATGCAGGTGTAAATGTAAAGAGATTTTGTTTAGGTTGTTGTGATGGTTGGGACACATTCTCATGGAAAAATGTGCCAATGGTTTAATGGCAGGTTCCATTGTGACAACTTGCCCCATATAGTTTGACAGTTGGTCAAACATGTGTTCAATGAACTGTATCTTTTTTTTCCTATGTTTATTTATTTTTGTTATTGCCAAGACTTCAAGGTATTTGGCTATGCAGAAATTGACTTTCAAAAATAAACCTACCATGAGAAATATTCACTGGAGTAAAACGCATGACAACTAGCCCCGGTCTCCCCTGTAATACTTAAAGATCATTTGTTAGAAATGAGTTCATAGCTATTAACAGTTAGAAATCTCATGACCATTTAAGATAAGTCCATGGTTTATAGACAGTGAGGACCAAAATTTCACATTCAAAATCATGGATTCAAAAAATTTATTATTTTTATTAATATTTAAGATTCTGGGGTGGCATTACAGTAACTTCCTACCTGAATCTTAACTTAAAGGAATATACCGTGTTCAATACAAGTTGAGCTCAATCAACAGCATTTGTGGCAAGATATTGATTACCACAAACATTTATTTTAACTCATCCCTCCTTTTCTTTAAAAACAAAAAACAACAACCATATTTATGACAACATGATTTCAGTGTGATAAAATTGCTTTTTAACCTTCTCTGTGTAAAGTTATAACAACATAACAGCTTAAATCCTAAAACTTTCAATCAACTGTAAAAATCTTTACAACTCATTACATGAATTATTCTGTTAAAACTTGCATATTAAGTCATTAATGCTTCACATATCTGCCCCTACAAAAATTGGCCTCGTTCACTTCCATTGTAAGCACCTCTTAACGGACAAGTCGAAATCATTTTTTGTGGTAATCAACATTATGCGACAAATGCGGTCGATTGAACTCAACTTGTATTGAACCCAGAATATTCCTTTAAGATCTGCCAAGTTAAACGGCATTGTAACTAATGTTAGGATGTTTCTGTAATACGAGCATTGCTCTGTTTCGAGGTCACTCATCAAATACCAAATTTGTGCTATTGATCGTGTTACTCCTTTGTATGGAAGGTCAGATTTCCTTGCTTCTATTGAAGTACACAAGATGCTCTTTGGTACTTTCTAAGTATAATGTATATTTTTTTATTAAACTTTACACTCAAACTGTTTTTCTCATAATATAATACGAAGTGTAAATATTTTAATTTAATTAGAAAAATACTAAATAATACAGGGCTCAACAATAAGGATTTTTGTGGTCTGGGTAGCTCAGCGAGTATTGACGCTGACTACCACACCTGGAGTCACGAGTTTGAATCCAGGGTGTGCGGAGTGACTCCAGCCAGGTCTCCTAAGCAACCAAATTGGCGCGGTTGCTAGGGAGGGTAGAGTCACATGGGGTAACCTCCTCGTGGTCATGATTAGTGGTTCTCGCACTTAATGGGGCGTGTGGTAAATTGTGTGTGGATCGTGGAGAGTAGCATGAGCCTCCACATGCTGTGAGTCTCTGCGGTGTCATGCACAACGAGTCACATGATAAGATGCGCAGATTGACGGTCTCAGAAGCGGAGGCAACTGAGACTTGTCCTCCAACACACAGATTGAGGGGAGTAACTGTGCCACCACGAGGACCTACTAAGTCGTGGGAATTGGGCATTCCCAAATTAGAGAGAAAAGGGGGATAAAAAAAAAGAAATGTAAAAAAACAATAAGGATTTTTTTGTGCTGGCCCATCAAGATATTACTGAGGTTCGGTGGTTGGTGGAAAGAAAAAAAATTGTATTTTGACCTTTTTTTTATTAATTAATTTGTAATTTGCAATAATAGTTTATTAACTTATACAGCTATAATGTAATCCCATGATAACTATGCATCCATAAATCACTTCTACAAATCACTGATTGGTTTATAATTTAATTTAATACATTTTTAAAACATTTTTACTGATCTAACTAAGACTATCACAATTCATTCTTGCAACACTGACAAGACCATAACTAACAAGTTTAGTACAGGTTTTAGGAAAATTTGCTACAACATTGTTCAATATAGCTGCAAGCAGCAATGCCCAACCATAAAGCACATTACAAAGAGCTCCGGCTAAACAGAGTCACACATTTAAACCAGCTGAGGTAGGTATCGAACTGAAGACCAGAGCTCTAATCAATGCCCCACACAATCAACAAACATCAAAGAGACATTGTAGGTTGTTAAAGACAGTTTAAGAAA
This sequence comes from Xyrauchen texanus, assembly GCF_025860055.1. Taxonomy (NCBI): domain Eukaryota; kingdom Metazoa; phylum Chordata; class Actinopteri; order Cypriniformes; family Catostomidae; genus Xyrauchen; species Xyrauchen texanus. The sequence goes on along the minus strand of NC_068294.1, from coordinate 4,783,696 downwards.
AGGTTAATTGAAGCAAGAATTATGCAATATAGTACAGTCTGCATTGTATTAAGCACAATATGAAGACTAAGAGATAAACAAAAATACACATTTTAAAACAGCTCTTTCCTGGACTCAAACTCACAACCTTTTGACCTGTACTACAGTCTGTTAACCACTGGTCCATTCAGTTGACACAGCTCAAAAGTGCCAAAGAGACATTCCATGCTAGGAGCAGTAGGTTTTCAATAATAATAATAAAAAAAAATAATAATAAAAAGTTAATTTCCAAAATTTTCTTAAGACTTAGATTTAAGAAGTTTTGTTTGAAGTGGATAAGCAACTTTGTAGTTCATCTCTACAGCTTGCTGGTACAGCGAACTGACTACTAAGCTACACAGACACACATTGTGCGGATGCTAAAGAGATATGCCAAGCTGAAAGTCACCAGGTTTAAAAAAAAAAAAAAAGAAAGAAATGCATCTCCAATTTCAGAAGACTTATTTCAATTTTCTCCAATTTGAGTTTAATGATACATTTAAAGTTTTGTTTAAATTGACTGAGCATTTTAACCACTATATGATGCTGTCTCCAAACCGCTTAGGTACCCTCAGGACATGATTTCGAAGACCCCTTCCAATTTTCATTCAAATCGGACAAAGCATTTAAAATATACATGACTTTTTCTTAAAATAAACAATTGCGGAGAGGTTATATGGCTGATGAAATCCTCATGACCTAAGGAATCCTCAGACACCAACACCATGATTTTTGGATATACAGTTCAAAAATTTTCTTTTGGCCCATTGGTGCCACTCTCACGATACACTACACATGTGCCCTCAGACTAGGGATGCACCGATACCACTTTTTCTCTTCCGATCCGATTCCAATATCGGAAATCTCAGTATCAGCCGATACCAATCCCGATCCGATACGTGTTGTTGTTTTTTTGCATAATCAGTTCATAATATCTTTACATTATTGTGTGGAACTAATTGGGAGAAATCTTTATTATGTAAAGAAACACAAACCTCTAACTACACATTATTTCAATATAAATGTATAGCTTACTAAGAAACACTTTATTATTAACTAGTATAATGGATAATTTAGCAGCAAAATTAACAGTTATTCCAGTATAAGTGTTCAGTAGAAAAGAAGGCAGTTTTTTTTTTTTTTAAGACAAATTGTTGCCGAGATACAGCCTCACATCCATTTTCACATCTACCTTGTTAATTTTGCGTTGGCATAATTTCTCAACGGTAGCACAGATTAAAATGGTTTCTGGTCAGTCCTGTGCGGCTTGGTCTGGAGATTATTTTGACCTATTGTTTGGGCAAATCAGAACAAGTTTAAAGGATGTGAACATTTGAACTGTAAACATCATAATCCAAGATGGCACTGTAATGGGCGGAGTTTTAGTCATTAAGAATTTGAATCATTAAGAGGAGAGTAATAAGAAGAATGGTGTCTCTAGGACAAACTGTTCAAAAGATACACACAAAAGAAACATAAATTTTTAACTGGTGGTGGTGCTGTAGAGTATGACCTAGAGACCCCATATTTGTTATAGGTGCTATTCATGACCACCCCATCAGTGTGCCAAATTTCATCATTCTCCTATGTATAGTTCATAGGGCTGCCATAGACTTAATGGCGGAATAATAATAATAAGAAAATATTATTTTATGTAATATACTACCACCCCTCCAGTGAGGTCTCCGATGCAACTAAATTGGCCCTAGGGAGGGTAGAGTCACATGGGGAAGCTTGAAGTTGGAAGGTTTCACAGGCCCTAGGTGGATGGATGGATGGATGGATGGATGGATTCTGTGATTCTGTAAGTATTGTGATTTGATGTTTTGATATAAAAACATATAAAAAAGTTTTTTCTCAGAAAGAAATGTCTATTTAAGAACAGTTGTGTCTGAAATGACAATTGTTTCACTCTGTATTATATAACTTGCAGGTAAAAGTTTTAAAACTAGCAATTGACCAGTCAGTGCGCTGTATGAGCTTGGCGACTAGTTTGTGCAAAGGAATCCATGTTTAAAGCTGCATTATGTCCAATTTAGGTTCAACAAAAAAAAAATATACACTGCATAATTTTCACTTATCAAACAAATTTTGTTATGTTAGAATATTAAATATAACATTTACTACCACAGGCTATTACAATTATCATAATGATAAGTTTGCAACATACAAATGGAGGCTAAAGAGTAAACTTGTTCAAGAACCATTTCTGGGGCTGTTCTGAATTATGACACACATGACAATTCACCTGTAGACCCAATGTCGTTGCATGATATTTGCATATGCATCCTGAGATAGTCAGAGCTCCTATGCAGCATTCCCATAGACAACGCTATTCTTACAAACTGCTCCCAGATGACTGATGGATGAAAAAAGTGAGAACTCACCATTTGCGCATGTACCGCGAGACACGATAGCATGATGCCAAAGCATAAATGAACTTATGAACGAAAAAAGCAAATCAGACCAGCCCATCACCGATGTGTCGAACTCTGTTTCCCCGTCGGAATCTGTATCCCCCAGCAGATCTGTGTGGGGGAACAGTATCTGACGGTAACATTCTCCACTGTCAGAATACGTGCCCCATGCACAAACCTAAGCCTAACCCTTCTCTACCTTACCGTACCCTACATACCCTAACCCTGACCTACACTACCCTACATACCCTAACCCTGACCTACACTACCCTACATACCCTAACCATAACCCATATCCTATCAAGGCTTGGGGGATACAGATTCCGACGGGGAATGCAATTTGTTAAAACACAAGCATTTCTTTCATCTTTTCTTCAAAATATAATCAGTTGTGATTCCTCAAGCACAAGTCTTTGTGTCTAGTGGCATTTCTTGTCGACAGTGGCAGATAAATGTGCAAAATTACTCACTATTGCACATCAACACCCTGGCTGTTAGATTATAAATACTGCAGAGCCGTGAAAACATTTAGTTTATGTCATTAAACTGCCTTTATACAGCTAAACTATTTATTAAAGCAGAGTCAGACATAATATTCAGACTTCTGACAAATACTCTCCACAACACCTCTCAAATAATCTCGGATTCTACATAATAACAGGAACATTGATCACAGCAGAGGATTTTGATGTCCGTCAGCCAACAAACGCCGCTTGATGGCTGTAGCAGTGGTGCATTCAAGGACTAAACATAAAAACTTAAAAAAAACAAAACAGAGAGAAAACCTGTTAATGTGGATCTCTGCACAAGTACAGCTTCCAGTATTTACCTATTAATCACTGTAGCATTAATATAATCATATTTTCTTTTTTTATTAAATAAAAAAAAAAATTTAATCAGGGAGACAATCTTAAAATTGTTTGGCTTAAGAATCGCGATTTGTAACAGAATCTATTTTTTTCCCCAGCCCTAGTAGAAAGATGGATGGACGGATGGATGGATTGATTGATTAGTGGATTGATGGATTGATTGATGGATGGGTGGGTGGATGGATGGATTGATTGATTAGTGGATGGATGGATTAATGGATGGATGGATGGATGAATGGGTGGGTGGGTGAGTGAGTGAGTATGGATGGACGGATGGGTGGATGGGTGATTGAGTGAGTGAGTGAGTGTGGATGGATGGATGAATTGGTGAATGGATTCATGGATTAATGGATGGATGGGTGGGGTGATTGAGTGAGTGAGTGAGTATGGATGGATGGATTGATGAATGGATTGATGGATTAATGGATGGATGGATGGATTGATGAATGGTTTGATAGATTAATGGATGGATGGTTGGATTGATCGATCGATTAATGGATTGATGGGTGGGTGGGTGAGTGAGTGAGTGAGTGAGTGAGTGAGTATGGATTGATCGATCGATTAATGGATGAATGGGTGAGTGAGTGAGTGTGGATGGATGGATGGTTGTTTGTTTGGCTGGTGTTTAGTTGAATTTTGGAACAACCTTGTGGAATAATGTATGTTGGCTAATTCAAGCAACATAATAACGACTTTTCTACCACTTGTTAACTTGTAATTATGGTAATTCCAACATGATAACACACCGTAAACCCTGGGTTTCTCCAGAGAAGAACAAGGTCAAAGCACATCAGGGAGCATGTTTAGATGCACACCAAATCTGCACACCAAATCAGCTTATTTAAAAACAAATATGACAAAGCAAGTAAACCGTGTTTACATGAGACTTGAAATAATAACGTTATTCTCCGCTTTTGACGTCAAACCGTGAAGAGACATTCACTCAACACTTGCGCACATTGGATAAGCCGGGAGAACACTGGTAAAGGTGTTTACATGCCTCGCAAAATCACTGTAATGGGCAAATATCTACCTGTTTCGTCTGGTTCATTCTTACGCCATTATGGCTTCACACCAATAAAGGATCGCCGTTTATTGCATTTACATGAGCACATGCGCTGTTGGCTTGTTAAGCATAAATAGTTATCCATGATCCAATTCTTTGCTCTTTTGAAGAGCAGCAGGTCTGTTCAGAAGAACATGTTCTACAACAATGATCATTGAGTTATGATGAAGTACGTCTTTCCTCTAAACGATTCATCAAGAAATGCCTGGTAATCTTGATACGACACCAGTATCTCTAGATGAACCAGATGGTTAAAGTCAAGGTAGTTACCTTAGTCATTTTAAAACTTTTGCTTTAGTTTTGATTATATGGATGCTGGTTATGAGGCAGCTGAGCTCATAAGGATCGACTTCTTGCACAATGGGCGGTCCGTGGAGGAACTTGCCACTATCGTTTACAAGTTAGCCTAACACACCTGATAAAACACAATTGTCATGATCTAATTACAGTTTTACTTGTATTTTCAAGGAGATTCTAAAGTTATTTTTTTCAAATAAATATTTTTTATTAAATACTCAGAACTACCATGCTGTGCTGGCTTTACATTTTTACTGAATATTGTGTAACATAAAATCAGATCCTGTTTGGCAGAATATTTTTATGAAAGTAATAACATAACCTCTGATTTGTCTGTGTTGTTCAGAGAGAGAGAGAGCATACAGTGTGGGCAAAGCCATATGTGAGAGGCTGAAGGAGTCCATCCCTAGACAGATGTTTGAGATCACCATTGGAAGCAAATGCATCGCCCAAGATAAAAGTGTTTGTTGGTTGTTGATTTTTGCCTTTATAATTTTTCAAAGCTCTATTTATTGGCTTTTTTTGATTGGCTGCTCTCTTCCCTAGTATGGCGGTGACATTACATGAAAAAGGAAACTGTTGAAGAAGTATGTATCCGATGTGCCGCATCGGAAACATTGACATCCCGAAAGACACGTTCATCATTGTTCTTAAACGGAAGTAGTTTCCTCTGGAACTTAACCCCAAAAAAGTCTAGGGTTTCTGAGATGTGATTTGTTGATATGAGACTTGGAAATGTATGGTGATTGATTTAGATATGCTATTAAAGTTGATAGAACCTAATGATATTATTCTAGGTACTTGAAGCAAGTTGGATTAATGAGTATTCATTTTGCTGAAATGATTCTGCAGTTCTCTCAGGAGTGGAGTCAGACTGCAAGCTAACTGTTTTCATTGGAAATGTTCATTCAGAGTGAATGCAGATGTACTGTATTTGGCAGCTGTAACACAGACTCAGGTAAGTTGGGATCCATCAGCAGTTTCTTTATTGAACTCACAGAGATAAACAGGCAATGGTCAAGCAGTGGGTAAGCAGGGCAATCGTAGACAGGCTGAGTGTGTAGTGAGGCAGGCAGAACGTCAGGGCAGGCAGCAAGTGGCAATATGAAGAGGCAGGCAAGAGTTTCAGGTAGGTAGGTAGCAGTCAATCGTAGTCAGAGGGGTAAGCAAGGTTGGTAGGCAGAGAATGAATCAGGTTTAGTAGTTAGAATGCTCAGTAGTGTAGCCGGAACAAACAAGACTTCGCAATGTGAATGCCACTGCGCGTGGCTTATGTAGAGGGATTTGAATGAGGAACAGCTGTACCTTAATCAAGCCCCGGTATGTGGGTAAGGAGGAGATTAGAACTCAGGTGAACCCGATCTCCGGTGGCCGATCGTGACAGAGCCCCCCTCCTGTGAGCGGCTCCTGAAGCGAGAACCTGATCGACGTCGGGGTCGGCCTCGAGGTCGGGGTGCCGGCCTCTCCGGATGGGTCTGGTGAAATTCAGAGATGAGGTTGGGGTCGAGTATGTCCTCTGCTCTGACCCAGGACCTCTCCTCAGGGCCGTACCCCTCCCAATCCACCAGGTATTGAATACGACCCCGTAGACGTCTGGAGTCTAGCACTGTTCGCACCAGGAAAGCTTCTTCACCGCCCACGGTGATGGGAGGGGGGCCGGGGTTCGGTTCCCTCTCCTCCGACCTCGGGCCACCGGCGGGTTTGAGCAGTGAGACATGGAAGGTGGGAGATATGCGGTAGTTAGTGGGGAGTAGAAGACGGTAGGACACAGCGTTGATTTGTTTGAGAATTTTGAAGGGGCCCACATACCTGGGGTTGAGTTTCTTGCAGGGGAGGCGTAGACGTAGGTCCCTGGTAGAGAGCCAGACCCACTGACCCGGCGAGTAGGTAGGGCCTGGGCGGTGGCGACGATCCGCCTGTCTCTTGGTTCGGTTCATGGCCCGCTGGAGGTGGACGTGAGCTTGGTCCCATACCGCCTCACTGCGTTGGAGCCAGTCGTTGACCGCGGGGACCTCTGATGGCTTGCCGGACCAGGGGAACAGAGGAGGTTGGTACCCTAGGACGCATTGGAATGGGGTTAGGTTAGTTGAGGGTTTCAGGATGGAGTTCTGGGCATACTCGGCCCAGGGGAGGAAGCGGCTCCAATCGGATTGATTGTGGTGGCAGTAGGTGCGGAGGAACTTGGCAATCTCCTGGTTTAACTGCTCCGTCTGCCCGTTGGACCGAGGGTGGTACCCTGAGGTGAGGCTGACGTTGATGTCCAGCAATCGGAAGAAGGCTCGCCACACCCTGGAGGTAAACTGGGGGCCACGGTCCGATACGATGTCTTCGGGCAGACCATAGTAGCGGAACACACTGTGGAGGAGATGCTCAGCGGTTTCGAGGGCTGTGGGGAGCTTGGACAGGGGAATTAGGCGACATGCCTTGGAGAAGCGATCCACAACGGTCAGTATGGTGGTATGACCTCGATCTCTTAGATCGGTAGGTCGGTGATGAAGTCGACGGCAATATGAGACCAGGGGCGTTGGAGTATTGGAAGAGGTTGCAGGAGCCCCGCTGGAGGTTGCCTCGGGTTCTTGGTTGCGTTGCAGGTGGGGCAGCCGTTCACGAAATCGGCGGCATCCTCCTGCAGGGTTCCCCACCAGAAACGATTCTGCAGGAGACGTATGGTGGTGAAGATGCCAGGGTTCCCGGAGTTTGCGGCGTCATGGACCCAGTGAAGCACCCTCTCTCGGAGGCCAGGTGGAACGAACGTCCGGTTGGGCGGACAGTCGGGTGGAGGAGGATCGGCCGCTTGGGTTTGAGCGATCTCTGCCATGATGTCCCATTGAATGGGGGCCAGGATCAATGTGGGAGGTATGATAGGCTCGGCGATGGAATTCGAAGGGATGGCATCGTGTTGACGGGAAAGTGAATCTGCCTTGACGTTTTTGGTTCCCGAGAGGTAAGAGATGGTGAAGTGAAAACAGGTAAAATACAGCGCCCAGCGGGCCCGTCGGGGATTGAGCCTCTTGGCGGAGCGCAAGTACTCCAAGTTGCGGTGGTCGGTGAGAACCTGGAATGGATGTCGAGCTCCTTCCAACCAATGTCGCCACTCCTCCAGTGCAGCTTTCACAGCCAGGAGTTTGCGGTTGCCCACATCATAATTCTGCTCCACCGGCGAGAGTTTTCGGGAGTAGAACGCACAGGGAAATAATATGGGGGGATCGCCCTGGCGTTGGGAGAGTATGGCACCGATACCTGAGCCGGATGCATCCACTTCCACAATGAAGGGGAGGTCTGGGTTAGGATGATGCAGGATGGGAGCAGAAGTGAATCGTTCCTTGAGCTGGCGGAATGCCCGGAGTGCGTCGGAGGACCAGTGCAGTTTGGTTTGCCCCCCCTTTACCATGGCGGTGAGAGGCGAGGCGACGGTACTGAAGTTCCTGATGAAACGTCGATAGAAGTTCGAGAAACCCAGGAATCTTTGGAGCTCCTTCACGGAGTTAGGTTGTGGCCAGTTTAGGACAGCTCGCACCTTGCTTTCGTCCATAGCTACCCCCTCAGGGCTGATGATGTAGCCGAGGAAGGCGACGGTGGTCAAGTGGAATTCGCATTTCTCGGCCTTGGCATACAGTTGATGTTCCGCTAGGCGCTTAAGGACTGCTCAGACCTGTGTAATGTGTTCTTCTAGGGAGTTGGAGTAAATTAGGATGTCGTCGATGTAGACTATGACGCACCGGTTAAGCATGTCCCGGAAGATGTCGTTGATGTATGGCTGGAAAACTGAGGGGCTGTTGGACAGGCCGAACGGCATCACCAAATATTCATAGTGGCCGTTCGTGGTGGAAAAGGCCGTCTTCCACTCGTCCCCCTCTCGTATGTGGATGAGGTTGTAGGCGCAGCGTAAGTCCAGTTTGGTATACACCTTGGCGGACCGTAGTTGTTCAAGGGCCACAGGGATTAAGGGAAGCGGGTAGCAGAAGTTCACAGTGACATCATTGAGGCCACGATAGTCGATACAGGGGCGTAGGGTTCCATCCTTCTTTCCCACGAAGAAGAACCCGGCTGCTGCTGGGGAAGTGGATGGTCGAATGAACCCTTTGGCGAGCTCCTCCTCTATGTACAACTTCGTGGCTTGAGATTCGGGGTCCGACAGAGGGAAGATTCGGCCTCTAGGTGGTGAGGTGCCAGGAATGAGTTCAATCGCGCAGTCGTGCGCGCGGTGTGGCAGAAGTTGTGCGCCTTGGTCTTGATGAATGCTACGCTTAGATCAGCGTATTCAGAAGGTACCAGAGGAGAGTTGTGCGGTGCTGACGAGACTCGGGTTGATCCTACCATGGTAGGTGTGATGGCTTTTAGGCACCTCGCTGGGCAGTCGGCGCCCCACTGTGTGATTTGGTGTTCCCGCCAGGAGATTCGTGGGTTGTGTTCCTGTAGCCAGGGATGGCCGAGGATAACTGGATGATGGGGTGAGGAGATAACAAAGAAGCGAGTGGTCTCAGTGTGTAGTGCCCCCACCTGCAGGATCATGTCGGTGGTGGTGTAGTACATGCGACCGGTCCCCAGGGGGCGTCCGTCTAGCGCCGCCACTGCCAAGGGAGAAGCACAAGAGATCAAGGGAATGTTGACACGTCTGCATAGTGACTCATCAATAAAATTGCCTGCCGCACCCGAATCAACCATAGCGCGGGTGGTGAAATTCATGGAGGCGTGAGTGAGCGTGATGGGTACTTCGAGACAAGAGACAGTGAGGGTAGAGGTAGGTGGTTGACTCACCCCGGATTGTGATGGGCGTGTTGGACAGTTAGCACGTTGGTGCCCTGGTTGACCACAGTAGAGGCAGAGGTAAAGAGAAATGCGGCGTTCTCTTTCCTCCTGGGTGATATGTGTCCGTCTGACCTGCATGGGCTCGGGCTCCTCTTGAAACTGGCGAGTCTGAGGTGCTGGTGCTGACCACCGGTTTGGGCATCTGGAGCGAATGAGATTGTCGAGACGGATCGCCAGGGTGATGAATTGGTCGAGGGAGATTCCTTCGTCGCGGCAAGCCAGTTTGGACTGCAGTTCGGCATTCAGACCCTGTCGGAAGTGGAGCTTGAGGGGGCTTTCTGGCCAGCCGGTCTGTGTGGCGAGGGTGCGGAAGGAAAGCGCGTAGTCCGCTGCCGTGCGATTTCCCTGACGCAGGGCTATCAGTTGTTCGCCTGGGCTCTTACTGCTCTCGGGGTGATCGAAGACGGTGTTCAGGTTACTCATGAAGGATTCGAAGGTCGTCTGAGCGAAACCATGGTTGGTCCAGATCGCGTTAGCCCAATCAAGAGCTCTGCCCGTGAGCACTGTACATACGAAGAGGATCTTGCTTTCGTCGGTGGGGTAAAGTGCCGGTTGTTGAGAGAGGAAGACCGAGCACTGCATGTAGAAGCCTTTGCACTTCGAGGGCGTACCGTCAAACTTCTCGGGGTGTGCGAGTCGTGGGCTGGCGATCGGCTGATAGTGAGGAACGGCGGCGGCCGCTTGACTGGCGTGGGGCACGGCGGGCGCCGGTGCGGGCTGGTGTAGCGCTTGTACTGACCGCATCATCTCTTCCATGGCAGACGTGAGGCGCCCGAGCTGTTGGTGCTGTACTGACAGCTGACTCGCTTGGGCGGTGAGTTCTTTGGCCATGCGTGAGATCACCGCTGGATCGATGTTTGGCGAAGTCTTCTGTAACACAGTCTCAGGTAAGTTTGGATCCATCAGCAGTTTCTTTATTGAACTCACAGAGATAAACAGGCAATGGTCAAGCAGTGGGTAAGCAGGGCAATCGTAGACAGGCTGAGTGCGTAGTGAGGCAGGCAGAATGTCAGGGCAGGCAGCAAGTGGCAATACGAAGAGGCAGGCAAGAGTTTCAGGTAGGTAGGTAGCAGTCAATCGTAGTCAGAGGGGTAAGCAAGGTTGGTAGGCAGAGAATGAATCAGGTTTAGTAGTTAGAATGCTCAGTAGTGTAGCCAGAACAAACAAGACTTTGCAATGTGAATGCCACTGCGCGTGGCTTATGTAGAGGGAGTTGAATGAGGAACAGCTGTACCTTAATCAAGCCCCGGTATGTGGGTAAGGAGGAGATTAGAACTCAGGTGAACCCGATCTCCGGTGGCCGATCGTGACAGCAGCGCTGTGTTCCTTTGAAGAGATTTATTATTCCACTTGCAGCTAGTCACAGAGTTACAATGGTGATGAATATCAGATTAGATTTTTTTTTGCAAGTTGAGTTTGCCGAAGAAAAAATAAATAAATAATGGTGAAAAATAATTTTAAATTTGTAGAAATATAATTTTTGTGAAAAGGTGGTTTAATAATAAAAAGTTTTTTTTTATTTAATTACTAAATGCCAAATGGTTTAACAAGATTAAAAAGTAGTTTTAAATTAAAAACATTTATTAAAAAGTAAAATTTAGTCAAATAAAATACACAAGTATATAAATTAATCATTCATTTCAATAAAGTTTTCAAAAAAATTCAAGGTAAAATATAATTACGTCTTCTAAAATTTATATTATTATTTAAAAAAAGCATTCTCCCTAATGCATTTTTAGTCCACATAGTGGTGTGGTGACTCGCCTCAATCCGGGTGGCGGAGGACAAATCTCATTCAGTGCCTCCGAATCTGAGACTGTCAATCCGCTCATTTTATCACGTGGCTTGTTGAGCGTGTTACTGTGGAGACCTAGCAAGTGTGGAGGCTTCACTCTATTCTCCGCGGCATCCATACACAACTCACCACATGCCCCACCGAGAGTGAGAACCACATTATAGTGACCACGAGGTTGTTACTCGATGTGACTCAACACACTCTAGCAACCAATTTGGCCAATTTGGTTACTTAGGAGACCTGGCTGGAATCACTCCAAAAAATGTCCGACTCCAGGTGTGGTAGTCAGCGTCTTTACTTGCTGAGCTACCCAAAAACTGGCGACAGGGTGTTGGGCGCCCAAGGCTCATCAATGTGCAAGGGCAACAAAGGATATCCCATCTGGTCCGAACCAACAGAAGGTCTACTGTGGCACAAGTCAGAACATTTTAATGATGGTTCCAGGAGGAATGTGACAACACACAGTGCATCACACACTGCTGCGTATGGGGCTGTCTAGCCACAGACCGGTCAGAGTGCCCCCGATGACCCCTGTCCACCTTCGAAAGTGCCTACAATGTGTACGCGAGTGTCAGAACTGGACCTTGGAGCAGTGGAAGGATGGCTGAGTCTTGGTTTTCTTTTAAATCACATGGAAGGCCTTGTATATGTGCAATGTTTACCTGAGGAAGTGATGGGACCAGGATGCACTGTGAGAAGACCACAAGCCAGTGGAGGGAGTGTGATGCTCTGGGCAATGTTCTGCTGGGAAACCCTGTGTCTGGCCATTCATGTGGATGTCAATTTAACATAGGGGTAGAGAAACCTACCTAAACATCGTTCCAGACCAGGTACACCCCTTCATGGCAATGGTATTCCTGATGGCAGCGGCTTCTTTCAGAAGGATAATGCGCCCTGCCACACTGCACACATTGCTCAGGAATGCTTTGAGGAAAATAATGAAGAGTTCAAAGTGTTGCCCTGGCCTCACAAATCATAACATAAATGTTTTTAAGAATTGCAGCTTTTAATAATGAACAGTTTTTATATTTTTCTTTCCAAATGACAATTTGCACCCAAGCGTAAATGGCACCTGCCACACAGCATGGATATTTGCACCCAAATAATCTGTTTGAAATGTTGAAATTTACGGCAAATTACACTATTTGTTTACTATGGTTTTACCACAAATACCATGGTTAAACTATGGTTACTGTAGTAAAACCATGGTTAATTTTCATAGTGGGACTTTCTGTGGGACTCTATATACAATAAGCTCACACAGAAAAACATGTAAATCCATACAAATTTAATATAATATCCCTCTTCCCATGGACATTCTGTACATTACAGAAGATTTGAAATTTGACACACACACACACACACACACACACAAAACTTATTCAGCACAGACTCCTGAGAAATCCACCTTTTCAGTTACTGTAAAACAAATGTTTATTTTTGTTTTAAATGAGTAAAAGGAAAAACTCTTGCCCTGTTGTTTAGAAATGAAACAGCCTCTATTATAGAGTACAGTAAAGAGAATACAGCATGTGCAATGTGTAAAACTTATAAACTTCATAAACATTCACACATTTTTCTACTCAAATGTCAATAGCACATATGCCCTTGTACACTTTAAAACTTGTTGAATGTAAGCATATAAAACGTCCACATTTTCACTGCTTGTACATGGTGCAAGATTCCCAAATTAGATGAAAGATATTTAGCAGTATATGAGCAACAGACTGATTCTGGGTCAAAATTCATAGCAATCCTTGAGGTTTCATATTTAAAGGGCCAGATCTTAAATTTGGAGAATGTATAGACTCTTAAAAAATGCTTCAAAATGTACTTTTGTGAAACCTCAACTGGTGCCAGTACAGGACAGCCTTTATCTATCCAATTTAAGGTTCTGTGTCATTCCATAAAAACAGAAAGCACATTTAAAGTTGCACTCAGTAACTTTTGTCTTTGTGTCATCTTGGACTCACGCTGACATCTAGTGGTTTGGATGCAGCATCACTTAAAATCAATAGTTTCGTTTCAGTCATTGTAGAAATGTATTCAGTCAGTCATGATTAATTTAATCAATGAGTGAAAGTATGAAATAACAGGACGATTACTGAGATTAAGTGAGTAGTATTCAGCTGGTCATGTGATTCTAAAATGGCCGCCCCCATGTGTGGACCCTCTCCATGTAGAATAAAACAGCTTTTATAAGGTTACTGATGTCACTGGAGTCTTCATTTTAATGTGAGTGCTCATGATTTCATACATATCTTGCAAAAGTGCAATTCATGTCTTTAGGAGAAAAATTAATGACTGCACCTTTAAACATGCGAGTCGTAAATAAGTGAACCAATGTAAAGGAGAAATTCTGACCCTCATCTTCAACGGAAGTTAACATTGAATAAACACGAAGGCCAAAATCCACCCTGAACATAGACAAACCACACAAGTAACATCTTTTTCCTTTTGTAAGCCGAATACAGTGAGATAAAAACTTAACAGTAATTCAAATGGATCTCAGTATCATCCATAAACAATTTTTAAGAGTGTTAACATAATGCCTAAACACAGTATCTTCCCAAAGAAGACTTACAGGAGGTCAACTCGGAGTAACATTTCACATTGAAGTCAAGTAGAATGATTTCAAAAATGTACTAATGATGACCATTATTGGTGAACAGTTGAACTTCTTGATAAAGGTTTCCTACGATACAAAATCAAAAGGAATGGATTATAAAAGATGATATATTTTTTATTAGTCATGGAGTGCGATAGTGTTATGCAAACATTGGCTGAAAGAGTAAAGGGAGAATTTTGGTGTAAATTTGCCCTAATCCGAACCCTATATTGCATTTTCTTGTTAATACTGTAGTATACTACAGTACTTTAAAAATACAGTACAAAGACAAGTATGACAATTCTTTTAAATGGAGTGCATGAATATGGCACCGTGGGGAATTTCCATCACAGATAAAGCAGATATTGGTGGTTTGTTACATGTGCAACATCTAAACAGATCCTGTAATGCTGGCATGGACCTTCAAACAATGATCATTACATACTGCTGTGGTCCCTGAGGCCAGTTTCCATTCATTCAAACTGATGCAATCATTTCCAAATGATTCCCATTTTTCCCGGCATTCCAAGTTCCCCGTTCAATCCATGTAGTCTTTCATGCTGAGCGTCGGCTCGACCAGTTGATTGTGGACATGCATCAGGCCTGAAGGATAAAAGATCAGTCAGTATGTTTAGGAAATCCATCCCAGTGATGAAAAGGCAACGATATTAAACCCCCAGGAAAGTTTCAAGCCCTTAAGAACATTTCTTAAGACCATTTCTGTTTCTAAGAAAAGCAATAGTGGTAGACATTCCAGGCAGGTTTAATGCTGATGTTTTAGACTGATATTGACCCTGAAACAAGATCAATTCTAAAAGCAAAATAAGATCAGTGGAGAACAACAACAGATAAAAAGTAGCAACCTGGTCTCATAGAACCACGCTACTATACCTACATTTTTGCTAAATGAGTTTTACGTGCCTAGTTGTATGTATCACGGCAGTTTCCAGGTAAAATAAACACTAGAGGCACAACGGCAACACGTTTTATTCACTTTCACACAGCTCACGAGTAAACCAGCAAATTAACACTTAATAAATACTTGTTTTTTGTCCTGTTATTCACACAATGCTATCTTACGACATCTAAGAACTTTTACTATGACGCATTTTGATTTGAAAGACGATACATTTTAACATTTGCATCATGTAACCAACTTATGTTGCTTATTCAAGCATGACGAAGTATGGGAATGAACTCATAGAGCATTGGTCTTTGAACGCAGAAGACCCGGGTCGAGACCAGCAAAGCATGCGAGCTGAAAGAATCATAGAAGTGCCACGTGGTTGCTTTAGCTAGCTATTGTGTTTTTCATCTCAAATTGCTTTAATGACACTATTGGTTAGGTTTGTATTTAGGGTAGGGACGTTAGTTTTGTTTACTTAAAACGTTTCAGACGGTCCCTTGCCACACCCTCCACAGTTTTTGCACAATGTGAGGACTTTTCAGATGGTCCCTTACACGACGTAGGTACAAATTCCAATGAATATCAAGGTTAAATTAATGATCTTGAACGATTTTGCGGTGACGCCATCGGACCAGCTTAAATATGGGACAAATCACGTCCCATATTGATTCGATACAGGATGCATTTTATCTTTAAATATGGGACAATCCCCTATTTTACGGGATGGGTGGTAACCCTATTTGGGACTGCTGTTCTGAAATGATGATGTCCAGATGTTGGATTTCATTCAGACTACCATGATAATGCATGGAGCTAGCGCATGCAATGCTACGTAAAGAGACCATCTTTACGTAGCAAAGACTACGATCTTGAAATGGAGCCATTGGTGTGTGAATGGGTGTATGAGTCACAGTGTAAAGCGCTTTGAATACCGTTAAGGTTAAAAAGGCGCTATATAAGTGCAGACCATTTACCATTTACTATTTACTATTCAAATTTGCTTCCACTGCGGCCCGACATTTACAGAATTGTCTAAAGTTCATCAATTTAGTCAATTTGTCATATCTGTCTTTCCTCTTCTAGGAATTAGTTTCCACAGAAAATAAAACCATTCCATGTAGATTCTCTGTACATACATGACATGTCAAAGATCTGTTCCTCAGTCCTCAGATACGTACCTTTAAAATACTTGACGGTTTTGACCCTGAGCTCCAGTGTCGCGTCTTCATCGCAAATGAAAATAGTTCGTGGATGCTGCTGGAAGGCAGATACTGTCCACATGTGGTTCACTCCCTCCTCGATGGCTTTATACAAAGCAAATGCCTTATGAGCCCCCGTGATCAGAATCATTACCTAGAAATGAAGAAAACATGCTTTCAATATTGTCTGAACTGCATCATATTTAGAAGTGTGGCACTCACTGTTGTTTTGGAGGTAAAAACATAACTTTTGAGGGTTAATTTAATTTTAAGTCTTGCATAAAAGTATTGCCACAAGATTTAAACAGCTGCTTGACCAACAAGTCTGATCCATGGCGGCTCCATATCGCAATTTACTGGACTTGAAGGATCTGCTGCTTAAGTCTTGGTGCCAGATAGCACAGTACTCCTTCAGGGGTCTTGTAGAGTCCGTGCCTTGATGGGTCGGAGCTATTTTGGTGGCATGCCAGAACCGAGCTGGTAGAAACTTAAATGTAGGGGAATAAGACTTGTGTTCATTCGAAGTGTGTCTTCCTCTTAGCTTTATAAGCACAGACTGATCACCTCTTTTGTGAGAACTGCAGAACAGCCTCTCTGGTTACACTCAGTGTGATGGAATATTGGGTGTATTTAGTCTCGCAGAGCCAGAGTTTTTGACAGGTCTGGTCCACATGTTGATCCTACAATGATAGACCAGTTGTTAATATTATGGGTCAACAGTCTCTGCGAACAGTTGTATAGTCCACACTGGAGAAATGGTACACTGGTTGCGCGGCAGATTCAAAAGAACCAACTTTTAAGAGATATTTGTTGGGGAATCAAACTACACTGGTCGCACTGTATGTGTCGCACAATAGATTTTAAAGAACAGGTTCTTTAGAGCCATTTTCTCTGGAATCAAACTACACTGGTCTTGCTGTAGATTCAAAAGAACTGCTTATAAGAGTCATATCTTTGGGAATCGGACTGCACTGATTGTGGTGTATGTTTCATGCTGTAGATTCAAAAGAACCAGCTCATAAGAGTCACTTGTCCGGGAATCAAGCTGCGTTGGTCATGCTGTAGATTCAAAAGAACCGATTCATAGGAGTCATTTATTCAGTAATCTGACTGCACTGATCATGCTATGGATTTGAAAGAATCAACTCATAAGAGTAATTTGTTCGAGAATCAGATTACACTGGTCGCACAGCTTGTTTTGCACTGTATATTCAATATAAAAGCTCAAAGAGTCATTTGTTTGGGAATCAGTCCACACTGGTCACGCTGTATGTTTCATGCTGGAAGTGTTTTTAGTCTGCAGAAGAACGCAGCACCGCTCAAGAACCACTAACAAAACCGAAAGTTATGAACATCATGACTTTCAGCAGTTTTGGCACTTTAAAAAACAAAATGGCCCCCAATTCTGCTTGTGGTTATCTAAATTACTTCACTCAATAAAAAAAAAAGATTTGACGTTTGGAAAATCCAGTTATTAGTTCTTCCTCAAAAGAGTATTAATCAGGTACATTTAAAGCACAATGTTGTGTTTCCCAGCCACAAAAAAAAAGCACAAAATATCCTTTATTTACCTCTCTTGCATCCATCACTGTTCCCACGCCAACTGTAAGAGTCATGGTGGGCACTTTTAAAAGGTTGTTCCCAAAGAACCGGGCATTGGCCACTATGGTGTCTTTGGCCAGGGTCTTTACTCTAGTTCTGGACACGAGACTGGAGCCCGGCTCATTAAAGGCAATGTGCCCATCTGGACCAATGCCTGAAAAAACAACATAGAGGAGAGAGAGGATAAAGAAAGGTCAATAAATTATGATTGGAACACAAATGAGGACATGTATTTGATGTTTGTTGGTGCTCATCAGACCTGATATTGTTGGTTTTTGCTTAATTTCAATACAGGATATACACTCACCTAAAGGATTATTAGGAACACCTGTTCAATTTCTCATTAATGCAATTATCTAATCAACCAATCACATGGCAGTTGCTTCAATGCATTTAGGGGTGTGGTCCTGGTCAAGACAATCTCCTGAACTCCAAACTGAATGTCAGAATGGGAAAGAAAGGTGATTTAAGCAATTTTGAGCGTGGCATGGTTGTTGGTGCCAGACGGGCCGGTCTGAGTATTTCACAATCTGCTCAGTTACTGGGATTTTCACGCACAACCATTTCTTGGGTTTACAAAGAATGGTGTGGAAAGGGAAAAACATCCAGTATGCGGCAGTCCTGTGGGCGAAAATGCCTTGTTGATGCTAGAGGTCAGAGGAGAATGGGCCGACTGATTCAAACTGATAGAAGAGCAACTTTGCCTGAAATAACCACTCATTACAACCGAGGTATGCAGCAAAGCATTTGTGAAGCCCCAACACGCACAACCTTGAGGCGGATGGGCTACAACAGCAGAAGACCCCACCGGGTACCACTCATCTCCACTACAAATAGGAAAAAGAGGCTACAATTTGCAAGAGCTCACCAAAATTGGACAGTTGAAGACTGGAAAAATGTTGCCTGGTCTGATGAGTCTCGATTTCTGTTGAGACATTCAGATGGTAGAGTCAGAATTTGGCGTAAACAGAATGAGAACATGGATCCATCATGCCTTGTTACCACTGTGCAGGCTGGTGGTGGTGGTGTAATGGTGTGGGGGATGTTTTCTTGGCACACTTTAGGCCCCTTAGTGCCAATTGGGCATCGTTTAAATGCCACGGCCTACCTGAGCATTGTTTCTGACCATGTCCATCCCTTTATGGCCACCATGTACCCATCCTCTGATGGCTACTTCCAGCAGGATAATGCACCATGTCACAAAGCTTGAATCATTTCAAATTGGTTTCTTGAACATGACAATGAGTTCACTGTACTAAAATGGCCCCCACAGTCACCAGATCTCAACCCAATAGAGCATCTTTGGGATGTGGTGGAACGGGAGCTTCGTGCCCTGGATGTGCATCCCACAAATCTCCATCAACTGCAAGATGCTATCCTATCAATATGGACCAACATTTCTAAAGAATGCTTTCAGCACCTTGATGAATCAATGCCACGTAGAATTAAGGCAGTTCTGAAGGCGAAAGGGGGTCAAACACAGTATTAGTATGGTGTTCCTAATAATCATTTAGGTGAGTGTATATATATATATATGATCTCACAAAGAATGTATTGACAATAAGTCAAAAACACGGGTAATATTTCACCACTAAATAAAAAGAATAGTGCTATAATATCATTAGTGTCATTCATACTATCAGTTATATAAATAGTGTGAAGTATGCTTACAAAATAATAAAATATGAAAATATATTTTGTTTAACAAAAATGATGGTCGGATGAAGAAACATTACCAATGTGGGATTATATTACATTTACTGCTTGGAACTGTTGCGTGTCGACTTTTCTCTTTAAAATGTTTGCTTGAGCACCTACACTGACTGGATGTGTGTGCTTTTCACCCTTAAAGAAAATGCAGAATCTTTAGGTATATATGATTTTTTTTTAATTGTGACACTGTTTTCGTTACAAATACCTGCCCCCAATTCTCAGTACTGTATCATATTACAGTAAATAAATATTGTTTTACAGTAATGCACAGCTAATGAAAATCAACATTGGAAATAATGTGAATTCCAAAAATATTAATTCAACTGTAAAAAGTCAAGTTTAACCAGTTATGTTAATAAGTTGGGAAGATAAATGAATTTAAATGGCTTTTGAGATTCGTTCGTGAGAGGTTTTGTAAGATTCAAGATCGAGTCATTCATAACAGTAATGTTACTGGTGTCTCTATTAATGTGTTTGACAAACCGAAGTATTGGTCTGATATATTTAACATACCTCCGACAAACAGCTCAATCCCTCCAGCCGCTGTAATCTTCTCCTCATAGGCATCACACTCGGTCTGCAGGTTGCTGGCGTTGCCGTCCAGTATGTGTGTATTCTGAGGTTCAATGTCAATGTGTTTGAAGAAGTTGTTCCACATGTAGGAGTGATAGCTCTCTGGATGATCCCTGGGCAGACCTAAACACACAGAGATCCATAAACTTTAGGATGAAGAACCGGTTCCCTTTAAAAAATGTTTTACCAAAATAGTATAATTTTTACGAGTTTTCTTTCCACTAACGGTTCTCGAATGAGCATTGCGGATTCAACACTTCTACAACACTCCTTCCTGCTCTACCTTTCAGCGGCACTGTAACACCATTATTGAATCAGCAGTGCGAAACATTCAGCGCGACCAGTGTAGACTGATTCCCGAACAAATGACTCTTTTGAGCGGTTCTTTTGAATCTACCATGTGAAACACCGTGCAACAAATGTAGTCTGATTCCCAAACAAATGCAATGACTCTTGAGTCCATTCTTTTGAATATACAACACTAAACACAGTGCTCACAGTGTAGCCTGATTCCCAAACAAATTACTCTTTTGAGTCAGTTCTTTTGAATCTACACTGCAACTAACCAGTTTAGATCTATTAAAGAACGAATGACTCTAATGAGTCGGTTCTTTTGAATCGTATAATACTTCTTACCAAACTAATAACTTTAATCAGCCAGTTCTATTTAGTAAATCAAAAACTTCATTGTGAACCACAATTCATTCATTTCATCATGTCCGACTTCAAATAAAATTGAGTAAGAATTGTATTTAGTTATTTCAAATATTTCTTCCTTAAAAGAAATATTTTAAAAGAATCATTTATGGCACTGTTAAGAGGCATCAGAATTGGAACTGGAAATTTAAATCCATTTTTATTTTTATTATTTTATTTGAATAGTTCTTTTCAATACACATCGTTTCAAAGCAGTTTCATGGTCTTGAGTGGTGTATTACTTTTATGAAATGACGTTCACCACAATTTGATAAAAGTCAAGTAATTCAAGGTGATGTCATTTTTTCAATGTTGCAATACTTCCTTATATCAAAGTTTAACAGATTTTAAAGCTGATAATAATTTTATATTGTTTTTTGTACTTCATGCTGGCTAGATCAGAGAATAGGAGACCAGCGTGCAAACACTCTTTATGGTTGTTTAATGCATTGCTCCATCCTCTGCTGCATTGGCAGCTCTTGTTCTGCAGTGTTTTGAGCAAGTTTGTAGAGTTCCTCATGAGGAACGATCTGTGCGGTTTACACTCACCCACATACTCATCCATGTTAAAGGTCTTCACATATTTGAAGGACAGGTCGCCGCTCTTGTGATACTCGATCAGCTTCTTATAGCAGCCGAGGGGTGTGCTGCCTGCAATCAATGAGATCATACTTCAAAATCGTTCTAATGAAAATTAGAGGACAAAAAAGCACTAAATCCAATCTACACCATAGACACCATGATTTGATTTGAGAGCTGCATAATGTTTTGCAATTTCACAAACCTATTGTATGGCTTCAGAAGAGTCATACTGACTACTTGGGCTTCGTCCACATTAATCCAGATAAGTTTGAAAACACTGCTTTTGTTTAAGAAACACTGCCGTTTTCAAAAATTTCCCAAAAGTTTCTCGTCCACACTGAAACGTCCAAAAACGCTTAAATCCCCCAAAACGTAAGACGTGTGGCTCTCCATCACTTCCATGTACGGGCTGAAACGCAACTGTCGGACAGCAATTCCAAGTAAACTTCCCATCACCTTTAAAGGAATGAAATGTGAAGGTGTAAAAAGTAACATTTATCTGAGAGAGTATTGCGCTGACTACTAGGAGTGGTGGTGGCGTAGTGGTCTAAGCACATAACTGGTAATCTGGTAATCAGAAGGTTGCTGGTTCGATCCCCACAGCCACCACCATTGTGTCCTTGAGCAAGGCACTTAACTCCAGGTTGTTCTGGGGGATTGTCCCTGTAATACGTGCTCTGTAAGTCGCTTTGGATCAAAGCATCTGCCAAATGCATAAATGTAAATGTAAATGACTACCACACCTGGAGTCGCGAGTTTGAATCCAGGGCGTGCTAAATGACTCCAGTCAGGTCTCCAAAGCAACCAAATTGGCCCGGTTGCTAGGGTGGATTGAGTCACATAGGGTAACCTCCTCGTGGTCGCTATAATATTGTTTTCGCTCTCAGTGGGGTGCTTGGTGAGTTGGAGAATAGCATGAAGCCTCCACACGCGCTATGTCTCTGCAGTAACGCGCTCAACATATATTTGCATAAACAAATAAGCGAATTTTTGAAAAATAATAATAATTCAGAACCTACACTTTTATAAGTTAAACATGAAGAACATATGAGAATGTGATATAAATTGGAGGCAGACAGCTGCAATCTGGTGAATAAAATGTAATAATACGACTTGAAAGTGTCATGCCAGTAACAGCCAGCAGGTGACTGTAGACACACACTGTGTAGTCTGATGGATTGATGTAACCTAATTTTATATTTGAATACAAGATATGCATTTGGATATATAATTAGACATTATCAAACTATTATTTGTCAAGGTTTAGCATTTTATAATGAATTTGAAGTGTCAGTTTTTGCAGTTTATATCATAATGCTTGTCATCAAACCTGACCTTGGTGTTACAAAGAGAAGACACAAAATAAGCATTTTTCTACCAATAATTTATTTCAAATGTAAAAATGTAATATCTCAAAGTAAATGCATAATAATGTCAAGAAAATGAACATCAAGAAACAGAAATGAACTGCAAAATTCTGAAAAGTAAATTGAAGTAAACATTTCTATAGTAAACATTTATTTTGCAAATGTGTGTGTGTGTGTGAGTGTGTGTGTGTTTCACTTGTGGATGTTTTAGAGTCACACTCTAAAACATCCACAGATGTTTTTTTCTGCATTGTGGCTGAATTTATTGTATTTTACAGTACAAAAACAAATTGTTCTGATTTTGTATCTTTCCCATTCATTTTCAACGGTCAGAAAAACCAAAGATGTCACTTTCTTTTCTTCACATACTCTTATTGAATCAAGTCTGAGTTATTATTTTTTTTTTCTAAGTTCAGATGGCAAACGGAGCAAAAGTCACTAAGTCTTGTACTGCTCAGATAAAGGAAACTATTTGTATTAACTGTAAAAAAAAAAAATATTTTGGTAAAAAATGACTGAATACCATAAAGGAATAGTTCACCCAAAAATGAAAATTTGCTGATAATTTATTCACCCTCTGGCCATCCAGGATGTCTGACTGTATCCCAGGTTTTTAACTTCAACCAATGCAAGTGAATGGACACCAGTTTTTGACTAATCACACTTAGTCAACATCAAAGTAATCCACACGACTCCAGTCGATCAAGTAATGTCTTCTGAAGTGAATCGATACATTTGTGTGAGAAATTGAATTGACCTAACTCTCGCATGAAGTACGTTCCTCTGAGGTAAACAAAGCAGAACTTCTGAATTCTCGCACGACATCGACGAGAGGCATTCAGTGTTTACAAGAAATAATAAAGTTTGAACTTTCTATTCACTTGCATTTGTTGAAGCTAAAAACCTGGGATACCATTTTACTTGCGTAATCTGGCCTATTTCTGAGTCAAACAGGATTTTCAATTAGAAAATATATTTTTTTCATTGTCCAAGAGCCACGTAAAGAGAACTGACTGGATCTTGACACGTGTAGATTTCATATCAAAATAGGGGCGGCAGTTAATAATTCTAATATTAAAAAACAATATTAAATAAAATAAAATTGCAGACGTCAAACCGAAAAGGAAATTCGAGGCGGAGCCAGTTATTACATTTTGATGAAACATTATAAAGTATAACATTGTATTCTTTTAAATAATGTGCATAATGTGATGAAACATTTACAATAAGACCAGGGAATATATTACAGGACAGTAAACAGGGTTCATTCTGATTTCATGTTGACTGTTAAGGACCTTGTCTGTCCCACTATGAACCAATCTGTAAGCGTAAGGAAAAATTGTAACCAAATTCTTTTGCAACTCTACACTATTACCTGTTGGAAGTCCTAAAGTGAAGTACCGGTCAGCACTGGGCTTAAACTGGATGATCCGGTTGCAGATGTACTTGGCAGCCCACTCGCTGGCCAGATCATAGTCATCCAGAATCACCAGTCTCATGACTGACCACAGACAGCAGGTCAATGCAATCCTTAAGGAGTCTAAATACAGGGACAGATCAATACTTTATTGACCAGCACTGATCAATCCACATAATCAAGCAAAACCTTATGCTGCAAACACAGCCGATGAGAAACAACACAACCAAGATGCACTTTTGTATTGAGAAATCTGTAAAACTATCATGCAGAGTATCAATAATCTCACTAATATCACTATATCATTGCACTTGTCTCATATATTGCTTTTGAAGTTTCGTTACTGACACAAAACCCCTGGTTTTTGCAAGAAAACTGCATTTATATATATATTTATACATTTATGTTTTGATAATTGAATAATGATTGTAGATATATACTTGTGATCTAATAGACGATGAAATCATTGACTTACAGTAATAAAGTATAAAGAGTAGGATCTCAGGAACTCCGGGTGAATGGACACAAGTTTTCTTTAAAAACACTGAACATGTGACCGAGTTCCGGTCATGTGCGCTGACGTCACTTTTCCGGAACGAAACAGTTGCCTATATATGGAAACCGACAAGAATCACATTTAAAAGACATATTTACGATGTCATTGAAAACGGACATTTTTGGAATTTACACGAGTCTTAATAGAGTACAAGAAGAATCATTTATTTTAACAGGGTCTATTTATTTATTTGGATCTATCTATCTATCTATCTATCTATCTATCTATCTATCTATCTATCTATCTATCTGTCTGTCTGTCTGTCTGTCTGTCTGTCTGTCTGTCTGTCTCTCTATATCTATCTATCTATCTATCTATCTATCTATCTATCTATCTATCTATCTATCTATCTGTCTGTCTGTCTGTCTGTCTCTCTCTCTATATCTATCTATCTATCTATCTATCTATCTATCTATCTATCTATCTATCTATCTATCTATCTATCTATGTATCTATCTATCTATCTATCTATCTATCTATCTATCTATCTATCTATCTATCTGTCTGTCTGTCTGTCTGTCTGTCTCTCTCTCTATATCTATCTATCTATCTATCTATCTATCTATCTATCTATCTATCTATCTATCTATCTGTCTGTCTGTCTGTCTGTCTGTCTGTCTGTCTGTCTGTCTGTCTCTATATCTATCTATCTATCTATCTATCTATCTATCTATCTATCTGTCTGTCTGTCTGTCTGTCTCTCTCTCTATATCTATCTATCTATCTATCGATCTATCTATCTATCTATCTATCTATCTATCTATCTATCTATCTATCTATCTATCTATCTATCTATCTATCAAATTCAAATTCAAAAATGCTTTATTGGCATGACTGTACATAATACAATATTGCCAAAGCTTGGAACACATAGATTATACATAGAGAATAATTATAAAGACATCAAAATAATAAAGTATATAACTTAAATTTAAATGTACAAATTAAATTCATTGTACAAATTAACAGAGTAACAGATTACAATATCTGTGAACATTCGATACCACAGTGTTTTAACACATATATACATACACACACATACATTACGGAGGGTCACTGTGGTGGACAGTAGGGAAACACACTGAGGTCAGACACACACACACGCATACATTCACCTGCTGTCTATCAGGCTGTGGCACACACACACACGTATCTGGCAGCCAGTGCTGCTGTCTGTCCCTCTCCTAGTAAGGTCTTTATCTGATCTATTTCAGTCATGGCTGTAAAGTCCTGTATTAAATCAGTGAGTTTGTTGAAGTACAGTTCTCTGACTGAGCTGTATTTGTGACAGTGAAGGAGGAAGTGTGTCTCTGTCTCGATCTCTCCTGTCCTACACTGAACACACACCCTTTGCTCTCGGTAACCAGCTCTTTCTGTGTCTGCCGGTCTCGATGGCTAGGCTGTGTTCACTCAGCCTGTACTTGCTCAGGATCCGTCTCTGCTTTGTGTCTCTCACACTCTGGAGATATTCTGCCAATTCATAATTTGATTTCAAAGTTCGATAGAATTGTAATTTACTTTGTGTTTTAGTTTCCTGATCCCAATGTTCCAGATATGTATTTTTAGACTGTTTGATAATTTGGTTTATTCTGATGTGTGTGTGAGAAGCAGTGCTGGTCTGAGACTGGTTAGAGTTAGTCGGGTTAGTGAGTCTCAGGACCAGCTGACTGAGGAGACTGTTTTCGGGTTCAGTTCTTGGGTTTGTAGTGCTTTAAAATGTAAGCGTTTCTGTGGGACTTGATTTTAGATGCATCCAGAATTTGAGGGATCTTTTTGCATATTAACAATCAATGGGAATCGGCCTAATTCTGCCCTACATGCATTATTGGGTGTTTTCCTTTGTACTTTTAGGATCATTTTGCAGAACTCTGTGTGTAGGGCTTCTGTTGGATGTCTGTCCCATCTAGTGTAGCTCTGATCACTGAGTGGACCCCAAACCTCACTTCCAATCAGCGCTATGGGCTGAATTACACTATCAAAGATCTTACACCAGATTGGAATCGGTAATTCAGTGTTTTGGAATTTCTTCTTAATTGCATATAGAGCTCTTCGAGCTTTATCTCTTAGAGCATTCATATAATCTCTCTCTCTGTCTGTCTGTCTGTCTGTCTCTCTATATCTATCTATCTATCTGTACATCCATCTGTCTGTCTGTCTGTCTTTCCGTCCATCTATCTATCTATCTATCTATCTATCTATCTATCTGTCTGTCTGTCTGTCTGTCTGTCCGTCCGTCCGTCCGTCCGTCCGTCCGTCCGTCCGTCCGTCTGTCTCTCTATTGGTCTGTCTGTCTGTCGGTCTGCAAATGGAATAATCAGTTAATATTAAAATTAAATAAAACTGTGTAAAATAAAACAATAACAGATAATAACATATATTATGGAATATAATTATCTATGCAACCACTGCGGCAGAAATCAAATGGAGACAATTAAGAACATGAACAACAGAACGTGGAAATATTAGTTTGTTCTGCACTCCTTTTATTAGTTTTGTCCAACTTTCTTTCCAGACGTTTAATTTCCGTCTTTATCACCATGACTGACCTTGCAGGAGGACCGTCAGGGGGCAGACGGATGAGAGAGCAGAAGCGATGAATGGAGGAGGGACGATAGCGTTAAGAAGTCCGATTCTTTTTTTTTTTTTTTGCGAATCGGTTCTTTCGGACAATTAGTTTCAATGATCCGCTTCAAACACTAATTATTCGATTCGTTTGAGTCTTCCCTCATACTGTGTTCGCAATAGTCTGTTTTTTTTTAAAAAAATTTTATGTAATTAAATGTTTCGTTATATTAGCTTGACAAAGCTAAAACCTTTATTGAACGTGTATACGGTTAGTGCTATAGCATATATTGTGAAAAATAAAAAATAAACTATTTCGTATATTTATTTAATTTTTATAGTATTACTCAATTCAATTTGATGGAATTTTTTTATGAAATTGAAATGTGTAAAAATATGTATTAATTTATTTATTGTCTGAGTACAGGTTTAAAATAGTATTTACTTATTCTGGCCCTAAGCAGTTTTTTTTTTTTTTTTTTTAGTTTATGGTTCACACTGATTATTTAAATGTTTTAAAATGTATACATCTGTAAAAAGTATAAAATAATGTATACAGTTAAAAAAATACATTCATACATTTAAACCAAAGGAAATCAAATAAATGCACATAAACCTTTACTCAATTTCAATTTCATAACAAATGTCCATCAAATTGAGTTGAATAAACTTGAACTACATTATGTAAAAAAAGTCTTAGATATTTAAAGTTTTACTAATTTAAATGTTAAAGATCACAAAATTCTAATTGATGGAAATTTGTTATGAAATTGAAATGCATTCATCTAAAATTATTTTGAGTATTATGAACCTAAAAAAATCTTACACTAAAAGGAAGGTCTTTCCATTTTCTGACAAGTTTTCCAGAACAAGCATTATAGTAAGTAAATAGACTAACGTTTAAAGGACTATTCACACAAAAGTGATCTGAAATCATCCAAGAAATGTCAATCATCCAAACAACCAGTTCACTCAAATGAATCAGATTTTCTTATGATTAATGTAAGAATGCGTTTGATTCTCCTCCTTGCATAGTGTGCTAATATGTGTGAACATCTTGGGAAAATACAGAAATACCAGGACATAAGCATCCAGGAATGGAATTACATTTTTTCAGGACAGATGGACAAAAACAAGGACGATCCTGGAAAATCCTGGATGGGTGGCAAGACTAAGGAAAACCCTAGCAACTGCCTTGCAACCACTCAGAACACATTAACAACCAACTAGTAACTATGTACAGTATGCTTCCTAGATGAGCGGAGTCCCAAATGACGCACTATACACTATAATTTTACAATATACAGTATGCACTCAGCCATTTAGTGTATGAATTTTCAAAGTGTAGTATCATCCCAAATGGACGACTTAACGTTGTTTTTTTTACTACACGGAAGCATTAGCCTTTAACAGCGAATGGAAGTGACGTTTCACATGCTTGCAGTATGATGCTGTTTTTTTTTAGCACACCACAACGCTTGAATCTCAAACAACATACACATTCTCACAGAGTGGGGTGACAGTAAAACATTCAACATACATTTGTAAGGTCTTTACTCAGGTTTCACTAGATGCTATATTCTCCATTAATTACAATTGTTTTTTTTATTAATTTTTTTATCAACGCTTCACACTCCAGTCCAGTTGGTGGCAGTAATACACCACATGTTGGCTTGTCAAACGCCATTAAACAACACAAGAAGAAGAAGACCAGCGACATAGCCAGGTAACTCCGCCCCTTCCACTTCGTATAGCAAGCCCCAAGCACTGAGTGGATGAAGTGTCCAACATTCCACACTCAGTTTTGATGGTTAATGAAGTGCATTATCCGGGTACTCAAAGTACACTTCTTTTTATTGCATTTTCAATGTAAACGTACTACTCCCACTATACTACAACAGCTAACAATTTTTGGTTCCCAGATTGTTCTGGGAATGTTAGCTCCTGGTTCACAGAACAGATAATCTAATGTTCCCTGTTGGTTAGCCAGGAACGTTTTCTTTACGTAAATAGAACTTTCCCTTTAGGTTAGGAGAATGTTCCCAGAACATTAAGGGAACGTTATTTGTTTGCTAGGATGCTACTATATTTTATTATTACATTACATAGCCTATGATTGTCATGGTTTTATATGTTTTTGTTCATGTCTTTTATTTGTATAAAGTAGTTCCATGCCATGTTTGTTCCTGTTTCATTGTCATGTGATCTTGTCATGTGTTTCCCATGTTCTTGTGGCTTGTCCTCATTGGTTCATTGTTTCATTAGCTTGTTAGCAGTCTGGTTATCTTGTTTAGAGTTCTGTGTGTTCATTGGTTATCACTGTCATGTGGTCTCCCATGTCCAAGTATTTCGCCCTCATGTTTGCCATTGTCGAGTATTGTGTGTTGTAACGTTGTTTGCTAGTCAAGTCCATGTTTATGATTTGTTTTATGGTCAAGCGAAGTCAATTTCATGTTTATGTTTTGTAGTCACGTTTTTGGTTTTCATGCTTCTAGTAATAAACTGTAGGGTTCTACACTTAATCACCATCATCGTATGCCTGTCATTGCCAGCATCATAACATGTCTAATTCCTCCTAGTCTAGTGATTCGCAAACGCTTTGCGAATCGGCTCATCCGACTCACTCCAAAGAACCGCTTCAAAAGAACGATTCGTTCGCGAATCGGACATCACTAAAGAAAGGGGGTGGAGAGACCGAAGAGAGGCTGGCTGACTTCAGATGGAGGATTAACGGCTTGAGATGAAAGCTGGTACCTATCCTGACAGCATCCATCCAGACACGCACCCCCAACATCACCCTGCGTCTATCCATCCATACCGGTGGAATCAGGCGGATCTACCGGCGTGTTTCATCCTGTGTATCGGTCCACATCCCCCGACCGGACCGGACCGGACCGGTGCCCTTTCAAACCACGAGGTGGGTGCAGCCAAATGTCTCCGTTGTTCTTCTGCATGTTCACTGGACGCGTGTGAGTGGAGCTGATCCACATCTTTTCAGAGAACCAATTTGTTATTTTAAGGGTTTAATTTTAGACGCCTATCATTCATCCACGGCTGTTCGGACGGGAAGAGGAAGAGATTCAAATCGGATTAAGATTAAACGATGAAACCAATAAGAGACTGACCATTTTATGTCTTTGTTTGCAAGCTTGCTCTGTCTGAAGTCACAGATGGATTAGAAAAATATGATCAACACTTGGGATCGAGCAAAACCCGTCTGTTTGGAGTATGTTTACATGCATTGACGGGTATGGTCAGATGTTGGCTATTTGCTTTTGTCTCTCTGATCGTGATTGTTTTGAGACTGATCGAGATCATGGTTGTGTGTTTTAGTGTCCGATTCGCAAAAGTCAGTTCCTTTAAATGATTGTGCGTTGTGAATTAGCTGAATTGTGGCTAATGTAAATAAAAAAGAACGAGTTACTAAAGACACAAATATCATATTTGGTTGTTGTGGTTCTGAAAGGCCTATATAGGATATATTAGGTAAATCTGTGGGTTAAATGGTTTATGTGTTGCGTTTGGTCTATATATGGCTCAGATTGCACATATGTTGTGTTGACTTTGGAGTAGTAAATCTCGCAGACCATGTGATTGTGTCGTACAATACTGGGAGAGCTGGGGCCAATTGGGAACACTGCTGTACTTTGAATTAGTGAGGTGTGGCTGTGGCACAGTCTCTCTCTCTCTCTCTCTCTCTCCCCATCCATCCATCATCTGTCTAGCTGTCAATTCAATTCAGCTTTATTGGCATGACAATCAGAATATAGTATTGCCAAAGCATTTTAAGGTTATGTAACTACAAACTGTTAAAATAAGATAAAACTACATTAATAATACAATAATAAATACAACAAGTAGTAGTAATAAAAAAAGACAATTTAAACATTAACATACCCAAGAATGATTAAGTACAATAAAAAGGTGGTCTGAAGATGATGTACTTGGAACCGTCATATCCTTCCGGAGATGGGAGGCGAGGAGCCTCAAGGGGACTCTACTGGTGGTGGTGGGGTGGTGGAGGTTGCCGTGTCAGCACACTGAAAAAGCAATGTGATTGTGAGCAGACTTATTAAGCAACGGCTTACATGTGATTGGCTGGGAATTACCCAGCTAATGGTGCGATGATGTACAGATGCTAGTCTTCCCGCTAGAACTACGCTGAGCTTTCATTTCTTGGGACAGATGAGAAGAAGGTGTTTCTCATTCTCTATTTGCTTTAGCGCGCTGTGTCTGCATATTCTCTGCTCTCTCAGTGTCCAGGATTTCTTATGTCTTTCTCTCTACTTCTACATCATGATCACTTAATCTGTATTTGGAGAGGATTTTTCTCTCTTTAAATTGTTTCATTGATAAGTAGTTTTTTGTTAATTTTGTGGTTCTAAATAGGGCAGAATAACATTGGGGTTTGTTTTGGAGGTCAAATTGAGTTTTTAACGTTTTATCATGAGTATCATTGAGATTTTTCTCAATGTCTTTAATAATGATTTTAGAGTTGTACCTGGAGTCAATCACGGGTTGAGTTTCATTAACTAGTTTAAGAGCCAGTGCATTTAGAGGATGAGGTGGGATCTCATTGAAATGGAGGGCATTATATTTTACAGAGTGGGATCTGACAGATGGATGTGATGCCAGAATGGAACGGATCTTTACTCTATTTCAAGGTATTGGGGATATAAGCCTAATTCAGTCCTGCAGCCGGAAGTGGAAGTGCCTCTGTGTACCCCCAAAATATTCTTTGCCAATTCCAACTGATTTATTTTTCTGCTGGAGTTTTATGCTCCCAAATTTCAAATAGAATTGCTTTAATGATTGAGTTATAATTTAATCCATGTTTTAATTGGTAATTTAATATGGCCGAATCGAGATTTAATTGCATAAAATGCCCTCCGAACCTTTTCACTCAATGCTTTTACAGTCAGACTGAAACCCCAGATGCTGTGCTGTAGGACCTCTCCTCTGTAGGTGAACTGGGATTTGTTTCCCTGAGATCTGGCCTTCTTCTTGAATACCATGATGACTCCACTCCTCACTGGTTTTGTCCACTCCTGACAGTACTCCTCCAGAAGGGACAAGCTCTGCTGAAGACCCTTTGCTGACATTTGACCTCAGGGTCATGTAGAGCGAGGCCAGGGATACTGCTGCAAAATGATTTATATATATATATATGTGTGTGTGTTAAATAGAGTTAGACTCGAACTGCATCCCTGTCTTAAGCTGCTTACTCACTGCCAGTGACATCATGCGTGACAGCGACTCCATCCCATTCATTTTTAATGAGAGCACAGCGACTTCCGGCGACACGAGCTGTCACGACCGTTGGCGACTAGATGTGGGCGTGTCCAGCGACGTGACAAAGTTGAGACAAGTTCAACTTTATTCAAATGAAGAGCGACTAACGGAAGCGACAGCCAATAGGAGAGAAGACGGGAGAGCTCACGTGATCCTTCTCTCTCTCTCTCTCTCTCTCTCTCTCTCTCTCTCTCTCTCTCAGCTCCTGCAGTAACGGAAAGATGGATGAAAGGCTAATTCTTGCTGTTAGCAATTTTCCAGTGCTCTATGATATGGATATGGTATATCCAGCCACAGCTCTTGCACCAGCCGGTGGTACTCGCCGTGCTGACTCCGAGATTTAATGGTTTTGTGGACCCAGACAGACCGGCGTTTGCGTTTTTCCGCAGATGCAAACAGCACGCCTTGTTTCTCATTCATCTTTGATATAAAGCATTTTATGTACTGATTCCATTTATATTTAGTCTTTTCCCTCCAAAATGTTTGTTTTTAGCAGCAAGAAAAGCGATTCGCTGTCAACAGCAATGGAATGACATCCGTGAATGTCATTTATAAACGTTACTAGGCAACCAGTAGTGGGAACGCCCACTAGCGACTTCACCGCCAGCCACTGGCGACCTGCAGCGACAAAGTCTCTGGCAGTGTGAACGCAGCTTCACTCCACATCCCTGCTGGAAAAATACCGTTCTGTGATTTCTCATTTTGATGCACATTTATTGTTTGCATACAGGGATTGTATAATATATAATGCTAATTTAAAGAAGTTTGTAAAATAAGCCATTGTGCCAATTGAGTCAAATGCTTTTTTTTAAATCTATAAAATATGCAAATATTTTGCTTTGTTTGTCATTGATGCTTTTGTTAGAGTATGACGAGAATAAATGTGGTCAGATGTGCCCTGTTTTTTGTGATTTATTTAGTATATTGTGTTTTGAAATGAATGTGACTCTGCGGCTATTTATTATGCTGCAGAATAACTTCCGTAGGGCACTGCCCACGCAAATGCCACTGTAATTATTGGGGTCAAATTTATCTCCTTTTTTAAATATAGGGGTCAACTGTCCTTCAGACCAGATCTCAGGGAAGATACCGCACCAAAAAAACAGATTGAATATTGTGACTAAAGCTTTGATTATGTTGGGGCTGCTGAGTTTAAGCATTTTGTTGCTAATGTTGTCTTGTCCACATGCTTTCTTTAATTTAAGATCTTTTATATGCTCTATTATTTCTGACATTGTTATAAATGTAACCAATGGATTTTGATCATTTTAATTGTTTAATTGTTACATGCCACACGTAAGTCTCTCTCTCTCTCTCGTGTGTGTGTGTGTGTGTGTGTGTGTGTGTGTGTGTGTGTGTGTGTGTGTGTGTGTGTGTGTGTGTGTGTGTGTGTGTTTGGACCACTGAGCACAGCATGTACATTGAATTGGACTGGATATATTTTTAGCTTTATATTTAGGGACTAGATTGCAGTTTTGTGTAAGCACACCACCATAAAATTTACTAGACAGATGATCTCAATATATCAGGAAGTGCAGAACAAATTGTGTTGTAATAATTTTGATAAAATAAAGTGAGAATCAGATGAAATGGTCCATTTGCATTTAGAACATTCTAGTGAAGTGTAAATGTTGCTATTTGCTAAATGTTGCGTATACCGGTGCTAACGAAATATCGCGATACCAAAAAAATGTAACCGGTACGACATCATCTTGTTCATTTCTGTACCATATTAAAGTATGCAGCCATTAGCAAAACGTACTGTAATGTGAGTTTTGAGAAGCACAATTTATATCTGTAAGATTTTATGCAGGTCTTTTTGTCAATAATATTCTGTAATAATTTTCTAGAGTCACATGGGATAACCTCCTTGTGGTCGCTATAATTTGGTTCTCGGTGGGGCGCGTGGTGTGTTGTTCGTGGATGCCGCAAAGAATAGTGTGAGCCTCCACACGCAACGTCTCAACGGTAATGCGCTCAACAAGCCACTTGATAAGATGCGCGGTTTGGCGGTCTGAGACGTGGAGGCAACTGAGATTCATCTTCTGCCACCCGGATTGAGGCGAGTCACTACGCCACCACGAGGACTTAGAGCACATTGGGAATTGGGGAGAAAATGTGATGAGAAAAAAAAAAAGACATGTTCTTCACTGACACTTTGACTTGGTTAAAGGTGCTGTATGTCATATTTTTACTGTACTAAATCATAAATGACCATAATATGTCACTAGAAACTTAGGAAACATTGAAATTCTGGCTTCTCCGAAAACAATGCTACAGTCAGTATATTCTACTTTGAAGTTTCCATTCTGGCCTGAATTTCTGTTTGTGTTTTGGCCTGTGTGATCCCGCCCACTGCCCACTCACCACTAGTATTTCGACACCACCGGGTTGCCAGATTTGAAGAAGTTTGCAGGCAAACACAGCGCTCTGCAGCCATGGAAGCCAGTAATACATCTAGCCAACACTGACAGAGTTATTAAAAAATCCACATGAGCTGATTTATAATTTAAAAACAATAAAAACATCGCAAACATATATATTAGCTGATACACTTACAGTGTAAGGCTTGCTTGCCATAGTCAGTTTGCTCGTTCCTGTTGCGTGTCCTCAACCTGGCAACCCGCGTGAGCTTCATTTGAGGAGGAGGGGGCGGGGGAGATAACTCTCTCCAATATTTAGAATTTGGACCGCAGTACCCATTTTAAACTCTTGATGTCAATGTTACATATTGTTCCTTTAAATAAACTTGGTCAAATTTAAATGAATATTTTGAACTTTTCTTATAAACACCTTAAACCTTGAACCGCATGAAATAAGATGCCTTCCACGGCAAAGCAACATCATCTTGCATTACTGGTGATAGAATCATGATACTGAGCTGCACACTCACACCTCAACACTTGGTGCACAAAACATGATGCCGGTAACAATGAGGAGATTGTTCATGACCGGGCGATTTTGAGTAGAAAATTAACCTCGGACTTCACAAAACAAGAAGTTACCAAACGTAACAACAAAAGCAGGAATAAAAATAGTGTGAATAATCTTGCAAATAGTATAATCAGGGATTTCAGTCAACTTGTCATATCCCGAGACATTACGTTCATTAATTGCCAGATGCAAGTAATTAATAAGTTCAAATAAGGAGGATTAATCTCCAAATGGAAGCTAGATTTAACAGCATGCTGGGAACTGAAAGTCCTCGGTCACCAATGGAATTGAATTGAGAGGTTGCACAAAAGGTTCATTCTTTTATTATGCTAATGGCTGGCTTTGACAGGCGGAACGGAGCAGAGAAGGCCGATTTAATTAGTGCAAAAGAGGAAACGTGAAATCATTTTCAACCCACAACAAACTTCTCAATGGGACAAACTAAGCAAAGGAAACCGCATTATACTGGGAATAAACCATTTATTTGGCTGTTAGTTAATGGGTGTATAGGTTGAAACAGATCTGACCTAGTTACATGCTGAAACTGAACTGCAGTGTGTCTCTGCCTGGTGCATTTGTGAGTCCCCAAGTAATGAAAAAGTAATACTTTCCAGCACTGAGCCACGTTTTGAGAACATATGCCACATGTTATTGCATTGGTGCATCAGAGAATGGCCAATAGATTGAGAAATGACTTATTACTTTAGACATGCGTTTGCTCTCTTTTCCCACAATGTGAAATGTAAGAAATCTCAGTGGAATCTCTCAAATTCAGTGGCATTTAGACCTGGAGGGCTTACGGTTAATAGGTTCTTTCTTGTCTGGATTTTTACACTTCTACCACTGCTCATGCACAAAAGCCACTATTGTAAAGAGTCATGTATTGTATCCATACTTCCCTTGAAAAAGGCTTTCTAAGTACTGTATCTTTGTTCAGGCTGGTTTGGAAATGAGAACTTGTTCATGTGTGACCTGATTGGATAGATAAAGATTCAATAAATAAATAAATAGAAATAAAATCATAATTATACTTAATAGAATTAACCCTGTAAAGCCTGACATATTAAAGAATTGTCAAACAATTGACTTTTTTTTTTTTTTTACATTAAACTGTTTTTGCACAAACTATTATAATCATAATTCTTTTTATTAATTTTTTTATAATATCTGGTACATTAGGCTTTAAATTTCATTCTCCTCCTGAGGCTCAGCAATTCATATTTCTGTTCGACATTTGTTATTTAAGTTTCTCTTAATCCATACATGCTACAGTGGTAAATATTGGGGTATTATCAGAGGACTCCCTGGGCTTTTCAGACATACCAAATGTTTGAGAGTTTGGCCTTGACAACTTTTCTCCTTGCTCTATAAATGTGGACTGAAATGTATCACAGTTTCAGCACATTCAGCACATGAAATACAATCTGAATAAAATGTTTAAAAAAAATAATAAGCCATTTTTATCATATGTATTTTATGCACCAAACACTATATTGACATTTATTTTAAAAAGGCAAACTTTTTACTTATGGTAAGATAATATCTTGTAATGTAAAATAATGAGATTTTTATGATAGAGCAGGCTACATATGAAAATACACTGATATATTTGTTCACACTTAAAATATAACATATGTATTTTGCTGTGGGCATGAATTGAAGGGAATGGTGATTGAGAGATATAATGCAAAATGTGCCTAGGAGCGACCACGCACTCCCATGATCGAGACGGTGTCCCTCCACCCTTAAACTACTTTATATTTGTACATATCGGAATATTTTGCAATAAACGTAAAATATATTGTTTCTATACTAATAATCAACAACTTAAAATCAAGTTTTATATATTCCCATAGCTTTGGGTCCTTCATGGGATAGAAGTTTGGGCCCTCAGTAAAGATGCTAAGTACACAGTCTTGTACCTTTTGTCTTTAAGTCCAATTTTTAAATACTTTTTTGCCTCTGTGATGTTGTGATTCACCTCAGAGCTGGTTGTTTTGCTTCATGGTTTAAAACTCTTTTATGTATGATTTTATTAAAAATCCATGGAAGAAATTAATGGGAAAAAACCTCAGGAACCCAGATGGCTGAAAAAGTGGGCAAGGTCGCTGTTCCGCTATATTTTCTTATGTCTTGAGACTTGTGACGTTAGCTTCCTTGGGTTATGCCAAGTACGATGATACTATATTTGTTATATACATTGTCGGCCATACTTCTTGTCCTCCATTCTGAATTAGATTGAAAAACTACTTTTTTCAACTCCTCCTAGGCTGTATGTCCAATTTGCATGAAATTTGTAGTATATCATCAAGGGACACAAAAATGTATTTTTTAAAGCTTTACGATAGACCAAAAGGTTCTCAAATACACATCAACTAAATAGATGGCAAGGCTCCTTATAGAATCTGAGGCTGTATCTTGGCAACCATTTGGCGTATTTACATGGAACTTTGTATGAGTTATTGCCCCTGCACCCTGACTGCACTGTATACATTTGGTGACAGAGCCACCAATTGATCAAAAGTTATAATGAAATGTATTTAGTATAAGCAATTCTACTTCTGTTTTCTATACTGCTTTTCGTGAAATCATAATCAGTGATGTCCAATCATACATCCTTCCGTGCCGTAGGTATGCTTGGCCCTAGTAATTGCTGCTTGCAGTTATATTTTCAGAAAGTTATTCAGAAAAACAAGTGGTGAAATTTGGCTTTTATTATTTAAATGCATTCTGCCCATGTTAGGAGATTTTAACGCACGTACACACATTCTGGTCTGATAAGCTTCAGAGTTTCTCGTGCCGCTTTACAG
Source organism: Xyrauchen texanus (assembly GCF_025860055.1). Classification (NCBI taxonomy): domain Eukaryota; kingdom Metazoa; phylum Chordata; class Actinopteri; order Cypriniformes; family Catostomidae; genus Xyrauchen; species Xyrauchen texanus. Next base: position 4,745,607 of record NC_068294.1, on the reverse strand, counting down.
TTTCTTTCCACCATAAAATTTAGATCCTCTTCCGTTGGTTTACATGCTGCAAGTGTTGCTAGTGCAATGCTAGGCTTTGCTTTCAGTAGCACAGATGCCATCCCATGCAATTCTAGTGCCCCCCCAGTGGACTCAATTGTAACTGGGAGGGAAAGTACAGTATTCAGTGGTGCCTGCAGCAGGCAAATGCGCAACGAAAAATCGATTTGCAATATTTGAGTAGTGTTTTGAATAGTCGCCCATCTGGTGAACATCTCTATTCCAAACCCATATGACCTACTTTCTTCAGTGGAACACAATAGAAATATGGAAGAAAGAAAGTCATATGGGTTTGGAACGACATGAGGATGAGTTTACGATTACGGGATTTTCATTTTTGGCTGGGCTATCCCTTTAAGCTCTCAGATATGTGGAAATAATTGTGTAAGTATTATGGGAAAGCCAGACTGATGATGTAACTTCGTGTTGCAGGTCTAACTCTTGCCTGTTTATTTGCTCATCGACTGCTTGCTGATGAATTTGTTGCTGAGCAGGAATTTTGCTGTATTGCGGCTCTGCTTTGCAACGCTCAGCTCTTTCTCACAGTTATTCTTTAACTTTTTACACCTTTCACACACCTTCTTTTTATATCATTCTCACCCCATCTGTTCTGCATGCTCTTTCGTTGTTTATCTTCTCTTCAATTTCCTGTGTGCACTATATCAAGTCGTCCCTTTTTACTGTAATAATAAATAAATAATAACATTTTATTGCTCAGAGGAGATGTAATGATCACATATACGATTGCCCCAAAAAAACAAATATTTTGACACCTTTACGTCAAGTGTCCAATAAAAGGAATCTGACGATTTGGAAGAATTTGATGAGAATTGTTGGAGTTCATGTTGACATCTCTGACTTTTGATTCCAGAATTGCTATCTTGATAAACATTGTTGAGATCTATTCTGAAGAGACACATGTGAGATTAGTGGAGACTTTTTCTTTTGAGAAACATCTGAGAAACGGGAACATGTAACAAAAGGTTTAAAGAGATGTCGTTTGTAATATTTGTTTCCTATGGGAAAGCTCCATGTTTGTTCCGATTCTTTCTATCTTTCTCTTTCTCACGCCTTTCTCTGGCATTGGCTGTAAAGTGTGAACCGCAGGAGTCTTGCTCAAGAACACTTCTGCATTATTGCAATTCATTATTCACGAGTCTTGCAGTCAGCATGAGCTAGTTACCCAGGTGCACGGCTTGTAAAAGAGGGGTAAGTCTTCAGTGGAGGACGATACACTGCCAAAACAAAATGAGAAAAAAAATCTGAATCAGTCAATCTGATTTTTTTTCTTCTGTAAATCAAATATAACATCCTTAAGACAAGATAAATCTACTTGAGAGGCAAAATTGCATAAGATAATAACTCTTGTTTTCAGAGAATATACTGTTTAATGAAGTTTATTTTTCTTACCCCATTTTTCCCCCCAATTTTTTTTTAAGAGTACATCTGACAAAATTGAATGAGGTTTACGCTTGAAACAATGGAGTAAGAAAACTGACTTAATTCAAGATATATTCTCTGAAAACAAGTCTTAAAGGAATAAAAAAAAATAATAATTATTTATGCGTTTAGCAGGTGTTCATCTTTTACTTGCCTTCATGTAGTTCCAAAAAACCACCTTGTCGCTATTTTTCCTTTAGTTACAATGAATGTAGATTACAGCTTTCAAGCTTATCCCATATGTTGTGTTGCGGTCATTTGTAAATATATATTTTATAATTTTTTTTTTTTTTACTGAATCCAATTGCAATTAAATATGGTGTCTGAAAACACACACACACAAACAATTGGACCGTTTTTATTTTTTTATTATTTCACTTTGTTACTCCTGTTGTGTTTCCGGTCAAAAATAACCGGCCATTGGAAATTAATGGATTAGACTACATTATACAGAAATATTACGTGTTCAGGAGCATCACAGTCCTTTAGATGAGCACATATGTGGATGTGAGTTTACACACACAAAGTCCTCGGACATTTGCGCACACACACACACACACACACACACACACACACACACACACACACACACGTTGTGTTTCCATGTTTTATGGGGACTTTCCATAGACATAATGGTTTTTATACTGTACAATCTTTATATTCTATCCCCTAAACCTAACCCTACCCCTAAACCTAACCCTCACAGAAAACTTTCTGCATTTTTACATTTTCAAAAAACATAATTTAGTATGATTTATAAACTGTTTTCCTCATGGGGACCGACAAAATGTCCCCACAAGGTCAAAAATTTCGGGTTTTACTATCCTTATGGGGACATTTGGTCCCCACAAAGTGATAAATACACGCTCACACACACACACACACACACACACACACAAAGTGTGGGTTGAGCGCCCCTTTTGTGCATTGTCTTTCCAAGTCTTTGAGGAATTTTTCAAGATCTGCTCATCATATTACTGTATTTAAAAATATGTTCAAAAAAGGAGTACAAAAAATAATTGGAAAAAATATAATTCGCTTGAATGTTATATTTCTGACAAAATATTTCATTTAATTCTCCTGTTATAAAAGTCAGTTTAGATGTTTTACTGAAAAACAAGACAAAAATACTGATTAAGAAAAGGAACTTGGAGGCAGGACCTCCATAGGGGCATGATTAAAATGGAGGCGACCCCCAGGCCAGACCTCATACAGGGGGACATTCGGAAATAAAGTCACAGCCAAGGGTTAGAGATATATGTTTGCTAACATCACAAGGCCTACAGATCGCTTGAGAAAGATAGAGCAGGACAAACATGATGCACACTGAATGAGACAAAGCCTGAGGAGTGAGCAGATCTCGTGACTGTTGCATGACTGCATCGTTCGCATGATTTCATGCGCACTGGAGTGAAAGTCACCGAGATACACGCCCTGATATGCTAATAAAGCGTGCCCAATAGACAAGCATTGCGCACTACTGCACTGAAAATATATGGATCGATTTATTTGCTGATTATGTACTTACATTAAAATACACACAATACAATGTATTTATTGTGTAACTACATGTTCTGCAAGATTCACATGAAGGTTTAGGAGTAGGGTCAGGGTAAGGTTAACAGTTTAACTACAAATGTAATTCAATTCTGGTACTTTAAATGTCAGTAAAATGCAACAACACGTATGCACATAATAAGTACATTAAATCAAATGCTTAAGTACACGTAGTATAATACAGGGCTCCAGACTAACTTCTTTTACGAAGAGCACTGTAGCCCCTAGCTGAAAATTTCAGGGGCACAGGCAGAAAATTTAGGGGCGCACACCTTAAATTGACCTGCAACGCTATTATTCACATTTTCCCCATTTAAACTATATTACTGATAAATACTTTGGTAGTAAATACAGAAACTACAATGTACTGTATTATTTTAGTTCACAGTCACATGGTGCTTAACAAATGCACATTCAGAAATGTAAACTAAGTATTATTACTTCATTACAGTGCAAAAACCTAAACAAATACATTCAATGTAAACATGAGGTAAGTGATCTTTACTGTCATTACAGCATCAGAATAAATAAACAACTTGTCAGATGGGCTGGTTTGAGTATTTCTGGGATTTTCACACACAACAGTTTCTAGAATTTACTCTGAATGGTGTCAAAAACAAAAACATCCAGTGAGCAGCAGTTCTGTGGATGGAAATGTGTTGTTGATGAGAGAGGTCAACAGAGAATGACCAGACTGGTTCAAAATGACAGAGTCTATGGTAACTCAGATAACCACTCTGTACAATTTTGGTGAGAAGAATATACCGTAATTTCCGGACTATTGAGCGCACCTGAATATAAGCCGCACCCACTGAATTTAAAAAAAATTATTATTTTGAACATAAATAAGCCGCACCTGTCTATAAGCCGCAGGTGCCTACCGGTACATTGAAACAAATGAACTTTACACAGGCTTTAACGAAACACGGCTTGTAACAAAAATAAATAGGCTTTAACGAAACACGGTGTGGCAGCGGGGGCGTGGTCAAGCGCCCGTCCGGGAGAGAAAAGCGGTAAGGGCGCTTACATCAAGTGCTGAAGGGCACTTGACGTTCCAGGTAAGGCTTTTAATGGCCACAGCAATGTTTACAATCAATTTTATAACGTTTCGCAATTCTTGGTCTTCTATGCGCCAACACTAGACTGACGTGTGTCTGTATGTCACTCACTCACTCTCTCTCTCTCTCTCTCTCTGCTGCCTTTTTATGCCGCTCTCCCCACGCTTACTGAAATTAGACACAGGTGTTAGACATAATTTAGCACAGGTGTAAGCGCCCTTACCACTTTTCTCTCCCGGACGGGCGCTTGACCACACCCCCGCTGCCACACACGGCTTGTAACAAAAAATAAAAAATGACCAGTAAACAGTAGCCTAGCAAGAAAGTAATTGGTCACTATCTTCCTCCTCTTGTGCACATGAAACCACTGAAGTCATCTCCTTCGGTGTCGGAGTTGAATAGCCTCAGATTTAGTTGTCTTTTTGCACTGAGTCAATTCCTCACGCTGCTGTTTCCAACGTCTCCTGTGCAGCAGGTCTATTTCCTTTTCCAACAGCCAGATCAATCGCCTTCAACTTGAAAGCTGCATCATATGCGTTTCTCCATGTCTTGAGGGTGACAAAATGACTACCGTAATCAGAATGATGGGAAGTTTGAGCGCGCTCGATTTAATCTAAACAGTAAACAAAAAAAGTTGTTTGACCTTAACCCGTTCGGCAATTTCATTGGTCTAATGAAAGCTTCACGCCGCCAAAAAAACTGAGCACGTCACAGAATGTTTTTTTTTTTTTTTTTTTTATAAAATTTTAAAGTGGGAAAAATCCATATATTAGCCGCGTCATTGTTTAAGCCGCGAGGTTCAAAGCGTGGGAAAAAAGTTGCGGCTTATAGTCCGGAATTTACGGTAATCCCAGAATGCAGAATGCAGTGTTGACGATGCGTTCTTGCGTTCAAAACAGCTTGATGCGACGCTAATCCGATCTTGCGGATTTCAAGAGGTGTTTTTCTAAGTATTAAACGATGTTTAACTTGACATAGCAACCTAAAAATTTATCGGGACCCTCCATAATAGTTAAGGGACCTCCCATAAGGCCAAAACATTTTACTTGGGGGGGTCCCCCGGTGTTTCTTCAAAACTAGAATACTAGAACCATAAAAAAAAAAAAAAGATTGCTGTGTCAACATTGACAATTTTGTGTCCCAGTTTTCATAAATTATACAAATTCGATTTTTTTTTTTATGTCATAAAATTTAAATCACGCTCGAGTGCGCCTCACGCTGTTTTCTTACAGACAGTGACTGAGTGAAATTGAGTAGATTTTCACCTCACAATAATGTGAGATATAATTCTTCTTTGATTTATGATTGTTGGTACACCTACCTTTCTCACATAAAATAATGTTCAATCTTAGAACTAAACCTTAATTAGCTTCATTAAAATGCACATAGTTAATATGCATGTCGTTTTGCAGATATTTCTCCAACATTACATGTTAGCTCACTTTCAAACAGTTGTAAAGTTATTACATGGATGCTTTGTCGAGAAATAGCTTTGGCTATTTATTGTGCTGTGCCCATGATTAGTGCCCTCCCTCAATAACTTTAAAAACATAAGCCATGTTGATAAACAATAGCGATAGGAGAGAAAGAAATGAATTAAGGCATAAAACAATATATTAAAATGAGCAACATCTTATTTATAGCTCTAGATACACTATGCATCTCAGCCTGTAGATTTTTGGAAGTGATTCTTGGCGAGTTGTATTTGCGTCTGACGTAATTATTCGGTTTAAATGCGGTAAACAGTCCCCTGCTTTTGTGGCTACCAGCATTATTTCTCTAACCATGACACCATCATCTCTCCCCTCATTAATGTTATTAATACATTAGAGTTGATGAGTGCCAATGCAGTGACATGATCAGAGATGTAGTAATGAACAACTGTAGTGTTGAGCAGAGACATCATAGCGAGTTACAGCAGAGAACTGAGCTGAGAAAGAACATGAGGCAACAGTTAAAATATTTCAAGCGTTGGGCACATACAGTTGAAGTCAGAAGTTTACATACACCGTAGCCAAATACATTTAAACTCATAGAAATCATTCCCTATCTTAGGTCAGTTAGGATCACAACTTTATTTAAGAAAGAGAAATGTCAGAATAATAGTAGAGAGAATGATTTATTTAAGCTTTTATTTCTTTCATCACATTCCTAGTTGGTCAGAAGTTTACATACACTTTGATAGTATTTGGTAGCATTGCCTTTATATTGTTTAACTTGGGTCAAACGATTTGGGCAGCCTTACCCAAGCTCCTCAATAGAAGTTGCTGGAATTTTGGTCCATTCCTCCAGACAGAACTGCTGTAACTGAGTCAGGTTTGTAGACCTCCTTGCTCGCACACGCTTTTGCAGTTCTGCCCACAAATTTTCTATCAGATTGAGGTCAGGGCTTTGTGATGGCCACTCCGATATTTTGACTTTTTTGTCCTTAATCCATTTTGCTACAACTTTGGAGGTATGCTTGGGGTCATTGTCCATTTGAAAGACCCATTTGCAACTGAGCTTTAATGTCTTGAGATGTTGCTTCAATATATCCACATCATTTTACTTCCTCATGATGCCATCTATTTTGTGAAGTGCGTCAGTCCCTCCTGCAGCAAAGCACCCCCACAACATGATGCTGCCCCCCCCCCCCCCCCCCAATGCTTCACGGTTGGGGTGGTGTTCTTCATCTTGCAAGCCTCATCCTATTGCCTCCAAACATACTGATGGTCATTATGGCCAAATAGTTTCATTTTTGTTTCATTAGACCAGAGGAGATTTCTCCAAAAAGTAAGATCTTTGTCCCCATGTGCTCTTGCAAACTGTAGTCTGGCTAATTTATGGCTGTTTTGGAGCAGTGGCTTCTTCCTTGCTGAGCAGCCTTTCAGGTTATGTCGATATAGGACTCGTTTTACTGTGGATATAGATACCTATCTACCTGTTTCCTCCAGGAGTCCACTGAGTTTGAAGGTAGGCCTTAAAATACATCCACAGGTACACCTCCAATTGATTACAATTAGCACCAGAATCTAATTGCTTAAAGGCTTGACATCATTTTCTGGAATTTTCTAAGCTGTTTAAAGTCACAGTTAACTTAATGTATGTAAACTTCTGACCCAATGGACTTGTGATATAGTCAATTAAAAGTGAAACAATCTGTCTGTAAACAATTGTTGGAAATATACTTGTTTCATGCACAAAGTATGTAGATTTTCTAAACAACTTGCCAAATCTATATTTTGCTAAAATGAAATCTGTGGAGTGGTTAAAATGAGTTTTAAAGAAATAAGTGTATCTAAACTTCTGACCTCAACTGTATATGTATTAATAATTTTTCACATGATTTAATTGTACATTTATTTCAGACTCAAATGCAGTGTTCCGTTCAAATAGGATGTGGGATATTACTACTTGATATCTCCGATTATCAACCATTAATGCATACCATTGCCAGATGCTTGGAAGATGCAGTATAAGTAAACAAAACTGTAACGCTCCAATTAGCTTAGCAGGTGTTTGACTGTCACCTGAGACATCTCCTAGAAACCCAATTCATAAACAGTTCCATAATTTACCATGTTTTGAACACCTGCTACTCTGCTAACGTTTGTTAAACACAGTTTAATATCATGTAATGTAGGAACTTTGACTCATTTATCAATAATATTTAATACAAGTGAATGTTTGTCACTTCTTGGGTGCCGATATGATTGTGTGACGTCATGCACCAGCTTCTCAGCGATATCGGAGTTTGAAATTTCCGCACAACTTTCCAAGTTGGAATTGCGACTTCAAGTGGCGTTCCATTGCAATTATCCCAGTAGGAAGCTGGAAAATCTGACATTCCGAGTTGATCGGAACGTAGCATAATTATGATTATGATTTCATCTTCAGCAGATCAATTCTCATTGGTCCCGATGGTTGTGAGGGCCCGCCTTCGCCATCTCGCAAACAATCCGCACAAGAGAGATGTGACATCCAATCACATGCTGCTATTTCTGCCTTCTGGAGCTTTTAGGACACAAGCCACACCCAGGTGAGTAACACTCAAGGCAACATGCTACTCAGGTGATAAGGTTTCTATTGCATACAGCATACCTGCCAACATCAGATTGTGAAAAATAAGGAGATTTTGTATAAAATAAAATATCCACTTTTGTAGCTTAATGTGTGGACTTTTCAAACGGTCCCTTACCACACCCTTCACAGGATTAGCACATTTCAACACAATGTGTGGATTATTCAGACGACCCCTTACTCACCATATGAACGATTTCTGACTTATATCAATGTTAAAATAACTGGAACAATTTCGCCGTGGTGCTATCTGACCAGCTTATGGGACAAATCCAATATGGGATGCATCATTTCATATTTAAATACAGGTCGATCATGTATTTTACGGGAGAGGTGGCAACCAACCCTACCTGGAGGTCACACAATCTCATGAACAAATGTGTGGATTCAGAAAATTGTGAGTTTATCGGGAGCCATTGTAAATCGGGAGTACATCTGGAGGAGGGGTGGAAAAACGGGAGAAACCTGGTAAAATCGGGAGTGTCTGAGCACTGGTATGGCATACAGATGTGACATTAAACAAACATATGTATCTAGTTATAACAGAGCATATTTTTCATTGCAAACATCCAAGCTTTTATTTTTGAAAAGATCCCCAGTTTTCATTCCCTCGGGAACTTTGTCTGCTGTGTCTTTGTTTCTGAATTCGAATGAAGGTTAGTTCACCCAAAAAGGAAAGTTCTGTCAGCATTTAGTCCCTCTAATGTAGTTCAAAATGCCCTTTCTTCGGTGGAACACAAAAGAAAATGTTTTGAGGAATGTTGATGCTGACAATTTGAAATAATTTGAACAAGATGGTGAAATATACGGTACAACTTGGCTCGCATGAAATGGTAAACTTTTTATTCCCATTGAGACTAACCAATAAATTGATACAATACAGGCATCAAATTTTAGGCCTCCTATTCAACTCTTCTTTAGGATAGGAAATGTCTGTGAACTAATCTTTGGCACCAGTAAACAGTTTGCTGGAAAGCTCATTTGCGTGTTAATAATAAGTGCTGAATTTACGCAATATTTGCGGTATTGTTTGTGAATAACTGGTAATACGTGATGTTTTCTTCCGTGGTTCACTAAAGTTATTTTACTATTAAAATCATGGTTATTTAAGGTTTGTGTAAGGGGTTAAACTTTGGAAAAATAATTATAACATTGCCTGTTGGTCCGTTTATTTTTCTCAATGGGATTAAATGTCGCACTTTTTTGCGCAAGCCAACTCGATTTTTTTTAAGAATTTCACCATCTCGTACTATTATTACGACTAGTCATGATTAGGGCTGAAAAGATTAGTCGACGTTATCGACAATGTCAACAATAAAAATTGTCAACAAAAATGTTCATTTTCAAATAGTCGTTTGATCGCATTTAATGTAAAACGTGATCACATTAAACTCTAATGATTACGCGGGAGAGCGTCACTGCAGCTCAGGCCTGACTGAGGGGAGGAAGAATTACACAGATCAGTCCAGATGCACTCAGAACTTTCCAAACAGCTTCAGGTGATGTAGAGCGCAAAATATGCAAAAATAAAAAATAAGTAAAATAGAAGCACTCTTGTTGTGGAATAAGTGGAGTTAATAAGCTGAATATTCGGTTAAGAGCTAATGATCAATAGTTGCAATAATCGCCCGAATAGTCGAATAATCTTTCTAATAGTCGTTAGATTAATCGCTTATCATAATAATCGTTAGTTGCAGCCCTAGTCATGATACCGGGGTGGATAATGCTCTTTTCCATGCTATTAAAGCATACAGCGTCTGAAGGCTGACAAGGTCCAAAAATGACAAAAAGCACAATAAAAGTTCATACGATGTTCTGTACGGTATTCCAAATCTGAATTTTCATTTTTACAGGAATGATTCAAGAAAACGTCTGTTGCTATGAAGTCATCGTGCATTTAGGTCAACTTCAGAGTGCAGTGGTTCAACATCTCATTGCATGACTGTTCATGGCCAGTGCAGTCAACCAGCAATGTGATGCACTCAAGCAAGACTAATAAATCCTAATGCAGACAGGCCTCGAACAGATTAACATCTAGAGTCAGTGCTGTATGAGGGAGCCTTTCAGAAGTGTGTCTCAAACATATTGAACCTGTGAACAAGCTCAAGGGAAGTTTACAGTTACAGTAATGGTTCCTTCATTGAATTTAGAGGAAGTAGAACTAAGACATCAAGTGGTCTTCCTTAGCAGCATGCATGGTGCTTATTATAGGCATCTGCTTTTGTGCCTGAGATGTTCCGTAGCTCAAGGCGATGGGGGTTGGGTCAGACAGGGAAGGGAGGGTGTAGAGTTACAGTAGGTAGCATTAATAGACGGTTTGGTGTGGCACACAGCTAAAAGCAGGTTTCTGGTGTGGTTCCACATGATTTGGACCAGACGGTCATAAACAGGGTGGTGATCATAAAGCTGTATGCTTAGAAACTTTGAGAATCACTGAGCTAAGAGCCCTGATTATGGAATTATAACATTAGGATACTTTTTGTCGTGAGTATTATTAAGTGCTAAATGCTTTGAGTGATGGCAGTAATTCACTGCAGTTAGTGGACCAGCTGCTAAAGCTACAATGTAGAGTGCTATCCCTAGGATTAACCCTTGTGCGAACTTCTGAAAATTTTTTCTTTTTCTCTATCATTTTGGATCTGTTAATGCCAATGACAATGTGTGTAATTTGGGGGGAATTTTTAGATTTCAACCTCAGTTCCTAAAATGCATCTATAATACACTGTGTACACAAAATAGTTACACTCAGGAACTTCAGGACAAAAATGTTCCCATTGAAACTGCAGTATTTTATTCCAGTGCCATTAAAGCATAAAATCATGAATTTTATGATATTATGTTTTCATTCCTATGGAGCAAATACATGCTTTTCCTCTATTTTCTGTTTGCTGTATTATAGAGCAATGCAGGCCAATTGAATAAGTGATGCAGCTAAAATTGTGTGGGGGTGTGTTTCAATTTTCCTTGAAATTGTGACGTTCAGAACTTAAAACTTAATCCCAAATGCAATAAATGCAGTTATTGAAATCAAGCTGCAAAAACACCTCATTCTCTATTTCCGTGACTTCCCTACGTAACTAGGGGCCCCATTAATTCATGACTGTGTTTACAGCAACACCATCGACGCCTACTTTACATCATTGCACACTTGGCCCCACCCACTGGTGCTTAGTTAGTAAACGGAGAGAGAGTAGGATAGACAGGACTGGTGTGGCCTACTAACTATTCCCAAGTAGGTATAGCTGTAGGCCAGAGACCTCCAAATGAGGTTGGAATCTCCAAAAGAGGGAAGGAGTGGGGTTACTCCAAAAGGGGGTTGTGCCAACTCCAAAAGTGAGCGTCACTTCCACTCACAGTTAAGGTTAGTGAAATGGTTAGGTAAGGGGCTGTCTACATCTTTAATGGTGGTTAGGAGCTCCCACCCTTTTTTTGAAAACTGCCTGCTGCTATATCTTTCTCACTATTCCTGAACACCAAAGGGGACCCATCTGGACTATTTAGAATTATTTTTGTATATAAACATGCACTACAGAAGTCTTTGACCGTTGACAAGTTACCCTTTCAGTTAAAAGTGGCGCGAGGTACAAGTTAAAACTCTGAAAAGGAGAGCTTATTGTGTTTCATCAGCTGCTCTTGGTCTTGCTGTCTTGAGCACAAATGTGTCCTGGATACGTTCTATTGCTCATTTGCACTATTTATAATTGTTGGTGTTTGTAAACATGCACTAGATGAATGTCTTTGACTGTTTTGATGCTTTTCCAGCCATTTGATACTGTATGTGTGTGCGTGCGTGCGTGCGTGCGTGCGTGTGCGTGTGTGTGTGCGTGTGTGTGTTTCTATTCACCGTGCAATTTTTTATTTTATTTTTTTCGGCTTATATCAGCATGGATTGCTTGCGAACCTGTCACAATACAATTCAAGCTTTGCGAATGAACTGTTATTGAAGGATGGGGCCAATAAAAGCACTTGGACCCAATTGCAAAACTGTAAACAGTAACCAGTTTCAGTCATGATTGTTTGATAATTTTTAGTGCTTAGTGTTACCAGTTGTGCTTGAGATGAACAGTGTAATATATTCAGATGCATTGTGTTGGATGTGCGTTATGTATAAACCCTAAAATGTAGTTTTATAACGTTGTGGAGCTTTTTCATTCTCTTCCGATTGAGTTTTGAATATGGCTGTATTTGAGGGGCTGCATGATGTTCTAAAATTGGATATAACTTTACACAGAAAAGATTAATAAGCAATTTCATGACACCAAAATCATATTATCGACCATGTTTTTTATGTTTTTTCATTATGGCTATGCTTTTGAAACAGTGGGTATTTTAAAGTTTACACACCTAAATTGGTTATGAATCCCAGTTTCATATTGACTTTAAGACCGAATAGCCATTAATACAACCTAGACAACTACTTGATTTTAATTATTAAAAAGTTAAGTCAAATGTGTTAATTGAATGTGAAGACTACTTAAGACATTATTAGTTGAACATGAATGTGAACGAATGATTGCAATAAGGCAAGATCAGTTGGGCATGAATTTGGCCGAATGATTACATAAGGCAGAATTAGTGGAATGAGAATGTCAGAGACTTCAGAGAATGCCAGTATTTACAGAAATCACTAAGAGTAACAGCAGCGCTGAGTGATCATGGAGGGGAACAGCTGAGTGTGTAAATCACAGCGGCTTTACTCTTCCACTGAAGACTGATGACTGCAGTGTCATTATGATGCTGATGCTGAATACTCTGGCCTGACTGTAGTCTCACAGAGCCAGACTTCTGACTATCAGCATAAATCTGGTCCACATTGTAGCTTATTCTAGCTAAGAACCACCTGACCTACAGAATATCGCTTAGTGATCAACCACAATTTGCTATTTGATGTGACGTTTAGGGACAGATAAATCTCAAATGGGACATAACTCTCAACAAAACTACATGTTGCAATGTGACAGCACTAGAAAGCACATTGGTGTGGATGTTACAGGATTGAGCTGTGCTTTAATGGCTGTAGATGTGAGTGGTATTGAGTCTTGCAGAAAATGAAGAAGGTGGAGAGAGAGAGAGAGAAGACAGCTCATGCATTTATGGATGAATCGCTGCAGTTGTGAACTGTCACCACTGACATCTTAATGACTCCACAAGGGCAGTGGCTCTCACCTGAGTCAGCACACACACAAACACACACACAGAGGCACACAGCATGCAGTATGCAGTATGATGTATACTTCGCATAAATTGTCCAATACAGATAAAGGTTATGTTTGGAAAAGCAAACAGTACTACCATACTACAACTATTTAAAAAATATATATTTTTAAATGTATGCACATTACGGTTGTGTGGTTTAACGGTACTAACGAAGTATCGAGACACCTAAAAAAATGTAAATGGTATAAAATCATCTTGTTGCTAATTTCAGTACCATAAACTGATCAGCCACAACATTAAAACCACATGCCTGATATTGTGTAGGTCCCCCTCGTGCCACCAAATCAGTGCCAGCGAGCATCTCGGAATAGCATACTGACAGTGGTCCAAGGAGGGACAAACCACAAACCTGTGACAGGGTGTTGGGCGCTGAATGCTAATCGATGCTCGTGGGCAGCAAAGGCTATCCCATCTGGTCTGAACCGACAGAAGGTGTACTGTGGCACAAGTCACAGAAAATGTTAATGATGGTTACTGGAGGAACGTGTCACAACACATAGTGCATCACACCCTGCTGCTGGTAGGGCTGCGTAGCCACATTCAAGTCAGAGTGCCTGTGATGATCCCTGTCCACCGTAGAAAGCACCTGCAAGAGTGTCGGAACTGGACCTTGGAGCAGCGGAAGAGGGTTGCCTGGTCCGATGAGTCTTTTTATTTTTTCACATCACGTGGACAGCCATGTACAGTAAGTGTGCTCCATTTACCTGGGGAAGTGATCGCACCAGGATGCACTGTGAGAAGACAACAAGCCGAGGAGGGAGTGTGATGCTCTGGGCAATGTTCTGCTGGGAAACCCTGAGTCCAGCCATTCATCTGGAGATCAATTTGACACTTGCCACCTACCTAAACATCGTTGCAGACCAGGTACATCCCTTCATGGCAATGGTATTTCCTGATGGAAGTGGCCTCTTTCAACAGGATAATGCACCCTGCCACACTGCACACATTGTTTGGGAATGGTTTGAGGAACATAATGAAGAGTACAAGTTGTTGGCCTGGCCTCCAAATTGACCAATGCTCCGATTGAGCATCTGTGGGATTTGCTGGACCAACAAGTCTGATCCACGGCGTCTCCACCTTACAATTTACAGGACTTGAAGGATCTTCTGCTAATGTCTTGGTGCCAGAAACCACAGGTCTTGTAGAGTCCATGCCTCGGCAGGTTGAAGCTGGTTTGCCTGCGTGCGGTGGACCAACAGCATATTAGGCAGGTGATCATAAAGTTTTGGCTCAGTGTAAAGGAACTGTCTACTGCATTTGGCAAAATGTATATACAACATACAACAGAGCGCACTGCATGGAAAACTGGATCCCACAATGCATTTTGACTTTCCATTTCCAGTGTGACGATTGAACAGGTAAAACCAGACTTTACTATCTATTACTTGACTCATTTTATCTGACTGCTGAAAGTTAAGACATTTTTACTCAAACTTGGACTTTAAATGCAAAATAACCTTTTTTAGCACTCATTGTACTACATATGACAACTTGATAAGGTTAAGTAACAAGTCTAGTGCAGTCATGTGATGATGTAACATACAACTGACTGAAAAGGGTACCATTGCAAATTTATCACCCCCGCTCTAATTTGATCTAAAAAATAAATCATGTTTCAAGTTTGGCTGTCATTTGATTTAAAATCTTTTATGCAATTAATTACATGATATGCTGATTAATTAATGGAATTAAACACAATTAATCAAATATATAAATATTAATAGCATTTTTGTGTTGCTTTGTCAAGTTAAACGTAGTTTGAAACTTAGGAAACACATCTCGAGATCCCTTCATTAGCTCCATCAGCTGTGTTTGTATGCAATAACATGTTCTCATTTTGTGCTACTGCTAGTGTCAAACAGGCCTCAGTTTGGTTTGTTCTGCATGTTGCCTATGTAGCTGGAGTTTTGCTTACTGCCCCCTGCTGAAAACAGGTGGTACCTCAAGCTTGAATTGCTCTGCTTGTAGGAATATTCCTTATTACGGTCCAGAGAATTGACTAATTGTGTTATTTTTTATAATTAATCACACTGAATGAATGTGTTAAATCAACAGCCCTACTTTTTAAACATTAACTGTGATTGCTTTCAGCTTCATGTCATGAATATTTTTTTATTAAAAAAATACAATGAAACCTGAATGCGTTCTTGTTGAAAAGTTACACTCTTCATTTAAAAAATAAAATAAAATAGAATCAGAATGACTTTTGGTCACAAGGTCTACATTGTTCTGTTATTTACTGTATACTCTCTATGTTGCAGAAACACATAAAACATTTGAAATAGGCATTCTTATAAAGCATCCAAAAGTAGAAGAAGTGAAAAGTGATACTCCTTGCAGGAGCTATGTTAATATGTAATAGTTCATAGTCATAATTTACTCACCCTCGTCCTTTTAAACCAGTATGACTTGTTCCATTTTGGATGAAAGCATCGTAATTGAGACTGCCAAGTTCCAGAAATACATAAAAATGACCATAAAAGTCATCCACATCACTTGTGCACCATATTTCAAGTCTTTTAAAGCCACAGGACAGTGTTGTATGAAGAACAGACCGAAATTGAAGTGTTAAATCATTGAAATCTTCATCTTCACCATTTGTTTCAAGAACGTCTTTGTTCACATAATCACAGTGAGCGCACAGGGTTGGGGAGTAACAGAATACATGTAACAGGATTACATATTTAAAGTACAAAATATAAGTAACTGTATTTCACTACAGTTACAATTTAAATAATTGTAATTAGAATACAGTTACATTAAAAACGTATTTTGATTACTGATGAGATTACTTTGCATTTTATTGTCATTTGTTTCATTTAATATTTAGTTCTTTCAGATGGAAAACATTTCTACATATAAATGATGTGATCTAAAGTGCATTTGAACAGCGGTGAAACACTTTCTTATGATGTGTTCATTCATACGAGCAGACAGAGAAGTACGTTTGTAGTAAGTTTGGAGCAGATGAAATAGAAATAAATCTTGTGTAAATTGTTAGCTTTACGCTAAGCTAAAATGCTATTTCTAGACATTTTACATACACATGTTACCAGCACGATCATATTTTTTATCAAGAAAATTCACATTAGATCATAATTTCTTTTTTCTAGTAAGACCTTTGATATTAGGGTAAAGTCATATTCTTGTTGATCATTTTTGTATTATTTTCCTGTAAAAATATCTAAAAATCCTTAAAACAAGATCAGTTCGATTGCGCTTGTTTTAGAAACAACACTGCATAAGATATTTATGTTTTTCAGAGAATGTATTTTTAACATGCGTATTTTGTCTTACTGTTCTGGCAGAGTTTTTATTTTTATACAATATAAGTAAACTATATATCCTGTGCTGTATACAGTAAAGCTAATATTCCATTCTGAACACAGGCAAAAACAAAACCCTGCTGGTTCTTTCTCCACAGTGACTTTACTTTTATCCAATTAACTTTTGCTATCGAGTTTGAAATATCAGTAGCATCTTCTGCTCACAAACACACACACACACACACCCCGCGAGTGATGAGTGTGTGATGATGTACTGGCAGCTGCCCGTCTCAGTTCTGTAGATCTGGATCAGCACGATTGATGAAGTGACACTCTTACTATGTGGGTGTACTAATCCCCTAATACCTCACAAACACGTTGAGTTCAGTGATTGCACAGTGGATTAATCATGTTTGCCACAGTCCCCCCACGAGTGCCACAAATGTAGCTGCGCTGAGAATACTTGGAGGTCAAGATATCATTGTAAGCTGGGTTTACACTCATATGATAACTGTGTCCCAAATGACGCACCATACATTATACTCTCAGCAGTGTAGTGTAGTATCATCCCAAATGGAACACTTAACGTTTTTTTTTCTACATGGAAGTATTAGCCTTCAACAGCTGATGGAAGTGACGTTTTCACATGGATGCAAAACTGTGTTGCCTACAGTTTAAGCGCACTAGCCTTAACACTTCTGTCTTAAACAATGTGCATATTCACACAGCTTGGGGTGACAGTAAAGCATTCAACTCACATTTGTAACAAGCTGTCTTCTATGAAGTTTCGCTAGTTGCTACATCCTCCATTATTTACAAGTGTTTTGTCAGACCAGTGACACAGCCAGGTAACTCCGCCCCTTCTGCTACACATGCCAAGCCTGAGTTCATGAAGTGTCCAACATCTGGGTACTCTTAGTACACTTACTTTTGTTGCATTTTAATGTTACATACCTAATGTTTACTGCACACTACATGAAAATAAGACCAGAGACTTTTATTAAGAGAGTACAGATGTGATGTTGCCACTGTAAGTCCCATAAAAGCTCAAACACTGGAATTCAGTTTTGGAATGACTATTATTACGAGATGACAACTCAGAGATACGGTGGCCGAGAAGTGCACAACACAACCAAATTAGCAAAGCAAATAAAAGCTAACAGCAGGACGAAATTAAGCCACATCACAGTGAAGTGTACTGAAAATAATGATTGTGGCTGTCTGACTCAATGCATGAGAGATTATGAGGCTGCTCGTCCCACTGCAAGTCACTAAAGTGTTTCCTGATGAATGGCTCACAAGAGAGCATTGAGTGCTTTGCCATCTGAGCGGGTCATACAGTGCATTTTTGCAGGGGACAGGACAACTTTTAAGAGCTGCAGGTACACAAGAATAGCTACAAATACTTTGACGTCATTTTCGCATCATTGCTCTGATTTGAGAAAATGTTGTTGAAGTTATGTTCATTAAGAGTTCTGTCATAAACACAACCAAGTATAGGCCAGAGCACTTAAAAAATAAGTACAGCGTTTGTTTTTATAATCTTGTGTTGTATCGTATTCGTCATGTTGTGGCTTCATTTAGTTGTGTTGTAGCTTACTTCCGTTGTGTTTTCAGCTTTTATTTGCTTTGCTAATTTGGTTGTGCACCCTTCGGCCACCATACAGAAATTCTACTCTTGCTTTGTTTTTGAAGACAGCTAAATATTTAATCACAACATGAATTCATACATTGACCTCTATGGGCCCTATTTTAAGAGTGCAAGTGTTAAGCACAGGGCAATGCCTTAAGTCATAAGCACAAAGTTTTGATATTTTCATGCAAGTATGTACTAAGTCTAGGCAAAGGTGGGTTTGGCGAAATCGCGAGTGCAACGTGCAAAAGGCTGGACAAAGTGCAATTTGGTTCTAAGATTCTTTTCTGGTTATGCCAGTATCTGCGTCCTGTTCTGTAGTCCATTCCCTCAAGCACCAATAATTTAAGTAAGACAGCACATTCATAAGAAGTCAGTAGTGTGAATGGACTGTATGACAGACTTATGTTCTTATGTGCATTAACTGCATCCTTGATGAATGTCAGACATATGTCTATGTCTTTTATGTCTAAATAAACCATGACCTCTAGAAAGAAAACACTTTTTTTGTTTCAATAAACAGCTTCAACATTCATTGAAGGGACATCATTTGATGTTCTGTACTTTCAGAATTTGGAGGTCTACAATACTAAAATGACGTGAACACATCATTAATTTTGATTAGTTATTTTAATCGATTGTTTCTGTTAATAAAAAAGTTTGAAAACAAGCAGCTTTGTTATCATTACAGCAGACGAAAATCTAGACAACTTTCCAGACAAAATATCTTACACCCTGTCTACCCCAGACGTGAGTGGTGAATGGCGTCTAAAGCATACCTTTCCCATTCTAATCAATGATGCTTTCACGCTGGAAGTGTAAGTTGTGGCACGTCGTGTAGTGTCAAAAGTAAACGAATGCCCAGTTCTGTTGCTGAAGTACTGCAGAGCTACTCTAGCCACTTTATTACTCGAGCACACAGCTTTCAGTGTAGACAGACTTAAGCCGTTGGATCTCTTAACGTCATGTCAATGGACGTGTCCGTGTCCGGTTGTTACCTTCATGTGGTTTCTTTGAATATAGTGTTGGACAATGGGGGGCCTTGGAGTCAAAAAGTTTGAGAACATGTTCCAACCAAGTATGTGAAAGCAAATGCTTCTAGCTACATGATCCTGATTTCACAAAATGTGCCAGAATGTGATTCATAGAGCAACGCTTGCATGGCCTTTAGCGTAAACTGTTTTCTATGGTCAGTTTCTCTCTTAGGTCAACTACTGTCATGAGTGAACAACAGTTTTAAAAGAATCTTGTTGAGCAAATTAGTTAAAGATAGTTAAACTATTGACATGTTTATAGCTAGACCTGAATAATAAAAATCATTCAATAGTCATTTTATTATATTTAATCAATATTGCACATCTGTAATGCTCTGTTATGCAGCCTCCAATGTTGTATTTTGGATTGTGCTGTGTGGTTCTGTATAAAAGCACTCCATTTGATAAAAATAAAACAATATTATATTGAAAATGAATTGTTCTATTTTCATTTCATATAAATTTGAATTCATTTATTTAGACACCATTTTGATGGGAACATTTTTAATAATTGTTGATATTGAATTTAAGAAAAAAAACTTGTATCGGTGCGTACTGAAGAGTAAGTATCGTTACCAGGCCTGGTTCTACGGGGGTGCCTGAGGGTACCAAGCACCCCCGATGAGTGGTACTCTACATGAGTGATATCCAAAAACGTGAATCCAAAACAGAACAAACATAAACGACTTGACTTGACTTGACACAACGGTACAATTACACAATACTTGACCATTGACAATGGCAAACACGAGGGCTTAAATACATGAACATGGGTAACTACAAGACAGAGACAACCAATGCCAAGACTAAACTAATGAACATGCAAAACAAGGCAATAAAACTTGCGTCTCATTGCAGAGTATGCATGTGTGTTTGTACCAGCAAATGCCCATAGAAACAATAGAAGGCATTAAGGTGATTAGATATTTAAATGTATTTATTTGGCAGAAACGTATTCAATGTGACTTACAGTGCAATCAAGGTGTACAGTTTGAATGTTGCATGGGAATGAAACCTGTGACATTTAATGAAAATGTAAAAATGCAGAAAGTTTTGTGTGAAGGTTAGGGTTAGGCGACAGAAAATATAATTAAACTCAGAGTGAAAATAATAGAAGTTCACCATGAGACCAAAACAAATGTGTGTTATGACATAGAATGTCCTCAAAAGGTCTGATCATGTGAAAGTGTTGTCCTGAGAATAGGAATGAAGAAGCTGCGTCTGTGTGTTGGTTTCATTCTAGTGTGCTGCTATTAATGAAGTTTCATAAGTAAGTCCCAGAGGAGCTTGTTCATCTAGACCTGCCAATCATATCCCAAGGATATATAAGTGGCTGCGTCCCTCACACTAATGACAATTCTTCAGTCATTCCTCCACCTCCCCATCTCCAAATTCCTCCATTATGGACAATACAGCAAATCTGTATACCTTAACCCTCTGGGGTCTGAGGGTATTTTGGGCCCTGGAGAAGTTTTGACATGCCTTGACATTTGTGCTTTTTTCAGTTGCTTAAAAACTCATTAATGGCTAAAGTCTGATAACACTGTATTCAGCACAAACTGGGCAACAATAATATGTGAGCAACATGTATGTACAGGTTTGTATTTTTGAGAAAATAACCTTTATGCAAGGGTTTTGAAAAAACAAAAATTTTAAGTCACTGAAATAAGGCTATATAACACACACTAAACATTTGTCCACAAGCCTTTTGAGAACTGGATCTTGTAGCCTAGATTTCTTGCTACAAAATGATGTGAAAACCATCCTGATCACTCATTCATACAAAACAATATAGTAATTTAACTTTTGTAAGACACTTTTAGTGCTATAAAGGTCATATGCGAGGAGGCGTGAACTATCATGAATATTGATGTAATTCACACCTGAGGAGACAAAAGACCCCTCCCCTGGGCCTATCAATTAGGAATGTGAGGAGACTTAATTATGAAAATCAAGTTTTAAGTTAAAATAAGTAATCTGACATATTTTCTTTACATAAAACTTTCTAGACTACCGTTTAAAAGAAGTCTCTTCTGCTCACCAAGGCTGCATTTATTTGATCCAAAATACAGAAACAACACTGATATTCTGAACTATTTTTACAATTTAAAAGAACAGTTTTCTATTTGAATATATTGTAAAATGCATTTGTGATCAAAGCTGAATTTTCAGCATCATTACTGCAGTCTTCAGTGTCACATGATCCTTCAGAAATCATTATAATATGCTGATTTTCTAATATGGGCATATATAAAGTTTATTTTACTCATTTAACCTGAACACATATTTGCAAGCACAAGCTTTGTTGATGATAATGAGGCATTATAAACACTAGATAAAATATAATCTAAACATTCATATTATTTTTATATCATATTGCATATCATATTTATATCATACAGCATAAAATTTAAATACCTGCTTTAGCAGAAACAGCATTTAAATGTAACTAAAACTTGCTTATTAGGACATATTTCAAATTTCAATACTCTGAATCCTGGCTGGCAAGTCTGGAAACAGTCCCACTAGTAAAATATGTACATGTTTATATAAAATAGCATGTCAACTAATGAAAACGAAATGACTTACTCGTCTGAAATTGTATCCTCATCTGGATCAAATCTCTCTTCAAAATACAAACGTTCATCGGAGTCCCGCTCTTCTTCTGAGGAAAATGTTAACTCTTCCCTAATATCCTGGAGCTTTCTCATCTGTGTATCATTGCAAACGCGCAGAAACATTTATGAAAAGTGTTTACAACCTCACAGCGTGTACATTTCCGTTGATCACGTCACTACATTAGCGTATGAATGGCGCGCTCTGCTGGTGGGTGGGATCACATTACAGATAATTAGATAGAGTAGTAAAAACTGTACATCCCTTTGTTTCATACAGATTACATTGCAGGAGAATATTTGTTTTAAATTTAAATTGTTTTATTTAAAAGTAGACATTTTAAGCTTTCTTTAGACATATGTTCCATGTTTGTGTGATAAGTATTCGTGGAGTTTAGTTCAATTTGTGACGTGTTTCTGAAATATGCTCGTGAACACAGAGACTGCTGAAAGCTCACACTTTTTATTTTCTTTATTTTACAAAAGCACAAGATTTTGTTGTTATTGTGAGTGTACACAAATAAAAGTAGACCCTTTATAGTCTCTAATGATGTCTTACACTTATCTGTATGCCCCAAAATGACAGAGTATTTTAATTAAGTTGTTTCTGCTGTAATGAGGAAAATATCCAGCAGGACGCGCCGGCACGTCCGTCAATCCCAGATTGTTAAAGGGGTCATGACATGCATTTATTTTTTATTTTTTATATTTTCCTTGAGGTTCACTTATAATATTAGTAAAGTTTTTTGCACAATAAACAGGTCTTATATTTGTAAAACATGATCATTTTACACCCTCATTCTGACCCTTTGTCAGAAACAGTCGTTTTGGTGCTGGTTCTATGACAGTAAACACCCACTGTTATGATTGGCTCTCTGCTCTTGACTGGCATGCTCTCTTCACTGCTAACCACTACTGGGTAGGCTACTGAGGTGATAAGGTAAAGTAGGCGTTGATGTGTTGTTGTGGAGGTGGTCCGATTCAAATGTCTACCGCAGTGTGACATCACAATGTGGAGGAAGTAGAGAACAAATTTTTGTTTCTACAAACCATCTTTTTGTAGTGAAGAGGAAGTTTTCAATTCTGAAACTTACAATATTTTTTATAATACAATGACCTCTTCTATGTCAGAAGATGAAGGACAATTTCATTCCTCATGTTATGACCCCTTTAATGCACTCCGGGATAATATGAACCAATACACAATATGACATTAGTATGACATGGGATTCACAACCAATTTTTACCTCTGTAATGGGATGTATTCTTGATTTTAAAACAGATAGTTGTGACCCTGTATTCTGATTAGTCAAAATAGCATTTCAGCCTAGCTACAATCCATGACACAAAAAACTTCATCTTCATCTTCACTACATATAACTCCTGTGTATATCACAGTTATATATCTTAAAGATGCTGCAAGCAATTTTAGCCAATCTTCTTCCACGAGACTGAGCCTTTGGATTAGCCATGCCACCTCTTTCAAAATACCTGCCCTTCAAAGATACCAAATTAGCTTTATTGAAACCGACATCAAGCAATAACGGTTGTCAAAGACAACAGCAGCAAAATAGTGCCTATTACTATTATGATCAACATGGCTTAAAGGAGTCATGTTTTATTATCTTACCTGAGGTCCACTGATAATGTTACAGTTTTTTTTTTGCATTAAAACATTCATAATTTAGTAATATATGACCATTTTGCACCCTGTCTCTGGCCCTTTGTCTGAAACACTCGGTTTTGGCATAAGCGCCTCTTCAGCGGAAACGGCCAGTGCTCTGATTAGCTAACATCATGCAGCCCCTCAAATAGAGCCATATTCCGAACTCAATCGGAAGAGAATAAGCACCAAAACATTATAAAGCTAAATGTCAGGATTTACACACAACTCACATCCAACACATTGCAACTGAATATATTACACTGTTCATCTCAAGCACAAACGTTAACACTCATACCCTGTCTACACCAGACACGAGAGTCGTATCGCATCAAAAGCAATAGAACCCATTATAACCAATGAGGCGGTCTACCATGGAAGCGTCCGTTGCGGCATGTCGCGTTGCGCTGACAGTAAACAGATGTCTTGTTCCATTTTGCGCTGCACACAGTAGCGCTACTACTGCCAACAACGCAAATAAGCTGTTGTCGACACACCCGGTGTGGACACCCTCAAGCCGTTGCATCACGTCAACATACGGGCCCCGGGTAAACAGGGTGTTAGCACCATAAACTAACAAACAGTCATGACATATGAAATATTCATGAATGAAACAGTTTATTCACGTCATGTGTTTTTAACTGCCCCATCCTTCAATAACAGTTCCTTTGCAAAGCCTAAATCATACCAACAACTTAAAATAGCGCAGATGGGCGAAAGAAAGCGTCTGTGACGTGTTTGTGAAATTTCCTTTATCATGTTAAAGTCATCAATTATTTAAGCAAAAACTGATCGACACAGGTAAATCCACTGAAAGCACTGAGTTTAGGCAATCATTAATAGTTAAATGTCATATGTATGCGAAGTACGCAATCAAATTACTACTGAAATAACTATTGAAAACTGAAGAGTGTCGGAAACACTGTTGCTCACGCATACAGGCATACAGGATTTGGTAATTCAATAATGGTATATAAAGCTGAGAACAGTGAAAATAGTCCAGACACAAGCTGTAAATGTGAAGGGAGAATAAATCTGTATCCAGCTGTAATGGACGGTTAGCTTGGGTTTTCACCAACGATCCTCACTGGATATTGTGTGAGTACGTAGAGGTATCTCTGAAACTTTTTGGCTCCCCTTTCACTGTGGGTAAGGTGGGTGAGGACATTGAACCACCTCCCATAGTAAATGCCCCTAAGCCTTCCACAGCCTCTTTCTTCAAGCCTTCCACGGCCCCTTCCAGGGCCAACAAGCCAGCACCCATGCCCGCCACGGTTAACGAGCCAGAGCCAGTGACTGTAGCCTCGACCGTCCCAGACCCAATGCCAGAAGCCTTGTCCATCCCAGAGCCAGCTCTCGCTTAGCTAATAGACGAGTTGATCCCTGCCTGTGTGCCCATCCTGTGTACCCTTCCTCCTCCGCTGGTTCCATCCAGCATCATAGAATTGCTGGTTCCATCCAGCACCCTAGCCCTTCCTCCACTGCTGGTTCCATCTAGCACGATGGCCTCTACTCCTCCGTTGCCTCCAACCAGGATATTAGCTCCTCCTCCTCCTCCTTCTGATCAGCCAGTTACCCCCAAGTCACTGGCTTGACCATTGCCTCCGGTGACTTCCCAGACAAGGGGATCTGTCGACCCTCCTACTCCGCCTTGGCCCTATCCCTCATCATCACCTCGGCTCTACGTCCCTTCGTCTCCACCGTGGTCCTCTAGCCTATCGGCATCACCGGGGTCCTCGTTCCCCCAGCTTCACCTTGGTCTATCTGTCACCTGGCTCCATCTTGGCTCTCTGTCCCACCGGCTCCACCTTCCATGGCTACGCCCCTCCAGCCTCTCAAGGCTCCTCCTCCAACGACTGCACCCAATCCATCTCCGGACCCATCTCCTGCTCCCGCCCCATCGTGATCTCAAGTCCCTACTCCTGCTGCTCTGCCACTGGATTCGCCCTCTAAGTTTCGACCTCCTGCAGCCAGACCTCCTGACCCTGTCCCTTCTCTGTGGCCGCCTCCCAGGCCTCCCGACCCTATCCCTGCCCTATGGCCGCCTCCCATGCCCCCTGACCCAATCCCTTCCCTGTGGTCACCTTCCTGGCCTCCTGATCATCCCCAGACTCCTCCCTGGCTACCGGATCGTCCGCCAATTCCTCCTGGACTCCACTATCATCCCCTGGATCCTTCTGCATCATCAGCGTCTTCCTGCTCTCCTCTTCCGTCTGCATTTAATTTTAATTAAATTTTTTTATTTTAATTGATCAATTGTCACACATTATACATACATTTCTGCATATACATGGTGAAATTATTTATTTTTCACATATCCCAGCTAAGCTAAGCTAAGCTAAGCTAAGCTGGGGTCAGAGTGCAGGGTCAGCCATGATACGGCGCCCCTGGAGCAGATAGGTTTAAGGGCCTTGCTCAAGGGCCCAACAGTGGTGTCTTGGTGGTGCTCCAATATCAGTTTTACTTTCTTCTTTTGAAGACTTTACATTTACATTTCAGCTTAATTTCCTGTTACAGTATAATTATGTAAAGATGTGTGTTGTTAAATGTGCTTTACAAAAAAAATTAAAACTCGACTGTTTTTGCTAATTCGCATTCTCTGTGCATAACATTTTGGGGTGAACTCTCGCTTTATTTGATCTCAAAAGACTTTTTAGAGAAATGTGCCAAACAAATCATATACCGGTAATCCCACATTGACGCAGTCAAGAACTTTGTTAAAAAAATTAACTTTAACCACTCTTTCCTAATGTTGTCATCCTTCAGAAGGCTATGCAGAGATGCTGAATTTCCATAGCCAGGAACGGTAAAATGTTTTCGAATCCTCCCCGCATCTCAATCTCTTTGTTAGTTAAATAACAACTAGATGTTCCCTCTAAGTGTGTAGGAATGATTGTACCTGTCCAGCTCTCATCATTTACTCTGACTGCACACCAGTGGGCGGACCAAAGAGATAATGATGTAAAAAGAGGCATTGATTTGCTGTGGGGGTGGTCCTTAATGAAGGCCCCCAAGGGATGCAGAGAAGTTGTGGAAGTAGAGAACGAGCCGTTTTGCAGCTTGGGGTCAATAAATGCTCTTTTTTTGAAAAAGTATGAATTCTGAAACTTACTATGTTTTTATAGTACAATAAACTCAATTTCATCTTGATTCTTCATGACATGACTCCTTTAAAATACTTATTTTGTTCTGTGGCATCTGAAATGCCATAATTTGTATATTGCCTAATCATCCAAAACAAGCTAAGAACTGTGTTTTTTCATTGCTTTATTGCTGTTTTATATATCAGTAAATCAAGACATTGCCAAATTGGTCAAGTTTACACTGGCCGTCTTAGTAGTGTGAAAACAAAACTGTTAATATACATTCAATTATTTTACAAATAGGATACATTTTGATTTCATGGTGACTTTAAATGTAGTGTTTGATAAAAGACATGATTCATGCTAATTTGCTGTTCACTTAAGTCTCTATCTCTATCTCTCACTCTCAGATAGATGGAGGAGAGAGAGCGGAGCAGGAGTCGATCTCCGCGGAGGGTGGGTCGGGTGGAGCAGGTGGTGGGAAAATGGCTGCGGCGCTCCCGGGACTCGCTCAGCAGGTGGAGTACCTCTCCACACACACACACACACACACACACACACACACACACACATATACTGCAACACGGAGTTCAAGGAGAGAGCAGGTAGACAATCGATGTGCAGTTTTTTATTCAGTAAAGCAAAAATAACAGAATCGATGAACTTGACATGATAGAGCACAACAGTCTGTTTCCGGAAGTAAAAATCACATTCATTTATCCCATAGACTAAATGATTTTCAACAATAACTTATAACTTATAAACCTTTAAAGACAGACCTACCTTGAGCTATGTTGTTGATCATCAATTATATATCCTTCCGTTGAAGACGTCTGTCTGCGTTGTCTCAACTTCGTTGTTTAAAAATCGTGTTTGATTGCGGAATTCATGGTAAACAACTACATTACCCATGGTACAGCAGAGAAAGATCCACCAATTAGAGAACTGCGTCCAAGAAACCGGCAAAATGTGATTCGGCGTGACCGCACACTCCCATGGCACACTGTGAATGACGTAATCGAGACGGCCTCCCGTTACCCTTAAAATACTTATACATTTGTACATATCAGAATATTTAGCAATAAACTTGCCAATTTTCTCCCCAATAACCAATGCACACTGAGTCCTCGTAGTGGTGTAGTGACTCGCCTCAATCCGGGTGGCGGAATCTCAGTTGCCTCCGTGTCTGAGACCGTCAATCCTCGCATATTATCACATGGTTGGTTGAGCGCGTTACTGCGGATATATAGCGCGTGTGGAGGCTTCACGCTATTCTCTGCGGCATCCATGCACAACTCACCACACGCCCCTCCGAGAGCGAGAACAACACATTATAGCGAGAACCCGAGGAGTTTACCCCATGTGACTGTACCTTCCCTAACAACCGGGCCAATTGGTTGCTTAGGAAGCCTAACTGGAGTCACTCAGCACACCCTGGATTTGAACTTGGTAGTCAGCATCTTTACTTGCAATAAACTTAAAATATATTGTTTCTATACTTATAATCAATAGTTTTATATATTCCCATAATTTTTTATTCAATGATGTCATTTGCAATGCTTTATGGGATTTTAGTTTGTGCCCTCATTAAAGACAAAACAGTTTGTGATGTTGTGATTCACCTCAGAGCTGGTTGGTTTGGTTCATGGCTTACAAATCTTTTATAATGGATTTAACAAAAGCTGTGTAGAAGAAATGAATGGGGAAAATACTTCCAGGTCTCTATAAACAAGATAAACCCAAAGCACATCGAGAATCAAGAACACTCACTAATGTTACAGCCTTCAAAGGACAAAAGCTGATGAAACTTGAGAAAACAGTGTTGTGCATTTAACAGTTAAGGCAGTCCCACAATTTTACTGCAATTTAATGGGTTTCATGTGTGAAAGAGGCAAATAAACTAGAAACAGCCAGAGCAGGTCAAACTGATGAGGACGGTAATACTAAAACAAGAACTCCAACCAAGTTAAGACACAACCATGAAACAGAACTTCACAAATGGAAGGCAGAGATATAAAAGCATAAATACATGCACATACTGTACTGGATACAGACACAGATTCATATGCACTAACACATGTAAAGGCTGAATATAAAGTAGACTGAACAACACACCATTTTCAACAGATCAGATCTCTGACTGTTCTCCAAATCCATCCCGATGTCGGGAATAGAGTTAAAAGTAAACTCATCAGATCATATAACTATTTTCCATTACTTAGGTGAACAGGTTTTATAGTCCTTATACACAGTTTCACATAATTGCGCATTGGCCTTCATTTCCAAATGGACACTGCTATAATTCCAGCTTTGTAAAGCTCAGGACATTCAGTTGTTGTTGAGGCTTGATCACAGGAGTGCTTCGATCCTGTGGTCAGTGTTTTCATATAAACAAATCCTGAAGTATTTAACTCTGGTGTGTAACTCATCCACAGGATAAGCGGTTGACGATGGATGGATGGATGGATGGTGTAACTCATCCTGCACATTTGTGCTACATAGATGAATGATATCTCAAATCATGAAGCTTGTTGAGGAGAGGACTGCTGTTACTTTTCTAAGAGAACAGACTTAAGCTTTTTATCTGGTAGATGGTAAAACTCGCAAAACATCCCCGTAGACTTATACTGAAGGAGAGACCTGAAGCCGTATGTGAGACCAGGATAACATAGAGGCGTTATTGACTTGAATGCATCCAACTTTGCATAAACATTTGGCTGGTAAATAATTTGTCGTTTTCTTTCACTGAAACAAACACTGTGCCGAAATGATTTCTTCACCAGCATTGATCTTTTCAGTTTCATCAGCTGGAGGTTCATATGTCTTTCAACCACTGTTGTACTGTAAACACAGTTTGTTCTGCCACATAACCACACACTCATCAATTATCAGACAATTACCATTGCCTTGTTTTTTTGTGTATGTTGGTATGTATACGTGTAGAAAATGAAGTTATGCTGTACACTCAAAAAAGGATTTTTGCTGTTTGTTCAGTTTACGTAATGATAACTAAAGCAACACAATTCAAGCACATTTTGTCACAACTTGATTTTATTGCGTTCTATCCATCGAAATTTGTAAAATTGATGTTTACTTGATCCATTTGAGTTGGGACTACATGAAAACTTTTGTGGTGGTAATGTAGCATTAATAAAACTGGGCTGGCGATTTCCATTTCTCAGCATGCTTTGAAAGGACAGGATAGGTAGAACAAGTGTTGAAATTAAGTGTTATTTGATGCTGTAAAGCGGTTCAATGGAAAGGAGGCGGCGAGAATCGGTCTGGCGATATAAACAATATTTTAATTATTAACATAAACAAAAGACAATGGATGAGGGAGGGGACAAGGGGAGAGAAACAGAAATATTAGAAATGGGGAGTACTTCCTGTAACAGTGTAGTACCCCCCCCCAAAAAAAAACACTGTAAAAACAAGAGGGAAAAGGCCAACGTGGATCGGCAGTGAGAGAGAGAGAGGAGAGAGAGATGGGGGAAAAAAACACTTACTCACCAGTTCTCCGATACGCTGTAGCTTGTTCCTCGGCCACTCCTCCACGCTCTAACAGACGACAGCCGTGCCTCTCCGGGCGGATCGGAGGCAGTCCTCCAGCCCATGGCAGACGGAATGCCCCGTCGCATTCTCGGGGGAACAGAAGTTTCAGCGGCCGGTAGGGGACTCCTCCGCCCCTGGCAGCGGCCCTGACCCTTCCAGACGGTCAGTTAGGAGCCCCTTCTCCCCACGCAGTCGGCGGCCGTTCCTCCACTTCCAGGCGGCCGGGCTCCTCCGTCCCCCTGCAGACAGCCACGGCTGCTCCGTTGGGGTGGATGGTAGTGGCGAGAACTCTACTACGGCGTATCCCTCCTCCTTTCCGGGTTTCGGCACCAGTGTAAAGCAGTTCAATGGAAAGGAGGAGGCGAGAACCGGCCTGGCGATATAAACAATATTTAAATTATTAACATAAACAAAAGACAAACACACACACATGACGGACATGTTCGTAAACGATCTCTCTCTCCTCGCACCACCATCCGCAATCGGCCTTTATCCCTCTCTGAGGCTTAATTAGCATGATAAGGGACTGAGTGTGTATAATCACGACCCGGCCCCGCCCTCCGCACTGTCAAAGATGCATTTTTAAGCAAGATAAGAATATGAGGAGAGTAAAAATGTTTCATGTTCTGTTATAATGGTATTTAAAAAGAGAGTCTGTTAATCTGGAGTTTTGGGTGCTACCATTGTGGAGAAGAATGGTGCTCGTGCTGCGCTTGAGGATGGACTTTCAATTGATAATTGATTTGAGTGCTGCTCGGTTCTATAAGCAGATGCAACTAAATTAACAGTGCAACTATTTCACTGTCCTAACACTTGCTCACCTGCCATATTCTAATGATTACTCAATTTAATTTTGGCCAATATAAGAAAATTAACTGAATAAAATCTAATGAAGTTGAGTTAAAACTACTAAAGTACATTTATTTGTACATTATGAATGTAATGACTTCATTTTTTGATTTATTTATTAAAGGTTATCAATGAAATTCACTTGACCCACTTATTTTGGAATGTCATAGTACCTACTATTGTTGTAAGAAAGCAATGTGCTGTATGTACAAATGTATGCAAGTTTTATGCAAATGGAAACATAGACCTATTTGGCATCGTAGGGCGTGAGATAATATATTGCACAATGCAGTTTGCTTGACTTGACC
The DNA here is from genome assembly GCF_025860055.1 of Xyrauchen texanus. Taxonomy (NCBI): domain Eukaryota; kingdom Metazoa; phylum Chordata; class Actinopteri; order Cypriniformes; family Catostomidae; genus Xyrauchen; species Xyrauchen texanus. The sequence continues at coordinate 4,714,234 of NC_068294.1, read as the reverse complement.
TTCCATTTCCAATGTGACTTATGGACCAGACGTAACATCAGCCACGGTTTTTAACATTTCCTTCTTAATTCAATGTCTCACATGTTTATTGTCTATCCAAAATTTGATTAAAAAAATGCTAAATAACTAAATGAATTTCATGGACCATAACTGGATTTCACTCACTTAAATTAAAAAAAAAAACTGCAATTAAATATGCAACATATGCCATGTGACAGCAACGCCACTTTTTGAAATGCTTGTTCATTTCATACTGCATACTGTTTCACATACTATTTGAAAAATAATAGGCAGTATACTGCAAAAAATGATTTTCTAGACTAGTATTTTTGTCTTGTTTTCCTCTCAAATCATCTACACTTTCTTAAAACATGATTTATTTACTTGTCAAGCAAAATGGGATAAGATATTAAGTCTTGTTTTAAGATAAATCTGACTAAATTTAGTGAACTTTAGACTCAAAGCAAGAAAAAAAAATCTGCCAATGGGGTAAGCAAAATAAACTTAATTTAAAGAGAAAACAAGTTTATTTTGCTTACCCCATTGGCAGATTCACTAAATTTAGTCAGATTTATTTTAAAACAAGACTTAATATGTTATCCCATTTTGCTTGACAAATAAATAAATCATGTTTTAAGAAAGTTTAGATGATTTGACAGGAAAACAAGACAAAATACTAGTCTAGAAAATCATTTTTTACAGTGTATACAGTAAATAATATTCAGTATGTAGTGAGAAGTATGCTAGTAATCTATAGCATGCAACTCTCTGGTTCCAGAAATAAAAATCCTGTGCATTTTCTCCATAGAGGAATAGATTTTAAACGATAAACCTTTAAAGATAATATGGTATAAACCTCTATTGAAGCCATCAGTCTGCATTATTTCAATTTCATTGTTTAAAAATCATGTTAAGTAGCAGAAGTCCTGGTGTAGAACTACACTACCTATGATCCTGAAGGGAAGTAATCCTACAATCAGAGAATTGCAGTGAACAACGTGCGCCAAAAGAGCCCTGCAGTGACCGCCCACTCCATTGGCGCACTGTGAATGATGCAGTCAAATCATGCTTCCTATACTCTCAAACTACTTATGTATCTGTATATACACTCACTGAGCATTTTTTTAGGAACACTATACTAATACTAGGTCCCTTTGCTTTCAAAACAGCCTAAATTCTTTGTGGCTTGGATTCTACAAGATGTTGGATGCATTCCTTGGAGATTCTGGTCCATATTGACATGATTGCATTACGTAATCACTGCAGATTTGTCTGCTTCACATTCATGCTGCAAATCTCCCATTCTACCACATCACAAATGTGTTCTATTGGATTCAGATCCTGTGACTGAGAAGGCAAATAAAGAACAGTGAACTCATTGTCGACTTTTGCTTTGTGACATGGTGCATTATCATGCTGGAAGTAGCCATTAGAAGATGGGTACATTTTGGCCATGAAGGAATGCACATGGTCAGCAACAATACTCAAATAGTCTGTGGCATTCAAGTGATGACTGATTGGTATTAACGGGCCCAAAATTTGCCAAGAAAACATTCACCCACACCATTACACCACCGCCACCAGCCTGGACTTTTGACACTAGGTAGGTTGGGTCCATGGATTTTATGCTGTTGGTGCAATATTCTGACCCTAAATCGAGATTCATCAGACCAGGCTGTTTTTCCAGTCTTCAAATGTCCAGTTTTGGTGAGCCTGTGCCCAGTGCAGCCTCATTTTTCTGTTCTTGGCTGACAGAAGTGGAACCCAACGTGATCTTCTGATGTTGTAGCCCATCCACCTCAAGGTTTCACATGTTGTGCATTCTGAGATGCTATTCTGCTCACTACAATTGTATAGAGTGGTTATCTGAGTTACCATAGCCTTTCTGTCAGCTCGAACCAATCTGGCCATTCTCTGTTGACTTCTATTATCAACAAGGCGTTTCAATCCACAGAACTGCCACTCACTGGATCTTTTTCGTTTTTGGAACCATTCTGATTAAATTGTAGAGACTGTTGTGCGTGAATATTCCAGGAGATCAGCAGTTACAGAAATACTCAAACCAGCCCATCTGGCACTAACAGTCGAAATCACTGAGATCAAATGTTTTCTCCAATCTGATGGTTGATGTGAACATTAACTGAAGCTCCTGACCCATATCTGAATGATTTTATGTATTTCACTGCTGCTACACAATTGGCTGATTAGATAATCACATGAATAAGTAGGTGTATAGTACTCAGAGTGCTCAGCGAGTGTACATCTTTATATCAATAGTTTTATTTGTTTTTAATTCAAATACGTCATTCACAATGCTTCATGGGACTAGAATCATTCCCTCATGAAAGACGTCAAGTACACAGTTCTGTACCTTTTTCTTTTTGTCCGATTTTCAAATACTTTTTCGCTTCAAATCAAACATTGCAATGTTGTTATTCACATCGGAGCTGGTTGGATTGGTTCAGGGTTTACAACTCTTTTATGAAAGATTTTATGAAATTCCAATTGAAATAATGAATGGGAAAAAATACTAAAATATTGCGCAGGCGCCATTTAATATTTTTACGCATACATTATTTTACCCAAAAACTGATTAAAAATGCAAAATAATCTTTATGAATTTCCATAATGATAACTGGATGAATCTCGCTGAATTAAACTCGCAACATAAGTAATGTGACAGCAATGCTACTGTTTGAAATGCTTGTTTGCTGCATGTTTGACATACTGTTTTAAAGCCAGTACACAGTATTTACTATGCAAAATGCAGCGCTAGTATTCTATTCCACACACACAACCCTTATGTGTTTTTCTCTATGAGATGTGTTTGTTTGATCTGTACTGTCTCTCTGTCCAGTAGAGAGCGTATTCTGGGGGTCATTAGGGCGCGCTCAAGGGAGGCGGGACAGCAGAACTTCCCTGTGAAGGTGACCGTGAAGTTGATCAGAGATGATTTACTGGACTCCCATGGTTTTACTCTCTCTGCACAGCACCCCCTGCTGGTCAGGGACATCACTCCAGGTACATACACCCTTCACGTGGAGTCAGGCTTACAGGACTTGCTGGAGCAATCTGCTACTTACCTGTTTTCAAAGTAACACAGATTATGATCTAAGCATGGCACGTTTGGGTGCCTCGTGTGAGAGTGTGTGTCTATAGGAAATTAAAATCACAAATGAGATCTCTTGAAAATGTCAGTTGACTGTGCTCAGATATGCCAAGACAACAGAATCTGCAATCAAGAGTCAAAGCTTTCAATATATGAACTCAAACATATGTCATGACATTTTTCCAAGACTTGTCAGGACAGTTCATGGGGTCTTTTTTAAACAAACATACTCTACTGAGCAATAAAACTTGCTTTTGGGTGTGTGAGTGTCGCTGGAAGTCTCTATAAATTGTAAAACTGTGAGAAAGGACTTGACGGGGTGTGTGTGTGTGTGTGTGTGTGTGTGTGTGTGTGTGTGGTGGCCACCTGCTCCTGTCATTTGTTTATTAAATTATGATGCAGGTGTGCATGCTCTTTCAGCCATAATCTGTCTCACACACACGCAAATACACACTGACACAAGCTGATTACATTTATTTTTGCTTTGAACTGACCGGTACTGACACACAATCTCACACACATGCAAACATTATCTTGCTTTCAACTAGTGAGCTGCCTACCTAGACAGCATTTTAAGAACTCATACAGTATGTGTACTCCTGACATAAAGTCTGCTCCAAAATGTAGGCAGCATTATTACGCTACCTTCTAAGATACCTTATTTTGTCTAAAATATACAGCAGCATCACACGTATCCTTTGCGTACAGTATAAGGCAATTTCAGAATACTTATTGACGAGCTCAGTGTTTCAAATCAGTCGGTTATGTAGTTCCATTTCAACTAGGATGCTGTCTTAGAAGGCAGCTGCCTATGTAGGCAGTAGACAGCAAGGACGCTCGGTAGGTTTTGGAATAGAGCTAATGTGTACAGACACAGTGTTATCACAGAATCACACTCTCTCTCTTTGCAGCTGTGCTGACTTCTATCTTTTTGAGGCAGAAACAGCTGATAAAAGCCCAGAGGAGAAATCTTCCAACCCATAATTATGAGCGAGAGAGAGAGAGAGCGAGAGAGAGAGAGAGAGAGAGAGAGAGAGACTGTTGGCTGTTGGATCTGGCAGTGCAGAGAGTCAACAGGGACTGAGAGGATGTTGTCAGGCCAGGAGGGCGGATCATCACTATGAATATTAATCATACTTAGAGTTAGGGATTTGACCACACCCCTAACACTCAACTCATCCCGCACTGATACTGGACCTCAGATCATGCAGCATGTTGAGGAGAGCTGTGTGTTTACTATTCTAAGCAGTCAGACTTACAGTTTTTCCATATTGGATGATTTGATGGGTGAAAAATTGAAGGAGCACTCAAGACATGTTTGTGTGTGTGTGTGTGTGTGTGTGTGTGTGTGTGTGTGTGTGTGTGTGTGTGTGTGTGTGTGTGTGTGTGTGTGTGTGTAGGAGGTCCAGCAGATGGTCAGCTCTTACCTGGAGACCAGATCCTTAAAGTGAACAATAAAGCTATAGAGGATCTTTCTCCAGAAAATGCAGAACAAATGATTAGGTACCTTTTTCTCTTCCTCTTCCTTTCTTTAATTTGATGATCTACAAGACAAAAAAAATGGGTAGATGAGCGTTTGTCTTACACACATTGGAAATGGCCATTTATATATATATTATTGTTTTTCTAAGACTTTATTTGTATTTGCACCAGTAACAATATGTAGTATGAAAAAGCAAATACAGAATACATCAGTCTAAGGAATATTAAATAATAAAAATTAAATATATAATTTTTAATTTTATTTTTTAAAGTAGGGATGTCGGGTCCGATACCACCTTGTTCTTGTGCTTGTAAAAATGTTCGGGTACCAAAAATCAATATCATCTTGTCATTCCTTAATCATTCAGCACACAAATGAAAAGGCTGCAATTTAATGAGAAATGTACACTCACCTAAAGGATTATTAGGAACACCTGTTCAATTTCTCATTAATGCAATTATCTAATCAACCAATCACATGTCAGTTGCTTCAATGCATTTAGGGGTGTGGTCCTGGTCAAGACAATCTCCTGAACTCCAAACTGAATGTCAGAATGGGAAAGAAAGGTGATTTAAGCAATTTTGAGCGTGGCATGGTTGTTGGTGCCAGACGGGCCGGTCTGAGTATTTCACAATCTGCTCAGTTACTGGGATTTTCACGCACAACCATTTCTAGGGTTTACAAAGAATGGTGTGAAAAGGGAAAAACATCCAGTATGCGGCAGTCCTGTGGGCTGAAAATGCCTTGTTGATGCTAGAGGTCAGAGGAGAATGGGCCGACTGATTCAAGCTGATAGAAGAGCAACTTTGCCTGAAATAACCACTCGTTACAACCGAGGTATGCAGCAAAGCATTTGTGAAGCCACAACACGCACAACCTTGAGGCGGATGGGCTACAACAGCAGAAGACCCCACCGGGTACCACTCATCTCCACTACAAATAGGAAAAAGAGGCTACAATTTGCAAGAGCTCACCAAAATTGAATACTGGAAAAATGTTGCCTGGTCTGATGAGTTTCGATTTCTGTTGAGACATTCAGATGGTAGAGTCAGAATTTGGCGTAAACAGAATGAGAACATGGATCCATCATGCCTTGTTACCACTGTGCAGGCTGGGGGTTGTGGTGTAATGGTGTGGGGGATGTTTTCTTGGCACACTTTAGGCCCCTTAGTGCCAATTGGGCATCGTTTAAATGCCACGGCCTACCTGAGCATTGTTTCTGACCATGTCCATCCCTTTATGGCCACCATGTACCCATCCTCTGATGGCTACTTCCAGCAGGATAATGCACCATGTCACAAAGCTCGAATCATTTCAAATTGGTTTCTTGAACATGACAATGAGTTCACTGTACTAAAATGGCCCCCACAGTCACCAGATCTCAACCCAATAGAGCATCTTTGGGATGTGGTGGAACGGGAGCTTCGTGCCCTGGATGTGCATCCCACAAATCTCCATCAACTGCAAGATGCTATCCTATCAATATGGGCCAACATTTCTAAAGAATGCTTTCAGCACCTTGTTGAATCAATGCCACGTAGAATTAAGGCAGTTCTGAAGGCGAAAGGGGGTCAAACACAGTATTAGTATGGTGTTCCTAATAATCCTTTAGGTGAGTGTATATAGTTTGCATGTGCTGCACACTTCAAAGTGAATGTGTGGAGCTGGAGATGGAGATGTGCTCATATACTGAAAACACCATCATGAGCATTGCACGCTCTGTTTATTGCAGATGTCTGCTAGTAAAGTGCTTATTCACTTTGTAGTGCAAGGCACATACATATAACATATTGATTTAATTAAACAGCAGCCTTTTGTGGTTTAATAATCAAATTGGGTCACACAGTGACCTGCTTTTCCAGAGGTGAGAAGCTACTGTCAAAAATACAAAAACGGGAAAGAGCTTCACTCCAAAATAAAAGCAATCAATTTAAATGGGAAAAAATATGACAGAAATATATCACTACTGTATAGTTATGTAATATTAACTGTACATTTACATTTATGGATTTGGCAGACGCTTTTATCCAAAGCGACTTACAGAGCCCTTATTACAGGGACAATCCCCCCGGAGCAACCTGGAGTTAAGTGCCTTGCACAAGGACACAATGGTGGTGGCTGTGGGGGTCAAACCAGTGACCTTCTGATTAACAGTTATGTGTTTTAGCCCACTACGCCACCACCACTCCAAAGTGGAACTGTAGAACTATGATTACAAATAAAATATTAATAATAATGATCATATATCAAGTGACTGTAGTATAGGTGCATCTCAAAAAAATTTGAATATCGAGGAAAAGTTCATTTTATTCGGTAATTTAATTCAAAAAGTAGAACTTTCATATATTCTAGATTCATTACACATTAAGTGAAATATTTGCTTATAGAGCCTTTTTTTGTTGATATTCTAATTTTTTTAGATGCTATATTTCATCAGTATCGCACATCTGTGATGCTCTGATATGCAGCACTTTATTTGACAAAAATAACTCCAATGTTGTGGATTGTGCTGTGAGGTTCTGTATAAAAGTATGGGTTCCATGTTTTCATATTTGAAAATATCAACCTTAAGATTTTCAATCAATCAACTATCAATCGATATTACAAAATGTAATATACAGAGTAGAGGTCGACCGATAGTGGATTTTGCCGATACCGATAACTAAGGTGGTTGAATATTCCAATAACCGATTAATCGGCCGATAGTCTTAAAAATGGATTTATAGAATGTTTAAAAAATCGTAGTCTTACCATAATATGATGGGCACAGACAGTCCAAATTGAAAAAGAATTTAATCTGTAGTGCAGCCAAGGCCCAAAAATAACTCAGAAAAGAGTTATAGACATTTAACTATAAACAATCTCGAAATACACATACTTATTTCAGCACTCTTATTTTGAAACGATGGAGAAATGGCTCTATTTGTGTATTTACCAAATTATAGCATATATTCACCAGATTTAAGATTGCATATATCACCAGGTGAAGTTTTCTTTTTAATTATTACTCAAAAGAGTTTCTGTATAGTCACATTTTTCTTTGCATGCTCTCACTTCAATTCAGAACACTTGATTTATTTAATCAAAATAATAAAAATATGCATTGAAATGAGGATAAAAATATGGATGAATAAAAAATGTTTTTATAAACTATCGGCAACTATCAGCATAGATTTTTACAGATAACTGATAGTTCCAAAGAGCAACTATCGGCACCGATTAATCGGTAAAACCGATATATTGGTCTATCTCTAATACAGAGGCCTTTTCTGCTTTTTCCTTAGTTACTGCACTGTTGTTATTTCCTTCATCCTAATGTATTATAATTTATATGTGTAAACAGTTTCAAAAATGAGAAGACTAAACAGAAACAATAAGAAAGTGCTATGTACCATCTAAAACAAACAAACAAACTCTTATTTTATAAAGATTTTTAAGAAGTTTTTAAAGAAGTTTTATGTAAAAGTTTAGAGAATAAATATAATGATAAAAAAGTGAATTCCTTTTTTAACAGATTTAGTAAATGTCATTTAATATTTAATTAAATGTTGTGATATATGTCCCTGTCGGCCACCCTGCTCTCTAGATATCATTTTACCTTTAAAACACTCATATTGGTCAATTTGAGCTAATGAGCTCTTACATTCGTTAAGCCAGATCATCACAGACCAAATCAGACCAGAAAATGGCATGAAAACCTTTTAAACTTGTATGAGAGATATTTACGGTGATGTACCGTTCAGAGATCAGACTCGCCAGTCTCTGGCAATGAATTGTGGATAAAATATATTTAAATGTCCAGGAAAGCCAAATAGTATGAGTAGCATGATAGTATGCTATTCTGAACATAGCCCTGTCGATTTGTCTTTAGCTCTGCTGCTGGTCAAAGTTCAGAGGTCACTGTGTTTTTCACATGTTTGTTTTTATGATCCGCCCTTAGTGAGTGCCAGGACTCTGTAACCATGACCATCCTCAGACACGTGTCGGTACGTATTGGACCCATTTCCATCAGTACTTCCAATTATTTCCTGTTACTTGGACTTTATAGTTAAATCTTGTATCTTGAAAGTTCATAAAATGATCAGAGTCAGCAAAATGTATTTTTTTCCTGCAGAATCCTAAGTCATCATTCATGTCAGCAGAGAAGAGAGCTCGTCTGAGAAGAAATCCTGTTAAAGTGCGCTTCGCAGAAGAGGTTGTCGTCAACGGACACACTCAGGTAAGGACAAAACACTCAAACACATTCAACTCTCATGCATGCCCTGGTCAGGCTTACAATGTGTCCTAACCAGGTCACAACCATTTAACGGGGGGCACCAGAAACTCCACCGGCTGCCCTTACTCGCATGTTATATGTTATTCAAGGACCCGGAAGCAGTCGCGGAACACAGACAATCACCTTGCGCATTCACTAAGCCTTGCACAAGGCTTGTGGGGTTCTCCCAGTCAGCAGTGGTGAGAACCTACGGACAGTGGTACGAGGAGGGTCAAACCACAAACCTTAGAGCAGTGAAAGAAGGTTGCTTGGTTTTCTTTTACATCTCATGGATGGCCGTTTACGTGTGTGTCGTTTACCTGGGGAAGTGATGGGACCAGGATGCACTGTGGGAAGACGACAAGTCGGTTGAGGGAGTGATGCTCTGAGCAATGTTCTGCTGGGAAACCCTGGGTCCGGCCATTCATGTGGACATCAATTTGACACGGGCCAGCTACCTAAACATTGTTGCAGACCAGGTACACCCCTTCATGGCAATGGTATTCCCTGATGTCAGTGGCCTCTTTCAGCAGGATAATGCGCCCTGCCACACTGCACACATTGTTATGGAATGTTTTGAGGAACATAATGAAGATTTCAAAGTGTTGCACTGGCCTCTAAATTCCCCAGTTCTCAATTCGATTGAGCATCTTTTTGTATTGCTGGAACAAGTCCGATCCACATCGGCTCCTCCTCGCAACTTACAGGACTTTAAGGATCTGCTGCTAATGTCTTGGTGCAAGATACTACAGGACACCTTCAGGGGATTTGTAGAGTCCATGCCTCTGCGGCTCTGAGCTGTTTTGGCAGCACGCGTAGGACCAAAATCATATTAGGCAGGTGGTTATAATGTTTTAGCTCTTCAGCGTATTTATTAGTGCTGTCAGTTGATTCAAATATTTAATCGTGATTAATCACATGATTTTTCGCTATTAAATGCAGAATTTGAAAGTGCTGAAATTTGACTTTATATAGATTACTTTTCATGTCAAAACTGGTACGTAACAATAATGTTTTATTACCATTTTCAAAAAAAAGCATTTTATAGTATAAAGACAGAAATACACTACAATAGCACCAACTCAAGTAATATTAGATTTTACCCAAAGTCTAAGTGGGAAGTTAACTACTTGAAATATATAGTCATATAGATTGCATTTTCTTTGCAATGGGCTTTAATCTCTTAAACCCTCATCCTTCACAATATTAATAGGGGTTATCCACTTTGCTACAGCAATCGTGAAGCTGCATTTACATGATTTGCCACTTTGAACTCCACATGAAAAGCGCTTGCGATCCATTCGAATTGTCTGGAACACTACGCCAGGGGAAATGTTGATGCTTTTGCAGGTCATGTGAATGCGGCGTATCACAAGTCCCACCTAGGATTTTGTTCAAATGGAATCACTGTTGTGTGTGTGTTTGAGGTGTGTGTGTCAGTGAGATGACCCCGAACACAGCACAAAGGTTCACAGAGCTGAATAAAATGTCAGAATGTAATGTGAAAATTGGTAAATCCATTAATCACGATTAAGAAAAAGTTATGCATTAAACATTTTAAATTAATCGCATGCATAAATGTGTTAATTTTGACAGCTCTAATATTTATATTTACATAAATAAGCAATTAAGGTAACAAGCAAGCAGAGCAAAATAAGTGATATATGATTCAAATACATTTACCAACAATTATTTAATGGTACACGATAACGGTACACCGCTATTATTGTCATCATAGTGCGATATATTCCCATATCACACTATCTCTACATTATACTGCTGCTTTACAATTAATGACAATCCCTTTATTGACAAAACAGTATGATGAATCTCCTAAGCAATGTTTCTTTCATTGTTTACAGGGAAACTCTCTTCTCTTCCTGCCCAACGTTCTGAAGGTTTACCTGGAGAACGGCCAGACCAAAGCCTTCAAATTTCACAAGACCACCACTGTCAAGGTCTCACTCTATGTTTTTTACTGTACTTTACACTGACCCCCAAAGTCCAATATGACTTATTGTGGTTGTATTGTATCTTTCTCATCATGCATGACCATACACAGAGGTAAAGTTGTGTGGATGTTGTATTTATTTTACTGTATCTCTATGTCCAGGATGTAGTGTTGACTCTAAAAGAGAAGCTTTCCATTCGCTCAATTGAGCATTTCTCACTGGTGCTGGAACAGCAATATAACAACACCAAACTACTGTTACTGCACGAGGAAGAGCTTATACAGAAGGTAAAACACACTGTATTACACACGAGTGAGCAATAATCAAACACACTCACCTGACATGTCTTGCTCTCAAGTAGCATTTAAATGCAGTTATAGTTCAGTATGTGTTATTGTTAAACTGGCAGTTATCTTGGATTTATTTAACACCGATACCTAATCCAGTAGTTTTTGTTTAGCTATGCAATATTATGAAAGTGTCCAATAATATGGGGGTTACCGAGCTAAAATATATTTGGCTGGTCATGTGATCCCAACAATGGCGGCTCCCATTGTTCAGATCAGTTGGTGGCGGCAAAGTCATTGTGATTATAATTCGATATATTGCCCAGCCCTATAGACACTACTTGCCCTGCCCACTGGACTCGCCGGCAGGTCTGCGCTGTGCAAGGGGTTAATCACATTTGATTTTATACATATTTTCAAAAGTTATATTAATTTATTTAAGGGTAAAACTGTTAAAAAGAAAAATGACTGAGTGCACCTTTAAGTAAGTAACATCACTACTTTTGAGTTTGTTTCTCCCCAACACTGATAACGTTTATACTATGCTGTTACAGGTGGTGCAGAAGAAGGATTCTTATGACTACAGATGTCTGTTTAGAGTCTGTTTTATTCCCAGAGACGCAGTGGACCTCATGCAGGATGACCCGGTGGCTTTTGAGTACCTCTTCCAACAGGTAACACACTTACATCAACAAAGATAAAGCAATGATATAAAGGAACAATTTACCCAAAAAAAGAACACTGTCATCATTTATTGACCCTCATGTTTCAAACCCATATGGGTTTCTTTTTACCATGGAACACAAACGGAGATAAAAAGAAAGTCATACGGGTTTGAAACAACATGAGGGTCGATTAATTATGACAATGTTCTTTTTTGAGTGAAATACACTATTTAAAACCACTGTGTGTGCTTGTGCGTGCTTGTAGAGTGTGGGAGATGTGTTACAGGAGCGGTACGCCATTGAGATGAAATGTAACACAGCGCTGAGACTCGCCACACTACACATGCACGAGAAACTGGCAAGCTGCGGACAGACCACAAGAGCATCTGTAAAGGCTGTTGTGTAAGAGCAGACACACACAACACACACACACACACACACGAAAACACTTGTAGTTAGTCCAGAAAAGATATCCACAGTCTAAAGCGTGTGTATCTGTGTATCTCAGTAAGGAGTTTGGTTTAGAGAGTTTCATCTCTCCCACATTACTGAGGAACATGAGAGAGAAAGACCTGCGCAAAGCTCTCAACCACCACATGAAGAAGATCCAATCACTGCTGGAACCACAACAGAAGGTGTGTTATTGTTACTTATCTATTATGTGTTTTAATCTCATTCCTTAAAACTGTGCCCTGCACAATAACAGCATAATGGCAAAATAAAAGCCAAAACTATAAAGACAAAAGAGCTGATTTTATATCAGTGCCATGTAAAGGTTGTTAGCAAAAGACTTCACAACAATAATAACAGCATAATAAGCTTCATAGGTCAACTCTAATTAGTATGCAATGATGACATACTTACATGAAACATAGGATTGTCAGCTTTGTGTTCATATTTTAGCTCTACATTTTATCCGGCATTTGAATTTATCTGACATTGGGATTCTATGCTCTGTACGTCCATACAATGCAAGTGAATGGTGACCAGAACTTTGAAGCACTGAACAGCATATAACGGCAGCATAAACGTAATCCATACAGTGGTTTAATCCATGTCTTCAGAAGCGATCTAATCAGTTTAGGGTCAGAACAGACTCCATTTTTTTGTATAAATCTTGACATCAGCAGTCTCTTTGACGATCATGATTTCAAGCTCGATTACTCTTCCTAGCGCCATCTAGCGCTCTGCACATGCGTCAAGCACTAGGAAGAGTAATCGCTACTGCAGTGGCAAGATGTAAAGTGAAAAAAACAAGTTGTGTCCCTCACTTCTTTTGGTCTTTTTTTCCCATCCTTTCTTTCACGCGATTAATTAAAAATGTTTAACGTGTCATTTTTCTTTAGCGCGATTAACACATTTACCAATTTTCACATTTGATTCTGACATTTTATTCAGCTCTGTGTGTGTGCTGAACACTGGTTAGAATAGAACCTTTACACCACCAACATTCTGAAGTGCCATGTAGCGCAACTTGCATAGTTTTCATTAAATTCGACCCAAATCATTATCAAAGGACAAACATTATTTACTCTAGCCATCACTGGATGATACATTGTGAACATGTACTGTATCTTTCATAGAGCCTACACATGTGTTTTAAGTAACAAGTATGTCGTTTTGCGGTTTGACAGCTTGAATTAAAGACCAATTCATGGCACATATAGAGAAATTGCATAATAAACATCGGCATTACTAAATGTTCAGTTTGCGCAGTTAAAAAAGTTTCACTAACCTGCCAATTTATCAACATCACTTCAGCCGCTTCAGCTCGTCCTGTGTGTGTGTGTGTGTGTGTGTGTTTATGTGCTTCAGTAAATGGTATATCGCCCTCTTGTGGTCTCCTAATGCTATTATGCCAGACAAGGGTCAACTGAGTGAATTGGAAAGCATGCAAATTGGGCTTCTAATTTAAATGTTGGCTAATTTTATTATATCGATGACTCAAAAATGTATCTATAAAATATCATAGCAATCGATAATCGATATGACATCCCTACTATTTATGCATGAGATTAATCACTATATCCACAACATATACTGTGTATAAAATTACAACTTATATCTGCACAGACAATGAAGCGAATGAACACGTGAACTTGAACTAAATTACGCGTTAGTCTTAATAACTTGTGTTGCGTAACTTGTGTTGTAAACAGGCTGTTTCTGTTAAAAAGCACGCTACATGCAATGCGATATACTAAACTGGCTAATCACAGAAAATGAATAACGTTCTCTAAATCTAAAACAAATTCAGAATAAAGTAGGCTAACTTCTAAAGAGTTGCCAATACATTACATTATACATTATTTCAGGAGCTCAAGTTTTCACAACAATGACAGTTTTAAAGTATTTTGTATTCAGCCTATCTTTTATATGATTCATGCATGATTAAATAAAAAAGGGATGCACTTTATAACAGGTGACCTTAACCAATATGTAATTAACATTTGATACAATGTACATATGATGTACATATATGTTGTTGCATTGTAATTTCATTTAAAATACTTGCATTGAATTAGGGCCCAAGCACTGAAAGTGCGGAGTCGCCATGGCGAAGCAATACATTTGTGGCACAAAATGGAAAACAGGAAGTTCCTTATATCTTCTGTGAGCATTGTGTGATTTTGATGAAAATTCAGCTGTATGTTTGGTAATGGGGGCTGATCACATTTATGTGGCTATTATGGGTCACGGTCATAGCGCCACCAACTACACTAATAAGGTACATGCACCAACATAAAGTGCACTTCAAACTCATCTCAACATATATTCAATATACGGAAGCTGTACATCACTACAAAAGGAATAACCTTGCTATTAAAATGGATACGAGAAGGGATGTTGTGATAATGCTGCTTGAGTATTTTAATCATACATGGAAATCCCTCATGAACACCCCAAGTGCTTTAGTTATTGTTTCATGTCTATCTGGATTAGCACTGAGTGCCTGCTTCAACATGGAAGGGAGTGTGTGCAGTTTCGGCTCATCGGCTCTTTCCTTGAGTGATGTCGGTGTAAATGATAAATCACGTATCAATGTATTACTATAACGGCATCTTAATGCCTTTAATCAAAGCACATTATTGACGCTCGCAATAGATTACAGCCGCACGAGGAAACAGGAAGAACTTGCGTGCGTGTTTTAAATAAACCCTCAAGTGCATTATGTCCATATATTTCCAGTACACAGCACTCGTGTCGAGCGATGTCTGCAAACAGTGACTGTTTTGTAAACGTCTTTTGACCATCACTGTTGTAACTGACTGCAAAAAGGAATTGTTCCCAGAAAGGAGAAACGCAAGAGCGGGTCCCTATCAGCGTTTCGTTTTCTGCACTTGCCATTTAAAACGACACACAACTTTTGCAGAACTGTGATGTCATCAAGTTGACCCACATGCAACACAGGCGGAGTGTCTCCATCTACAGAGCCATTCAGGTGCATTAGCGGAGGTTGTAACTGTGCCTCTCTGTTTGACGCTTTGTTTTCTTGACCAAAAGTTGTGCTTCAGGTGCATCATTGAACATGAGGTGAACCGAACGGTATGTTTTTTTACCGAAAACTGTTACACCCCCAGTAAAAATGTAACACTGGCGCTCAGAGCAAAACCATTTCAAAATGGTGCAAATCATGTAAATGTGACTTGCGAATAGCCACGATTTATAGTGTTTAAGATGAGGGGGGAACCTGTGGTGAATTGTTCTTTCAATTAATCATCCTCTCATTAGACTTTGAGAAACGTTTAATCTTAATTCTATTGGTGATATTTTAGTGCATTTCATGTCATGTGTTTCTATTCATGTGATATCCGGTTTTCCCTCCATGTTCATGTGTCTTGTTTTCATTGGTTTATTGTTGAATTATCTTGTTTAGAGTTCTGTTTGTTCAGTGGTTTATGTTCCCCCATGTCATGCATTTAAGCCCTCATGTGTACCTTTGTCCTTTGTCAAGTATTGTATGTGAGTATAGCTGTTTATGTTAAGATACGTTTATTTTAAGCCATGTTTTAGTCAAGTCATATTCATGTTTATGTCTAGTTTAGTTCACAATTATCGTAAGGATTTTGGATTTCACATTTATTTAATAACTTGCACTTGGGATCTCACTTCATTGTCATCGCCTATGCCAGCAGCAGCTACGTTAATGAATACTTGACCTAATATGAACCCAGCAATCCAGCTCCTCCATCTACATCAGGGGAAGCGTCCTCTGGAGGATTACGCAGAGGATTTTTGCGATCTGGCCTGCCAGGTGGACTTTTATAAGGTGGCCCTCAAGTACTTTTTCCAAGTTGGACTGAATGAACCCATCTCCTCCTGAGTCTGCTCCATGACATGTCACAGCAACGCCTCAGCTTGCTACATGCCACGTCCCAACCACGCTGTTCCACGCCATGTCATGACCACTTCTGAGCTGTTGGACCTGGAGATGGTTCCCACTCTTGTACCCATTGACTCTGCCCTGGTCCCATGCCCCACAAAATTATCCGAAATGCCTCCATATTTGTCTTGCAGAAGAAAGTTATATAGGTTTGGAATGGCAGGGGCTTTAGTAAATGATATAATGTTTTTTGGGTGACTCATCCTTTAAAAAAGCTTTTTCAACACCCCTCTCTCTCTATATCTCAGGTGATCTCTGTGTCTCAGGCCCGGTTGGCTTATCTGACACAGATGGCAGAGCTGATGTCATACAGTGGGAGAAGCTACAACGCCACCATGCTGGTGAGAGAGTTCGGTCCATCTGCCACATTCAGCTCGAATAACAAACTAAATCTGCACAGCCCAGATATGTTCCCTTGCTTCTGTAATGGTTTTGTTAAATAATGTTTTGTTGGATAAAATCTTGTCATGCATCCCCCCATTTTTAGGGGGATTTAAAAGTACTTTATATAAGCCGGTTGTTCTAGCTAGCCAAGGATTTGGATCAAATTGCAACATTTCTTGAAATGACATACAAAACAGACATGTATTCATTAGAAAATTGGGATAGGAATCATTTGGAATTTATGGATTCTGGTTATTGTACTAAAACAGTGAAATGTAGGCTATTTGATACGCTGTGTTGATAATGTTTGTGTTACAGCTACAGGACAGAGAGTCGTTGGTGAGTTTGCTGGTGGGAGCAAGATACGGGATCAGCCAGATCCTAAACCACCAGCTCAACATGATTTCCACCATCATAGATTTTCACTACATCACCAGAATAGAGGTGCTGGCAGAGTCTGACAGAGTCAGCATGGTCAAGATTTACCTACAGGACATCCAGGTGTGTAAACATCTACTGACTGATTCAGATAGCTCTACCAGTGACACATGGGTGTGGATAAATTCCCGGCCACAGAAACGAGAGGGAACAGTTTTTCACCTCTAGCATATTTGTGATTAAATAACCAATATTGTTTTGTTTTTTACATACGAAACTAATTCTTTTTGTTAAAGTGTCCGATAACTGATATACAGAACCGATTTTTTTAATTATTTTACATTTTATTTCTTCTTTTGACACAATGGTAAATAAAACATTATTAGACTACAACAATAAAAACATAATATGCATTTATTTTCACTAATTATAATATTGTGCCATTATATTTATGCAAAATTATTCTTTTGTTTCTCACTTCAGAATGAGTAGCTGTTAATTATTAAGTTTATTTCTGTGAAAAGTGAATTGACTTTACCAGGGCTGGACTGGGAATAGAAATAGGCCCAGGTTTTTACATAGGGTGGGGGGTTCTGTCCTTTTCTGCATAATGCAGCGGCTCATTTTAGCTTATCGCGGCCCATTCGGCCCGTTTCACGGCCCGCTCGGTTCTCCCGATGGCCATTGCGCCCCTGATCGGCCCCAAAGTGCGTCGCCCCTGGGAAAATGCCCAGTATGCCAGATTAAAAGTCCTGCCCTGGACTTCACCCGTGAATATCCTTGTTTTCTGTTGAACACATTTCTTTAGAGACCCACCAGATGGCATTTATCAGTAGACCTGATATTGAGAAAGTATGAGGACAAGGAGGGAATTTATTTTCTGAAAATTAACCATGGTTTTACTATAGTAACTATAGCTCTAGTATTTGTAGTAAACCATAGTAACCATAGTAAGTTTTACTATAGTAACACCATGGTTAATTTGTGGTACAAGTATGTTTTTTTTAAACTATGGTTTCCACACAAAAAAAAATGCCCTTGTACCATGGTTTCACTATAGTTAACCTCCAGTAACCACGTAACCATTTTTGTGGTAAGTTTAAAAACCATGGTACATGTGCCACAAATTAACCATGTTTTTTTGGCAGAATGACTATTGTTTTTATTACCAAACAATATTACCAGGTGTGGTATTCCTGTATTATTACATTTATTTATCTGGCAGACGCTTTTATCCAAAGTGACTTACAAAAATTAAAAGATAAGCAAATCGTTTTAAGGAGACAGTGGTATAAAAGTGCCATATTACAAAGTTTCACTAGCATCAGAATAGTAGTATTCAAGACAGATTAAAGTGCAACAAGATGTTTTTTTTTTTAGTGACTGGTTAAGTGCTCATGGAAAATATGTACAGTATTTTAAGTAGTTTTTTGAAGACAGAGTGAGTCTGCTTCACTGATGGAGTTGTGAAGGTCATTCCACCAACGTGGTATGATGAAACTGAAAGTCCGGGAAAGTGTTTTGATGCCTCTGTGTTGGTACGACAAGGCGACATTCCTTAGCCGACCGCAGGCTTCTTGTGGGCGTGTAGCTCTGCAGAAATTATTTTAGGTATGCTGAAGCAGACAGAGTGACTGTTTTGTATGCCAGCATCACAGTCTTGAATTTGATACGTGCATCAACCGGCAGCCAGTGGAGCCACAAGGAGTGGTGTAACATGTGCTCTCTTTGGACGTGCTGCTGCATTCTGGATCATTTGCAGAGGTCTAATTGCACATGTTGGAAGGCTTGCAATGAGAGCATTACAGTAGTCCAGTCTAGTTATGACAAGTGACTGAACAAGCAGTTGTGTGGCATGTTCAGATAGGAAGGGTCTTATCTTCCTGATATTGTAGAGTGTAAATCTACATGATCTTGCGGTCTTTGAGATGTGGTCTGTGAAATGTAGCTTGTTATCGAAGGTTACCCCTAGATTTCTGTCCGTTTTGGAAGGCGAAACTGTAGTTGAATCCAGCTGTACAGTGATGTTGTGTTCAACAGCAGGGTTGGCTGGAATGACAA
Organism: Xyrauchen texanus; assembly: GCF_025860055.1. Lineage (NCBI taxonomy): Eukaryota > Metazoa > Chordata > Actinopteri > Cypriniformes > Catostomidae > Xyrauchen > Xyrauchen texanus. The sequence goes on along the minus strand of NC_068294.1, from coordinate 4,695,276 downwards.
GGAGTTCGGTCTTGGCAGGGTTGAGTTGAAGGTGGTGTTCCTTCATCCAGACCGAGATGTCTGCCAGACAGGCAGTGATTTGAGCAGTCACTATGGTGTCGTTGGTCTGTAAAGACAAGTAGAGTTGCGTGTCATCAGCTTAGCAGTGGTAAGAGAAACCATGTGACTGAATGATGGGTCCCAGTGATGTTGTGTATATAGAGAAGATAAGTGGCCCAAGCACTGATCCCTGAGGTACCCCAGTAAGTAGCTGATGTGGCTTGGATACCTCACCTCTCCAGGCTACCTTGAAGGACCTACCTGAGAGATTTTTACTATGGTTTTACAATGAAAATCATGGTTACAATATTTTTACTGTAGTAAAACCATGGTAATTTTTGTTGTTAATTTTGGTTTTACTACAAATGCCTTAGTTCAGCTATGGTTAATATAGTAAAACCTTGATTAATTTTCATAAGCAATAAAGGTATTTTTAGGAAAACCAAAATAATTGCAGGATTGAGGGAATACAAAACATTTTGCAAAAGTGTGCAAATCTATTGTGAGGGAACACAAATCTATTTCAGAAAATAAATTCTCCCTCTGTCCTATAAGAGGCTCTGTAAAAAAACTAAAACATGACCAAAGTAGAACAGTGTGAAAATCTGTAAAAATATCCGTCTATTTCAGTCAAATGTCTATTTAGGATTCTAACATACAAGATCATACAAACTATCATACCATCTCTCTTTTTCTCTCTCTCTCTTATAATGTCTAGCCTATAGCTGTATTAATGGAATCTGTAGCAGCTAAAGATTTGGCCTGTCTGCTGGCTGGATACTGCAAATTGCTAGTGGATCCCAACATCAACGTGTTCCGCTGGAGACCGAGACCTAAAATGCGACGCATTCTGGTGGAGGAAGGTACGTCTGTTCCCTTAACACTATCCCCATTGCAAGCGAATGATGTTGCATCAGGTTGCATTAAGGAGAGTAACTGAAGACGCATGGCACTGAGTTGCGTCATGCCGCATTGTTCGCTTGTTGTGTTGACAGCTTCGTTCAGGCGTGCAAATACCCATTTATGGAGGGTTATACAATATCAACTTTGTATACATTGCATATATTGTAGTTGTGCCCCTAATTATGTTTTCACATTGTGTTGTATTGCTTGCTTACACAGTGTCTTCACCAGACATGCCACATTAGGCTGTCTGTCCAGACTAAAAGCGAAAATGCTGCCTAATACAACGCAATCACTTCAGAGCATATCTAATGACAATGTAGTCATGCACTTAAGAAAACAGTTTATTCCAGGGTTTTTGCAGAAACCGGTATTCTGAAATGAGTCAGATGTGTCAAATAGGAAGTTTGTAGTATCTATTGGAGATGATATGTCCTCCTCTTCAACAATAAATTGTGGTGTTCCGCAAGGTTCCCTGTTAGGGCCAGTTTAGTTTTCTCTATAAATGTTACCTCTTGGTTCTGTGATTCGAAAATACAACATACATTTTCATTGCTATGCAGATGACCTTGTTGTGGCAAAACAATAATTAAACAAAATAGCATCACAGAATAAGAGACACCAGGATCCAAATTACATTTTAAAAGATAGTTTATTCTTTTAAAAGAGGTTTGTTCACAAAAATATCATGACAGCTACCTCGCAATAGGAACAAAAACCTAACTCACACAGAAAACACATGTCCTATTTATACAAAGCCTTTTTTCTGACCATCTACCGTGTGTTTGTTCCTGCCAGGTGAATAGGAAAATACCAGAGGAGAGAAACACATGATTGAATCGAAAGAAAATCCACATAATGTCTTAAGAAAGAAAGTAAAATATTAATTTTTCCACAACAACCTACAGTTATATTTGTCATTGAATCTCATTGATCTGTCTAGTTTAAATGTTCTTCAAGTGTCTATAGCAGATACAAAAAATTGGATGGCATGTCATTTTCTAAAGTTAAATAGTCATAAAACATAATCAGTCATGGTTTTTAAAAAAAAAAGTCAGTCAGCAATTAATTAGATTAATCAGCAGGTGGTGAAAATGTATTCAGTTAAGGAACTTTTCCAAGGTGTGAAAGGTTTTGAGTTTTAGGAATAAAGAGAAGCTTATTCATACTTTATATTTATTCTTGCCTAGATTATAGTAATGCACTGTTTTCAATTTAAATCATTTGTATAAACTTGCTTTTACTATGTAAATTTTTTTGTTTTACTGAGTGTGTTTTGATTTTATATTTTGTGAAGCACTTTGTGCTAAATTGCTAAAAGATGCTATATAAAAAAAAGGTTTTTAGAGTTTTTTTTCATTCATAAAGTTTTGAATATAATGGACTCTTTTTACATTCTATAGTTTACTTGTACATTTAAAATACTTTGTATTGTACTAAACGAAATGTTTGTTTGGTATTTCCAGGGTACATATCTCGATGTGGCAGTGATTCAGAAGACAGTTCAGAGGACGACTACGCCATGGAGGGTCTGCTGGACACTCAGCTGTCAGAGGACACCATGTCTAATCAAACCAATGATGGCACGGAAGATGGTGAGGAAACCGAGGGGAAAACTGAAGCTGAAACAGAGAGGGTGAGAGTGATTGTAACGCATCCCTATTTAGAGGATGAAGGAAGCGAGGCGGGCAAGAGCGAGTCTGTCGGGGATGAGGATTATACAACATCAATGGAAGCATTTTTGGAAACGGGTTGGTACACTGACCCTCGAGTCAATAGCAGCTTCTCTAGCTTGTCTAGTAACTCGTTGAATGCACTGGAGGAAAGTATCAAAGCAGCCATTGGTGGGCTTGGCAAAAAGGATGACCCTCAGGAAGGGAAGCCCAGTTCTGGTACCACGAGTCTGGATGTCCATCATCCATACCTGCAGGAGGTGCCTAAGCGTTTCGTTCAAAAGGGCAATTTAAACAAATCTGTACGACTTTCTGACCTGTCCAATGATAATCACTTAGATCTACTCTACACTGACCTCTCCCAATTGTCCGACAACATGTTAAGTCCACCTGTGGCCAGCGATGACGCATTGAGTGATAATGAGGAGGACGATGAAGAAGAAGTTGAAAGTGGGAAATATGGTCGCATTTCCAGCATGTCAGCAGAATTTGAGGCTGTGTTAGCCTCTTGTAGCACCAACAGCATCAATGCAAAACTAGCAGGTGTGAATTTTCAAGCACTCTTCGCAAGGATTCACAACCATCCAGCATGTCGACAAGAGGGAAACATCGTTCCACACAACCAGACAAATGCAAATGAAGTTAAACGACAGGGACCGTCTTCAAAGATAGCAGCACAGGCTGGGCTGAGGAAAATGGTGCCCTCAAATCTCCTTCAAAAAGCAAAAGACACTAGAGACAGTGGCACAGAATCTGAGGAGGAATTTTTTGATGCTCAAGATCGATTTACCCCTCCCATTAAAGAGCAACGTCCCACAGGTCAGTGAACATTGTACTACCACTAAACATTTGTGTATTGCTAAAAGGAATGTTCCGGGTTCAATACAAATTATGCTTTATCGACAACATATGTGACATAATGATTATTACAGAAAATCATTTTGACTCTTAAAATAGTGCTTACAGTCATGCACTTACAATGGAAGTAATCAGGCCCATGGGCTGAGCAAAAATACAAAGCTTGTATTTTTTATTTTTTAAAGCACTGTAAAAAAAAAAAATTGCGTAAAATTGTTTTAATCAGTAGTGGTGGGAATCAGAGGTTGGGCTAGAAAAAATATTTTTCAGTCACTCTGACAGACTAAGTTGTAAAATTTCCATCATGGTCTATTTATATCCATCACACAAGTTTTAATTTCATAGTAGGCCTAAATGAAGAGTTTTAGAAGAATATGATTAGCACTGTTGGTCTTCAAAATGCAAGTGAATGAGTACAAAAAAGCTTATAAAGAAAGCATAAAAGTAAACCATGAGACTCCAGTGGATCACATATATTATTGTCAGTCCTGTATTTTAATGTATTTAATTCTCTCTTTAACATTTTCTTCCAACGACATGCAACAAAAAAACTGTGCTCGTGTTTTATTACAGGCTCTGTCGCTTTCCATTTTAGCTTGCAGACTCTTCTCGGTTTGACTTTATTTAGAAAATTGGTGATTCCCCAGAGGGTTGCCGTTTTGAATGATCCATGGTCAATGTCGCTCATTTGTTGTGGCTACAAGCTTTCAGCTTCAAACTACTGCCACACATGTCAGCGGATATACTGTATATGCGCTGTAGTAACTGGATCTTATTTTACTTTTATTTATGGAGATGACGTAAACACGTACGGACGAATAACGGAAGAATGCAATTTTCCGCCAAATCCGTCCCAATAGCATTAAAATATAAATCATTATTATACGCTTACCGTAGTGAATCGGGTTAAGGAAAAAATGGTTTGGAAGACGGATTGTTATTGTACTTGCTCATTAATTAAATTTTGTTCATTTCTAACAAAACAAATCGCACATTGTGTAGCTTTAATTACGCTGTATCAATTGTGATAAGACATTCCGATGTTATGTACGTCGCTATCTTTGATATTTATTTTAGTCATTAGCACTAGTACAGCTGTTGCAATACGGGCTTGACTTCTGTTGTTCAACTTCAGTTGTTTGTTCATACAGACAGTATCCAAGCCACTACTATAAGCTGTTGTATGAACTGGACATTTCAAGACTCACACCTGTAAGTAAATGCGGTTGTAAATCCCAAACACTGACTGTGTGAGCATAGCCACTGTAACTTTTTCTTTTTTTAAATTATTGTTAATATTTTTTAACAAATTTAAAAACATGGACACAAGTTTTTTTGTTGTAATCAACATTATGTCACAATGTTTATAGAGCTGAACTTGGATTAAACCCATACATTTTTTTATTTAATACCTTGGATTTATTGATGTGTTTTCATCATCTATATAAGTCACACACATACATGTTTCTCATCCATTGCAGAAAATGGTTCTGATTCAAAGAACATCCAACCTGCTCGAAGTGACATCAAGGTTTGTGTGGAAAATACAAAGGATCATGAATCCAAAGACAGCAGAAAGGAGGAAAAGAGAGTGGACAGCACCTCACTTAATATAGAGAACCACAAAGAGAAACCTTCTCTTGCTAACCATATCACCCATATAGGGTCTAAAAACACTGAATTGGAGATTTATCAGCCCCCACTTATTTTACCTCTCAAACCTACACCTGGGGAGCCTAAGCCTTTCACTGCTAACCACACCTCGATTCAGAAAGCCCAGCACTCCAAGCTTCTGGAGATGGAGCCAGACACTATGGAGTTTAAACCAGTCATTGGGCATGGACCACCACTGTCATCGTCACTAATTACAGCAGTATGGCAAGCTACAATTCCACCACAGACCGTAGTAGACACAAAGACCCAAAATTTACCCAGATCGAAAAATGAAATATCTGACCATGCCCCAGTCTGTCTGGAAAAAAAGACTCCCCCAAATCATGTGCATCCAAAAGGAATTGACACTCAAGACATTAAGCTAACTCAGAAAGAGACAATGAATACCAAAGGAATGAATGAACCTTGGAAAATAAAATCAGACAGCAGTGGTTCTCTACAGTCTCTTGAAAGTAGAAAACCAGAAAATAAACCACCCCAGCTACAAACAAAGCCTCCAATACCTCCCAAGCCTTCATCCATTATTTTACAACAATCCACAATTACAGTTGATGCCCTGGTGCATAAACCTGAAGCCAAGAAAAAATGTCCTCCTAATGGTCTTTCCCTACACCCCTGGTCTCAGAGAAATGGTACAACCCCACACACAACACTGAGTAAGGGTGTCTCTCTTAGTCACGAAAACCTAAAGACTGAACTAAAGGCTGAAAGCTCAACCATCAAAATTTTGAGTGCATCAAACACGCCTACCCCTTCATCCTTACCTTCCCCATCTGTTCAATCCATAAGCACCCTTCCTGAAGATCTAGCTCAAACTGGGACTAGTTTCCCCAAAAGAAAAGGCTCATCTGGACGTCTGTCTGCCACAGCCTTGCGTGGGAAAATTCAGGAAATGCCCTGGTATCTCACCCGTTCTCAAGAGATCTTGGGGACAGTAGCACTCAGCAACACTATGTCATCAACAGACAACAAAGCAACCAATGGAACAGATGGGAATCATGAACCCAAGGAATTATCCCCCAAGGCCACTTCAGTGCCGTCTTTGAATGACTGGAAAGAGAAAGATGCTGAAGTTGTCATTGTGAAGCTCAAAGATGGACCAGAGGAAGTGACCCCAATTCCTGTGAGAGACACCAATGGAAAACCAGCATTATCATCAAGCCATTCTGACCTGCAGCAGATATTGTCTACAGAAGCCACGGAGTTGCACAGGCAATTTGGAACCTGCAAGTCCGAACAACCTCAGTCTCAGAAAGGCAACCCTCCAGAGATTAGACCTGAGAATACATCCTCTCTATCCTCTACAAGTCCTTCTCATCGTGATGTATGTGGTTGCCATACAGTCTATGCCAACTGTTTCAGTGGTGATACGGAGGATAATTGTGGCTTTGATGATCTCACTGTGTATGAGTTCTCCTGTCGAAACCAGATCAGTAAACCACCTCAACCCAACCCGGTTCCCTCCCATTCTACTATGTCTGCTCCCTCTTCAAATATCCTGTCCCTACTTAGAGATTCACCTCGTCCTCTGTCCATGTCCTCAGAACTCAGTCCACTCCTGATCCCACCCAGGCCTCTCGAATCTCTACCTCTGGACAACGGCCCCATAGATAATCCACTCTGCACCCTGCAGGGCCGCCGTTATGTTACCGGTCAAAAGGGTGCAAGGCTCAAAGATGGCTATGTCTCTTTGCAGCAAGACATTAATGAACTTCTTTTGTTGTTGAAGAAAGGACCCTCCAATATATACCCTCCAAGTAACAAGGGGCAGTGTGAAAATGGCAATGGGGTGGATGGGTACTCACTTTCAGAGATGGAGCGATGCCTGGTTCAAGCCGAGGCCCGGAGGCTGGCGTCAGGATGTCAGAGGGCTACACGGGTAGGCTGGGCGCCTGACGATGCTCTTTTGTCACTCTGTAACAGCTTTGGAGCACTGGTGCAGCTGGCCTCCACTTGCATGCGAGTTCCCTGTTCGGACTGTGGATGTTCTCATGGTGACATTGATGCGGATGAGGCCCTTGGGAAGCTTGAGGAGATTGTGGACCTGTATAAGGAGTTTGTGGCCGCTGTAGAAACAGCGAGAGAGGGCGAGGGTGTCAGGCTGTTGGCAAAGCAGTGTACGGTTCTTATTTCTACAGTCTTCTCCCTCACTCAACTATTTAGAACAAGGACGCCAGACATAGATAATGGAAATGTACCTCTGAACTTTTAAGCTTTACCTTCCAGCTTGCTCTCAAATGGAAACTGGACCATCGCGTGGGATCACTGACTTGTATTTTCAAAACTGGCAATGATTTTCGAGTATCTAAAAACTGATTGTGTGCTGGCACACAAGAATAATAGTAAGTGCCGTGAGCATACACAAGTTAAAAAAATAACTAGAGAGAATTGCTATGCGTTGATCTGTTTGTCTTGCCAAGTCCCCCTATAACCGTACTGGAATAATGCATTCAAACATCTCCATTTTCTAACTGTTCTTTAATTCCCAATGTATGTACAGTCTGTAGTATGTATGTATGTATGTATTTATTTTTTACTTACAGTATATGCACCGTGGTTTCTAACCTACCTGCATTTTGTTTTGTGTTTTAATTTTGTGTATGCAAATCCCTAACTCTTACTCTAATAACCATGAGACCCGAGTTAAACAGTGTTATGTACCTTCACTCGTTTTCACATTTAGTTTAGTTGCTCTTTACAGATTGAATTGATATTGAATGGAAATCTTACAGACACTTATTTAAGGGCGCTTACACACAAGATAAGATTCATTTTGAGGCTGTTAAAAGACCTGGGTCAGTTTGACGTCAATTAGACAGCGAATTCAATTTCCGAAAATACAACTGGACTTGCCTCTGAAATTCTTATTGTTCAATGGCGAAGCAATTATTCCTGTATCAGAAAAAGTTAAAATTTTAGGAACTTTTGGTTGCTGTTATGTCCTTGTGCTACACCATCCTCCATGAAATCTATGGGTTGGCAGCATTCTCTATAGCGCAGCGTAAATTCTAGTGTGTAGGTGCCCTAACCCATAACAATGTGTACAACCAAATAGATGCTTGGAATGACTTGGAGAAAACGAAATAACCCAAATACTTATGCAGTAACTTTTCACCAGAGTATGCAAAGGACTTGTTTATAATTTTGTTTGCAATATGTCTGTAGAATGAGAGATGGCAATAGAAGTGTGGACGTTTAAATTATTTTTTTTTTAACCTGTATGTCACTGTCAAGTTTGGCATTTGATGCAAGTTTTTATATTGGCTGACTGTTATCCACAGAGATCGGTGTGGTCCAAAGAGGTAATAGCACATTTAAGGTGTGTTTACTCAACAACTCACCATGTAACTGTAGCACCCTTTATCTTAACCCAGTGATAGCCAAACCACACAATTTCTCACTTCTCTTTCATGTTTGACTATGCAAGTGTCACAGTTTGTATTGGAAATTTTCCACATATACTTTCTTACATTTTATACATATGACCAATTTTGTTGTTGTTGAGGATAGATGATTTCCCTGACAAGCCTGCGCCTTATCATTTATCTTGGAGGACCTTTTGTTAAATTGCATATTTATGCAAATGCAGCATATATTTCTCGTAATTTGTCTACTGTATTTCAGAGAAAAATGGTTTGGTTGAAAAGGTTTTCCTTTAACTTCTGTAAATGGTGTACAACACCAATGTTCTAATACTCTAAATGCTCTAGTCATTAGTGTAAATCGTATTTGAGTATGGCCCATTGAACCATGAGCATTCTGAAATGTGTCAACGCAATTCTAGCGTAAGTACACGTTGCTACAAGAGACATTGTAGAGGTAATTTTTATAAACTGTCTTCTACTGTCTGTTTTCTCTATCAGGTAAACTTCTGTCATAGTAGAGAAACAGTTTGAAGCAAATTTTGTTTATATCTGTAGCAACCTGAATTTGAAGGTAACTCTATCGCCCCCTTGGGTATGGAGTTTTGTTACCATCATACCAACGCAAGAATGCACATGGTTTTTACAGTGCAACAGAACTGCATGCTTGCAATGCATTGGTCAAGCATACTTGCATAGGACATGCTTCTGGACTAAGAATGCTATTTTCGGATTTGGCTATCATACAATGGTTTATAGATCTACACTCTCATTTGGAACACTCGAGCTGTAGTGTTTCATGTTTTAAATCAGATTTAGCAAGTATATGTTTGAAATAAGCTCCCCTCTGCTCCTGATCTGAGACCAGTGTTTTGCTTTTTCTGGTCAAAAGACAGATTTTACCCAGAACATGTAATTCATTAAATCGTCCAGATCACATGACCGATTTGAGGTCAGTAGATGATGACATCCAGATGTGATGTTCCATTCTGAGTAACTCGACATTAAATAATTACTTCCGTATGGCAGCAATATTAGACACACACCCCACAAACACACACACACTGCCAGATTGTGTTTATCATCAAGTCAGTCAGATGGCAAGTTTAAATCAAGAAAAAATAAATAAAGCTACATTTTGTGCAAAATGTGCAAATAAAAAAAGGGTTTTAAAGCTAACATAAAAGTCTAAGAACTAGACCTGTTTTAGGTACTAAAAGCCAGTACCCATTCCCCTCTCTAAACATTAGGGGCCAGAGTTTTGTTGCAATCGAGCAGTGCTAGCAACCTTGTCCCATGTGCTTCAAATGCTTGTCGTCCATCTTGTCTTCCCCCCTTTAATGCAGCTGGCTTAAATACACGATTTTCTCACCCCAACTAATTATCTAAAATAAAATTAACCCTCACCTCACTCTTAAATACAATATAATTGATAAAATACATAAGAACAAAATGAGAATTAAACCATACAGTAGCATGGATAAAACATTTGCACAATAAAACCTCAATAAATATTGTACATTATGAGTAAAACAAGAAAAAAGTCCTTTAGACACATTCAAATCCTGTGATGGAGACCGACTCGCAGGCTCTCCATTACATATTTACAGCCCGGGAACTTGTGGATGGAATCTATTATTCAGTTATTTAGTAGCACACCATAAATGATTACAACAGACTCAAACTATCAGAGAACAAACATGTTTCTTTATGAAAACATCCTGTAAAATGAAGGTTCAAAGAATGAGATCAAATGAAGTGCCATGGCAACTGTAGCAAATATGAAGCAAAAAACAAACGGCTTGTATGGACCATGTGTATTAAGACAATGTATGGAGGCATTTGAAGGTGCACAGACGGCACGATAAAAGCTTACCTGTGGCTGAATGTGAATATGAAGGCAAACATCTCTTAAGGATAAAATGAGAAGGGACAATCAAGAATGTTTTGCATTCCCTCTACTGTGTTCATGATAATAAAAGTTTGATTTTGAATGACAAATGCTGTGGAACTGATGCATTATATAGCCTCTGCATATCTGCATTCAAAAGCAGGTCACATTTCACCCCAAAATCAAAAGCAAAGAATTTCCCCCCAAAACGATCTTAACCATAATTAGTTATTTCCCATTATTCTCCATGATTCTTTTTAGATTCTCATTATTGTATTACACTACTTTTTAATTGCATGAAAACTGCAGTATAATCCTTTTTTTAATATTTAAATACTTACATTTTTTTCATGTCTTTCACAGTAATAAGTTTTATTTTGCATTACTGTAATGAGAATATAGGAAATAAATGTAATAAAATTCAAGAAATTAAGTTTCATTTTCTTCTAGCAAAATATAATTAAAGAAAAATGTATTTTGATTTTGGGGTGAAATATTACTTGGACAGTGTAGAGCGGAGGAGGGCGAGGCCGGGCTGGAACAATGCACGCCTGGTGCCCAATCAGTCTGATGGGTGCGCGCGTGGGATAAATGCTGCCGGTGACGACGGTAAGAGAGAGAGAGAGAGAGAGAATTACAGGCAGCTGCTCTGCGTTTATGTTCGCGTGTTTTCGCTTAACTCCATTAAACTATTATTTATATTGTCAAGCCGGATCTCGCCTCCTTTCCCATTAACCCCCTTACAGACATGTTCTTGGAATGATTTGTATGATTGACCCTCACAGATTCTAGATATTGTTTTTTGAGATCTATATACTGCTCACACTCAAGAGTGTTTTCAAATTATTATCTCACAATTCACCATGTTTTTGTAATTTCCCTTAAACAACACCTAAATAGTAGTTCGACCTGCATTTGCCTTTGAAATTTGCTGGAGATTACAGATTAGGCCTTGGATTAAACTCGGTTAAAGTCTTCTACAGTTCAAATTGAGGGAATGATGGGATTGTGTTGAAGCTGTTTACTGGCGCGCACACACACACACACGCTCTAATCTGTGGCTTTTGAACCGAGGCAGTGACCAAGATTGAATCTGTGGTAAAGCCAAATGTTTTTTTATATGGGCTTATCTCTCCTAAATTATTGACTTAACACCGGATAATTTAGTGCACACAGAGAAGAATGAAGAATTTAACAATTATTCCCAATGTTCTGTACAAGTGAATTGGTTCATTAGCATTTTGGCTGAAAAGATGTTATACTTTGACCAAAGAAAAGTAATGCTTTTATTATAAGAAAAACAATGAGATGAAAACAAGATCTTTAGTGTCAATAATGGTCCTTTCCTATTACGGTTGCCAAATGTCCTGTATTAGCTGAGATGTCCCGTGTTATGGCCGAAATGTGCAAATTTTCCTGAATTTTGCAGCAAAACATATACAGATGATCCAAAATTTTGTGACCACCTGCCTAATATGCTGTTGGCCCTCCGCATGCCGCCAAAACAGCTCCAACCCACAGATGCACGGACTCTACACAACCCCTGAAGTTGTCCTGTGGTATCTGGCACCAAGACATTAGCGGCAGATCCTTCAAGTCCTGTAAGTTGCAAGGTGGAGCCGCCCTGGATAGGAATTTTTGGTCCAGCATATCCCACAGATGCTCAATCAGATTGAGATCTGGGGAATTCAGAGGCCAGGGCAACACTTTTAAATCTTCATCATGTTCCTCAAACCATTCACAAACAATGTGTGCAGTGTGGCAGGGTGCATTATCCTGCTGAAAGAGGCCACTTCCATCAGGGAATACCATTGCCATGAAGGGGTGTACCTGGTCTGCAACGATGATTAAGTGAATGGCCAGAAACTGGGTTTCTGACCAGAATATTGCCCAGAGCATCACACTCCCTCCACTGGCTTGTCATCTTCCCACAGTGCATCCTGGTACCATCACTTCCCCAGGTAAACTGCACACATGTACACAGTCATCCATGTAAAATAGGCCTCGATGGACCAGGCGACCTTCTTCCACTGCTCCAAGGTCCGGTTCTGAAGTTTGTGTGCCCATTGTTGCCACTTTCGATGGTGAACAAGGGTAATCATGGGCACTCTGACTGGTCTGTGGCTACGCAGCCCTATATTTGTGGTTTGTCCCTCAACGGACCACTGTCGGTAGGTCCTCAACACTGCTGACAGGGAGTACCCCACAAGCCTTGCAGTCTTCTGGCCAAAACAATTTGGCCCTTGTCAAAGTCACTCAGGTCTTTAATTCTGCCCATTTCTCCTGCATTCAACACGTTGACCATATGAACTGATTGTTCGGTTACCATCTTAGCTACCCAGACCTTGACATGTGGCCTTGTTAGGAGACGATCAACGTTATCGCTTCATCTGTGAGTGGTCATAATATTTTCTCTCATAAGTGTAAAGAATTTGTTTATAAGCAGGAGTCAGTGTTTTCCTCAAATTTGAGTGATGATACAGGAAACAGTTCTTTCAAATTAAACTAACATCTTCCAGGCAACTGGGGGTCCTCCCCAAATCCACCTCCCCTATGTAAAGGGGATTCCACATTGGAGTTTATGGAGAAAAGTGCCAGCATTGTCCCACACACTTTGACCTTCATTTAAGTGTTGTAACAGAGCTCGACCCCATTGCCACTGATTACCAGACAATTTGCTTATATGTTGTAAGTCTTTTACCTTGTGCAACCCTGCGTCCACATGCGTGGACATTGTATTTTGGATCCGTGCCTCTAGTAAGAAAAGTTTTTTTGAAACCTGATTGAGTGTAAAGTGTAGAATCTCTAGTTTAGTTTGATATGGCGTTTGCATGTCAGCATGCTGATAAATGTCCACATTTGTGAATTTTGGGACATTGTTCCCTCAAAAGTAAAAAAAAAAAAACATGCCATTTTGAATAACTTTCAGCTTTAACACCTCTGTGGGTCATTTTGCTGCATTTAAATATTAATTGTCATTTTATTTTGTAATCACTGTACAATACTGTGAATATACTTTCTATATTCACTGTGCATTTTCACACTGACAATCAATGGGTTCATCCAAATGCTGAACATTTTTGCTTTCAGAGGAGTTTGGATGCAAATAAGGTGGATTTCTAACTGTTCTGAGACCAATGCAGACAGACAGCACACTAGCTGTCAAGTCATTCACTATATAGGGAGCAAGGGAGCAGAGGTGGGAGCAAGTCACACATGTTCAAGTCACAAGCACGTCTCAACCATCAAGTCAAGTCTCAAGTGCAGTGCAGACAAATCAAGTAAGTCAAGTCAGAAACTCCAAAGTTTCAGGCTCCTGATGAAGTTTGGATCACTCAACATGTCTGGGAGACATAGGACAAAGATAATCAGTAAATAGATTCAGAATTTATCATGTATCATTTTATTTTAATATGGTTGGCAGTGATTGGATGATGCTGGACATTGCTTAGAATTAATTATGCTACTTTCTGATGTACTGTAACGTCTCAAAAACACGAATAACCAACTCTCCTGGAAACAAACAATTGAGGAAAAAAAAAAATCTGACTTTCTATAGCTTGGTATTATAAAAAATTTCACAACGTTGTCAAGCTGTCCACATATGTGGACATACATTTTTAAGAAAACGATTTGATCTTGATTATTTTTTTTGCTTGTTTATTATATCAAAAAGTTAAATGGAAAACGTACACAGCAATGACGTTCGCGTCTCAGGAGGTTAAGTATCAGGTCCAGTATCAGTGGATTTCGAACACATTTTTGCCTCACTAAGTATATCTTTTTGAATACAAAGCAATAAGAAATATTTAAATAAGAGTAACCGCATAAAATGTCCCCTCCATGATGATATCTGCAACTCATGTAGTGTAGAGGGCAAAGTGGCAATTGATGCTCACGTTGAGTGTTGCGTTGACGCTGCATTGCAAGCCTTTTGGAAGACACTTAATGCTATCAGTGTGTGTGTGATTATATTTCTTGACATTTCTAACACTCCAGATTCTCTTTAAAAGCATGCAGTTGCTAATAGATTGTCTCTGGCATTAAATGAAGATTAGGGCTGTCCATTTAACACGTAAATTTTGTGCCATATGTACATAGACAAATAAAAATACAGAATGCAAACAGAGCGCTTCAAATTCATCAATTCAGCCCTATACTGAAGATATAATTATCCATAATAATATTAACATAATATGGCACTTTGTTTAATGTGTACCAGTTAAACCATGTATACATTTACATTTAATAACGTGGTGTCAATCGTTCAACTTACAAAAAACCATTATTGAGCTAGTACATAAAATCTGTGTTCTTGCTTGGGTTTGTTACAATAAAGATTTCTATTACATTGCTTTCTGGAATACTCAATTCTGATTGGTCAATCGTGCCATCAAGCAACCTGATATTTCTGAATAGCAGCCGCATACTCTGGGATAAAGTATTTCACCAGTGATTCGGGTATTACCTACCTCTAATTTCACTCTGTGATTTTTTTCAAGCAAGCAAATAAATAATTTCAACTCAATATTTCAGGTCATTTATTAACTTTTTTGGCAAGTAGTCTTGTAATAACTGGAATAATGAGCAGCCATTTTCACGATATACTGTAAACACCTTACAGAACAGAAACTGAACTGTTTCTGGAAGCTATGTGATTACAAGAGACTCAGATAATAATGTTATTTCAAGTCAAAGTATTTTTTAAATATCCATTTAATTATTTATTTCATAGGGACCCATGTAATAACATGGGATAATGTAGTCAGCCGGACATGATCACAAAATAAACCCTTTCAGTGTGATACAAGCCCCCTTTGGGATTCCCATCAGGGTCCTGACAACTATGTCAGAGTTTATTTTGCGATAATGATTGGTAGACTGTAGATAATTATTTACATAAAATAGCATTTCATACAAATGTTCACACATCTATGAAATAAATACATCTGGATATTTTTGATTGGCAGAAAAATATATAACAATACCATGGGCTTGAAAAACTTCTCTCTCTTCATGTGGTCCACAAATGCCATCATTACGCTCAGTTATGCCCGTTTATGAATGATCAGCCAAACTGCACTTAACACTCAAGAAACGCAAATGCATGTCCTGTTCCAGTCCAAAGATTGTGCATCTCATTATTAAACAATGGATATCTAAAAAAAAAAAAAAAAAAAGGACTGAAACTTTACACATATCCAATAAGTACAAACTGTAGTAGTGCAAATTGCTTTTTTTCCCCATTGGTGTACACCACACTCCCAAACTCCCCCCTAGAAAGTGAAAAAAAAATAAATAAATATTTGTACTAGAGCCACTATAGGAGGCATTACACTTCACAATATATAGTAGCCAAGTAATATGGGTGGACTTTATATTTAGGCATCAGTACATGAATGGGTTCCATCCACCATTCAGATCTTTACTCTTAAAGAGCAACATGCAGGTTGAATTTATAACTGAATTAATACTTTATATTGTCTGCAGAGGTGTTTTAAAAACACATATGTAGAAATTACTAATGAAATCTCATTTGATGTAGAGATTTTGATGAAAATGTGCTAGGCTCTGGAATACGCCTTTCCCGCTATCAACGCGTCATATGACGTAGGGCTGAGGCAAACAAAAGAGCTTCATGGTTAGCTCTCATTGTGGGTGTTGATGTAGTTAGAGCAGTAGTGAGAGACAGAAAGTTTTAGAGAAGCCATAATGGTAAATTATTGTGTTTGTGCTGGTTGCACGAATTCCAGCCTGTCAGGACATCGTGTCCATCATTTTCCTTCTAGAAAAAACAAGGCTTTTCGGTCTTGGGTGCGTTTTGTGCAGGTGAAGAGAGCAGACTTCACTGCCGCGTCTGTTACCACACACTCGGTCGTTTGTGGCGCACATTTCACTCCGGAGAATTATCGACCTGGAGATTTGTTGGAGTCTCAGATGGGATTTCGGAGTAAGGACCACGTGAGGCTGATTACTGATGCTTTTCCCTCGGTGCACTCGATGGAATCAAGTCCACCGTCAAAGTTTACACCGGATTTTGGCACGGGCTGGACTGGAGGACAAAGTGCTAACGTTAGCAGACATTCTGTGCAACGAAAACGAGGACTTAGCAGAGTAAATCTTACTTTTAATTATTTTAACTCTTAATTTGCTCATAATTATAGGCCTGTGGGCCATCATAGGCATGTTCGGCCACACCGGAGAACTCGGTTTCTTCATTCGCATCCATTGTAACCTGAGCTTGAACTTGACCAGACTCCTCAGCCCATCGTCACTTCCGGTTAGTGCTTTATAGACGCGGAAGTTATTTTATCACAATTTATCTCAAAATATCGTTAATGGCTAAATATAGATTACTCCAGTTCAGAAAATCTAGTTGTTTTATCATCAACATACACTATGCTATATAGGGGTGTCCAGCCTGCATGTTGCTCTTTAAGTGCACAAGGGGAACTGGCAGTGTCCATACCTCTTTAAACAGTGCCGGCTTGTCAAAATCGAACACTTAATTGCACTATTGCCCCTCCTCTCCCTCAGAAAACTTTCAGAAAGAGCTCATAAGTTGCATTGATGATGCCCCATGACAGCAGAGATCGGTGGTAGTTGAGCGTGGCTCCGCGGAACAACAGAATGATACTGCCCCCTCTTTCCCGCCACACAGTCATCAGCACCTGACCACAGGACACAAACTCGCCCCCTACCTGTGCCTGGGCTCGAGATTTAACTACGTTAAGTGGGTAGAACATGATGCCCAGTGCTGCCCCCAGTAGCCCGCCACAAACAAAGTCATTGACCATGTGACCCATCCGGGTTCGAGCCTCGGGCAGCTGTTGCTTAATTGGCCCACGAAGTCCAAAAAACATAACATTACTGGGCCCATTACGCATCAAAATTGGGACCAGCCCACGGTAGCACTCCTTAACACCATAGTCTTGCAGAAGTGTCCGGAAGGTGTGGGCGGTGTTATGGAAACGGCCGTTATGGCGGTGGTCCTGAAGGAGCGTTTGCACTCGTTCGAAAGGTGTGAGTGCGGCTTCCGCCATACCAGCCAGTGCGGCAGCGACGCTCCGTGTAACAAGCTCGGGCGAGCCACTACTGCGAGCATGTCGCAACAGCAATCTGGAAAAATCCTCGTAAAGGCCGAACATGATGGCCACTGTGGTGCTTTTCTGTAAAAGGGGAGGCAGAAGCCCACGGTACAAGTTTCGTAACCCCTCCCTTTGGAGCTGATGGACGGCTTCGGTCACGCGAACTCCGTGCAACTGCTGGCGAAAGAGAACTTTCTGAATGGGAAATGTTACAATGATGTTGGTGAAAGCAGCCAACGAGCCGCACACATAGTGCTTTCCTCGAGGCCCAGGCCCCGCCCCAAGGCCAGCCCCTAGTAGGGCATGTCCACTTTTACTCAATCTGCCCTGCTGTAGGGACGGGGCCTGATGTTGCCGGGACGAATCTGGGTCCATAGTAGTAATCACCCCCATAGGAAACTAAGCATCGGACTTGGCAGCAGAAGTTAAGTAAACACCCACCAACTGCATTTCAGCCTGTAAATAAAAGAATACAGTTACTACGAACCAGAATTATTCATTATTGTACATTTTTATTATAATTTAATACACTAAAACAAGGACAAATGCTCTTGATTGAACAGTTTTGTAAACCGAAAACATTGGATAATACAAACTAAAATCAATGGTTGAAATGAAATGATCAAAAACAAGAAAGAATGTTCTGACAAAAACAATTTTTATAAACCTGTTAAGAAAATGTTCTGGTCGTATTTTACCACAAATCAATACAAATAAAATATTAAATAGTCCCCCCATCAAGAAAATAAAGCTTTTTAATAATGATTTTTTTGCATTGTGACATTTTCAGGACACTTAAGCACATTTTACCCACAACTTTCATTACCGTAACACGTCCAAATTTTTTACTTTTACTATTTCCATTGTTTTCAATTATGATTCTCATTACAGAAACAGGCAAGCTTATTCTGTATTAGTCAAAAGAAAAAAAATATAATATTGTACAGTGATTTTAAACTTAAATTCAGCACAAATGTTAGGAAGTATCAATGGAGTACTACTATTACGTATAAATATTGATCTGTCAAAGTTAACGTCTGCGATTAATTAAAAAAGTATAATGTGCACATTTTTCTTGATCGCGATTAAGGCATTAATTCAGCATAGTGCATCTGGAAAGTATTCACAGCACTTCACTGTTTCCACATTTTGTTATGTTACAGCCTTATACCAAAATTGATTAAATTCATTATTTTTCTCAATTCTACAAACAATACCCCATAATGACAACGTGAAAGAAGTTTGTTTGAAATCTTTGCAAATTTATTACAAATAAAAAACAAAATAAATCACATGTACATAAGTATTCACAGCCTTTGCCATGACACTCAGAATTGAGCTCAGGTTCATACTGTTTCCACTGATCATCCTTGAGATGTTTCTACAACTTGATTGGAGTCCACCTGTGATAAATTCAGTTGATTGGACATGATTTGGAAAGGCACACACCTGTCTATATAAGGTCCCACAGTTAACAGTGCATGTCAGAGCACAAACCAAGCCATGAAGTCCAAGGAATTGTCTGTAGACCTCCGAGACAGAATTGTATTGAGGCACAGATCTGGGGAAGGTTACAGAAACATGTCTACAGCACTGAAGGTCCCAATGAGCACAGTGGCCTCCATCATCCATAAATGGAAGTTTGGAACCACCGGGACTCTTCCTAGAGCTGGCCGCCCGGCCAAACTGAGCGATCAGGGGAGAAGGGCCCTAGTCAGAGAGGTGACCAAGAACCTGATGGTCACTCTGTCAGAGCTCCAGCATTTCTCTGTGGAGAGAGGAGAACCTTCCAGAAGAACAACCATCTCTGCAGCACTCCAACAATCAGGCCTGTGTGGTAGAGTGACCAGACGGAAGCCACTCCTCAGTAAAAGGCACATGACAGCCCAACTGGAGTTTGCCAAAAGGCCCCTGAAGGACTCTCAGACCATGAAAAACTAAATGCTCTGGTCTGATGAAACAAAGATTGATCTCTTTGGCCTGAATGGCAAACGTTATGTCTGGAGGAAACCTCATCACCTGGCCAATACCATCCCTACAGTGAAGCATGGTGGTGGCAGCATCATGCTGTGGGGATGTTTTTCAGCGGCAGGAACTGGGAGACTAATCTAGATCGAGAAAAGATGAATGCAGCAATGTACAGAGACATCCTTGATGAAAACCTGCTCCAGAGCACTCTGGACCTCAGACTGGGGTGATGGTTCATCTTCCAACAGGACAATGACACTAAGCACACAGCCAAGATAACGAAGGAGTGGCTACGGGACAACTCTGTGAATGTCCTTGAGTGGCCCAGCCAGAGCCCAGACTTGAACCCGATTGAACATCTCTGGAGAGATCTGAAAATGGCTGTGCACCGACACTCCCCATCCAACCTGAAGGAGCTTAGAGGTCCTGCAAAGAAGAATGGGAGAAACTGCCCAAAAATTGGTGTGCCAAGCTTGTAGCATCATACACAAAAAGACTTGAGGCTGTAATTGGTGCCAAAGGTGCTTAAAGTATTGAGCAAAGGCTGTGAATACTTATGTACATGTCAATGTTTTTTTTTCTTCATTTTTTTATAAATTTGTAAAGATTTCAAAACAAACTTCTTTCACATTGTCATTATGGGGTGTTGTTTGTAGAATTTTGAGGAAAATAACTTAATTTAATCTATTTTGGAATAAGGCTGTAACATAACAAAATGTGGAAAAAGTGAAGCACTGTGAATACTTTCCGGATGCGTTGAAGCCCTGATGCGAATCATGAATGCAGCTTCACAATTGCTGTAGGAAAGCGGATAGCCACAGTCTGTCGGCAGATTAGCATAATATTGTGGAGGATGACATTGCATTCAATATGCAACCTATGGGGGGGGGACTAGTTCTTTCCCCAACCTCCTAGTTAGACTTCTTGAAACGTTTAATGTTACTTGAATTGGTGATATTTTAGATTCTGCCCCGCAACAGAAATCCCCTTAGTGCATTTCCATCTATATATTGTGGAAAGCTTTGTTTGGAAAAAGTTAAAGCATTATTATTACATATCGTTTAATTTTCTTTCCCAAGAACGAAATTAGTGCATTTTGACAGGAAAAGTAGTATATGTGGAGTCAGCAATTCCAAAATCTGCAATTAACTATTAAACATTTTAATTAACTGACAGCACTAATAAACACTTTGCATAAAATACAAATGTATTTAAATTGTATTGACGTTATGAGTAATGCCTGTTACATTGAACTAATGTAACAATGTATACAAATCTTAATGGGCTTAATTTACTAGGCTAGTTGCAAAATATTTCTTAGCTTTTGGAGTAAAACAGGACTGAGACATTTTATTGACAGGTTTAGTGAGAATCACCCATTTATCGAGCACACAATTTAATGAGAGATGCAAGTACAGCAACTGAAAACAAAAATACAGATGTGACCTCTGGCCACAAGGTAGCTTAATACTTATTATACATGTAGATTAGACTTATTTTACATGTTTACATCTAAACTCTGGCAATTTTCTGTAGGTTCATAAACTGACTTGTTAATTATTTGGCTAAAAAAAAAGGAACCAAAATATATACATTTAAAATACTACATGTCCATAAGATAAGAAATCAAAACAAAAGAAATGTATTAAAAATTAAACAAATGCAAAACTAAAATATTCTTGCAACAAATATAAGGATCTTCATTTAGAGGATTTTGAAGATCTTGCATGCGCCTATAAGTAGACAATCCAAACCAAACACGTTTCATTGGCCAGTGCAGGTTTCAGGTGAGTCTAATCTTTTGAAACTATTATGCGTCACTAAACTGCTGAGATAAGACATGTTACCTAACCAAAGATCAAGTGTCCCAGACAGTGCAAGGGCATGAGTGAATTACTCATTTTCGAAATCAACATTTCCATATTACCCCAATAGAACCTTTATATTGTTCTTTCCTAGGACGTTTTAAAGGGGGAAATGTATGTTCCAGATTTGAGCTACAGCAGCTGGAAAGATTGTCAGTAAATGACTTAAATGCATGTCTGTTCCTCACATAAGGCATATAGACCACTTCTTTGGTGCTTTTATTGTCCTTTATATAGTCTGACATCCACTGGACTCTGCAACACTTTTCCATGCAATAGAAGTCATACATCAACGTCATACTCAACTTTTGCTTTTTGTTTTCCACAGGATATCCAGAGGAGAAGTTGTTATACGGGTTTGCAATGACATGAAATTGAGTAAATGTTGAATTAACATTAAATGGACAAACTAACCCTTTAAAAGTAGCCATTCTATACCTGGGTCAATGACGTAACACTGTTTTGTGTGAAATTAAAATAAAAAAAAATAAAAAATGTAAACCGCTTATGATGTACACATTTTCAATAAGTCAGTCTATATTTTTTTCTGAAGCTTATAAAGTCAAAAATGTCAGGGAGTAACAAACCACACAGCTGATTATTAGATGACGATAATTATTATTTCTTTAAAAAAAAAAAAAATAATAATAATAATTCTCTTTTAAAATACAATATAATTTTAAATGTAATATTTGAAAAACTTTTGTCCACTAAATCAAAGTCTTTTTTCCATATATTTTTAGATGTATAAGATTTTTTTTCTCTCTCCAATTTGGAATACCAATGCACTCTAAGTGGGCTTTCACACTGGGCATGTGTAACACGCACAAGAAGAGTCACAATTAGGGATGCACCGAAATGAAAATTCTGGGCCGAAACCAAAAATCCAGGATGCACTTGGCCGAAAACTGAAACCGAAATTGTTACCTATTTAAAAAAAAATAAATAAATGTTGTGTATAATTGTATTCATTTTATACTTTTTCATTAATTTCATGAATTTAATTAATCTGAATTGAAAAACTACAAACCAATAAAATAAAATCACACTTTTATTGAAAGTAGCACAACAAAATTGGACAAAAAATATATTAAAACTATATTAAATATTATTCTTCTTTCAGTTCTGTAAAAATCTAATTTTACAGATTTTATTAACAATTATCCAAATAATGTAAAGTTTTAGAAAACTATTATATGCACAACAACAGTCAAGTAATGAACTTAGCTAGCATCTTTCAAAAAGTTTAAATATGCAACAGAAATTTTAATTAAAACAACAGGCAGAACACAGAATGGCAGAGGGCCTCTATTCCACTGATCTATATATATCTATAATATATAATTATATATATATAGATCAGTGCTCTATTCTGTTTATGTAAACGTATGTACACTTTAAGTGAAAATGATTGTGCAAAACAGCAGTAATTGAACTAAATCCAACCTCAACAGTAAACGACAGATGTATCCTCAAGTGAAGAACAAGTGTAATGTAATTGCTATACACATCAAATTGGACCGCTTTCTATTTAAGTACAAGTGACAGGTTTCTCTTCAAGAACAAAAGTTGCTAAACTCTCTGACAGTCTCTCCTGTCAGAAAGCTCATCAAGAACATGAGATGCTGCACTGAACACTCTCACTCTCTGTGCTGGTGCTTGGGCAGATAATACATGTGCGCAATCCGCGCAAGCAAAGGAAAGCGGTCTTTGTTTATGCGCCCGTAGTCAAGGGGATTGTCGCTTCTGGCGTAGTTCAGATAAATACGTCTCAAGTTGTGGTGTAGCTGCGCTAGTTGTGACATTTTCCTGTAGAATCACTTGCTGTATTCTGTATATATATATATATATATATATATATATATATATATATATATATATATATATATATATATATATATATCTTGAATGTTCTGCTGAATAAAACACTGCAGATCGCAAATTTGATGTCCTTATCAGAAACTTTGAAGAATTTCCACACCGCTGACATGATCGGCCTTTGTTTGGTAGCGCCATGATAAGGGCTACATCGATCCAGATTGAAATCGGAGCACTGAGGGGCGGGGCGAGGAGGTATATATTTTCGGCTCATATTTTCGGCCTTTTTTCTCTTTCGGCCGAAAACCGAAAGTGCCGAAAGTGCCATTTTCGGCCAAAAATTTTCGGCGGCCGAAATTTCGGTGCATCCCTAGTCACAATGTCGGGTAAAACTGCTTTATTGGCAGAATGGCAAAAGTACACAGGGGCAAATCCAGACAAGCGTAGTCAAGGGGAGCGTAAGGTCGAAGCCGGGAAATCAGAATATGGCAAAAGGGGCAAATCCAAAGAAGCGTAATACAGGGAAGCGTAAGGTCGAAGCAGGAAGATCAGAAATATAACAAAGACAAGACAAGCGAGTAGTTTAAACAGGGGAAGCTAGCGAAACACTAGAGCTGGCAAAGTGAAGGGGAAACTAAACAATAACCAACAAACGTGGGGAGAGAGGGCAGAGTATATATAGAGGAAATGAACCG
Source organism: Xyrauchen texanus (assembly GCF_025860055.1). Taxonomy (NCBI): domain Eukaryota; kingdom Metazoa; phylum Chordata; class Actinopteri; order Cypriniformes; family Catostomidae; genus Xyrauchen; species Xyrauchen texanus. Next base: position 4,671,442 of record NC_068294.1, on the reverse strand, counting down.
TGCAGGTGAAACTAATACTCTGGTGATTGGGAGCGAGCGTGAGAGCTAGAGGGGGCGGGGTGAACTTGAGGATCAGAGTTCGTTACAGCATGTTTGCTGCGGTCCGTTTCACAGTGTGATTGTTCCCAGTGTCCCCCGCTGGGTTGGTCTAGTTTCACACTCACTTGATTCTATTGAACCCCGGTCCATTTGCATTCATCTTATATCATCACAAACACACATGGTGAACACAACGAGACTCATCATACTTTTAGTTTTTTTTTGGTGCCATTATGCACAGCAGAGTGAAGGACAACCGTTTATATGTGCGCTTCATGGCGTAACTCATCAGATGTCCAGGGGAAGGCGGATTGCTGCTGCTCGCAAAAGACTGATTGAGCTGATTGCAAGGAATTAATTTGCATCTTTGTTTACACTGCACGCTTACTCACGCTCGTGTCCAAGGTGAAGTTATCGCCACTTGTCATCTCCCGTTATACCCTATATTTATAACATGTAATAGTATATAATTTTTGTAAGGTATATAGGTAGACAGACAGTATTTATAGTGTTGATTGTACTTGTATGTCAATGTGGTGTCATTACTTTTTTTGGGACTTTCAGGAATGTGTGGATCCTCGTGTGCTGTCGAAACTAATAATGTCGTCATCGGCTAAAACGCATGGGCAGGTTACTTTACTTCCTGAATGAGTGCGCGCCAGAGTCTGAGTTGCTTTCACATTCACGCGACTCGTGCTACAGTTCCATTGCAACCAAACTCAGACCACCTCCTACAGGTAGTCTCGGGTTCGGTACCACAGTGCTCTCCCTGGTCCGCATGACATTTTCATGTGAACCGTGCTCTGTTTCGAACTAAACTGCCAGTGTGAAAGCACCCCAAATGGTGGTGTAGTGACTTGCTTCAATGCGGGTAGCGGTGGACGAATCCCAGTTGCCTCAAGTGTCTGAGACCATCAATCCACGCATCTCATCACGTGGCATGTTGAGTGCGTTACCGCGGAGACCTTGTGGAGGCTTCACATTTTTCTCCACAGCATCCACGCACAACTCACCACATGCCCCACCGAGAGCGAGAACCACACATAGCGACCACGTGGAGGTTAACCCAACGTGACTCTACCCACCCTAGCAACCTGGCAAATATGGTTGCTTAGGAGACCTGGCTGCAGTCACTCAGCAAACATGTATTCAAACTTGCGACTCCAGGGGTGGTAGTCAGCGTCTTTACTTGCTGAGGTGCCCCCAATATTGAATATTAACAATATAATAAAGATCATTTTGTTGATGATGTCAAATTTATCAATATCTTGAATATGATAATGATTCTAAGGTGGTTTAATTTGGCCATTAAGTTTCATAAAGAGCGCATCATTAGACTAATTTCACAATCCTTCAGGGCTGCACAATTAATCAAAATAACAGGAGAATTGGCGAGTTGGTCAAAAGCTGTGATTTAAAGACAAATAAACACAGTCTGTGTGCGATTCAGAACAAATCATTGATGCGCTGAACAGTGTGCACGCGCATGGCGGCGCTCTCAGATCCGTTCACGTGCATTGTGAAATCAAAGTTATGCAGGTTAAAGCATTCGTGCAATTCCATACATTAGTAACAGTTACTTACAACTTTGTATACAAATCTACAAACGTGGCACAGAAGAGCAAGAGATTATAGTGTTTCAGGAAATGCGGAACATTGCAAACGGTCAAATACTCGCTGTCAAAAGGGCAGTGGTGGCTCAGCGGTTAAGGCTCTGGGTTACTGACCAGAAGGTCAGGGGTTCAAGCCCCAACACCACCAAGACACCACTGTTGGGCCCTTGAGCCTATCTGCTCCAGGGGTGCCGTATCATGGCTGACCCTGCACTCTGACACATATCCCAGCAAAGCTGGGATATGTGAAAAATAAATAATTTCACCATGTACACTCACCTAAAGGATTATTAGGAACACCTGTTCAATTTCTCATTAATGCAATTATCTAAATCAACCAATCACATGGCAGTTGCTTCAATGCATTTAGGGGTGTGGTCCTGGTCAAGACAATCTCCTGAACTCCAAACTGAATGTCAGAATGGGAAAGAAAGGTGATTTAAGCAATTTTGAGCGTGGCATGGTTGTTGGTGCCAGACGGGCCGGTCTGAGTATTTCACAATCTGCTCAGTTACTGGGATTTTCACGCATAACCATTTCTAGGGTTTACAAAGAATGGTGTGAAAAGGGAAAAACATCCAGTATGCGGCAGTCCTGTGGGCGAAAATGCCTTGTTGATGCTAGAGGTCAGAGCAGAATGGGCCGACTGATTCAAGCTGATAGAAGAGCAACTTTGCCTGAAATAACCACTCGTTACATCCTATTATTGGGTACGAGGAAATAACTTGATCCCTTACGTAGAATGTAATATGCTGCTTTTAAAAAGGTATAAATCACAGGGCATATTGTGCTTGCATAACATTGTATTAGTTCAGCTGAGTGTTTTTTGGTATCAACCCCTCTTTGTGTCATTTTATTGTTTGTGTCTGCATTTAACAGTGTTCCAGTAGTATCAAAAAAACGAAGAAAGCTGCCTCAATGGCATGTGTGAACTGTGAATATAATGACGTGCGTATAGTCAGTCTCTCAGTTTCAGTGATGAAGCAGATTTTAATCTCTTTAGTTAGATTACTTCAGCATTCTAACAGTTTATGTAGATCATTAACTAGTCAGTAACCATGATCTTGGAAGCCGGTCTGATATAAATTGGGCTTTAATAAATTTGCAATATTGACTGCGGAATGTTGTTGTGATGACGTATGACATCACAACTAGCCCAGTTTGCTGACTCCCACTTCAAAACTCGTTCCAGTGCTGGTGCACTGGACCTCATTTAAGTTTAAAAATCCCATTATAAAAACCATCGGAAAATCCAGAGGGAACCCATGCAGAATCCACTTTTGGATTTTTGACTACAACCTGAACATCTTTATTTTGAGTAACCCTGAGAAAAAAGAAAAAAATAATAATAATAATAATAATACACTGGCGGCCAAAAGTTTGTAATGTATAGATTTTGCTGGTTCGGAAGGAAATTGGTAATTTAATTCACCAAAGTGACATTCAACTGAACACAAAGTATATTCACACATCACTGATGTAAAAAAAACAGCATCATCACTATTTGAAAAAAGTCATTTTTGATCAAATCTAGACAGGCCCCATTTCCAGCAGCACTCACTCAACACCTTATCCTTGAGTAATCATGCTAAATTGATCATTTGGTACTAGAAAAATCACTTGCCATTATATCAAACATGGCAGAAAGCTATTTGGTTAGTTAAATTAAGCTTAACGTTGTCTGTGTTAGTTTTTGAGTTGCCACAGTATGTAATAGACTGGCACATCTTAAGGTCAATAATGACAAAAAAGAAACTCTTCAGTCAATCATTGTTTTGAGGAATGAAGGCTTTACAATGCATGAAATTGCCAAAAACCTGAAGATTTCATACAAAAGGTGTACACTACAGTAAAAAAGTTTGGGAAATTTGCAGTCTTCCATTCAAGCGGCCTTTTATCGATAAAAATGGTGTGTGTGATGACGTCACACATAAAAAAAAAATTATATCGCAAAAGAAATCTTCCCTTAAGCCATTTCCATACAGAAATGTGTGTATATCGCCTCCCAGATGTTTTTTCCTCCAAAGTCTTGGTAAAATGGGAAGAGTATTGACACAATTCATTTAAATTACTGTGGAATAATTAAGGCTTCTCAACAACTTCTCTGGTGATGTAATGTGGAATAATGAAGGCCTCTTTTAAACTTCTTTTGTTGGGTAGCTGCAGCCCCCTGTTCTAAAGATGTTCTAAGGAATCTGTTTCTTGTCTCTCACGTTTCACACATAGTTCAAACATGTATGTCACCCCCATATAAGGTAAAGAACTATTTCAATGGTGGGGGTCCAGTGGAATGTGGTTTTTCTGGACCATAAAACCGAATGCTGAAACAATAAACTTTGAAGAAGGGATTTGATACCATTGAGTCTGAGCCGTATCGAGACGGGGATTGCAGATCAACAAATAAATTAAATACATTGGATGACAAAATTATCTAACAATTAGTCAGCTTACTGTCATTTTAATTTCACAAATGCAATCAGTAGACGGAATTGCAATAAAAAGGGAGCTCTTGCCCTTCTGATATTGCGTCTATCGCAGGTTGCCACCGGTTCTGACTCGAAAGTGAATCGTGTGAACCTGTTCAAGCTGGCAAACTGCACCAAGTAGTGGGGCAAACTTTCGGTCTTAGTAAAAGGACCATCCATCGATGTGTATATGTTAAAGAAAAACTGACGCTGTGTAATATGGGTTTAATTCCTGATATTCAATAGGCTATTTAGATCAATAATCTAATCTAAAGCATTGCCATCACAACTAAATTATGTCTCGCAACTTTTAATGACCAACTGAACTTGAATAATCTTAAATTATGCATAATGCAATTTACATTTTCTGAACAAGCTCAGCAAATGTGATCAGATGGTGGGATTGGTGGTGGCGTAGTGGACTAAAGCACATAACTGGCTGATGGTCGCTGGTTCGAACCCCACCGCCACCACCATTGTGTCCTTGAGCAAGACACTTAATCCAGGTTGCTCCGGGGGGATTGTCCCTGTAATAAGTGCACTGTAAGTCGCTTTGGATAAAAGCGTCTGCCAAATGCATAAATGTAAATGTAAATCTAAAGAGGGTAGATTTAAATGATATGAGATGAGATATGTGTTGGATGTAGAGATGCACCAATCGACCGGCAAGGGACCGGAATTAGCCGATTTTAAATATTAAAAATTTATAGGGCCATTTAACCACCCCGATTGAAGTGAGTAACCACGACAACACGAGGACCCTATAAGTATTGGGAATTCCAAATTGGGAGAAAAGGACGGCTCACCACTTATCAATAGCTCTAGGCATGCATGTTACATATGTAGCCATGAAATGTCCTTGATTTGATCTGACTTCATGTACTATTTCAGTCAACACCAGATCCTCTGAACACATACAGGTGAAACTCGAAAAATTAGAATATCGTGCAAAAGTTCATTAATTTCAGTAATTCAACTTAAAAGGTGAAACTAATATATTATATAGACTCATTACAAGCAAAGTAAGATATTTCAAGCCTTTATTTGATATAATTTTGATGATTATGGCTTACAGCTTATGAAAACCCCAAATTCAGAATCTCAGAAAATTAGAATATTGTGAAAAGGTTCAGTATTGTAGGCTCAAAGTGTCACACTCTAATCAGCTAAACACCTGCAAAGGGTTCCTGAGCCTTTAAATGGTCTCTCAGTCTGGTTCAGTTGAATTCACAATCATGGGGAAGACTGCTGACCTGACAGTTGTGCAGAAAACCATCATTGACACCCTCCACAAGGAGGGAAAGCCTCAAAATGTAATTGCAAAAGAAGTTGGATGTTCTCAAAGTGCTGTATCAAAGCACATTAATAGAAAGTTAAGTGGAAGGGAAAAGTGTGGAAGAAAAAGGTGCACAAGCAGCAGGGATGACCGTAGCCTGGAGAGAATTGTCAGGAAAAGGCCATTCAAATGTGTGGGGAGCTTCACAAGGAGTGGACTGAGGCTGGAGTTACTGCATCAAGAGCCACCACACACAGACGGGTCCTGGACATGGGCTTCAAATGTCAAACGTCTTACCTGGGCTAAAGAAAAAAAGAACTGGTCTGTTGCTCAGTGGTCCAAAGTCCTCTTTTCTGATGAGAGCAAATTTTGCATCTCATTTGGAAACCAAGGTCCCAGAGTCTGGAGGAAGAATGGAGAGGCACACAATCCAAGATGCTTGAAGTCCAGTGTGAAGTTTCCACAGTCTGTGTTGGTTTGGGGAGCCATGTCATCGGCTGGTGTTGGTCCACTGTGCTTTATTAAGTCCAGAGTCAACGCAGCCATCTACCGGGACATTTTAGAGCACTTCATGCTTCCTTCAGCAGACAAGCTTTATGGAGATGCTGACTTCATTTTCCAGCAGGACTTGGCACCTGCCCACACTGCCAAAAGTACCAAAACCTGGTTCAATGACCATGGTATTACTGTGCTTGATTGGCCAGCAAACTCGCCTGACCTGAACCCCATAGAGAATCTATGGGGCATTGCCAAGAGAAAGATGAGAGGCATGAGACCAAACAATGCAGAAGAGCTGAAGGCCGCTATTGAAGCATCTTGGTCTTCCATAACACCTCAGCAGTGCCACAGGCTGATAGCATCCATGCCACGCCGCATTGAGGCAGTAATTAATGCAAAAGGGGCCCAAACCAAGTACTGAGTACATATGCATGATTATACTTTTCAGAGGGCCGACATTTCTGTATTTAAAATCCTTTTTTTTATTGATTTCGTGTAATATTCTAATTTTCTGAGATTCTGAATTTGGGGTTTTCATAAGCTGTAAGCCATAATCATAAAAATTATATCAAATAAAGGCTTGAAATATCTTACTTTGCTTGTAATGAGTCTATATAATATATTAGTTTCACCTTTTAAGTTGAATTACTGAAATTAATGAACTTTTGCACGATATTCTAATTTTTCGAGTTTCACCTGTACACACGTAAACTGCATGCACACTGTTCACAAACTTGTGTCATATGAAGATGAGTTTGATTTTGAATCCATATATATTTTATTTTACACTACATGTACTGCATACAGCTAACAAGCTACTGCTAACACTAGTGGCAAAAACAGTGCTTAGACAAATACATAAATACCATCAATATACGAGTTTTAAAAACTCAGAAGCGGAAGTATATTTAATATTCATTTTATCTCTATATAAAAGTACATTAGACAAGGTGTGGTTCATTTTTGCTAGAGCATATCGCAACAACCCATGTTTTTCTGATCACATAGTATATCAACAATACTTAGAAATCAATTAAATACAAATATATATACTCTGTATTACCTACCATATGCTTTAAGAGCTTAAATGGCTTTTTACATCACTTAATTATGATCCCAAAAACACACAAATCGAGCTAATGCTACTCCAGTGACAGCTGAAGTTCATTACAACTCTTAATATTGCTAAGTATTTCAATTTGAGCAGTCAGAATTGATGTGTTTGTGATATATTACCTTCTCGTTGTGGTTCGGTGAAAGTGCCAGTATGCAGGGCTGATTTGGGTCAGAGAGGCGGTACCGAGTTCGACTCACTACGTCTCGAGTTTCTTCATTTATGGTTTATTGGCGGTTGGCAAACCCGCTTACAGGTGCATTACCGCCAACTACTGGACTGGAGTGTGGATCAGGCGATTAGCCGATTCAGAACCTCCCAATTCTTCTTCTTCTTCTTCTTCTTTACTGGCGGATTGCAAACAACTTTTAGGTGCATACCGCCACCTACTGTACTGGAGTGTGTATCATCATGTCACTTAATAATTAGTTAAATTCTATTCCACAACCTTGTGTCTTTTAAAAATTTAAATAGTGCCTCCCTGGTAATTCTTATATCCTCTCTCTCTCCTTCTGATCCCAGAATCCCTACCAGATTCCACTCCCGCCCTGTCTGCTGGACCTTATCTTTAAATACCCGTCTTTCCACCTCATTCAATGTACAGTACAATATTATGTGTTCAGCATCTTCTTTAACACCACAGTTCTCACATTTCTCACTTTGCCTTTTGCCCATTAAAAATAAAGTGCCATTTAGCCCTGTGTGATCCACCCTTAGCCTTGTCATTATAATTTCCTCTCTCCTGATTTTTTCCATGTCATTTTTAATACTGACAGATTTTTGTAATTTATAATATTTCCTTCCTTTCCTATCTTCTTCCCACCATTTCTGCCATATTTCAAGTCCTTTCCTCTTAACCACCGCTTTTCCTTCACCTTTCCCTAATGGAATTGTAACTGTTATTACCTTTAGTAATGCCTCTTTTGCCAGTTTATCTGCAATCTCATTCCCTTTTATCCCCTCATGTGCTGGTACCCAACAAAACTGAACATCTATACCACCCCAATGCAATCTTAACAAACTGTGATAGAGTTCTATTAGTAGATCTTCTCTGACCGATATCATTGACTGAATACTTTTTATGATAGCTAAAGAGTCTGTGCATATTACCACCCTGTCTGGTCTAACCTCTTCAACCCACTGTAATGCAATAATGACTGCTACTATTTCTGCTGTATATACAGATAACCGGTCAGTTAGTCTTTTGGATAATTTTATTTTAAAATCTGGAATATGAATACCAACTCCCACACATTCCTGTTTATTCTTGGCTCCGTCTGTATAAATCTTTAAATAATCAAAATAACTGTTTCTCATGTAATTGCTTGTATTAATTCCCACTTCCTCCATTCTCCATTCTCTTTTCTTTTCCATGATATTAACATCAATCTTTACTTCTGGGAAAAGCCATGGTGGTATATTACTTACTGGATTGGCCGTGGTGAAATCTAAGGTTTCCATTTCATATTCCCTCACTCTTTCTTCCCTTGTCCATCCAAACCCAAACCCCCGATATTTTGCATACTCCCAACATTCCTGAATTGTATCTTTGGTTGGGTTGTCATTCCCACTTCCTTTAAGTCTGATCCAATATGTCATCGCAAGTTTCTCTCTTCTTAACTCCAATGGTATCTCTTCTGCTTCTATTAGTATAGCATTAGTGGGGTTGTCTTAACAGCACCGATACATACACGTAATGCTCTGTACTGTAATCTTTTAATTTTTTCCAATGTTGTTTTTGCCGCTGCTCCATAAACTACACAACCATAATCAATTGCTGACCTCATGCATGCCCTATAGATGTTAATTAAAGACTGTCTATCTGCACCCCAGTCACATCCAGCCACAGCTCTCAGAAGATTTATAACTTTTTTGCATTTAGTTTCTAAATGCTTAATGTGTATTTTCCATGTACACCTATTATCAAACCATAGACCCAAATATTTGAATTCATTTACTTTCACCATTTGTTGTTCATATAATGTTAACTTGTCAGCATATTGCTTACGCATCTTTGTGATCATCATATAACAAGATTTGCTCGTCGACATCTTAAACCCCCACTTATATGACCACATCTCTACTTTATTAATTGCTTTCCTTATATTTCCTAATACATATGGCACATTCCTTCCTCTCATCCAAATGGCACCATCATCCGCATATAGTGCAGATTTGATACATCCATCAAAGTTTGAAAAATATCATTTATCATTATGTTAAATAGTATTGGACTAATTGCACTCCCCTGGGGAATACCATTATCTACATCCAATTCCATTGACATCTCCGATCCAACCTTAACTTTAATTTTCCTACCTGTTAAAAAGTCCATAATCCAATTATATAACCTTCCTCCAATACCCATTCTATTTAATTTAATAAGCAGTCCTTCCCTCCACATGGTATCAAATGCCTTTTCTATGTCAAAATACACTATTGTCATTAGTTCTTTCATTTTCAATGCCTTTTCCACATCATTACTTACTCTAACTAATGCATCTATTGTAGATCGTCCTTTCCGAAATCCACTTTGTATATTTGTCAGCAATCCTCTCTGTTCCAATATATGTGATAATCTGCGAACTATTATCCTCTCCATCCATTTACATAAATGTGATGTCAAAGCTATAGGCCTATAGTTGTCAGGGTTAGCTGGATCCTTACCAGGCTTATTAAATGGTAATATTACTGCACTTTTCCAACTATGCGGCAGTATTCCTTCCCTCCATATCTTATTAAAAGTCTTAATACTAATTTGGATGATTCAACTGGTATCTGCCGGAACATGGCATAACACAATTGATCTTGCCCAGGAGCTGTATATCCAGTGCCTATCAAAGCTATGTTGAGTTCCGACATTGTAAAATCCATATCTAGCGTTGACACCCCATCCTCCCTTTTCATCTTCACTTCCTTGTTCTCTCTAAGTGCAAGTTCTTTCTGCTGCTTATGGATTTCACTCAGGTGATTACAACTGTGTACTGCCACAAATACCCTACCTAACACTTCTGCCTTTTCTTTATCTGTCACTACCATCTTCTCTCTATCTATCAAAGCTGGGATTTTAACCGACGTCCTTTTTCCATTCATTCTCTTGAACATAGACCATATATCCCCTAACTCTACTCCTCTACCTATATTGGAACAGAATTCTCTCCAATTTCTCTTTTTGCTGTTTTTAATTATCCTACGTGCCACAGCCCTTTTCCTTTGATAATCTATAACATTCTCATGTACCAGATTCCTCTTTAATATTCTTAATGCCTTGTTTCGTTCTTTTACAGCTCTACTACATTCCTCGTTCCACCAAGGTACCACTTTGTTCCTTCCCTTTGTTGTTTTTTGTGGAATACTGGACTTTGCTGCATTAATAATGTGTTCTGTAATTTGCTTTGTGCATTCTTCTATGTTTCCATCTAATGTAACCCGATTGACTGACTTCTCACAACATGTCCTAAATTTTCCCCATTCTGCTTTCTCAAAACACCATCTGTTAATTGTAGTCCCTTCTTGAATACAAATGTTCAGTATTAACTGTCGTGAGAACTGGGAAATGATCACTTCCTATGGTCGATTCACCCTTAACATGCCAATCACATTTATTTACCAAACTTTCTGACACCAGTGTAATATCCAAGCACGATGTATTGCCCCTATTCACATCTATTCTTGTACCTTTTCCGTTATTAAGGCATACCAATAATCTTTCTTCCATAATTTCTTCAATTATTTCCCCATTATTATCTGTAATTTTACTACCCCATAGGCTGTTGTAGCATTAAAATCTCCACACCATATTTCTTTCCTGTATACATTCCCTGCCATTTCATTTATTCTGTCGATACTTAATTTTTTGCATGGGTTATAAAAATTAATCAGTTTAATATGTTCCTCTTTTTTTGGACTACAGATTTCTACCATTATACACTCCATATCCTCAGGACAAGGGAGTTTTCTATATGCCAACCCATCCTTCAGAAAGGTAGCACAACCTCCCCTGTTTGATTGTTAGGCCTATCATACCTTACAGAACTGAACCCTGGTATGACATAATCTAGTTGGGGTCGTAACCATGTTTCCTGTACGCATACCACATCTGGAACTACATCTAATTCATGAATATATTTTTTCAATTCTTGACCATTTGCTATTAGGCTTCTGGCATTCCACTGTAGTATATGGATTACCATAACTAGCGTTCTAACCCTCAGCTTGTGTATGTTCCCCATTTCCAGTTGCTGTCAGCATTTCATGTATCTGATCTGCTTTAACATCTCTTATATCAAGTAATCTTTCTGCTACCTCCACAATAGCCTTGATTCTGTCACTTTTCTTTTTAACTGTACTGCAACATTGATAGTGTGACAAATGAAGGCTACAAAGTTTACCTTCTTCACTACTAATGTATCATCATTAACTTCACACTTGTGATCACATTTAACCTGAGTTTGGACTGGCGTCTGCCTTTGTTCTTGATTATCTGATATTACTGTTTTTGAACAATTCCACTGGGGCTTTTATTTGATCCTGTTTCTCTCACTGTTTTTAATGCTTCTGCATAGGATACTTTACTTAGAATCTTAACCCTCTGGGCTTCTCTGGCTTCTCTTTGAACTTCACAACCACCAAATGCAGCACTATGCTCCCTCCACAGTTACAGCATTTCATTTTAGCATCCTTTTCACATTTACCATATTCATGTTGACCACTACATCTAGCACACCTTATTTTCCCTTTGCATTGCTGTGCTGTATGTCCCATTCTTTGACATTTGTAACATCGAATTGGTTTGGGAATGTACTCTCTCACTCTATATTTTATGTACCCCATTTGTACTGATTCAGGGAGAGTTTTCTCAAATTGTACTACCACGGATAGAGTTTCCTTTAGTGATCCATCTCGTTTACTTATAAGACGCAGTAGCTCCAGTCACTTTACCTCCCTGTATCTCATTTATGACATCTTCCATTGACATACTTATTGGAACTCCTGAGATGACTCCTCTCATTTTTGCCATTGTTCCTGGTATATGTGCTTTCATCCTTTCCCTTGAAGTGAGGACATTTTGAGTATTTTTCCTTGCTGTTGTTTGCTGCTTGCATGTATCAGTATTCTTTTATTGCTCATAAACCTAGCGTAATTTAATTTTACCAATTTCTTTCTCTATCGCCTTGGTAAGTTTGATCGGGTGGTAATGTCCACCATCCTGATTAAACTCAATAATAACTTTCCATATGTTTTCTTGATCACTCTCCCTCTTATCAGTTTTCTGTTTCTCAAACTGATTAATGTTCGCTCTCAGTTTTTTGCTCGTATTCCCTTCACCAGTCTCGCTATGTTCCGACCAACTTTTCTCTCTATTCCTCTCTCTTAAAGCCCTTTTTAATCTCGCTGTTTTGGGTATCGTCCAATCCATTTCTTCCCCATCTGAACTAGTTGACATGATGTACAGTCACAGTACAGTTTATGCAAATCCGCCAAACAAAAATGCTCAAACCAACGATCCTACCTACACGACACGTCAACCCCACTCTTCTTCCTTTAGCAACCGGAAGTCCGTTCCAGCTGTCGCCCCTAGCATCGTCAACCTCCCAATTCAGTTGGGTGACTACCTATTATATAAAGTGTCTTCTTGAGTCCTGTATGCCATATTCTGAGATGAGTAATTGTAATTCCCTTTGGTTTCTCTCTTCCAACACGGTTTTGAATATTATGTATTCCTGTATCATTGATATCCCAATACTCCTGCCATACTTTTGGAATTGAATCATTTATGCTTGCTTTAGCCTCTACTTTACTTAATGAAGTCTGCAAATCAGCTGTTTGTGATCTAAGAGATTGTTTAGCTAATATATCCACTTCCTCATTTCATTCCACACCAACATGTGCAGGAACCCAAGTGAAGCAGACATTGAAACCCTTGTTATGAAGCCTGTATATCATTTGATATATTTCATATAGAATATCATGTCTGCATGACTTCCCTGACTTGATACTTCTGAGTGCTGACAAACTATCAGATGCAAATAATACATTATTTTGATTGTTTTCTTCTATCCCTTGTAGGCATAACATTATGGCCACAAGCTCAAATGTATACATTGTTCGCTCAGGGTCCTTTGGACCATCTGTGAATACCATCATCTTATCTGAAAAGTGCTCTTCTAGATAGTTTTGAAGCAGGGACCTGTTTTAATTGATCTTGTATTTCCTCTTGTAAACTGTGCAGATCAATGGATGGCATCACAAACAACCAAGGAGGGATATCTGAATATGAGACAGTAGGACAATACTGTACACTGTGTAGATCTACATTTCCTGCTTTCACGATTTCCCAATCCATCCAAAACTTGTACTCCCAGCACTCCTGCAAGATGGCCTTTGAAGGGTCCGATTCACTATGCCCCTACAGGTTAATATGAAAGCGTATGTTTTATTTTTCTAGTGCACAATGTCATCTCTATCATTTCAACCTGCATTGCTGCTACTGGAGATGTTTTAAATGCCCCACTGCATATTCTTAGGGCTTGGGCTTGTTCTGTATCTAGTTTTTAAGGTTACTCTCAGTTGCTCCCCAGCCCCGTCCTGACAGGCAGCGCAAAAGATTGTTAATCTTCTTTAAAAAAAAATTATTCTATCTACAGTCATGGGAAAAAGAAAGTACACCCTCCTTGATTTCTATGGTTTTACATATCAGGACCTAATAAAAATTATCTGGGTCTTAGCAGATCTTAAAATTAGGTAAATACAACCTCAGATAAACAACAACACATGACGTATTACACTGTGTCATGATTTATTTAACAAAAATAAAGCCAAAATGGAGAAACCGTGTGTGAAAAACTAAGTACACCCTTACTGCTTGCATAGGAATTAAGAGGCTAAGAAGTAGCCAGGTGCTGCTAATCAAATGCCCTTGATTAATTGATCATCAGCAAGTGTGACCACGTCTATTAAAGCTGAAGTTTTAGCAGTTTGCTTGTTTGGAGCATTCAGGTGTGTGTTAACACAATGCCGAGGAGGAATGACATCAGCAATGGTCTTAGAAAAGGAATTGTTGCTGCCCAGCAATCTGGGAAGGGTTATAGGGCCATTTACAAACAATTTAAAGTCCATCATTCAACAGTGAGAAATATTACTCACAAGTGGAAAACATTCAAGACCATTGCCAATCTTCCCAGGAGTGGACGTCCCAGCAATTTCACCCTGAGGTCAGACCGTGCAATGCTCAGAGAAATTGCAAAAAAGAGTTACATTTCAGACTCTACAGGCCTCAGTTAGCATGCTAAATGTAAAGTTCATGACAGTACAATTAGAGAAAGACTGAACAAGTATGGTTTGTTTGAAAGGGTTGCCAGGAGAAAGCCTCTTCTCTCTAAAAAGAACAGGGCAGCACGGCTTAGGTATGCAAAGTTGCATCTGAACAAACCACAAGACTTCTGGAACAATGTCCTTTTGGACAGACGAGACCAAAGTGGAGATGTTTGGCCATAATGGACAGTGCCACGTTTGGCGAAAAACAAACGCAGCACAAACACCTCATACCAACTGTCAAGCACTGTGGTGGAGGGGTGATGATTTGGGCTTGTTTTGCTGCCACGGGACCTGGGCACCTTGCAGTCATTGAGTTGACCATGAACTCCTGTATACCAATGTATTCTAGAGTCAAATGTGAGGCCATCTGTCAATTGGGTCATGCAACAGGACAATGATCCCAAGCACACCAGCAAATCTACAACAGAATCTTTTTTCCATTACAGTATGTGCTGTCTTCATGTGAGCTTATCATCAAATAAAACCCAAAGGAACCTAATCACCCTTACTTGCTCAAGTGTTTGACCATATAACTTCAATGAAAGTGGTTTATGCCATTTAGAGAAACATATCATCTGGGACTTTACATTTGATAATTTAAAACCCCATTTACATCTCGAGTTTCTAGTGTTTCCACTCAATACATAAAGAGTGACAGACCGGAAGCAGTCAGGAAAGAATCTTTTCAGTCTAGAAATTTGTCCACTCTACATTGAGACAGCAGCAGAAATTGACACTGGAGGGCGACAGAATGGGCCAATACTTTTGGTTCTAATGTAATAGAATTTATCTTGAAAATATAGAGGCTATGATAAAAGGAGAAGTACATTTGAAATATATTGATTATTTTAGACAAGTTCTACATTAACAAAATGTGAATCCTCCTGGCTTTTATGGAACTATGATGTCTTTATCCCACCAATGAATTATTGTACAAACAACACAACACAAATGACAGAACTTGATACAGTGCTAAACATTCAAATGCGTTCATCAACTCAACACCACTTGATATTTTAAGAGACGCACCGTACCAGTATTTAATGCTCTCCATCATTAAAGGTGTACTCAGGGTGCACTCAGTCATTTTTTCCTCATTTAAAAATGTTACTTAAATGAATTATAATTTTGAAACATACTGAACATCTAAAATCATGACAACTTACATGAGATAATCTGTTTTATTCTACATGTACTGTCCACACAGGTTATGATCACTTTAATGATTTTATAGCCTATTGTGACCAGACTTCCAGATTAAATAGGGACATTCCTGATTTTATAAGCCATGTCACGCCACTTATCCCGCTAATTAGCCTTAGCGTGTTTAGTTTGATTGTCATAAACATTTTAAATGGACACTGCTGTTATTGACGCTTTTTCTAATCCGAGAAACAAGCAGCAGTATAACATTTTAAAACATGACTAAATTAAATAAATAAGGGAATAAACACATGTTTCTTTCATATTTAAAATGTGTATGCCATAGGGGTTTGGGGAAATATTATTTATCTGATGCATCGTGATTCTTGGATCAACGATTCTGAATCGATTCTCAAAAATACATAATTGATGCAGTCATGCTGCGTGCAATGCTTCAAACATGGATGAATTGCAGGATGAATTTACAGCAACAGCAACATGAAAAACAAGATGTAATTCCACTAAGAAAGCAGTCATACAGACCCAAGGAAAAAAAGTGTCACCAATTTTTATTTTTTTTTTTTTTTGTGATGTCCTACTTATTTGGGGTAAAAAAAAAAAAAAACATTTTACAATTTAGAGTTTTTAAATTTTATTTTAATTTTCAATTTTACACCATGTCCACTGTAGTGGACCACAGGACCAATTTAGTTTGAAAAGACAGCCGAACTCAGAAAACAAAAACATTTACAGAATATGGCTGTAGAGTGATATTAATCCAACAATACAAAACAAAACAAAAGCAAATTATCATTCTGGATTGTTTCACTTGCTTAGCAGTGATAGTCCTGGAACAGTTTAGTTATAAAAGACAGCCGAACTCAGAAAAAAAAAAAAACATTAACAGAATATGGCTATAGAGTGAAATAAATCCAAGAATAAATTCAACATAAAAAAATCTAAAGTAATTATTATTCTGGATGGTTTCACTTGCTTAGTGGTGATACTCTTGGAAGCATTTTCTCTTCTTGGTAATGCAGAGAAACATCTTGCATTTGGTACACCTCATGTACGTCTTGCTTTTGCAGCCCTTATTTCTGCACCTTTCTGCATGGTTGATTTCTACCATCTCTGACATGTGGGTGGCTTCTAGTCTGCGCACAGATGGTTCGGGTTGTGGGATCCTCATTTTAGTTGGTGGCTCATCCTCTTCTTCACTTGTTTCACTGCTGTCATCAAGTTCTGGACATTCCAACAACAACTCAGCCAGGTGCAATTTGAAGTCCAGGTACTGTTTGGTGTTCTTCGCTGGTCTGTTAATTGCTTTACTGTCAGACTTGTATTGGATCCACGAGTTTGTGATGGCAACAGCAAAGAAGTGAGTAATTACACGCAATGTCCATTTCTTGGACCTACTTGACATGCGATAAAAGCTCAGCATGCGGTCACACAGGTCCACGCCACTCATGTTGTCATTATACTCCCTGATAACTGCTGGTCTTCTCACTGGGACATGGACTTTTTCTTTTTTGGACCATCTGTTGCAGACATCTTCAGGATCTTTCCCATGAACTGTGGAGGCCATTAGCACTGGTTTGTTGTCATACCATTTTGTGATTGCCAGCTCAGGACTCTTTCTGACCATGGACACTGATGCTCCTCTCCCCTCTTTTTTCATCACCTTGACGCTTGGCAGTTTACTCTGCTTTGGGACTCGGTTCTTCATTATGGTTCCTGTTGCTGGAAGGCCCTTTGCCAGCAATGCATCCATGAGATTGATTGTTGTGAAGTATCGGTCGAAGAATAGGTGACTTCCAGTGGGAACAGACTCAACCATGCGTAGGACTGCTGCTTGTCCAACTCCCAGTCTTTGGCCATTGAATGTATTCTTCCCTTGGTACACTTCAAAATCCAGCATCAGACCATTTGGAGAAGCAAGGACAAAGACCTTTAGGCCAGTAGGGTTTGGCTTGCCTGGAACATATTGTCTGACTGGACAGCGGCCTGTGAAAGGGATGATTTGCTCATCAATGCAGACCTTCTCTGTCTTTGGGAGGTTGAGGCAGCCTTGCCTCACGTGGTCAAGTAATGGCCTGACTTTCCAAAGAATGTCTGCCTTTGTTTCCTCTGTTATAGCCAGGTCATCCACAATATTGAGTGAGCTTCTCAGCTTGAAAAACCTATCCCTTGTCATTTTGCTGCTTATAACTGGCACTTTTGTTTTTTTAACCCAAAACATTTTAATTCTGGGATATCCTAGGCAGGCCATGTGGATCGAAATGCCAAAGAAAATCTTAATTTCTTGTGGAGTAGTATTTAGAGACACTCCTCTAGTATGTAGCTATCTTTGATTTGTAAATTCAGCCAAATTCTCGAAAATTTTGTTGTCAATGTACTGGGAAAATTACCGAATTGGACTCCAGTCTGCATGGGCAGTAGGGTCATCTTTACAGTCAGGAAGCCCAGGTAGCACAGGTGTGAATCATTATGATGGGAACAAAACACAATAAATGAAAGTTAATAGGAATAATAATTAAACCTCAAACAAATATATTTGAATTTCAGTGGTATGGATGTGATATGGTCTCCTATTGACCACTCGTAAGTAAAAACTTTGCATTGTTTAGTCAATTTGCATATTTCATGATACCACGTGGATAATCTCACTGATAAATTATTTTTATTACTGATGATTTATCACAGGTTGTAGTGAAGTGTGTGTGTGTCTAACTACTAGAACTGAATAAATTATCCTAGAACTAAATAATTCATAATTAATTAATACGTGTTACTCCTGGTCCACAGAGGGCGACGTCTTTCCTGCTCATCCCTTTCTGTCTCTGTGTCTGATTCTGTCTGCTCATCTGAGTCTCTTGCATTTTCTTCCTCTTCTTGTACATCAGGTTCAAATTCATCCTCATCTCTCTCTCCTCATCTGACAGGTCTAAGTCTGAATCTCCCTCAACTATCTTATAAAGAATCCTCTCTGCTTCAGTTCTGTCTCCTACAACATGGAGTCATTAAGTACATTTAGATGGTCCTGGTGTCCACTATAATTGACATTCATAAAAAGGATAATATTTTTAAACACAAACAATTTAATTGCTTTCAGAACTAAATTAATTATTCCTGACACTTTAATAAACAAATATATATATGATAATAATAGTAAAAAAAACATTAAAAAAGCAGTATTATACATACCTCTCTCCTTTCCATAAAATGTGCTTGTTGTTATGGCGGCCATTTTTGATGCAGTGTAAGAAGTAGTTTATTGCATTCCAGCCAATCAAATGACATATCAATAGAAAGCCCAGGATGTCCTCTGTGCAGTACAGCAGCAATTGATAGAGTAGATAAAAAAATTCAAAGAACATTCATGAAAACAAAAGGTCCACTACAGTGGACACAAGTCAATGGGCGGGGTCTCAGGAGGATACACAGGAGCTTTCAATCAAGCTTTATTTAACAGTATAACAC
Organism: Xyrauchen texanus; assembly: GCF_025860055.1. Classification (NCBI taxonomy): domain Eukaryota; kingdom Metazoa; phylum Chordata; class Actinopteri; order Cypriniformes; family Catostomidae; genus Xyrauchen; species Xyrauchen texanus. The sequence continues at coordinate 4,652,497 of NC_068294.1, read as the reverse complement.
AACCAAATCAGCGTTCATTCAGCGCTTTTAAGAGGAAAAATGTAGTGAGTTTAAGATTAAAACAACATTCACAGATAAACAGTGCGACCAGTTTTGTCCAATTTTTTAACAAATGATTCTTGAATCAGCTCTTTAAGTGAACCACTCTGACTCCAGAACTCACGTTTTATAATGGTTTGATTCAGTCTGATGACAAATCATTCAATTGAAATGAACTTCAACACACAACAGAACTTCAATCATGTCTGACTCTGGGGAAAAAAGTACTTTAGGATTTTAATTGATCTTATTTGAATAACACACAGCCTTTTGTGTTACATTATTTATATAAATGACTGTGAGTGAATTATCCTGTAAAAGAGCTGCCTCATAAGTTTATTTTCATGTGATTTTTTTTTTCTTCTTCTAGGTAATCATATTTGAAAACTATACAGCTTTTTATGTGATATGATTCATTTTGATTTTGTAAACTACTCTTAAATAAAAAATTGAAATGGGAAAAAAAGTTAAAGAGGCTATATTATGCAAATTTACAGGTTCATAATTTTATTTTGGGGTCTACTAAAATAGGTTTACATGCTTAAATGTTCAAAAACACATTCTTTTTCTCATACTGTACATTTCTGCTAAATATATTTTCATCCTTGTTAGAAATAAAAGTCTTCTAAACGATAGCAGTGCCTTTTCTCTCCGTCTTTTATTGAGTCATGAATGAATCAGTACAAAGCATCCAACGTTGGGGAGCGAATTAAAGTAGCTCAACTCAGCTCTTCCTATGTATGGCATACAAAGATATACTAGTGAAAAGGGGAGTTCTACAGTACTATCCAATAAGAACAGACATTACCTCATACAGATAGCCTTCGGACCTCTGCCATACACACTCATACAATACACACAAACACAGAGAAAGAGAGAGAAGGAGAAAGGAGGGTGCGCTTACAACTGCTTGCTAATATGAAACAGATGTTTGATAATGCACACACAGCATTTCTTTCCTGGACAGAGCTGAGATAGAAATAACATTCTTACAGTGCCCCCTTTGATAATGACAGTTATACAATAACATAATTATCACATTACATTATTCTCAGCATGTCCATTATTACAGAATAATACATGAAACATATTTCAATCAAACATTTCTTTCAAAGTCATTAGTACTTGATAGTTCTGTTTGCTAAGGAATATTTGAGAGAATACAAAAGTATTCATAGAACGATAAATCAACATCCTAATGAATGGAATAATACAACAAATAATAAATGAAAGAATTAACAGTATAACTCCAATTGGTATTAAAGAAGATACAAGTAATTGTTTCCAACTTGTAATCCAATCTCCAAACCCACAATCTATCATTCATTTCTCTTCTCTGTAATTCATCAACAATTTTTGCCATATTATTTATACCCTCAGCTATGATATGAACATCTTCATCATTTTCTGGTATATATGTACAAACATAACAGTCACTCTTTTGCATTAGTAATTGTAGCACACATGGGCCAAATAATAATATAAGTAGAATGCATACAGCAATCGATATAATGGAAGACATCCAGGGTGCGAACCACCCACACACATTGAAAAATGTCCCCATATTCTCTGATGTTTCAGCTAATTCCTTATTCAAATTATCCATTTCCTTTCATACCTTCATGAATTCACCATCATCATCAATGTGACCCAGGATGTATGTATAGCATTTGTCACCAAATATTTTACATATTCCTCCTCCATCTTTAGCCAAGAATTAATACTTCAGGGTCACTTGAGGCATCACATTCTATGTACCTTCGTTTCTGGGTATTTACCCATACCTTTATAACAAAGACATCTTCCTTCAACATTACCATAAAACATAAACCATCATACATTATTTCTAGGAATTAGAATTACACTTGTGACTCCTTGCTGTTGTGTTGATACTGAACAGGCATATGCAAGCACGAACACCTGCCATATTCAGAGTGTCAGTAGGAATGTTTTCATGTTGACTGTTCTGGTTCCCTCCTCAGGTCCTCCTAATTCAAAGATTCCGGTTGGGCACTGGCGCTGCGTGTTCAGCTCCTCCAGTGCTTTCACCGTTCACCTTGAATCAGTAAGGCCTTCCTCTGGAGCAAGCTTCATGCAGCTTGTGTGGATCCACTGTGCTTGAAGATCAGTCAGCACACCTGTTCCGGTCACCGGCAGTACAGTAGTTGGGCCCACTGTGGTTCACCTAACTTCGTTGGTTTCAGATACTTCAAAAGAACCTGCTGATTCGGAACAAATGAGTAGGGCTTTCTGCAGGCAGAGGGAGAGAAATATCATCATTTATGTCGTTTAAATATTTTAATGAGGGAACCCACATAATCCGCGATGATCACCTCCGTGTCACCTGTGGAAAGATTGCCAGCGCGACCTCTGACCCAAGGGGTCGGGAAAGGTCTACCCATGAGAATTTCAAAGAGAAACATTTTTGTAGTGGCTGACGGAGACGTTCTCATTTCCGTCAGTACGGCAGGCAATAAATCAACCCAATTTCTGCCCGTATCTAGACACGCTTTATTAAGACGTTCTTTTATCGTTTTGTTCAAACGTTCCACGTTTGACGAAGACTGAGGATGATACGGGATATGAAAATGCCAATTAATACTAAGTTCTTTAGCTAATAATTGTGTTACTTTAGAAGCAAATGGAGTTCCATTGTCGCTTGCTATAACAGTTGGAATACCAAAACGCGGTATAATTTCTTTGGCAAGAACCTTCACTACCGTCTTTGCGTCTTCTTTTCCACACGGAAAAGCCTCAGGCCACTTAGTAAATCGATCAATAATCACGAGCAAATACTTGTGATTTCCACATTGAGGCATGTGTGTAAAATCGATCTGTAAATATTGGAAAGGAAGTACTGGATGCGGTAAAGCATCATGGCTGATTGCCTTGTGCCTGTTTGTTTGCGCACACACCAGGCAAGCATCCAATATCAACAAAGTATTTCTTCGAACGTTTGCAATGCTTTTGTTGTTTGTTTGTTTACTTTTATTTGTACCCGTATGTAAATTTGTTTTACAGTGCAATGACATTCTATTCTATGGCATCCAATACAAAAAACACAAAACACAGGACACTACACTACACATTAAGGACAGATAAAAAATACTCATAAACTTAGTGAAGTGCTCTCAAAAAGAAGAAAATGCTCTCAAGAGCATTTCATATAATCTTTTTAACGTCTTAAAATCATAATGCAGTATGATTGATTCAAATTTTGTATCACTTTTTCTTTTGACACATGTGATACACCATGATAATGCCTACACAGCATTACAACAGTAGATGCTGGTAGCGCGATTCTACCTTGTTTATCTCTTAAGATATCAACTTGATCTGGTTTTACTTCATTGGCTGCCCAATGAGTCAAATCATCTTGAGTAGGATTCGCTTGTAAGATTTTAACATCCAAATCATTAATCAACGATGAATTCATCATCGGCACTTCATTGTTTTGTTCATTTACATGCGGACTACGTATTGCTTCTTTTGCTGCCCATTTCGCTACTTCATCCGCAAATCTGTTTCCTTTGGCCTCGTCAGATTCACCTGTTTTATGACCAGCTACTTTAATTACAGCAAGCTTCAATGGTTGCTGTGCTGCACTAATCAGCTCGACCACAATGTTGTGATGCGAAATTGGTTTTCCTTCGGAGGTTTTGAAATTTCTTTCCTCCCACAATTTAGCAAAATCATGGACTACGCCATACGCATATTTGGAGTCAGTATATATGTTGATACACTGACCTTTTGCCAATTGACAAGCTCTTGTTAAAGCAATCAGTTCTGTGACTTGTGCTGATTTATGTGGCAGTGAATACGCTTCAATTACTTTATTAGGCAATTCAACAATAGCATAACCACACAAATATGTACTATCGTTTGACTTAAAGCAGGATCCATCAATATACCAATGGATTCCCTCCTCCAGGACAGACGTGGAAACGTCTGGCCTGCAAGCAGTCGAAATTTGGATCCTGTTCAGGCAGTCGTGATCGTCGCTCTCAAATTCACCTTGTGTCAGCAACCTATGCAAATGTACAGTAGGGCCATGAATAACAGAAGTTATTTTCAACGTTACATTAGCATTAGCTAACAATATAGCCTCATAGCCGGAACGCCGTTGGGCAGTCATGTGTTGAGTCGAAATATTATGCATAATGGCTCCTACCTGATGAGAAACATGTACAATGAGAGGATGTGACAAAACAACTTTTTCAGCATCCTGTATCATGATTGCTGTAGCAGCCACTGCACGCAAACAAGCCGGAAGTCCCTTAGCCACCGAATCAAGGGTCTTAGATAAATAAGCTATTGGATCGGAAAGTGCCCCCATGCTCTTGGGCCAGGATTGCTGCGGCTGTGCCACCACTTTCGTACACGTATAGATGAAAGTCTTGTGTGTAACAGGGTAGGCCAAGGGCAGGCGGCCTTAAGAGTGATGATTGCAAATGTTTGAATGCTTGATTCATCTCACTTGTCCATGTAATATCTTCTTTGTCACCCAGCGTAGCTTCTGCAGGATTTTGTCATACATGGAGCAATTAGGCACCCACAAGCGGCAGTAATTGACCAGTCCCAGGAAGCTTTGCATTTGCTTCCGTGTGGATGGATGCTTAAATGTAGCGATGGCTTTGATCCTGTCCGCAGACAGACGAACTTGGCCTTGTGACAGTTCATGTCCAAGGTAATTGACTTTTCTCTGCACCCATTGAAGTTTGTCTTTAGATGCCTTGAAACCAGCCTCAGCCAGAACATTGCAAACAATCTTTGAGGCAGCAGCACACATGTCCTCAGAGGCACCAGTGACCAGAATGTCATCAGCATATTGCAGCAGGCAGGTGTCTGGAGGGAGTTTGACATCTTTCAGTGTATCGTGCACTACAGCGGAGAAAACAGCCGGAGAATCTCTGAACCCTTGAGGGAGACGCGTCCAACTGTATTGACAATTCTGAAAACAAAATGCAAACCGTGGCTGAGTCTCATAATCAACAGGAATACTGAAAAATGCGGAGCTTAAATCAATAACAGAATAAAATGTATGTTCTGAAGGAATAGAATTAATTATAGCCTGAACTTCTGGTACAATAGGAGCAAGTGGTTTGATCAAATCATTAATTTTTCTCAGGTCTTGTGTTAAACGCCAAGTACCATTAGCTTTCTTAATTGGATTGATTGGTGTATTATAAGGTGAATGAGTTCGAACCAGAATGCCTTTTTTCCAAAAATCGAGCAATGAGAGGTTTAAGCCCCTCCTCTTTTTCCTTTGAAAGCGGGTATTGTTTCTGAAACACAGGCCAAGTATTTATCAAATTCGCCCTGTAGGGCTGGATATCTATTAACCCTACGTCATCCTTGTGTTCCGCCCACAATTGAGGGTTGACTCCCGAAATTTCTGGTAACAGCACAGTTGCAGACGAATCTTCAACAAGAGCACTTCCTGTGTCGGTTGTAATGGAAAAAACTGAAGGAAACAGAAGTGTCAAAGAGTTAGAATCAAAATTCAATTTCATACCAAGTTTATGCATCAAGTCTCTACCTAACAGGCAGAATGGAGAATTCGGTATGATTGCAAAAGCATGCATTTTAAACAATGTCGGTACATCCTTAGAAGTAATTGGTAAGGCGGGCGTCAATTCGCATTTCACAGGAACATTATTAATCCCTACAGAACTAATTTTCTTTCCCGTGATGGAGCCTGAGTACACATCGGAAGATAACGAGGACACCGAAGCGCCGCCATCGATTAAAAACATGTATGGTTTATGGTCCACGTTTAATTCAAGGAATGGCAAAACATTTGTTTTATTTGGATATTGCATCGAAAGTAGTGAAAACTCAGACTCTTTGCTCTTGCACCGTCAGGCGCAATTCCATTCAGTTGGATATCTCTCTGAATGTGTTACACTCTGTCTCTGGTTAGGAGAAAACGAAGGAGGGTATTTTTTCTCATAGTCAGTAGAGCGCTTACGCATCTGGCTTCTATTAGTGCTTAGTTCTTTGTCTGCAAAACTTTGCAACATGTCCTGTATGACCACAACAGTAACATTTAACAGGCTTTGTCTTGTTACGGAACGGATGTTTCTGAGCTGCAGCATCAACCTGTAATATTATCAGAGTTTTCCCTTTAGAGGAAGCAAAGGCTCCAGCAGAGGAAAGCTCACGTAAACGCTTGCCAAGGTCATCAATCGACATTGTTAAAAACTTATTCGTGGTGATAGCTATAACATCAGCAAAAGGCAACGGGTGAACCTTAAATCCTTCTGCAGTTTCCACGAACGGAAATGCAGTCGCAGCTTTCAAATCAGGATAAAGTTTATTTTTCACGGGCTCACACACTAAAGGAGCCTGAAGATATTCATAACTCGGGGAAAGAGCAGTTTGAGAGAAACCTTTTTCTTCTCTCTCCTCAGGCTGTTCACTGAGATCAGCCCGTGGAGGAGAGAATTTACGATCTTTATTTATTCCAGCAGCTTTATCTATGTCAGGTCCGCGATCCCAGTACTTTTTCATCATTTCCCAAGTTTTATAGGATTGTTTCATATAATCGAAGTCCCATTCTGGATCACCACAATTTCCATAAATCATGTCTTTCGCTGCAGACATGTCTCTAACTTTAAAGGAACCTTCACGTGGAAACGGGTCTAATTGTGTTTTGTCAACTGACCAGCCAGCTAAATTTGATAGATATGGTTCCGTAAAAAAGGCTTGATTATTTCTGTCCATAAAATCTTTAGGAGATTCATTAAATAAAGGTGGACTTATTTTATTTCCCATTTTTGAAACCACACAAAAATGTTCTCCTCTAAACCAAATAAACAAAATTCAAATAATCAAATAGAAAAACAAAGAAGAAAAATTCTGCAGAGTCATTTGTTAGTAAAGCATTTTTAGTCAAGGAAGCAAAGAAAGAAAAAGAATAGAGAAAAAGGGAAAAAAAAATCTAAATAAACGGTGCACTGACTCACTCACAAACCCCAGAAAAACGACGGAGATTTTTTATGCTCGCAACAATCCTTCTTACAAAAGTAAGGATATCACACAACGAAGAAAATTGATCACGTTTTCTTTACGTTCGTCCCGTAGTTTATCAAAAACTTACGAGGTACTCACAACAAAAAAGAGGGAATTCATGTCTCTTTTTATGTTCTTCCCGCGTCTCATTAGAAACACGAGGATAATCCTCCCGCATTTATCAAAAATACGAGGAGACCGTACACCCCTCAACGATAAATAAACTTGATCATGTCCTTTATCGCCCTTCCCGCATTAATTAAAACACGAGGAGTCACCAATCCCTGGTGACCTATACGGTCTTTCAATAACGCAATACGGCACTATCATAACATTATAATCATATACTTTAAAATTATTGCTCAACAAACAGTAAGAATCAACACCTCATTAAAAAGGAAAATTAGATTCTTACCGTTTGGTGAAATCCCAATGACGAGCCCCCAATTGTTAGAAATAAAAGTCTTCTAAACGATAGCAGTGCCTTTTCTCTCCGTCTTTTATTGAGTCGTGAATGAATCAGTACAAAGCATCCAACGTTGGGGAGCGAATTAAAGTAGCTCAACTCAGCTCTTCCTATGTATGGCATACAAAGATATACTAGTGAAAAGGGGAGTTCTACAGTACTATCCAATAAGAACAGACATTACCTCATACAGATAGCCTTCGGACCTCTGCCATACACACTCATACAATACACACAAACACAGAGAAAGAGAGAGAAGGAGAAAGGAGGGTGCGCTTACAACTGCTTGCTAATATGAAACAGATGTTTGATAATGCACACACAGCATTTCTTTCCTGGACAGAGCTGAGATAGAAATAACATTCTTACAATCCTCTTGCTCAAACACTCTGATTTAGGTCCTGTCTCTTTAAAGCCCCTTTCCGAAAAGCCCAGTCTGTTCTGATTGGTCAGCTGGCCTAATCTGTTGTGATTGGTCAACCGTGTAGAAATGTAACGCCCTTTACCATAACTGAGGCTGTCTCGTTTGAAGTTTGTCTCATTTGTTCTTTGGATGTTGCATTTGTCCGCCTCATGTCATCGAGGCTGTCTTGTAACAGAAAAGCAATTTAGACACTCTTAATGCAGCCTTCGAATGTGACCGTCTATCACGGGAACTTGGAAGATCTATGAGGTGTATCCTTCGTGGGAACGCACAACTCACAATTCTTTGCTTCAACGGAAATTAACATAATTTGTCTTAAAAAATGACTCCAATTTGCCCGAAAATATGATGTTCAAACGCAAGTAAATGTTAATTCCGAAGTACCCCAGTAGATGGGTGCAGAGTATATAATATGTATAATTATATTAACATATAATTAAAATAAAGGATTAGACTAAAAGTACACCTGTAAAATTGTTTTCTTTTCTCTCTACATCATTATAACTCTCCTAAAATGCAACTCACAAATGAACAAATTGAGCAGCTCATGGCACAAATCGACCCAATGCAGGAGTCTGATACATTATGTGTTGATATTTAACTTCGGACTCTCACATTTGTATAGACTTCGGTTGAAGAAACTTCGGTTTCATTGCATTTTTTTTTATCTTGGGTTAAGGATTGTTTTACCACATGAGAACAAAACGTATCGGTTACCTAACGTAACCTCGGTTCTCTCTAGATGAGGGAACGAGTATTGCGTAAGCTAGCTTACGCTACGGGAAAGATTCATCTTTTCTGAGATATTGAAGCCAAAAATTATCCTTAATTTTTGTATCCATTATCAGCGCAGTCGCGGCGGCTGCAGACCTTGGCGGGCTAGCTAGCGAGCTCATAGGTTGCTCTGCGGCAACTGCTGCAGCCTATAGAGCGAGCTTGGGCGAACTCGCATCCAATGAGAGCGTCCGGCGCTCACTGCATCAAAGCCCGCCAAAAGGGCGTGACTAGAGTGCATATAAGCGTAGTTAGTAGGCTGGAACCCTGGTTTTCATTGACTGAAGCGAAAAGTAAGCTGGTGGCGCTGAGCACGGCGGCTACGCAATACTCGTTCCCTCATCTAGAGAGAACCGAGGTTACGTTAGGTAACCGATACGTTCTCTTCTGAGAGGTTCTCTCGTATTGCGTAAGCTAACTTACGCTCACGGGACCCATTGTCAGCGCCGTCGTGCTCAAGCATCCACTGTATAAGCCCCAGGGAATTAAGGGGGACCGGGGAGCCCTTATGAGTGGGGAAATAATATTTGGCGGCAAGAATGCGGGTCATTGATTGTGTAATACATAAGCACATAGTAGGGCCGGGAGCGACAGGCGGCGGTGCGGTCTGTGTGGAATATGTCCCATCAGTGCAGCTCACCAGGGGAGCTGTAGCGTGATAAACCGCTAGTAGTTTTGCCTGCAGAGCGGGCACTTCCATATTGTAAAATCTGACAAAGGTGGAGGAAGTCCATCCGCTGCCACACATATGTCGTGAATGGAAATTCCAGCTGGACCATGCCCACGAGGATGCCATGCCTCTAGTGGAGTGAGCCCTAATGCCCAGCGGGCATGGCAGATCTTTGTGGCGTATGCAGCAGCAATAGCGTCCACTATCCATCTAGATAGTGTCTGTTTCGATGGCGAGACCTTTGGTGCGCCCTCGAGCGAAGCAAGCTGCTCGGGCGTCTGAAAGCAGCGGGCGTGCAGTATACAATCTCAGTGCTCTGACCGGGCAAAGGAGATTGGCGTCGCGTTCAGCTATCCGGTGCTGGCAGCGCCGATAGGAAATGACCTGTGCTCTGAAAGAGTACCGATCACCTTGGGAACATAGCCGTGTCTAGGCTTTAAAATGACCTTGGAGTCACTTGGTCCAAACTCAAGACCGCATGGCGCTGACAGACAGCGCGTGAAGGTCTCCCACGCGTTTGACTGATGACAGGGCAGTCAGAAAAGCGGTTTTAAGTGAAAGGTATTTCAAATCCACGGATTGAAGTGGTTCGAAAGGGGGCTTTCATAGTTTGAGAACTATAGAAAGATCCCAGATAGGAACCGATGGAAGCGCGGGGGTTCATCCTTCTAGCTCCCTGAGGAAGCGGATGACCAGCTCGTTTTTACCCCATGACTGGCCGTGCAGGGGTTCAGCGAGCGCCGCTAGCGGCCGCCACTCCACTTTGGCGTGGATGGGGATCTGCCCTCATCCAGCAGCTCTTGTAGAAATCTGAGCAGCGGCGACACCCCACATGTCCGTGGGTCCAGGTCTCTGTCGGTGCACCATTTTGAGAACACAGACCATTTTGGCGCATAGAGTCTTCTCGTGGAAGGGGCTCTAGCGTGTATGATGGTGTTTATTACTCCTTCTGGCAGAGCGGCGGGTGGTCGTTGATCACTCGCATGCAGCGCCCAGCGCTCTGGGTGGGGATGCCAGATTGTGCCATGAGCTTGAGAGAGGAGATCTGCTCTCACTGGGATGGGCCCGCGGCTGTCAGTGACAGCTGCGTAAGCTCCGGGAACCATGTCTGATTCTCCCCAGCGGGGCTATGAGGAGCACCGGTGGCGCGTTCCCTGATCCTCTGCATTACCTGTGGCAATAGCGAGGCGGGAGGGAAGAGCGTAAGCGAGCGTCTGGGCCAGTCCTGGGCCAGCGGCGTCCTCGCTTCGAGAAAAATACTGGGCAGTGATAGTTCTCTTTGGGCGCTAAAGAGGTCTATCTCTGCTCTGCCGAATAGGTGCCATAGCGTCTGGACTGTTTGGCGTGCAGGGACCATTCCCTGGGGAATATTGTCTCTGGACAGTCTGTCGGGCCGTCGTTCAGGTGGCCTGGCGCGTCGCGTCGCCCTCAGCGGCGCAGGTGGCACTGGGACCAACTCAGTATGCGTTTTGTCAGATGGAAGAGGTTCCTGGATCTGACACCGCCCTGGCCGGTTTAGGTAGGATACCACAGATCTGTTGTCGAGCGGACCAGGGCGTGGTGACCCTGAATGACCGGGAGAAAGCGCCGCGGCGTGCTCGACCGCTATCATTTCCAGACAATTTATGTGAAGGAGCTTTTCCTGAACTGACCATAGGCGAAACCGGAGAGCCCTGCGCGGACCGCGCCCCAACCCGTGTTGGGCAGCGTCTGTCGAATGACTTTCGGCGAGATACAGCTCCCATTGTCACTCCCGCTGATACCATTCGGCCACTGTCAGGGCTGCAGAGCTGATATGCAGGTCTGAGTCACCTTGATGGGCTGGCGGCCTGTGGCCCAAGCCCGGTGAGGCAGCGGTGTTTAGCCAATGCTGAAGCGAGCATGTGCAGTAAACCCAGCTGAAGTACTGCTGCGGCTGAGGCCATGTAACCTAGCACTCTCTGGAATTTCTTCAGAGCGTGAGGCTGTTCATCTGAAAAGATCGCGGCTGAGTAAGCTGAACACGGCGTCTTGCGCTGTGTAGATAAGCGAGCCGTCATTGCCCGCGAGTCTAGTTCTATTCCCAGGAAGGAAATGGTCTGACTGGGCTGTAGTGAGCTCTTGGTCCAATTGACTGCAAGACCCAAACTGTTCAGATGGCTGAGGAGAACTGCTCTGTGAGACAGAAGCTCCATATGTGACTGAGCCATAATCAGCCAGTCGTCCAAATAGTTCAGAATTCGCAAACCCTGACTCCGCGAGGAGTGCGGCGCCCGCATCCATGCGCCGTGAAAGTACGAGGTGCTAAGGACAGGCGAGCGGAAGGACGGTGTATTGATAAACCTGGCCGTCGAGCGAATCTCAAGAATGGCCTGTGGCGGGGATTTATCTGAATCTGAAAGTATGCATCTTTCAGATCGAGAGAAATAAACCAGTCCCCTGGCGCACATCTTGCGAGGAGTTTCCTGATTGTAAGCATTTTGAGCGGTCTTTTTGCAAGCACCTTGTTCAAAACCCTGAGATCTAATATGGGTCTGAGGCCGCCGTCTTTCTTGGGAACAAGAAAATAGCGGCTGTAAAGCCCGACTTCGCTCAGAGAGGGTGGCACTTTTTCTATGGCCCTTTTGCACAGAAGGCTTGCTATTTCTGAGCGAAGCATGCACGCTGCTTCCGTGTTCACAGTGGTTTCGAGCAGCTCTGAGGCGAGGCGGCGATCGAACTGTAGCAAATAGCCCTGTTGTATTGTGCTTAACACCCACTTGGATATCCCTGGAATAGCTTCCCACGCTTTGAAGCGTAGCGCTAGAGGGTGAATGGCCAATTCAGCTCTGATTGCCGCACACAGAGCTGAACAAAATGTGTGGCGCGTTTAGTGTGTTCATGCATGATTGCTGCGCAGACAGCATGAACAGGCTGTTTTAGTGAGTGACTTCCGATTGGAATGAATGGGGAAAGAGTCACATCTGTTACGTGATCGCTAAGCATAGTCATGGGCACGGGACTTACACACAGAGGAATGGTTGCTGGCCGTGTAACAGAGCGGGCAGAGAATGGTAGCGCGCGCATTTGCGAGCGCATTTATTGACTCTAAGCGCTCGGCGGTTCAGTAACCGCTTTATGTGAGCGTGCTCTGGTGGGGACCACGAGACATGCAGTGCTTGTGTGCAGAAGTGAACACTGGATTGTGGGCACATTTTCTACACATAGGGCTGGTCGGTGTGACAGAGCGGGCAGAGAATGGTAGCGCCTGCGCATTTGTGAGCGCCTTCATTGACTCTGGCCTTCGGCGGTTCAGTAACAGCTTTATGAGAGCGTGCTCTGATAGGGGCGCGGGATGTGTTATGCTTGTGTGTAGAGGCGAACACTGGGTTGTGGGCACTTTTCTACACATAAGACATGTTTGCTCTTTACAAGATTTATTTGAGTTAGCCGTGAAAGCGGTTTGAGTCTGAGCAAGCGGGCAGTGTCACCGGCTTGTTGGCTGCTAAATTCACCACTGTAGTAGCCTGAGAGAAGGGGACTGACAGGGGGTAAAGCTTTGACAGTGGTCGGCCTGGCGGGACTGAGCCGTCGTTTGTTCAACACAGTTAGGAAGACTTCGACTGCTTTCGGGTTTCAGCATTACCTTAGATCGAGGCCAGCGGGAGGCGGTCTCGCGGCGGCTGTCTGAGCCTTGATCGAGGCGGCGCCCTGTCGGCGCTGAGAAGTCTGAGATTGTTGAACTGGAGCTGTGAAGAGGCTGCGTGCAGGAGGCTGATCACGTGGCGGCCTGCAGAGGAGCTAAGCGGCAGCGGCAGGAAGAGGTTCATGGCTTGGGTGGCTTTCTGGACTTCTGAGGCGGTCAACAATGCCACTCACAGCGGAGCCGAAGAGACCGGTTGGAGAGGCGGTGCGTTGAGGAGCGTGGAGCGCTCTGCTTCTCCCATGTCGGCTAGTGTTAGCCATAAGTGTCTCTCGGTCACAGTCAGCGAGGCCATGCACTTCCCTAGAGCTTGGGCTGCAGCTTTGGTAGCCTGAAGGCGAGGTCTGTCGGCCGTAGATCAGTAACAGCCTCTGGGTGCCTGCCTTTCTCATCCCACTCCGAAGAAGGTCTGCTTGTAGGATCTGTAAAGCGGCCATTGAGTGCAGAGCAGATGCGGCTTGGCGGCGGCGGAATAAGTAGCGGCCAACATAGGCGGAAGTCGCTCTGCAGGCCTTAGGCGGGAGCACAGGCTTGGAACGCCATCTCGCGAGGGCGGACAAAGGTGTGCTGCTACCGAGTCCTCGACCGGGGGATGGAGGAGTAGCCTCTCTCAGTGGCGCCGTCCACCGGCCGAGAGAGGTGGAGGCGTGTGAAGCGGGTCCTGGCTGAAAGCGGGCGTTCCGCGACTTTGCAAGCTCCGTATGTAATTCCGGCAGGAAGGGGCGGCCGAGCAGCGGGTGTAAGCGGCGATGGCTTTGAAGAAAGCAGCCGTCGAGTCTGTTGGGTGCCTGCTCAGGGGCGGTGACCACTTTCGAGCCCGAGGCGGTCGGCGGCCTGTGTGAGGCGTGTTAACTCCCGCCGACTCGGCGCGGGTCCTGCTGGATTCCTGGGCTGAGGAGGAGGCTTGGGAGCCTGTCCACTCCTCGCTGTCGAAGCCATGATGGAACAGCAGCCCTTATCCTCTGCTTCGTCATCGAGATGGCAGCAGTCGCGGCCGCTCGGCGGCAACTGCTGGCGTCCGAGGCGGGGAGGGTGGCGATGCTTTCGAGGGAGAGGCTCGGCGAGGCAGTCGCTTCAACCACAGTTTCCGGCAGCCTTTGTGGCGGCGCTTCTTCCTCTTGTGGCTGAGGGTAAAGCGGCGGCAGTTTCTGCTTTGACGGCTCGAGTCGAGCCCGCAGGGTCGACATCGGTAGCTCCTCGCAGAAATCGCATCCGCCCTCAGTGAGGCGAGCTCTGCGTGCCCCAGTCCCAGGCAGAGGCGCCAGATGATGTGGCGGTCTCCTGTGCTGAGAAGGGCGACATGAGGAGCAAGTGGGCGAGGCATCTTGAAAAGACGCTCGTACTCTTTTGTGAATAGTTCTTGAGAACTAGCTTGCTTAATAAAAGGATACGTCGTCGGATGGCGTAGCTTCGCAGGATGGCTGAAGGTGGCTGAGGCGGCGGCTTCTTCTAGCGCTGTCCACGCTTGCTAGATGCCCCTCAAACGGCGCGCGGCTTCCATGTCAGCGATCGCGGAGAGCTTCGCTGAAGAGATGAAAATCAGGGTTCCAGCCTACGAACTACGCTTATATGCACTCTAGTCACGCCCTTTTGGCGGGCTTTGATGCAGTGGCGCTGGGCGCCTCTCATTGGATCGCGAGTTAGCCCAAGCTCGTCTATAGGCTGCAGCAGTTGCCGTAGAGCAACCTATGAGCTCGCTAGCTAGCCCGCTCAAGGTCTGCAGCTGCCGCACTGCGTTGACAATGGATACAAAAATTAAGGATAATTTTTTGGCTTCAATATCTCAGAAAAGATGAATCTTTCCCGTAGCGTAAGCTAGCTTACGCAATACGAGAGAACCTCTCGTAAGAGAACGTTTTGTTTACAACATACATCTTGTATTTTAAGATGCTTAATTTTTATTAGATTCACCTTAAAACCTCCTTCACTACAATATAATCGTCTATTCTGTATATGGGTTTACCACGGATATGTCAGACTATTACGTTTAAGATCGTTGTATTGGATTTTTTTAACATATATAATAAAAAGCAAAGAAGACAATGACATTTGAACAGCAAAAATTTTATATTATTCCTTTAAGCATTTCATTTCAATTTGTTTATTTTTATTGTAGATGATTAACATTTTATTTCAAATCTAAATGAGATAAATAAATTAATCCACTAATTCTATGTGCAGGGAAGCAACAGGTGTTGTAATGTGTTACAAAGAACTGGAGATGAACAGAACTGCCCCCTATTAAGCTTAAATAAGTCAAAATCCAGTAGATACTGTATTTGTACAAGCTTGCCAATTGGAATTGTGTCAGCAGAAAGCATCCTGCAGCAGGAGGAGGCCTTGAAGAATTTATCTTCCATACTTTTACTTGCAGGCTCTGAGATGGCACCTCCCAACCAGTCCAAACGACAGGAGCTTCTGCAGCTGGTCTGTGGTGGATACATGGGCAAACAATCACAAGGTGCATATAAAAATCTAATTTAAAGATTCACAGGAAGGCTGTATGTATTAACAACTGTTACAATGGACAGTGATAACGGTGGTGGTGGGGGGGCGCTGAAATTTGACAGCAAAAATTTGGGCGGCTGTGGCTCAGTTTGTAGAGCGGGTCGGCCACAAATCCTAGGGTTAGTGGTTCGAATCCCGGCCCACACGACTCCACATGCCGAAGTGTCCTTGAGCAAGATACTGAACCCCAAGTTGCTCCCAGTGGCAGAATAGCACCTTGCATGGCGGCTCTGCCGCCATTGGTGTATGAATGTGTGTGTGAATGAGTCACAGTGTAAAGCGCTTTGAATACTGTTGTGGAAAAATTTATATTTTACTTTCTTTCTTAAGACATTATGTGGATTTTCTTTCAATTCAATCATGTGTTTCTCTCCTCTGGTATTTTCCTATTCACCTGGCAGGAACAAAGACACACACAGTAAAACAGAAGGTCAGAAAAAAGCCTTTTAACTCCTTAATATGGGTACGGGAAAGACAGAGGGATTATTTAGCCATAAATAAAGCCTTTTGATGAGTTTCATGGGTGTGAAACTCAGTAAAACCCAGGGGTGGGCCACTGTCTTCAGGAAAAGATAGCGTTTATATAGCCTTTTGATGACCTCACAGATGTAAGGACAGTAAAAGCCAGGGGGCTCAGAAGAACCATTTGTATTTCTAAAACCAACTAAATCTGGTTTTACTGGGATGAGTGGAAAGTTACAGAAGAAGGGACTTTGAAGACAGGGGGGTATAAATAGGCCATGTGTTTTCTGTGCGAGTTGGGTTTTTGTTCCTATTGCGAGGTAGCTGTCGCAATATTTTTGTGAACAAACCTCTTTTAAAAGAATAAACTATCTTTTAAAATATAATTTGGATCTTGGTGTCTCTTATCATGTGATCCTTATTTGTTTAATTATTGTTTTGCCACAACAATACCATTAAGGTTAAAAAGGCGCTATATAAGTGCAGACCATTTACAGCATCAGGACTAAAATCAACTGCGGTCAAGTGGGCCGCGCGTTGAAAATACACGGTCAAGCCAGCCGCACATTTTTTTTAGTATGCGCGTCTAATCGTGTACTTACGGTATGGGTGCTGAAAGCGGTCGAAATTGTTTTTAAGACTCTATTTTCTGCTATTTTACATTTTATTAGGACACAAATAATACATTTTCATAATTTTTTTTAAAAGCATGACTGTTTTATTATTATTTTAAAGTGTGTAGGCCTATGAGTTACATTAATTATTACATAATATATTCATGTTCATAGTAATGTCAATTAACATTAATAATTTTTACATTTTTATTGTTAATTTTAATGTTTTTTAGAAACTATTTTCTGCTATTTTCCATCTCATTAGGACACAAATAATACAGTTTTAGGATTTTTTTTTAAAAAACATTACTTTTTTTATTATTATTTTAATGTTTGTAGGCCTATATGTGATTCATTAATTACACAATTTATTCATGTTCATATTAATGTTAATTATCATACATCATAAATTTTTTTACATTTTTATTGTTAATTTGAATGTTTATATATATATATATATATATATATATATATATATATATATATATATATATATATATATATATATATATATATGTATGTATTATACATTATTGTACTTTATTTATTAACTTTAATGAAATGTAATATTATTGTTAATTATCATACATTTATATTGCATTTTTATTGTTGATTTTAATGGTTTTATATATGAAGTATACATTAATTATTATACATAATGTATTAATGTTTATTTATTTATTTTCTTACATTTTTTATGTTAATGTAAATGGCAAATATTTGTCAAATAAATGGCAAATAAATACAACAGGCTTTTGGTGGCTTTTAATCTGTCAATTATAATTGAATTGCATATATATAAGCTATAAACACCTTTATACAATCTATGAAATATACATTCATACCTGAAGTATGAAATATGATAGGCTACTCAAAACACACACACACATACACACACACACGCACGCACACGCACACACAAACACAAACACACACATATACATTTTATATATAATGGGAGTTTTGCCATTTTACTTCAACTTCTAGCACTTACATCATGTCCCATATTCAAACACTCATAAAAAGTGTTCCTTCATAGGTTTGCTCATTCTTTCATTTCGTTCCTGTTCAGAGTGACCCTGGCTATTACTGTAATTATTATCAAGTCATGTTACTCTATAGTTTTGGAGAAAAGTAAAGGCAAACTCAACCCCATCCATCAAAGTGCATTATAGCACTTACACCAAGTCCTATATTCCAACACTCATAAAAAGTGTTCCTTCATAGGTTTGCCCATTCTTTCATGTGATTCCTGTTCAGTGTGACCCTGACTATTACTGTATTTATTTTCAAGTCGTTTTACTGTATAGTTTTGGAGAAAAGTAAAGGCAAACTCAACCCCAAACATCAAAGTGCTTACTATCACTTAACACCATATCCCATTTTCAAACACTCATAAAAAGTGTTCCTCCATAGGTTTGCTCATTCTCTCATTTGATTACTGTTCATAGTGACTCTGACTATTACTGTAATTATTTTCAAGTCATTTTACTGTATAGTTTTGGAGAAAAGTAAAGACAAACACCCCAAACATCAAAGTGCATTCTAGCACTTACACCATGTCCCATTTTCAAACACTCATAAAAAGTGTTCCTTCATAGTTTTGCTCATTCTTTCAATATATTCCTGTTCAGAGTGACTCTGACTATTACTGTAATTATTTTCAAGTAATTTTACTGTATAGTTTTGGAGAAAAATAAAGACAAACACCCCAATCATCCAAGTGCTTTCTAGCATTTACACCATGTCCCATGTTCAAACACTCATAAAAAGTGTTCCTTCATAGGTTTGCTCATTCTTTTAATTGATTCCTGTTCAGAGTGACCCTGACTATTACTGTAATTATTTTCAAGTAATTTTACTGTATAGTTTTGGAGAAAAGTAAAGGCAAATTCACCCCAATCATCAAAGTGCATTCTATCACTTACACCATGTTCAAACACTCATAAAAGTGTTCCTTCATAGGTTTGCTCATTCTTTCATTTGATTCCTGTTCAAAGTTACCTTAGACTTTTAGTGTATTCATTTAAATGTCATTTTACTGTATTGTAGAGAAATATAAAGGCAAAATCACCCCAAAAAGTGCATTCTTACAGCGTATTTATTGATGAAATATAAAATAATTTGCATAATTACGTTTATACAATAAAGTTTATACAAAAAAAAATCTTGATCTCCGTTTTGTAATAAAATAAATAAATAAGGATCTGGATTTCACTCCTTTACTTTTATTTAGGCAGTAAAAACAAATAAAACATCAGAGAAAAAAAATCAAATCCAATGATAAATATAGGAGTGACACGTTTAAATTTAAACTTAAAAAAAAATATATATATATATATATACACTAATAAATAAATAAATAAATAAATAAAATAAAGCTTTCTTCCACTCCAGTCTTTTGGTGTTCCACCAATGTGGTGTTTCTTAAAATGTGTCCTCATGTAGTGTCCACTACATCAGTTGCATTTGAAACATTGCCAGACCTGATCATTTCCAATTACCGTTCTGGTTATATCTACACATGTAGGATGAACTCTTGGCATTTTGAGCATTGGACCATGAGCTCATTGTAATGAGCGGTTCTGCAAAGACAGTAAACTGGTATTGCAGTTTTGGTCACGTTTGCCTCCGCTTTACTCTCTCGAGTCTTCATGCCAAATGTGATGCTGTTTTTTGTTAATGAAGCATACAATTGGGCCCTTAGCCTGCCTTCATTAAATATGCATAACTCTGGTGGATGACCCTTACACAGAGCATATGCAAATGCTATTGAAAATATGCCACAATTGCTCAGATTTGATTGCTGCTGCACAGCTGGTTGCAGAACATCAAATTGGTCTGACTTTGGCCTTACTAGCCAGGACAGTGTCTGTAGAGTTCTTGGGTCCAGAGGGGCACTTTTACTGTCATACACAGAGAGCTGATTTTCACCACAAAATAAATTGCTTACTGTGATCCAGTGGTTTTGCCGAATGTTCAATATCTGCACAAACTTTTCTTGTGGAGTTCCCACAATCCCTCCGCGTGCAATAGCACTAAAGGGCAGAACTGACTGAAACCCATCAATGTCCATATGGTCCTTTGCCATGAGGTAGCTGGCCAGGTCGATAGTATCACAGGTCAACCAGTAATCCTGGTGAAGGATTTGTTGCAGCATGTTTATTTTTGGTGGCCTGGATAGTCTTCTAGGGGCAGTTATTTCCAATGGACATGACTCGTTCCAGATTGGCCCCTCGATTTTCGATCATCTTCTCCTGATAATTACAGTAATATTAAGAGTCACTCTGAACAGGAATATATTGAAAGAATGAGCAAACCTATGAAGGAACACTTTTTATGAGTGTTTGAAAATGGGACATGGTGTAAGTGCTAGAATGCACTTTGATGTTTGGGGTGTTTGCCGTTACTTTTCTCCAAAACTATACAGTAAAATGACTTGAAAATAATTACAGTAATATTAAGAGTCACTCTGAACAGGAATATATTGAAAGAATGAGCAAAACTATGAAGGAACACTTTTTATGAGTGTTTGAAAATGGGACATGATGTAAGTGATAGAATGCACTTTGATGATTGGGGTGAGTTTGCCTTTACTTTTCTCCAAAACTACACAGTAAAATTACCTGAAAATAATTACAGTAATAGTCAGAGTCACTCTGAACAGGAATCCAATGAACAAATGAGCAAACCTATGAAGGAACACTTTTTATGAGTGTTTGAAAATGGGACATGATGTAAGTGATAGAATGCACTTTGATGATTGGGGTGTTTGTCTTTACTTTTCTCCAAAACTATACAGTAAAATGACTTGACAATAATTACAGTAATAGTCAGAGTCACTCTGAACATTAATCAAATGTAAGAATGGGCAAACCTATCAAGGAACACTTTATATGAGTGTTTGAACATGGTGTAAGTGATAGAATGCACTTTGATGTGTGGGGTGAGTATGCCTTTTCTCCAAAACTATACAGTAATATAACATACTTGTATATATAAATTGTGTGTGTGTGTGTGTGTGTTTTAAATATAATTTGTGTTTCATTCAACAGGTATGCAAGCATATTTCATAGATCAGGTTTTTATTGTTCATATATGCAATTCATGGATAATTGACAGATTAAAGCCACCAAAAGCCTAAAGTAAATAAATAAACATGTATACATGATGTATAATAATTAAATGTATACTTTATATATACACAAACATTAAAATAAACAATACAAATGTAAAATAAATGTATGATAATTAACATCAATATTACAGATTTCATTAGCATTAATAAATATATTATAATAATTAATGTATACTATATATATATATATATATATATATAAACATTAAAAATAAAAATAAAAATATTAAGGATGTATGATAATTAAAATGAATATGAACATGAATAAATTATGTAATAATTAATGTTAATCATATTTAGGCATACAAACATTAAAATAGTAAAAAAAAAAATAATATTATTTGTGTCCTAATAAGATGGAAAATAGCAGAAAATAGAGTCTAAAAATCAAGTTTGACCTCTTTCAGCACCCATACCGTAAGTACACGATTAGACGCGCATACTAAAAAAATGTGCGGCTGGCTTGACCGTGTATTTTCAACGCGCGGCCCACTTGACCGCAGTCTAAAATCATCATCATCAGAGTCTGCAACAAACCAAGCAATGTGCTGGAGAACGACCTACAACAACATCAATGTTGAAACAAATTGATAAATCAAATATGTAGAACAAGAAATAGAACTTGTGGTCTTATGTAAAAGATATACCTGGGGAAGACAGCTTTAATTGCATCTTCTCGTACAGTGATCAATGACCAGATCTTGGTTTCTTTGATTCCACACCTTAGCTGCTTTACTTGACACTTATACCAATACAAAACCTAAGAAAATCAACTACATTCATAAAATAATCTTTTATGCAAGTCAATCTTTCCTATCTATCTTACATTTAGTGGATCTGAGACTGTATTGCAACAGTGTCAAACATCAATTAAGTAAAAATGATCCAGGTAAGAATTATCAGTATTAATAAATGTTTAACACACTCACAGCGTGTTGCAGCATCCAGTTAAACACCCACTTCTGGTGGGGTTCAGAAAACCCAGGAAGGTCCCCGCCTAGTGACGTCCTCCCTTTCTTCCTCAGAATGATTATGGCTCCCTTCCAGCTTATAAATAAATATACATGTGGCAGGGCGATACATCTTTGTATTTTACAAAATTGCACAGGCTTGCAATGGGCTATATGCATGGAACGTTAATGACAACTTCCGGAATAATATAAGCCAGCTCAAAAACTTCCGGTGAAACGTCACTTGCTGTAGCGGCATATTAAATTTTATGATAGACAGTGTAAATATAGCCTGTCAGGCGATATCAATCTTTTTTTTTTTTTGCACACAGTTATTCACTTGTTTAAATCGATTACAAAAATAAGTGAACGAAATGAAAAAGACGTTTAAATTTCAGCATTTTGAGTGGACTTCAGCTGGGCACTGTTGCGTCCCTCATTGTTCATCCTCAGCTAAATTCAATTCGGCTATTAGTTTTCAAACTTACCCCTCCGGCGACCAACAACGGCCCCCCATGGTGCTATAACCTTTGTTTCTCCCCTCTTTGCTGGCTCAGTAAGTGACAAGCAGATCTTTGAAGAGTCAGGAATACTTACATCACTTAGGTTGTCCCCCCCTAAAATATCATTAAAATATGTGTAGTGTAAATAATATAATGATATATTTTTAAAATAATTGTTTAAGAAATAAAATAATACAAATGCAAACGTGGCAACAACAAAAAAATCCCTTGGTGTCCCCTTCAAAAATTGCTCTTGAGAATCGTTATGTTTATTGTCCCCCCAACATTTTGATGAAATTTTCGCCCCTGGGCTTTCTTAAGGATGACTGTGTGCCCTGTAAAGTGTACAGGCCTGCATTTCTTTCTGGGAGATTTCAGATGCCTGCACACGAGGTCAGGGAGACCCAGACTATTGCATATCTGAGAGTGCATGTTGAGCGCCTTATTCGCCGTTTAAAGGAACACAAATTCTTTGACATGGTTATCCCCCTAAATATGTTTGGTAACATTAACCAGCTCTATGTAGTTGCATGCCATCTGTTAAATTACCAGAGCTTTTTGCTTTAAATTGCTGGGTCTAAATGGATGCATCAAGACCAGTGCGCAGTTCTGTTTAGTATTGATACTATTTTACTGTTGTTAGCTACTGCTTTTGTTCAATGATAAAGAATGGATTTACATCTCTACATCATCATACAGGGATCTGTATTTTCCCCTCATTTTCAGTTTCATGCTTTCAGTGAATAAACCTACATTTGTTTGTAACTGCCTTTTTAAAAGGGCTCCCCAAAGCATTGTGTATTTTATTGTGGCCATTACAAACAGCATTTAAACAATACTATTTTATGTACTAATGAGATATAACCTCAAACACTCACATAAATAACATTTATAGGAAAATATGTAATTTAATAAATTAATGATGACATGTTCAACTACATAACATAATTTGTATACATTGTATACTAGAATTCTGTTCTATTAGAATATATTTGTGGCAGATGACAATAGTGAGCACATGAAAACTGCTAAGAAATGTAATGAAAACCAAACTATTTGAACTTTGTAAAAAAAACTGATTGAAAGTTAACCATGGAAACTGACAAGCCAAAAGCATAGGTAGGTAAAAGTAATCAACCTTTTGTTTGATTGTTTTTATGACTCTCCCATCTCTGAATATTCTTTGTATAAACCATTTAATAAATGCTATTCCCATTGTTGTTGTGGGTGGAGCAGTTTCCCT
Organism: Xyrauchen texanus; assembly: GCF_025860055.1. Taxonomy (NCBI): domain Eukaryota; kingdom Metazoa; phylum Chordata; class Actinopteri; order Cypriniformes; family Catostomidae; genus Xyrauchen; species Xyrauchen texanus. The sequence continues at coordinate 4,629,031 of NC_068294.1, read as the reverse complement.
TGGCATTCCTCGGTAAATCTCATTCACACGCAGAACTGACATGTCTGGAAGGTCACAGGTCCGGTCACAGGCCCCGTTGTACAAGTTACTCCTGAAAATATACACAACTGAACAGTTAGACAAGCGTTTATGTACTGTTTGTTATTATCATAAATTAATGCTTCTCATGTCAAATTCTACTTCAGTGTTGTGTAGCTCTATGCTACAGAGATGTTATGTGTGTGTGTGTGTGTGTGTGTGTGTGTGTGTGTCTCTCTGTATGGACATTCAGTTCAATTAGAGGTTCATCTTAAGTCTAATCAAGACTAGTCTAAAAATACAAAGTACAATTTTACATATCCAGTACATATTTTAATTCATGTAGCAGACATACTGCCCGTTACTACAGATTACCTGATCACTTCAGCCAATCTTCTCTCTTTGGCCTAGCTGACAACACCACCATCTCATTTGTTGGACCAGGCTTAAAGCCCGGTCAAGAAATTTGTACAAGAACTTATTTACTTTGTGTAAAAAATGTTTAGCTCATATGATCATATTTTCAGAAGGAAGGATGCTGCATGGAGCCTTGAAAGTTGATGCGATTTATGTGACATAACCAGGAAGAAGTGAGACAGATAATGTTGAAAACATCACCTGGGTTCTAGGTTTGTGCCACTGTAGCTCAGACCCTGTGCAGCTGTGAGTAGGGGGACAGCCGTTACTCCCTGCTGGCTGTAATGTGAGGTCTGGTAGAGCAAATCTGCAACATGATTGCATAGTGCAAGCCCTGCCACACATGAGCAATGACAGGTCAACAGCTCAATGGGTTTAGAGTCTTTGAGAACAACCTGTAAAAAAATAAAAAAAATAATTATCAATTGATACTGTATCTCATGTGTTTTGAGATTCAGGTAAATAATTGTATTGAGAGTGGCTGAGATTACTGAAATACATATTTAATAACAGAACTACATGGAGTCACAGTGTAGCTAATTATGCGTTTTAAACATGTTCTCGGTGTACAATGTCAAATGCTGGCAACCTACCTGCCTCTACTCTCTGGGAATTTCTACCTGTGTCCACGATGTCTACTACACAATAAACAGTGTACAATGTACTGTTGAGTAAAATACTTTTTGAAACAACAGTGTAGGCCCTAGTTGGTGCACGGTTCTGTTGGTGCAACAGTAGGCTGTAGGTCCAAATAGCATTACAGTCACTATCTATTTTTCAGCCTATTTTATACTGGCACATGGAATTCCCAGAAAGAAGAACGTATTAACATTATTGAACCTGCTCTCATTCCCCTACACTCAAGTTGTGTGGTCTCTCTTTTTTCCTCATCGACCTGAAGCAGCTTGCCCTCACAGACACCTCTCCTGCCTCATGACTGAGGCAACGAATTAAGCAAGGACCACATAGCAAGACAAAATGTTATGCTAGTGCCAAGCCAGGTTATGTCAAGGAGAGTAGCGGGAGACAGATCTATATATCTAAATGCTGCCAACTTAACGGTTATATTCTGTTTACCAATGCTAACATTAAGGTATCGTTGGTCTTTCAACTTAACAGTAGCTAACTTACGTTCGATAACGTTAGCTAAGTTAGCTGTCTATAGCTAGCTTAAAGAACAAAATAATTATAGTGTACTTTTGCTAACTTACCTTCGTAGTCATGGATATAGCTGGATATAATACATCCCTTTTCACGTTTGCTTGATGAAGTCTTTGAATCTGAATGAATCAGGCGGTGTAAATCATCATTTGTGTTGACTTGAGGTAGATCCTGCAGGCAGCGCGTATAGAACATCTTCAGGAATGACAGTTGACCGGAAATACCTGAGCTGGCTTATCTAAACCAGGAAGTAACCGTGCATATAGCCCATTACAATTCTTGTATTTTTGCAATACTTTTCTGTATATTGGTTCACCACATACATATGTAAAATACACCAGGAAATCATTTATAGCACTGAAATATTTTATAATAATAAATAATATAATAAATAAATATAATAATATTATCTTAATAATAATTAAGATAATATTTTTGTCATAAATTGACAGCAATACTCAGCAGTTAAGAATTGGATAGTATGCCTCTGATCCAAATCAGGACAGTCCTTCAGTTGAATCTCTGCAGTCTCAAGGGCACCAGCCACCAAGACATGTATTATTATGGCTAATCCCAGGTAGCGGAGTACCATGGAGAAATAAGTGGCCAATCATGTGCCCAGTAACAACAAATAAGTCACTGTCAAGCAGAGTCTGACTGAATGGAACGAGGTGATCCTGTTCACCCTCAAACAGGAGTGAAACATTTGCTATGCCTGGAAAATATTTGATTTGCATTCTCAATATTAATGACTTTTGGGGGTCACGTGATGCCATGCAAGGTTCAGACGTGTGTACGGCGAGCTCTGCGCACTTTTGTTTTGATTATTTTTTTGCAATAAACAAAGTGAGATTTGATACACCCTGATCCATAACTGTTCTAAGAAGACAATATGTTAAAGAATTCAAAATCCTCAGGCTCTGAAGACATTAAAAGACACTTAGGTGCTCAGGCTGATGCCCCTTCAGATGCCTTGAGCCAGGCAGTCGATTCGGCCGACATTGCTGAACGTATCGGCAATGCTGACGAAGGTCATGATGACTTGGAGGATCTTGCTGCAATACGTCGATCGATCACGACCATGGAGACGAAATTCACTGAGGTGGTTACAATGTTGGTGGGGGATGTCGAGAAATGTAATGATTATCTGGAGTCATCGCAGAGGGAATTAGCTGCTAAACCGCTAGCGACCAAAGCAGATTTGGAGCACGTCTGGGAGAAGTTGGAGGATTTGGGGAATTGTAAACGGCTGAATAATGTCAGAATTGTTGGAATTCCTGAGGACGAGGATCATTGAGGGAAACAGGCCCCATTATATCAACGAAAGTTCGCTTTTGCACTGATGTCAGAATAGATACTAAGGATAAGAAGTAACGTATTTACATGTCCCCAGCAAGCAATGTCCTTCATAGAGTATAACGTCAATGGAATGAGTAAGTTATTTTGTGGTTTTCACGTTGCAGCCAAGTGAACCGACTCACTGATCATCCACTTGATCATCCAAGCAAGCCGAGCACCTTTTTGTTTCTTTTTGTGCTGGTTCTGCCAAGCAGCTGGAGTTTGTTTTGTGTAGCAGCCTTCGGGACAGTGTTGTGGATTAATCTGCATGTTCTTTGTGCTTACGCCTCCTATTGGTTGGAGTTTGTTTTGTGGAGTATTTCTTGCAGGACATTGGAGTGATTGGGTCATTTGTTGCACTGATGTAGCAGTTGAATGGGCCGGCTCACTGAACATTCGTTTGACTGTCCGAGGAAACTGAATGGTCTTTTTTTATTTAATTTTTGTAATAATCTTTTTAATAATTTCATCAAGTTCTATGAGGACATTATCACGTTTTACATGTGTATAAATTATTATGCTGTGTGTGACATAGACAAATGTCAGTGATATCATATGATAGATCTACACTTTCTGAACAACTTTGCCTCAAGGACCATTGATGTCAATAAAATCGATCATTAAATATTTTAGATTATTTAAAAAAACCTACTTTTTACTAGTACTAACTTTTGATATGTTACTGCCAACTTCAAGAAAAAAATGCGACAAATGCGATAGGCGACATGACATTCGGCTACTTTGGATATTGATAGCGTAGTTGAAGTTGCATTATCACAGCAGAAGGGTTGCTATCATGTCACAATAAGCAAGAATTTTGCAGTTACAGACAGTGAATCTGAGACTTTTATTTGTTCTGTCTGTGTGTCTTATATTTGAGAGGGTTGTCACTCAATGCAGAGAAATAAGTAATAAAAAAGATACCAACGCACTATAGGCTATTGAAGGACTGGCTTTGGTAAGCTCGGACGTTATCGGTTCTGCTGTCGGTACTGGAGAATTTAAGAAAATACATGTATTATTGCTATAAAGAGAAACTTATTTTATCTCGCCAGCCATTTCTATGTATAATAATATGAAATCATTTGTCTGTGATGCAATTTAGCTATTCGCAGTCAGAGAGAGAGAGAGAGAAAGAGAGAGAGATCTCTCACGCGGTGTCACAGCGAGCACAACACGAGCCCTGCTTAATGAGTGACAGAACTAAACATTCAAACGTAGCCTGTTTACACTTTAGATCTGTGATATTAGTCTGATTTTATTTTAGATTTCGCCTTACAAAGATTATAAAAAGAATATTTGAAAAGCTGCATTTTGTCTAGCATTTTTTAATAATAAAAAGAGCGCCAGAGATACCGTTCCCAAGGTGGCGCGCACTCCGAAACAGACCGCAACGAGACAAGCAAAGTATAGGCTACTTTGGGTTTCATGTGCGCGTCTAAATGATCAACTATAAACAAAAATATGTCAAAACGACAGGCTTGGAGATTCACTTAACCACAGTTTATGTCTTAAATGGACGTAATTATGGAAATAGTTGGGAGAAAATATGGTGCATCAGGAGCCTATTAGACTCGGTCTTAAAGGGGAAGCTGTCTATTAAACGTGACGATTGAGCCATTACTGCGAATCTAACAACAAAAGGCAAAGAGAAAATCACTTACAGCTCTTGAATGAATAACTTCTGCATTAATAAGCATTAATCTATCTATGATAAACTATGCAGTGTTATTTTACAATTGATTACTTTATTAGATTTCTTTTTAAACCACACCTGAGCAGTAATGTTACTAGACCTTCCTGAAATTAAATCACTGTGCCTATATAACGTTTATCTTTGTATATATATATATATATATATATATATATATATATATATATATACACACACACACACACACACTCACCTAAAGGATTATTAGGAACACCATACTAATACTGTGTTTGAACCCCTTTCGCCTTCAGAACAAGGTGCTGAAAGCATTCTTTAGAAATGTTGGCCCATATTGATAGAATAGCATCTTGCAGTTGATGGAGATTTGTGGGATGCACATCCAGGGCACAAAGCTCCAGTTCCACCACATCCCAAAGATGCTCTATTGGGTTGAGATCTGGTGACTGTGGGGGCCATTTTAGTACAGTGAACTCATTGTCATGTTCAAGAAACCAATTTGAAATGATTTGAGCTTTGTGACATTGTGCATTATCCTGCTGGAAGTAGCCATCAGAGGATGGGTACATGGTGGCCATAAAGGGATGGACATGGTCAGAAACAATGCTCAGGTAGGCCGTGGCATTTAAACGATGCCCAATTGGCACTAAGGGGCCTAAAGTGTGCCAAGAAAACATCCCCCACACCATTACACCACCACCACCAGCCTGCACAGTGGAAACAAGGCATGATGGATCCATGTTCTCATTCTGTTTATGCCAAATTCTGACTCTACCATCTGAATGTCTCAACAGAAATCGAGACTCATCAGACCAGGCAACATTTTTCCAGTCTTCAACTGTCCAATTTTGGTGAGCTCTTGCAAATTGTAGCCTCTTTTTCCTATTTGTAGTGGAGATGAGTGGTACCCGGTGGGGTCTTCTGCTGTTGTAGCCCATCCGCCACCACCACTCGTTACAACCTCAAGGTTGTGCGTGTTTGGCTTCACAAATGCTTTGCTGCATACCTCGGTTGTAACGAGTGGTGGTGGCGTAGTGGCTAAAGCACAGGGCTATTAATCAGAAGGTTGCAGGTTCTAACCCCACGGCCACCACCATTGTGCCCTTGAGCAAGGCATTTAACTCCAGGTTGTTCCGGGGGGATTGTCCCTGTAATAATTGCACTGTAAGTCGCTTTGGATAAAAGCGTCTGCCAAATGCGTAAATGTAAATTTCAGGCAAAGTTGCTCTTCTATCAGCTTGAATCAGTCGGCCCATTCTCCTCTAGCATCAACAAGGCATTTTCGCCCACAGGACTGCCGCATACTGGATGTTTTTCCCTTTTCACACCATTCTTTGTAAACCCTAGAAATGGTTGTGCGTGAAAATCCCAGTAACTGAGCAGATTGTGAAATACTCAGACCGGCCCGTCTGGCACCAACAACCATGCCACGCTCAAAATTGCTTAAATCACCTTTCTTTCCCATTCTGACATTCAGTTTGGAGTTCAGGAGATTGTCTTGACCAGGATCACACCCCTAAATGCATTGAAGCAACTGCCATGTGATTGGTTGATTAGATAATTGCATTAATGAGAAATTGAACAGGTGTTCCTAATAATCCTTTAGGTGAGTGTATATATATATATTATATATTAAATATATAATGGTGCGATTGCTCTGTTAGTGCGGTTCATTTGAACAAGTGTGAACGCTGTCAGTCGAACCTTGGTGCGCACTAAACAAGCGAACCGAGACCGCCTGAAAAGTGTGTCTCGGTCCGCTTCCAAACGAACGATTGATATATGTACGCAACATGGACCAAAGACGTCTAAACGGCCCAAAAACAGGAAGTATTTTGCCTAATACTGACCTCGAGCATACGTGGTTCTTCACATCATAGAAGCTATGTTGCCCATTACAGTTCGGTACTGGCGTCGGAACCGCCCGTCAGCCGTCCTTGCAGCAAATCTTCGTTTGTGTGTACAACGAAGGAATTCCTGGCGCTTTTTGACCCCTTTACACATTTTATTAACTCTTCGTTTATTATATATATATATATATATATATATATATATATATATATATATATATATATATATAACAAAAGAACCGTTAAGAATACCGTTAAAGTACCGGATCGATAAGCAGTATCGGTAAGATAGTAATACCATTAAAACCTTAACGATACCCATCCCTAGTTATGCCTGTGCTTCTCTTGATGCTCTGAATATTGGATTACGTGTCTGGATTGCCCCTTAATTAAAGCTGCATTTGGATCTCAACCTTACGTGTCTTGGAGCAGTTCAGTAACACCTGCTTTGTTTATTTAATATATTTGTTATACATTATTTATACAATATGTTTTTACATTATACATTTTTAATTTAAGTGTACAAGTGCAGATTGGTCAAGTGTTCAATAAATGTATTTGTTGAGAAATTTTGTCTATCTTAAGTAATTATTTGTGTTACATTTTATCTTTCAAATAAAAGGTTCAAATAAGAGGTTAAAAACAAGCACATATCGGCGAAATATATGCCAAAATAAATCGGTAGCATTAATCGGCCATCGGCCGACCCAGATTTCAAAAGATTGGCATCGGCCTGAAAAAAACAATATCGGTCGACCTCTAGTTTTTACAGTGAAGAAAAAAACTCCAGTAGGCAGTGCCACTACTTTTTGTATTGTCTTATTAATGATTAACTCTTCTGCCACAGGAATGTAAAGCATTTTAATTATCTGAATATATATATATATATATATATATATATAATTTTAAATATTTAAATATAACTGTGTATAATTATATATTGATATAAATATGTATAATCATTATATATTGAGTTATTGTTATATGAGCGGCTTTCTCACCAAATATTTGTATATGCGATTAATCACGATTAATTAATCGATTAATGTAATTAATTTGATTAAAAAATGTTATTGATTGACAGCCCTAATTAAAAGGCATACCTTATTTGGTTATACAATAATGCTAAAGCTGAAAACACTGGAAATAGTGCAGACTAACACAAGCTGTGAATGTGAAGGGTTAATAAATCTGTATCCAGCTATAATGGACGGTTGACCCTGGTGTTTGCCTCTGTAGTGTGGCCACTTCAATATGCATACCGTAAGGGTCGACCGGCAGAGGAGATAATAGGCATCCCAATGCATTAATTTAATCCAAAAGTACTTTAAATCCTGGCTAATACGAAAGAGATGAGATGGCAGCCATTATTGTATACTACACTATTGTCTTATTAGTCTTCTTACATAATACATTTATTTAATCTCACATCATTATTTTGATCATACATGATCATCACATCAAATACAAATCTGTATTTGTTTGCTAAGTATCAGACATGGGGACTTGTGACTTGGTGACTTGGACTCGAGTCGACTCGAGTCGCTATTTTTATGACTTGTGACTTGACTTGACAAAAAATAAAATACTTGAGACTTGACTCGGACTTGGAAGTTAAAGACTCGGGACTTGACTTGACTTGAGACACGAAGACTTGAATGACTTGAGTGTTAATCACATCATGTTTTCAGTGTGAATATAAAATATATAAATTATTTAAAAAACTAAAGTTGATCCAGCTGGAGCGCAGGCTGAGAATAGTTTTGTCATGACTGGATCACGACACTATAGGCTATCATCAGCCATGCCCTCTCGTACCTTACACACACCACGCCCACTTAGATCAGATAACACATCAACATGTCAGCCGGAGGGGTAACGTTACCGAGGGTCATCGCTTTCAGCTTCAAAAATTATTATCAAGGTGGCAAAAGACAAACAGCGCTTTGCAAGACATGCAACGTTAAGATCGCGGACAGCTAGAAGACAACCTCCAATTTCGTCCGCCATTTGAAGAGCCATTCTGCCCAGTAAGTGCTTTCAATTTGTTAATTTTATCTGGTTAGTTGGTAGTTAGCTAATGTAATAATAGCAGGGTTCCCACGGGTCCTTGAAATCCTTGAAAGTTTGTGAATCTGAAAAATAAAATTCAAGGCCCTGGAAAGTTCTTGAAAATAAACATACATAGATACAGGTCCTTGAAAGTGCTTGAATTTATTTTGTGCAAGAAGTTTTCTGGAAAAAAAATCTGTCCATTAATTTTTATTTCGCCAACACTTACGTGGCTTATGCTGCATACTAGCCTGCTTGATTTATGTTAGTTACGCGCATTTACGTTAAGTGTTTCCCTGCGAGGTACTTTGTTTTGTACGTTGCCATGACGTTCACGCACGCTGGTACCTCAACGTTTCCCACTCACAGACATTGCAAAAATAGGCTTATGGATATACTCTGTGAGTGAGTGAGTGAGTGTGGGTGTGGGAGTGTGAGAGCGCGAGAGTGAGTGTGTGTGTGTGAGCGCGAGAGTGAGTGTGTGTGTGTGAGCGCGAGAGTGAGTGTGTGTGTGTGAGCGCGAGAGTGAGTGTGTGTGTGTGAGCGCGAGAGTGAGTGTGTGTGTGTGTGAGCGCGAGAGTGAGTGTGTGTGTGTGAGCGCGAGAGTGAGTGTGTGTGTGTGAGCGCGAGAGTGAGTGAGTGAGTGAGTGTGGGTGTGGGAGAGAGAGTGTGTGGGAGTGTGGGTGTGGGAGTGTGTGGGAGAGAGAGTGTGTGTGTGAGAGAGAGAGTGTGTGTGAGAGAGAGAGTGGGTGTGGGAGAGAGAGGAGAAATGTAACAAAGTTTAATGTATGTAACTGTGTTTGAGAGAGAGAGAGGGAGGTGTTCAGAGAGGAGTCTGTTGGATGTTAAGCTGTTATTTGTTTTATGGACTCAATGTTGAAAATTTAAAACATTTCAAACACTGTTGGCAGAAGTGAAAAATAAATAATTTTATGAAGTTACAATTTTGTTTGATTCCATGATGTATTTTACTGAACATGAGTATTGTAATTTACTGACAGTTACTTATATCTTGTCTTTTCACTTTATTATGATCAGATTCTGCAGGTAAAATTACAATAATAAGGTGACTTGACTTGGACTTGACTTGCCCAAGAAAAAAATACTTGGGACTTACTTGAGACTTGAAGGTTAAGACTTGAGACTTACTTGAGACTTGCACATGTGTGACTTGGTCCCATCTCTGCTAAGTAACCATGTAATAAGCATGATCTGCTCTGCGATGGAGTCCTGTAAAGCTGCTTTTAACGATGTGTGTTGTGAAAGGCGCAATACAAATAAAAATGACTTGACGTCAGCGAATATACCCTATTTGCTTCAAAGGACAGATCTTTTGATGTTTGCACTAAAGGGAGCATGAAAGTACTGTTTGAATGTACCCTTCACTAATAGTCTTGTAAAAGGGCTCTTTATGAAGCAAAAATAAATACATTTCTTACTGTTTGGAACGAACTTTCGAGTGGCGTCCCCTTCCGCAGTACCCTTTGTTTGCTAAACGCCCCATTTCAGCATCCGAAGTGAACTCTGTCCTCCGTTTCTCTGAAAGCACGTGATTCAGAGAAAAAGTCGTTGCCAACGATATAAAAAGACCATTACCGGTGATATAGAGCCGATCAGACTTTGAGAACTCAGAGGACACTACAAACTAAGGTAAAGTGAATGTCTTTGAAGGGTACTCTTGGTTAGGCTGTGTATTTTGTAAATGTTTGCATTTTTGTTAGAATAGAGGCTACGCAACGTTAGTCTGCCTTTCACTATAAAGCCTATTCCAGGCTACTTTTTAGGGTGTTAACACTTGGCAGGTTTGTTTCGATTAAAACTAACTCTGGTGCGATTGCTCTGTTAGTGTGGTTCATTTGAACAAGTGTGAACGCTGTCAGTCGAACCTTGGTGCGCACTAAACAAGCGAACCGAGACCGCCTGAAAAGTGTGTCTCGGTCCGCTTCCAAACGAATGATTGATATATGTACGCAACATGGACCAAAGACGTCTAAACGGCCCAAAAACAGGAAGTATTTTGCCTAATACTGACCTCGAGCATACGTGGTTCTTCACATCATAGAAGCTATGTTGCCCATTACAGTTCGGTACTGGCGTCGGAACCGCCCGTCAGCCGTCCTTGCAGCAAATCTTCGTTTGTGTGTACAACGAAGGAATTCCTGGCGCTTTTTTGACCCCTTTACACATTTTATTAACTCTTCGTTTATTCTCCGCTGGTAAAAATACCACCATATATATACATATATTCATCCAACCAGTGCATTTCACCAGCATTGTTTCGATGTTCGGTAAGATCAGCCAAAAAACGTACGCCATAAAAGCTGTCCAATCAGGTCGTGACTTTTCCCTGATGGCTTTAGTTTTGTACAGAGATGGGACCAAGTCACACATGTGCAAGTCTCAAGTAAGTCTCAAGTCTTAACCTTCAAGTCTCAAGTAAGTCCCAAGTATTTTTTTCTTGGGCAAGTCAAGTCAAGTCACAGGCTACGTCAAGTCAAGTCCAAGCAAGTCACAGGCTACGTCAAGTCAAGTCCAAGCAAGTCACAGGCTATGTCAAGTCAAGTCCAAGTCAAGTCACCTTATTATTGTAATTTTACCTGCAGAATCTGATCATAATAAAGTGAAAAGACAAGATATAAGTAACTGTCAGTAAATTACAATACTCATGTTCAGTAAAATACATCATGGAATCAAACAAAATTGTAACTTCATAAAATTATTTATTTTTCACTTCTGCCAACAGTGTTTGAAATGTTTTAAATTTTCAACATTGAGTCCATAAAACAAATAACAGCTTAACATCCAACAGACTCCTCTCTGAACACCTCCCTCTCTCTCTCTCAAACACAGTTACATACATTAAACTTTGTTACATTTCTCCTCTCTCTCCCACACCCACTCTCTCTCTCACACACACTCTCTCTCTCTCACACACACTCTCTCTCCCACACACTCCCACACCCACACTCCCACACACTCTCTCTCCCACACTCCCACACCCACACTCACTCACTCACTCACTCTCGCTCACACACACACACACTCACTCGCACACACACACTCACTCTCACACTCCCACACCCACACTCACTCACTCACACAGAGTATATCCATAAGCCTATTTTTGCAATGTCTGTGAGTGGGAAACGTTGAGGTACCAGCGCGCGTGAGCGTCATGGCAACGTACAAAACAAAGTACCTCGCGGGAAACACTTAACGTAAATGCGGCGTAACTAACGTAAATCAAGCAGGCTAGTATGCAGCATAAGCCACGAAGTGTTGGCGAAATAAAAAATTAATGGACAGATTTTTTTTCCAGAAAACTTCTTGCACAAAATAAATTCAAGCACTTTCAAGGACCTGTATCTATGTATGTTTATTTTCAAGAACTTTCCAGGGCCTTGAATTTTATTTTTCAGATTCACAAACTTTCAAGGATTTCAAGGACCCGTGGGAACCCTGCTATTATTACATTAGCTAACTACCAACTAACCAGATAAAATTAACAAATTGACAAGCACTCACTGGGCAGAATGGCTCTTCAAATGGCGGACGAAATTGGAGGTTGTCGTCTGGCTGTCCGCGATCTTAACGTTGCATGTCTTGCAAAGCGCTGTTTGTCTTTTGCCACCTTGATAATAATTTTTGAAGCTGAAAGCGATGACCCTCAGTAACGTTACCCCTCCGGCTGACATGTTGATGTGTTATCTGATCTAAGTGGGCGTGGTGTGTGTAAGGTACGAGAGGGCATGGCTGATGATAGCCTATAGTGTCGTGATCCAGTCATGACAAAACTATTCTCAGCCTGCGCTCCAGCTGGATCAACTTTAGTTTTTTAAATAATTTATATATTTTATATTCACACTGAAAACATGATGTGATTAACACTCAAGTCATTCAAGTCTTCGTGTCTCAAGTCAAGTCAAGTCCCAAGTCTTTAACTTCCAAGTCCGAGTCAAGTCTCAAGTATTTTATTTTTTGTCAAGTCAAGTCACAAGTCATAAAAATAGCGACTCGAGTCGACTCGAGTCCAAGTCACCAAGTCACAAGTCCCCATGTCTGGTTTTGTATCGTTAGGTTCAGTGCTAAAAATGCCAGTGTGAATGCCAAACGAACCAGGACAAAATGTATCATTTTCAAGAGACCAAGAGAACCGAACTACTACGTTCCGTAGTCTAACGGTAGACTGCTTTGTACAGCGAAACTTTCTGTGTGCTGCCTACATTTTTCCCTGCTTCAGATGTAGGCAGTCTGACTAGTCTATACCATTATATTTCTTATCAGAAAATGAAAAAAATACAAAATAAATAATAATAATAATAATTGCCTACAACTGTATTCTATGTTGCAATGCTTTGTAGCCTACATATGTATTTTGTAGTCTAAATTTAAGTTGCACAAATAAGGGTTGATTTTAAATCTAGATAAAAAAAAATTAAATACAAAAAAATCGGATCATTCTGTTGCACCAAACTTTAAACTTTGTTTAAAAAGAGGTCAGGGTTACATTTAAACTATTGTTTTGATACTGATTTAAATTTGACTGTAAATCTAGATAACATTACTTTAAACTCGGATTTAAATCTCTGTTAGGGATTAACTTTAAACTTGCTGCTGAGGCAGGGGCGTGTCCAGATTTTTATAGATGGGGTTAGTAACTGGACCCCAGAGAGGAGCGTCACACATGTTTCTGCAACAGCAAGTTACGTTACATGCTTCCAGAATAAAATCTGCTTTTGCGTTGACACGGGCTGTTCTGGTGAAGCATCTGTAATTTTTAATAGCACAAACAGTTACTCATACAGTCTTTTAAACCACAGAATATATTTATTTTATATACATATATCCAACTCATCACCAAAGTACCACGATAAAAAGTTTGCAGCTCTTATACGCACATTCAGTTCTTCAAACGTGATCTTCCTCTGATGCGTACTGCCATTTGTTTACATTAGTAGCGGTTGTCGTTCGTCAAACAAACAGCTACGCAGAGTCTTTTCAAGCACATAATGTTTATTTTACGTAACAGCCTAATTGTCACCAAAGTACCACGATAACAGTTCACAGCTTGTATATGCACAGCCATCATAGCTAAACACGATCTTCCCACGCACACAGCCATGTCTACTTATTAGATGTGGTTTTCATTAACTCGAACTGTCTTTTAAAGCATCTAATTAATTTGTTTTTTTAAACAGACAGCCAAATTTAAACTCCGCAAAAGTAAAGAAATAAATGTCATCTCACTTTCAACTGCTTTTATTTTCAGCAAATTTAACATGTGTAAATATTTGTGTAAAAAATATTTATTTACAGAAAGGTAAAGGGAAGCAATAAACTTTAGGAGGAGGCCAGGCCAAAATTATGAACAAAAAGGTATACTATATTTGAAAGGGAGTGTTAACTAAACCTTGTGTTAAAAGAACACAACAGATCTCTTACATCAACTCCCTGACTAGCATCAAAACAGGAGAAAATAGTAAATACCAACAAAAATGGTGCCTTCCTCCCTACAGCTTCCAGTAAATGTAAACTCATAATGTGCTCAGTTTTTTAGCAGGCGAATGATAAACAAACAAACAAAAAAAGAACTTACAAGACTTGTTAGAGATGTAGCAACAACAACAGGCTACTCTTCATTATTTGATATTATTTGGTCATTTGTTTTTTACATCTATAAAAACGAAGAAAAAAAAACGAAAAAAAAACTGTTGTGTATATGAGATGTTTATTGTAATTGTCATACTGCTATGTTGCTTGGAACCGCAGCCAAGACTTTCACCCACAATAAAGGGATTTGAATTTAATTTATTTTTGATACAAGCATGATTGTGTCACTCAAGTCCAGCTAGAAGGCTTCAACCAGGATATATTCTAAAGACCACACCTACCAAGAACAAATAAATCAGTCTGTTTGGCTGATGAATCAGACATTAGATACCTAGTTATTTGCACTGTTGAGGGATTCTTTGGAAATTCTGAAGGCTTAAAGGGGTTAACGCGCTGCTTGGATGTGCCATCAGCCCTCTGAGAGATGTTTATTATAGGCCTATTATTTATGTTAATGGCCAGTAGTGGTGTTAACCACCATGCAGACCACGCAATTGCATGGGGCACCAGATGTCGGGGGGACCCGGTCAGAAAGCTAAGGCCTTGTCCACACTAATACATATTCGTTTGAAAATGCGTATTTTTCTCTTAATTTTGTACATTTGTAGATGTAGCCTAAATTAAACGGCTTGGAGTGCTTCACGTGCATTGTGAAGGCAAAGTGCTGCAGGCGCACGCATCCGTGCAATTCCAAACAATTGAAGCTGCTTAAAGTTATTTTACAAATCTAAAAACGCGACACAGTATCACAGAAATGTAGGAGTTGACAACGTTTCAACAGATTTGTAATGAGGACGAGTGAGTAAAATGAGTTTGACACTGCAGTGCATTATATTGTTCAGTCAAAATTAAAGCTTGTAAACTTTTAAGAATGTATAAAACAAATCCATAACATAATAATAATTTAGCATCATATTCTAAAAGTAAGCTTGGACCATAATATTCCTTTGGGCAATGGCGTTTCTGGCTTACTTGGTGCCCAAGGCCAGATCTGACATGACACCCCTCCACCCCTAATGTGTTCAGGCATTATGGTAACACTTTACAGAAATGTTAATAATGTTAACATTTATTATATTTGTTTTGTTATTTTATATAAATATAACCTATATGAAACATTATATATTACAGTGGTTCTCAAAGTGTGGTATGCAGACTTGACCAACTGATAAATTCAAACTGTGCTTTCGTGCGTTGGCTGGCGCTGAGCCAGAGACGTACGCGCTCAGCGGAGTCATATCATTCACAACTATTCAGTGTTTTCAAAAATCCACATAATGTTTATTTTAGGTTTCAGACATTTAAATTCACATAATTACTAAAAAACACTGATTTCTATGGAAGCGGCAATAATATTCCTATCCATTATAATCAGGTGGCGCCCATCGCCCATAGAGCTCAACTAACGTGATAATTAAAAGGTGATGTTTATAAAGGTAATGCTATAGTATAGCTAACAAATTTGTGAATATTTGGAATAAAAAGAAATAAAAGCAGATCATCAGTCATTCAGTGGCTGTGGTCACGTGACAAGCAATGACGCGTCACCATGGAAACAATAAAGTGATGCGTTCTATCCACCTGTTTCCGGGGGGGCGCTACTGTAAAATAGAACGTGGGTGAAACTTCCGGTTAGGTGGCGGAAGTAGTAAATCAACGGTATTTTGTGTTACATAGCGAAGAGGTTAGGTATTTTTCGAGTACATTTTTCTACTATTTAAAGTCGCAAACATTAATGAGAGATGTCAGTTCACGGAGCTCAGGGACAACATGTGCTGTTCGGTGGTTGTACATATAACCGCACTAAACTAATTCAGTGGCTTAAACGTGAGTGTTTTGAACATAAGCCTAAAACTAAATCTGAGTGTTCCTGTGAATGATTATACAGTTTCCATCACCTCCCAAAAGACGACGAATCAAATAGAATATGGAGGAAGAACTTAAACTTAAAAACACCTCCAAAACACCTGTTTGTGTGCTCGTTTCACTTCGTGGACAAGAAGCCAACACTGGATAACCCGTACCCAACGCTCTTTATGGGTTACGAGAAGCCACCGGAGAAGAGACGCCGACCTAGGATTCGACATGTCACAACAACAACAACAACAGGTAACTTAACATTTAATCTAATGTCAGCTAGTTTGTTTTTTCCTTAGTTTTTCTTGAATTACTTATTATTAATATATGAAAAACTGTGCCATGATGGTAGACAGGTAGCCTGATGTTTTTACCTCGCATAAACTTTTATTGTGACGAGCTTGGAGGGCACAATGGTACACAGTGACAGATGCTAATTTAATTTCCTCTATTAGTTAACATTTGATGTTACAGAATATCTATATTGATGATATTAAACGCAGTCTAGATGTTTTTCAAGACTCTAATGCCCCTAATTGTTTTGTTTTTTCTGCCACTAAACAAATCGTCATTGAAGGACTAACCAGCTAAATATAAGACCGCCACAGCTAAATATGTACTTAATGTATTCCCTGCAGATGAGCCTATTGTGATGCAGGTTTCTGGGGACCCAGATCCTACCTCACAGACCTTTCATGATGCCCAGACACAGTGGTCAGACCCAACAATGGATGACCACACCTACTCCAAAGCACCTACCATCACATGTGGTATGACAACTGCCCCATCCACTGAGAGGACACTGCCTGTTGCAGATGGTGTTTTGAAAGACGATACAGACTGTCTGCTGTACACAGGGATTCCACTTCTCGAATTCAAAACCCTTGTGTCTTGCTTGCAACGCTTTGCCCCCACATCGCCAGCATTTTCAGCAGAGGACCAAATCCTCTTGACATTAATGAAGCTTAGACAGAACTTTGTTATTGCCGATTTAGCTAGATGCTTCAAAATGTCACCTGGTCAGGTCAGTAAAACACTGACATTCTGGATAGATGTGATTGCTGAGCACACCCAGGATCTCATTCCATGGCTGCCGCTGAAACAATAAAAGCCACTTTGCGCAAATTTTTAAGGACAATTTCCCCAACACAACTTGTGTCATTGACTGCACAGAAAGTGTCTTGCAGAAGGCTAAAAATCTGGACTCAAGAACTGAATCTTATAGTCACTACTATGCAAACAATACTGTCAAGTATCTAGTAGCAATTGCTCCATCTGGTATGGTTATGTACATTTCAGAGGCTTACGGTGGCAAATGTAGCGATAGATTCATCACACAGAACTCTGGGTTTCTCGACCATTTGCGTGCTGGAGATGAGGTGATGGGGGACCGTGGCTTCACCATCAGAGATCTGCTAGAGGAACGGAATGTTCGTTTGATCATGCCAGCTTTTACGCGCAAGAAATGCCAGCTGACAAATGAGCAGGTCACTCACACAAGACGCATTGCTAATGTCCGCATACACACTGAGCGAGCAATCAGACGTCTTAAGGTGTACAAGATCCTCTCTCAAACTGTGCCTATTCATTTTGTCCCTAAAATCGACAGAATACTAAAAATCTGTGCAGCACTCGTAAATCTGCGAGGAGAGCTTATTTCTAGAACATAGTCACCATATCTTACACAATCAGCTTGAGCTTAAATGTTCAATTCTCTCTATAACTTTATCAACTGTATAAACCAATACACAACTTTTACTTGCACTGATTTTTTTTTTCTAAACTGTTGTAATTATTCTTATTTGTTTTGATTATTTTAATTTCTTCTATGTAAAGCACTTTGAATTACCATTGTGTATGCAATGTGCTATATAAATAAACTTGCCTTGCCTTGATATACCAACACCTTTTCTTTTAGTTGTTGTTTCATAGACAGCTATTTTCTTTTTGCTGTGTAAATTTAAATTCTTAATATTTTTCAATCTCGTAATATTCTGCAAAAGAGAGAAGTGTGTGTACTTTCACAGTATAGTATTGCTATTTTTATTTAATGAAATGTTCTGAATACAACTGTTAACCAAATGTGCAAATTACACATTCATTTATTCTTATAAATAAATTCAAAAGCCAATGACTAAGTGTCTAATATGTTTTTATTCAGTGTATTTTTTTTATTTTAATTGTGGTTTGTTTCCCCCACAACTGTAACCATGCCTTTATAAGCCATGTCTTTATATACCATGCCTATATATTATAATAATATTGAGAACATGTAAACATTCCCCCAACTACGCATTAAACATCTGCAGGTATGTTGGACAGAGATGGATTTTCTTGTCAGCAAAATCATCAGCCAATCTAGGTAGCATGTGAACAAAGAAGAAGTTC
Source organism: Xyrauchen texanus (assembly GCF_025860055.1). Classification (NCBI taxonomy): domain Eukaryota; kingdom Metazoa; phylum Chordata; class Actinopteri; order Cypriniformes; family Catostomidae; genus Xyrauchen; species Xyrauchen texanus. Next base: position 4,610,668 of record NC_068294.1, on the reverse strand, counting down.
TGCAGCTGTTGCACTTGTGCATCTGTGTAGTGCTTATCAAATGGAATCTCCAATTCGATGTCCTCACTTGGTGTCCAGATGACTAGCTTGCAACTTTGTAGGCCCAGACACATCATGGTCAGTTGTGTCTGAAAGAAGGATTAAGAGTACATGTTTGTACAAATAATCTGTTTAATTAATGCATACAGGTGCATACATTAGAATGTCGGGGAAAAGTTCATTTATTTGAGCTGTAAGCCATAATCATCAAAATTATAACAAATAAAGGCTTGAAATATCTCACTTTGCATATAATGAATCTATATAATATATTAGTTTCACATTTTAAGTTGAATTCCTGAAATAAATTGAGAAGCACCTGTAATTTAACAATACAATGTTAGTCTAATAATAGAGCTACTTTCATATTAAAAAGTATATTTCTAAATATAGAAAATATATTTTATTTAAAAACAATAATCTTTATTATTAAATTATTAAAGAATCACCTGGAGGTAGTATCCATCCTTTCCTTTAGGACAAATCAGGTACTATCCATCACCTAAACTTTTGATGTCACCATTTGGCCGTCCTAGAAATTCTGCCAGTGACATGGAACTCTTGAAGGGGCACTTGATCTCAAGGAGTTGTGCTGAGTCAAGGATCCCATCTGGGCTGGCTCCCAACCAAGGATGGTCAGGGTGCACGACCAGGCCTCTCTTCTCCACAGAATGCCCTCTGCTTTCCATGAGTGTGATGACGTTTATCTCATTTTCTTTGCCATGCAGTGTTGCTGTATTGCCGGAGAATGTTGGGTACAGATGCTCATTTAGAAATTTTTGAGGATCTGTGGTGCTTCGTTTTGGGACCCGTTTTGCTGTGCTGGCTGTTAGACGAAGCTTTCTAGCATCATGCCATGACTGTGAAGCACTTTGCATCCTGGTTTCTTCCATCAGTGTAGCTGCTTGTGTAGGGGACACTTTAATGTAGGCCTCATAAAAATGTGTGCATTTTGGACATGTTAGTGTTGTGCTGTGTTCTGTATGACAGAGTGTATTACTGTGGGCTGGATCATGTTTGCTGTGGCCTGCCTTGTTGCTGTCTACATCTGCTCTATAACTTAACTGAATAAGACCATTTGTCTGGAGCTGAAACAGTGGGGCCATCACTGATGAATTACTGTGGGCTATGAACTCTCTGTGGTTCTTAAAAAGTTGGGGAGGCATTGTTGATTCTGCATTGTTGATTCTTGCATTGTTGATGTGCCTGGATAAATGTGGTATGGCCTGTGATGGTTAAAATTAATGTTCTTCACCTTCCTCATTCCTACATTCTTCTTCGCACCTGAATTCCACTTCCTTTGCACATCAGTGCATGCCATCCCTGTCTTTCCCTGCCTGACTGCATTCTCAACCTAAATTGAATTCAATTTTTTATTATCCAACAATATTAAAATAAATATTTTAAGTCAAGGCTACTGTGAAGCAACACATACAGAACATGAATGACACACAGTAAACATTTCAGTTTAGTACATTTATTAATTAATAAAAAATATACAATAATACACAATACAATAATACATTTTGTGCCCTTAATTGTCCTAACTTTACTGACCTTCCACAAAAGTGCTGCTGCATGACTACAAGAGCGTCCTGGCCCTGCAATACATGAACAACCCGCTGTCTGTACTTCACCTGCCACTGAAACTAGCACCCAAGCCTTATGATGTGTTTACGTGCAAACTCTGGCTCGGCTCAATGTCAGCTTTTAGATACGCAAGGTCGTTTCCGATGTCCTTAAACAACACTCGACCGACTTTATCACTGTGTAGACATTGATATGCCTCTGAGCTTTTCAGGTTGCTCATCGCCTTACCATCACAGGCTATACTGAATCTACAAAATAGCTAAAAATGTTACCATACGTGATACGAGGCCACTTCTTCACGTCATCCTCCCAACCATCTACCGCGGATGGTAAAGGTACTGTTATATCACCCCTTTTAATTTCGTTGAGGTTGTGTTCCCACATCATTAAGTTTGGATCGCTAAATCTTGAATGACGGTCAACTAATGAATGAATGAGTGTCAACTCCTGCTTGTTTACTTCGAACCGGAAGTCACGCCCACTTTTGACGCAATGCCTCATGGGACGTAGGAAACTTGTGGATAACGGTTGCCTTGAAAAACGCATACTTGAGCGCAGCGAAATGGGCTATATGCATGGCACGTTAATGACAAATAATCCAGCTCAAAAACTTCCGGTGAAACGTCACTTGCTGTAGCGGCATATTAAATTTTATGATAGACAGTGTAAATATAGCCTGTAAGGCGATATCAATCTTTTTTTTTTTTGCACACAGTTATTCACTTGTTTAAATCGATTACAAAAATAAGTGAACGAAATGAAAAAGACGTTTAAATTTCAGCATTTTGAGTGGACTTCAGCTGGACACTGTTGCGTCCCTCATTGTTCATCCTCAGCTAAATTCAATTCGGCTATTAGTTTTCAAACTTACCCCTCCGGCGACCAACAACGGCCCCCCATGGTGCTATAACCTTTGTTTCTCCCCTCTTTGCTGGCTCAGTAAGTGACAAGCAGATCTTTGAAGAGTCAGGAATACTTACATCACTAAAATATCATTAAAATATGTGTATTGTAAATAATATAATGATATATTCTTAAAATAATTGTTTAAGAAATAAAATAATACAAATGCAAACGTGGCAACAACAAAAAATCCCTTGGTGTCCCCTTCAAAAATTGCTCTTGAGAATCGTTATATTTATTGTCCCCCCAACATTTTGATGAAATTTTCGCCCCTGGGCTTTCTTAAAGGTGGGGTATGTGATTTGCAAAACGGCCGGCAGATTTTGAAAATACACAACTCATAAGGTCCTACCTTCTCTCCTCCAACGCTGGCCCTGACTCCACCCATTCGAAAAACATGGACGCGCAATCATGCACGAGCGAAAACCAGATGCGCGAGAGCGAGCCAGGCTAGCATAGGTTGGAGTTTCTGCATGACGTCACCATTTACCTGCTAAGACCGTCAACATGGCACAACATTCAGCGGTAAGTTGCACCAGATATTATTAACATTCAACAGTCACATAAATCATTAGTATTGTTAGAAAATTGATGTTTTTGAAATGTAAATATATATTGTATAAATATATATAAAATATATAAAAATATATTGGACGTCCTGGTTGTCACCGATGTTTATGGCTAAATATAGGGCTGACCGATATAACGTTATCAGATGAGATTGTTATGCGCATCTCGTCAGTAAAGCACATAACATAAAGTGCATTAATTGATTAGTAAATCGCCATCAGCTGCTTTCAGATGGAGCGGCGTATACTACACAGAGCCGTAGTTCACTAACAAGCTGGGCCGTGATAATGAAGGGTAAATTGCCCTGCTTGTCAGTGATGAACTACAGCTCTGTGTAGTAAATGCCGCTCCATCTGAAAGCAGCTGATGACGAACGGGACACGCGCGCCAGGTTGGTGGGGGGAGGGGGGCATGGTACGACCGTTTGATTGACACATTTTCTGTCCAGTGATTCTAGATGGTCTTGAAAATGATTGGCTGGAGTTTTTCGAGTCCTGCCCGTTCCACAGATGATTAAATTGCTTAAAGGTGGGGTATGTGATTTGCAAAACGGCCGGCAGATTTTGAAAATACACAACTCTAAGGTCCTACCTTCTCTCCTCCAACGCTGGCCCTGACTCCACCCATTCGAAAAACATGGACGCCGCAATCATGCACGCAGCGAAAACTCAGATGCGCAGTGTTCTAGCAGTGTTCTAGACTCACTAGTCAAACAGTGCATTCACCTGTCAGACAATTTTTCAGAGCAAATTGTTGACACAGCAGGAGGAGGGGTTCGCATACCACTCTTGAAAGGTGTAGAGCTGATTTTCTCATAACTGTAAAAAAAAAAGAACATCGCCAGCCCTGGCGTCTGTACAGCGGTCTTCTATTCAAAACAGGATTCATAGAAATGTGGAACAACCCCACTAGCACTATAAAAGCTCTATTCTCCATACATAAATACAATCGCTTCCTGTTACTGGGTCACGAGCTTTGAGTATGCGCATCGAACGGGACACGCAGCGCCAGGGTGGTGGGGGAGGGGGCATGGTACGACCGTTTGATTGACACATTTTCTGTCCAATGATTCTAGATGGTCTTGAAAATGATTGGCTGGAGTTTTTCGAGTCCTGCCCGTTCCACAGATGATTAAATTGCTTAATTTTCATTTCAGTGCTTCTAATTTACAGCCAGTAAGTGGGTTAGGAATAGGATTTCAAGTTATTTTGAAAAAATGGTCAAAAAAGAAAATCACATACCCCACCTTTAAGGATGACTGTGTGCCCTGTAAAGTGTACAGGCCTGCATTTATTTCTGGGAGATTTCAGATGCCTGCACACGAGGTCAGGGAGACCCAGACTATTGCATATCTGAGAGTGCATGTTGAGCGCCTTATTCGCCGTTTAAAGGAACACAAATTCTTTGACATGGTTATCCCCCTAAATATGTTTGGTAACATTAACCAGCTCTATGTAGTTGCATGACTTCTGTTAAATTACCAGAGCTTTTTGCTTTAAACTGCTGGATCTAAATGTATGCATCAAGACCAGTGCGCAGTTCTGTTTAGTATTGATACTATTTTACTGTTGTTAGCTACTGCTTTTGTATATGATAAAGAATGGATTTACATCTCTACATCATCATACAGGGATCTGTATTTTCCCCTCATTTTCAGTTTCATGCTTTCAGTGAATAAACCTACATTTGTTTGTAACTGCCTTTTTAAAAGGGCTCCCCAAAGCATTGTGTATTTTATTGTGGCCATTACAAACAGCATTTAAACAATACTATTTTATGTACTAATGAGATATAACCTCAAACACTCACATAAATAACATTTATAGGAAAATATGTAATTTAATAAATTAATGATGACATGTTCAACTACATAACATAATTTGTATACATTGTATACTAGAATTCTGTTCTATTAGAATATATTTGTGGCAGATGACAATAGTGAGCACATGAAAACTGCTAAGAAATGTAATGAAAACCAAACTATTTGAACTTTGTAAAAAAACTGATTGAAAGTTAACCATGGAAACTGACAAGCCAAAAGCATAGGTAGGTAAAAGTAATCAACCTTTTGTTTGATTGTTTTTATGACTCTCCCATCTCTGAATATTCTTTGAATAAACCATTTAATAAATGCTATTCCCATTGTTGTTGTGGGTGGAGCAGTTTCCTTGGCATTCCTCGGTAAATCTCATTCACACGCAGAACTGACATGTCTGGAAGGTCACAGGTCCGGTCACAGGCCCGTTGTACAAGTTACTCCTGAAAATATACACAACTGAACAGTTAGACAAGCATGTATGTACTGTTTGTTATTATCATAAATTAATGCTTTTCATGTCAAATTCTACTTCAGTGTTGTGTAGCTCTACGCTACAGAGATGTTGTGTGTGTGTGTGTGTGTGTGTGTGTGTGTGTGTGTGTGTCTCTCTCTGTATGGACATTCAGTTCAATTAGAGGTTCATCTTAAGTCTAATCAAGACTAGTCTAAAAATACAAAGTACGATTTTACATATCCAGTACATATTTTAATTCATGTAGCAGACATACTGCCCGTTACTACAGATTACCTGATCACTTCAGCCAATCTTCTCTCTTTGGCCTAGCTGACAACACCACCATCTCATTTGTTGGACCAGGCTTAAAGCCCGGTCAAGAAATTTGTACAAGAACTTATTTACTTTGTGTAAAAAATGTTTAGCTCATATGATCATATTTTCAGAAGGAAGGATGCTGCATGGAGCCTTGAAAGTTGATGCGATTTATGTGACATAACCAGTAAGAAGTGAGACAGATAATGTTGAAAACATCACCTGGGTTCTAGGTTTGTGCCACTGTAGCTCAGACCCTGTGCAGCTGTGAGTAGGGGGACAGCCGTTACTCCCTGCTGGCTGTAATGTGAGGTCTGGTAGAGCAAATCTGCAACATGATTGCATAGTGCAAGCCCTGCCACACATGAGCAATGACAGGTCAACAGCTCAATGGGTTTAGAGTCTTTGAGAACAACCTGTAAAAAAAATAAAAATAAATAATTATCAATTGATACTGTATCTCATGTGTTTTGAGATTCAGGTAAATAATTGTATTGAGAGTGGCTGAGATTACTGAAATACATATTTAATAACAGAACTACATGGAGTCACAGTGTAGCTAATTATGCGTTTTAAACATGTTCTCGGTGTACAATGTCAAATGCTGGCAACCTACCTGCCTCTACTCTCTGGGAATTTCTACCTGTGTCCACGATGTCTACTACACAATAAACAGTGTACTATGTACTGTTGAGTAAAATACTTTTTGAAACAACAGTGTAGGCCCTAGTTGGTGCACGGTTCTGTTGGTGCAACAGTAGGCTGTAGGTCCAAATAGCATTACAGTCACTATCTATTTTTCAGCCTATTTTATACTGGCACATGGAATTCCCAGAAAGAAGAACGTATTAACATTATTGAACCTGCTCTCATTCCCCTACACTCAAGTTGTGCGGTCTCTCTTTTTTCCTCATCGACCTGAAGCAGCTTGCCCTCACAGACACCTCTCCTGCCTTATTCTTGTCAGAAACTGAGGCAACGAATTAAGCAAGGACCACATAGCAAGACAAAATGTTATGCTAGTGCCAAGCCAGGTTATGTCAAGGAGAGTAGCGGGAGACAGATCTATATATCTAAATGCTGCCAACTTAACGGTTATATTCTGTTTACCAATGATATCATTAAGCTATCGTTGGTCTTTCAACTTAACAGTAGCTAACTTACGTTCGATAACGTTAGCTAAGTTAGCTGTCTATAGCTAGCTTAAAGAACAAAATAATTATAGTGTACTTTTGCTAACTTACCTTCGTAGTCATGGATATAGCTGGATATAATACATCCCTTTTCACGTTTGCTTGATGAAGTCTTTGAATCTGACTGAATCAGGCGGTGTAAATCATCATTTGTGTTGACTTGAGGTAGATCCTGCAGGCAGCGCGTATAGAACATCTTCAGGAATGACAGTTGACCGGAAATGCCTGAGCTGGCTTATCTAAACCAGGAAGTAACCGTGCATATAGCCCATTGCTGATGTTAAAGATGTGTTGTTACAATGTTCAAAGTGGCTGACAATAATAAATGTTCTTATTATAAATAAAGCTGCCTGGGTTTTGAGCTGTGCATAACTGTAGCTGAATAGTTAGGCCTACTACTACTGTATTTTAATGTTGGTCGTTATGGTGGTACTTAGAACCAAATATTTTCTGAGGTGGTACTTGTAAACGTTTGAGAACCACTGATATATTATATAAAATATCCATTTATTGTTACTTTTCTCTATATTTAATTTCTGGTTATTTTTATTTAATACATTTTGTGAAAATGGTTTTACCAGAGGGGAATATAATTTTGGCAATGTCATTGTGACACCTGCCGAAAATGTATTCCCTTCCCAATCTCAGGATTATTTTATTGTTGTCCAATAACATATTTTATGTGATGTACATCTAAGGCTGTGACAGTAAGACAGATTCAGTTGTTGTGTGTCTGCTGGTTTGTTCTCTTGTTTTACTGTTCTTATTGTCTCTCACTCTTTTCTTCAGTACTAATGATCAATCATCACTCAGAGTGTACCTACTTGATCTCATGAACTGTTTGACCAATTCAACATTCAACACAACACAGAGTAGATTGGGACAACTCTACTCACATAATTGTGATGTGTCTGTGAAATTTCTCAAAGTTATTGAAAAGGGGGTCCCAGCACATATTGAAGTAACATGACATTGTATAAAAACTCTGGCATCAACTGAACAATCTTGATCTTTTCAGTGTTATTTTTAATGTGTTATACAAGCTGTAAAATGGACCCATTTTTTGGATAATAAATCTATTTTAAAACTGATGTGAGTTTAATAATTTGGTTTCTTTCTGCTGTTTTAATATTTTTTAGATGTAATGATACACTGACAATCAACTCTCAGAACTATAAGCAAAGTAAGAGTATGCCATCCACAGTCCTATAGTTACACTGTAAACATTTAATTGCCTCTTATATATTCCCTTACCTTTAGTCTGATATACGTTTCTAAACTTTCTGTCTGTCTATATATCTTTATGTATACACTGATTTTAGTTTTTAATGTTTGTATTTTTTTAAGTGACTAGTAAGTACAATGGGAAGAGTGAAACAATAACACACTAAGTGAATTAATAATAAATGTCAACAGCACAAACCTCACATCACCACAGTATTGGATCATTAAACTCAAGTTTATTTCAATAGGACATTAAAAAGCTTTGCTTTGGCAAAAGGTAAAAATGAGTCAACTTTCCTTCATTCCTAACGCTGTCGAAGTTTCGGTTCTTTGATTTCTACTTATTAATGTACATGCATGGACAACACTTCCATGTTCATTTGATGCCTTCTTGGTGCTAGCTGTGTGGAAAAAGATCGCTTATGAATGGCTATAATAAATAAGATGGCGCTCAAGCACACAGCACCAGCATATAAACTGTGTGACGCATGTGCACGCGAGGGGCAGTCGCATTCTAGCAGTCAGGCTTAGCATTCCAAACAGGATAGAAACCCGCATCTGAAAGGCACGTCGAAGGGTTGAAGAGTTGTTCCAAACCGAAGGCTCAGAAAGAGTTGCTTCAAAGGGCACTTCAAAAGGGGCATTTCCATAGGTTTCAACTGATGGACACTTCGCTGCCAAGCAGATCGGAACCGGACCATACGTCATAAATCTGCAGGTCTGGTTCCATAAACAAAAGTTTGTGATGTATAATGGCTTGTAATTATTATAATGAACTTAAACAACAACATTTAAATTCCTGGCTTTCTGTTTGCATTCTGAAAATACTTAATAGTAAATCAAAATCATGTGTAAATATTTCTGATTGGTGCAGGTGATGTTCATTAGCATCAGACTTTGTGCCAGGGCAGCAGCTCCTTTGGCTTGGATAGATGACTCTGAAGTGTTTCTAAATGACAGAAATAGTTGAGCCCTACTACACCCTTCATCCCTTCAAAGCTCTCACTCTGGAGGGCAAACCCTCTGAAGGGATTAGGTCATAGGCATTGTCCTATCGATATGAAACGCACAACACAGGAGCCTACATTGCCTCAAAGTCATTGAACAAAATATTTTTTTCCTGACTGTTACTGATACATATAGTTGTTGGCTATGTCCTGTACTGTTTAGAATATACTAAAATGACTTGACTCACTTGGTGAAATATCCTCCTTTTTTCTGACACAGGTGTGTGCCTGCTGACCAGAAGAGGACCTGAAGAACTTGAAAGACATGAAGACAGCACCGTTGTTCGCAGTGAACCCTTTGCTGGGTTTGGTTGCCACTGGAGCATTGATCACCTACGGAATCTACCTGCATCAAAAAAGTAAAGTCAAGTGTTTTTTTATTGTCGTTCAACCATATACAGTTAGTGCAGTACACAGCGAAACAAGACAACGTTCCTCCAGGTCCATGGTGCTACATAAAACAACATAGGACAAACACAGAACCACATGAGACTACACAGACAAAATAAAATTCCTACATAAAGTGCACATGCAAACATGTGCAAAACGTACGGGACAGTACAATAATTACTAAAGGAACAGGACAATAGCCACAGTAAGAGACAGTGCAGCGCCGACAAGATGACACTTTCTAAAAATTCCAAATGTAAACATAACAGTTGACCAAACATTGTAGGTAAAAACAAGCAACGGGTACTTTATCCATATTTATATATATATATATATAAAAAAAAAACTTTACTACTTTATGTACACTTTTAATAAATAATCAGTACATAATAAAAATGTGTGATTGTGTGTTTGCACGTGTCTCTCTTCTGTGTTTTACAGACCAGTGGGGTTCTCGGTCTCCCTCACCTTCTCGCTCACGTTCTCGCTCACGTTCTCGCTCACGTTCTCGCTCACCTTCTCCTATCCGCTCATCCACTCAGGAAAATGAGCTCAAGAGTTCCGCCCAGGAGGCGCTGAATTCCATTGATTCCAAACACCAGCTGCAGGGTTCAAGGGAACGAGCGGGCCGGGGCGAACACGTCTTCAACAACGGACTCCTGGATTTTCACCGCAGCGTTCTGCAGGACGTGCTAAGAGAACTGGAGGTCAACAAGCAAAACCTGCTGGAGAATCTGCTGCAGGACATCAGCGCCTCACTCTCCCAATACGACTGCAACGCCATCAGCAGTATGGTGGTCCACTTCAGGTCAGTGTGTGTTTCTGTGTGTGTTTAATGTCCACAAGTGGGATGAGAACTATAGTTCTGTAATGTGCACTCATCTGAGTGTGTGTGTGTGTGTGTGTGTGTGTGTGTGTGTGTGTGTAGTTGGGATGAGTTCTATTTGGATTATAACGCAGAGGTGTTCGGTGTGTTTGTGCGGGAGCTCCGGGAAGCGATTGTGGCATACGTCGTGGCTTCTACGTCTGTCTGCCATAGCGAAAACCACGCACTCTACAGGCTGACTAAGCGCGTGCAGTCCATTGCTGAGCAGATGGTGGCGCATCAGGTGTATGTGGACCCACTGGCCCGCGATCGCTGGCTGAATCGGAACCCCAAACACACTCAGGTGTACTATCAGGTCAAAGATGCAGTGGACAGAATGTTCCTTAACATCTTGAAGGACTTCAAAAAGGTGTCCGAGAAGATCAAGCACTTTCGCAGGACAAATAACTGGAACTGGCCATAATGGTCACAGAGAAGGGTTACGCACACACACACACACACACATAAACACACAAACGCATAGCCTACACATAAAAACAAACATAAAACCTTGTTATGGTTTATGATGATTTATGCCAGCATGCTCCCTTTAAGAGCACATGTCGTCAACCATGGTTTCTCGATGTGCTTTGTAATATTCATTCAAGATTTCTGATCACCGTTATTGATCCTCTGACTTTCTATCCTCTGTACTCTGTCCTCAGTTGTTTAAAATGGATGTGTATGTATCTTGTGTTTTATAATTTTTATGTAAAGCACTTTGAGTGATCATTGTGTATGAAATGTGCTATATAAATAAACTTGCTTGCCTTATGAATAAAATAGCTTTATGACTGTCTGATTATATGACATAGATACATGTCATTAAGATTAAGATTGAACTTTATTGTCATTGTGCAGGTACAGAGCCAATGAAATGCAGTTGTTTTTGCATATCCCAACTAAACTGGGGTCAAAGTGCAGGGTCAGCCATGAAACAGCACCCCTGGAGCAAATAGGGTCAAGGGCCTTGCTCAAGGGCCCAACAGTGGTATCTTGGCAGTGCTGGGGCTTGAACCCCCGACCTTTCGGTCAGTAACCCAGAGCCACCACTGCGAGGTTGAGTTTGCCAAGCAGCAAGCACCTCGCAATGTTTTATTTTTTTATGTAAAGTGTGTGAGATCTGTTAGTTTAACACAAGGATGTAATCACATTCAGGATTGGGGGGCCAAATGTAATAATTTAATAATCAACCACGGAAAACCCCCATATCAGTAGACATCTATTATGAATATTTGGGGGACATTTCACTATGAGTACTATGAGTTCCCAGATGATGCACTTCTTCAACTGTCAAAATAAAGTGTGGAATGTTGGACACTTCATGCACTAAGTCAGGGTCGACACTAGCTATAGGACAACTAGGCAATTTCCTAAGGCATCCGCAATGTCGACTCGGGGCCTCCAAAAGACATGTGAACTTGGTAATTAGCCAGGGGAGTGCAAGAGGAGTGACATTTTTAGCGTTTGGAAAAACACACAAATGTCGCCTATTATCAGAGCTGCCAAAAATAACATGTAAATGAGTTTGATATCTACTTCACTATCTGGAAAGCTCCATTGCTCAAACTTTAGCGCATGGTACTGGACATCTTTTCAACGTCAAGGTAATGTTCCCACTGTGCTGCACGTGCGGCCGCATTCAAGAGGAGTGGACCACAATGTTATCCACTGCACACACGAAAACAAGCAGAAGAGGCGATCAAATAAAAATCTACATATAATTCTGTTTGCCCGCAATTCTGTGAGTATCTATGCTTGACTTGCATCTAAAATGTGCATAAAGATGTTGAGCTTTTGACACAGAAACACTTTACTCCGCATGTTTCTTATGGCACTTATCCACTGCACGTTACAGTTCTACTCAACTCGACTCGCTTTACTTTTCTGAGCTTGCTTTTCCACTGCAGATTAGTGCCGCCTCAACGTGGGTGGAATTATAGGCTGATCGCCATAGTTGCGCCGCCTCTGTTGCCGTGACATCATCTTAAATGCGACACAAAACAATAACACAATCGCTAGCTGTTTGCTACTAGCTCCTTGTGCTGCATAAAGTAGTTGTTGCAATGTGATTTTACACAAGTGTAACAGTTAAATTGGCCTGGTTGTTTTAGAAGCTTTCCAGTAGCTGGTCAACTAAATAAAGTGAAGCTATCAAGCAGAGTATAGAGTTAATGTAACAAAACGTACCATCCTCCATCGTGGATCAACGCTATGGCTGCGTCCAGGGCACTCTCCCTCCCATTGCTCGCCAGTTCAGATTGCGTCCATTTAGTCGAACAACTTCCACTTTTCCTTGATGTTTCTGTAGTCACTTTTAATTTTTTTTTTACTTTTCCCTACACTGTTGGTACAGCTGAGACACTTCCTGAAAGGCTTTTTCGTTTCGTTTGTTGCTGACGCGAGGAACGTCTGCACCACGTTTATTGACCACAGCGTGGTTTTGTGCACATTCATTTCTTTTTGCAATTCGAAAGTCACGTGAACAAATGATACTGCTATCGCTGTTGCTAATTTTAAAACTAGCGGCTTGATGTCACGTGTCGGTAATCCAGTGATGTTGGTAGTGACAATTCTCTCCGACCAATCAGTGATCTGCAGGATTTTGACATCACATTTAGTATCGGCTCGCTTGGAACCTCGACCGAGGTAGTACTAAAAAAAAGTACTAGGTACTATCCACAGTGGAGAACCCCCCAAAAAGCGAGCAGAGTCGAGTCGAGTTGTACCGTGCAGTGGAAAAGCCCCATAAGAGAAATGCAATGCAATGCATTCTTCTAAAAGGCCGTTAATGGTTGATGGATAAGGGGTTTTCAGTGGTCTATATTCTTAAACCAGCACAATTAATTTTTTTTTTAAATATTTATTATATTAGAAATAAGAAAATGCATATTCTTTGATATGTTGGCTTTTTAGAAATGGCTTTAATGTATCCTAACTTGAATATTAAACGTATGTCATTATATCAAAATGTGTTATGGATATGGGATTGATTATTTTGCAGTCCATTACATTTTAGTTGATCTACTTGTAAACAGTCTCAGACAGCATGAGCATGGAATAACAACACCATTCACAGCAAGCATAATAGCAGCAACAATAGCAAAAGCTGGCTGCAAATCTATTCTGATTGCAACAGTAATTAATCAAAATATGTTTTCTTAAAAAATGTATAAATAAATTGGAACATAAAGCAAAAAAAAAACTATTCCACCAGCATTTTTTTTCTAGCCAATATGCATCACTTATATAGACAGGCACCATTCAGTCTGCACAGGCCCTGGTCTGTGATAACCCCATGTTTATGACACGTGTGTCATTGTAAAAACATGGTATTTTTTTAAGTACCTTGGAGTATCATGACAGTATCATGAAATATGAACATGATCAATCATTCAGTACGGAAATGCGGTAGCAATCGAGTATTATTCTTCTCATAAACTTACAACACAATACGTGGAGTGGATTTTTTATCTGACCTGTTTCTCGTCTGAGGAAACGTCACTTCGATGTGCCTGGGGAAATTCAAAACTGCATTTTTTGATTCCTTGACGGGCACTCCTGCGGGAAGGGACGCCACTCGAAAGTGAGAAAATGAATCTTTTCACGCAGGGCCCCAAGACTGTTAGAGAAGGAAGGGTACATTCCTGAAGTAATGTCATTTTACCTTCAGAGTACCCACTTCAAGCGGTCTGCAGTGATTGGACTCCACCCTGACCTGCGGTAGCACATGCTCTTAAAGGCACCTCCACTTAATTTTCTTTAATACACCCTGATTTACAAAGATATTTCATAATAACACATTATTACTGTTATTGTGAGATTATGAAGAGATAATTTTTTTTGTAACTATTTTAATTTAATTATTAAAATGTCTCTCCTTATTCTGGATGACCAAAAGGGCACCTTTAGATTTGTGAATGAAAGGGCAAGGGCTTGTGCCCCTGCTTCCCCCATTTTGTGCACGTCAGTGGGCCTCATAATGTCCAGAACCACCCCCGCACTCAGCGCTTGTGGAAAGGGAAGGAAGAACCTGGCTGTGTCGCTGGTCTGACAGAACAATTGTAAATAATGGAGAATGTGGCAAAAAGCTAAACTTCAATGAAGACAGCACAAATGTGAGTTGAATGCTTTACCATCTTCATATAAGTGAATATGTTCATTATTAAAGATGCAAGTGTTAAACTGAGTGGCAATACATCAAGCATGTCACTTTCATCAGCTGTTAAAAAGTGAACGCTTCAGTGTAGTAAAAACATTAGGCTTTCCATTTGTGACATACTACAATACTACACACTGTAAAAAAATTATTGTGTGTTTACAGTCAATTCCTGGCTATTTATTGGACTTCTTAGGACAGCTTCTCCACCTTTGGCCCCCACTTGATACCAGCATCTCTCCTGTGGCTCCAAGTAGCTGTAGCATGCGCAGTGTCCACACACCGGGCAACGGCTTCAACTGGCAAGCAAAACCATGTGAGAGTAGCTGTGGATAGCTAACAGGTCTCACACCTTCATTGAAATAGGTTTTCTTACCCTAAGCAAGGACGGACTGGGACACAATTTCAGGCCGGGAAATCCTACACCCATCCAGGCCATCCTATGTACCCAAATAAAATTTAGAAACACGGACAACCTTGTTTTTTTCCCCCCTAAATTACATTTATTTCACATTATGACCATAACATAAAAACATAAACAACCAACCTAGAAGTAAAGCAGTCCTAATATCAAATGGGTCTGCACATAACATACATACAAGCATTTACTCTAGAAGTCCAAAGCTGTTTCTACCTCTCTACTTCTCACTCATAAGTGTATATAAAAAAAGGAAATTTGTATTACCTTATTAAATGTATGCATCATCTTTCATGTCAAATTCTTACATTTGATCAATAAATTCAGTTATAATAATAATAAGACACTATAGGGCTATTACCCATCAAAGAAAAAAATGTGCACTGCAATTACAACTGCAATAAATAATGTTATGAGATTGATGTTTTAAATAAATGTTTGAATATAAAAAAAATGCAATACTTAAACATTAAACTAAAGGTGGCGGCAAGTGACCGTCTTAATTAGTGAGTCATTCATACAAAAGATTCGTTCAAAAAGCTGAATCATTCAGTAACAAAACACCGCGCTGCTGTAGCTTTCCTTTGGAACTATTTTAGTCGGTGAAATAGAACAAAAACAGTTTTGTGTTGGTTTGTGTCTAAAATGTAAGTAACTTAATAATAAATATTAACTACGCTACTTGTTTATTGAACAATAAATTCAATGTAACATTTTCAGTCGTGAAAATATTCAGCAAAACAGCTCCCTTATTTGTGTTAAATTAAATCATATGTTATAAATAAAAAAAAAACACAGTTAGAATTTTTACCTCAGTACATTTCTTCTGTGATTTTCCTGTGTGCACTCATTTATTTTGATTTCTCCACGAATGTAACGTTAGACGGGCGCTACCGCTTACATTTGCTAGCAGTTCAATACAGAGTTAACGAAGAAAAAAGTACAGTATTTACAGATGAAACTGACCTGCACTTGAAGCCCTGAACAGGTCAGAAATTTTGCTGCTTCTTCTTGGAGTGCTTTCTTTTTTTTTTGTCCTTTCCCTCTCTGCTTCACCTGGCCGTTTTCTCTCCATCATCGGGTGTTGCTCGCATTTTCTGTTTAACCGTTTGTCTGAGGCGTAAAGTCGAATCGTAGCCTTGCCAGTCAAGACTAACAGATTCATGATTTTATTTTTTTTGATTGTTACTAATATTAATAATAATTTTATTGAATGACGAGTTCAAAAATGATCACAGGTAAATGGACAGGGCAGACTGCATGGTGGAACCAACAGTTGGTCAACGGGCAGAAAGGCGGACCCAGCAAAGCATTGTGGAGCACTCTGAGCACGGCAAGACAGGTAGTACACCCTGGTCATCCACTGCATGCGGCTCCTTCTCCAGTCAGATTACTTCCAGCCACTGGGTCTAGAGGAACTCATACGAGACCCACTAGTTTTTACTAGTGCAAGCCTAAATACTGATTTCAAAAAACAGCATTTCCACTAGTAGTAATTCCATTGCTGATATCAAGAATTAACATTTTAACTTTCACATTTGAGGTATGACTGTGTGTAATTTATGTTGTAGAACAAAACATCCATGGATCGTCAAGTAAAGTTTACCACAGATCTTATTTCTCCCATAAGTTCAAAAACCCCATTATATACACCCATAGGAAAATTCAGAGGGAACCCATGGCAAATTCTCTTCTGGGTTTAAGAGCTGAACAGCTCTATCGATGACGGGAGAGTCGAATCACTCTGAAATGTTTTCTCCAGCACATCCCAAAGACTTTCAATGGGGTTAAGGTCAGGACTCTGTGGTGTGAAAATGATTCCTCATGCTCCTTGAGCCACTCTTTCACAATTTGAGTTCAACGAATCTTGACATTGTCACTCTGGAAGATGCCTGAGCTATCAGGGAAGACAAAATCCATTTATGGGATAACCTGATCATTCAGTGCATTCAGGTAGTCAGCTGACCTCATTTTATTGCTGCATAACATTGCTGACCTAGACCTGTCCAACTGAAGCAACCCCAGGACCCCAGTGGGCACTATGCATGATGGGTGCATTGCTCATGCACTTCCCATCAAACTCTGACGTCTTAATCTGAACTCATCAAACCACATTATCTTTTTCTAGTGCTCCACAGTTCAATCTTTATGCTCCCTAGCAAATTTAAGTAGTTTTTCCCAATTAGCCTCACTAACAAATAGCTGTCTTGTGGCCACACAGATGTTTAGTCTCAATCCTGTAAGTTCTTGTCGCATTGTACATGTGGAAATGCTCTTATTTATGTAAACGCTCTACTGTCAATTTTTTATGATGTGACTTCAAGCAATTTAGTGCTCTCCGATCACGATCATTCAAGAATTTTTCAATTTACATTTCTTCGGCGTAGCCGACGGTTCACCACTATTCTTCCAGGTTTTAATAATGCGTTGGACAGTTCTTATCCCAATCCCAGTGATTTCAGCAGTCTCCTCAGTTTTTTTTCTTTACCAATAATTTACCCCTTCTGAAACACAGTAACATCTTTTCCACAACCATGGAATACATCTTCCGACATAGTTGTTTAAGAAATGAGAAGCTACACACTGCATCAGTTAGGATTTCAATAATTGTTGCAACCAATAAATTTTCCAATCTTAAGTATGTGCTTATTTAAATCCAAACGGTAACAATTTTTTGTCCAGGCAGTGTATGTCAATAGTTACATCTCGGATGCCAGTAGGAGTCTTTGAGAGGTTTATGATTTAGAATTTTGGTAAATTTGGTCTTTATAAGATGTTTAGCAGATATAAATTAGTTTGTGATGCTTTCCAGATTAAAATAACTAAAACAAACATCTCGGAGATGTATGTGTGGAGAAGGGTGTGTAGTCAATCCTAAAATCAAGATGATGCAGGCAGTGGTCAAATGTCGTTATATTGCTTAATACTCGAGTTTTACAAATGTACATATCTTCTGACCTCCTCACAGTTGCACACACACTTTTAATGTGCACATGCACTGTTCGTCTCTTGTTGTTTATCGACAATCCCATCTCCTCCTATTGCTTCTTTGTAACAGCAACGGCTCATCGGTGAGTGTTGCCACTTTGTGAACTCACATGCTGAATGGTAGGCTAAAACTTGTCTTTATATATGTGAAATGCAACATTTTTAAAAATGTCTTTAGGCATAATGTGTAGAGACATTACATGTTAAGATGAATTATGTGTAAAGACAACAAAACGTGTGTATGCGTTATAGTCTAAACGCTATAAACAAACCATTTAATTTCCAAGTAATTTCACGTAGATGCATATTTACTGACAATTCGAATTTCAAATTAAAAGTCATATCCACATGGAAACCTAGCAAACTGAAAGGGATTCAACGAACAAGTCTAGAATTAATTGCTTTAAGAGTGCTATTTATTTGATTACAACATACTATTAATGATGGGCAATTTGCATTGGAATCATATTGATTCCAATGCATTGAATCATTGTAGCTGCGTTTGACTGGAGTCTTCTCATAGCATAACACGCCTGTGACCAGCAGATGTCACTAGCGTGCGCTGTTTCGAGAGCTTCATAACAGTGAATCGTTTTGCAACCCAATTTGTTTATGATTCAAAGTTTCAGAAAACGTAGTTTCTCCAATCACTAGCCTACATATTATATCATTTCACTGTTCCTTGAATTGAAAGCAATGCAGTACCACCACCTTGTTAGCTATTAGCATAATCTCACTAAAAAAGACAAACGAGAGAAACAATGTATTACAATGTATTGATTATAAAAATGCCTTGATTAAAATAATTGAAAGTTAAATGCCCAGCGTTAAAATGCGGTTTGTAATAAAATAAAAAGAAACATTGCTAAAAATTAAACATGAGGATTAAATGTATATAGACTGCAAATTAAAATCCAAACTCTTGAAACTAACGACAGTGTTGACAAATTTGCATGAGCTCTCAGTTTGTAAGACGGTTACCAACCAATTGGCCATATTGCTAAGGTGGGTAGAGTCACATTGGGTTACCCTCCTCATGGTCGCAACATGGTTCTCGTTCTCAATAGGGCGTGTGGTGAGTTGTGCGTGAATGCCGCGGAGAATAGCGTGGAGCGCTCAACAAGCCATGTGATAAGATGCACGGATTGACTGTCTCAGACATGGAGGCAACTGAGATTTGTCCTCCGCCACCCAGATTGAGGCAAACCACTATGCCACCATGAGGACTTACAGTGCATTGGAATTGGGCATGCCAGATTGGGGAGAAAAAGGGGAATTATAATAATAGACAAAAAAATTATAAAACTAAACCTAATCCCTTCCCTCTTTCCTTTTCTCCCATTTCCTCCTTTCCCACCTGTCCTTTACCTCGTCCTTTCCATTTCTGAATTTTTGCAAACACATTGTGGGTACTGATGCGTGTCACTTTGTTCTTTTGTGGAGTTATGCAATTTTATTTATTTTTATTAGACCACTCTCTATAGATTTTCATAGATCATCCTCCAGTAGGAGGGGTCCGCCACCCCCAGAAACACTAGCCAACACACAGAACTGTGTTTCTCAAATCTAAAGGCAGGTGATCTTTAAATGGAGACCATAAAGTACTGAACGTTACCCCTATGCAGCGTGTCCATTCTCTGATGGGGGAGCACAGCAAAAATCTATTAAGAATGCATTTCCTTGCCACAAGCTGTAATTTATTTAACAGTTTTTGACCTGATAAGTCCAGTGACAGTGTTACTGCCTGCGTTTTGGAGGGGAGGCACAATAAAATGAGACTAGGATCCCTTTTCAGCTTTATCTGGAGAATGGTGCTGATTTCACAAGCGATACAATTCCAGAATCTGGAGATGTATTTATACTTCCAGAAACAGTGAAGTTAAGTCCCTAAATCTGCATGGCATTTCACGTAGAGAGACAAATATTAGGATCAATTTGAATCATTATATCTGCCGTTAATGTAGCCTATGTACTATCTTGTATCGGGTCTCTCTGATATGGACCCTCACACATTTAGTGGCCTTATGCCAGTCATCATCTTTATATACGGAACATAAAACTTTCTCATTTTCCTACCAAAAAGCAAGAGGAAGCACTTGTCAGCGCTGCAAATCTTTTTTTCAATGCCTGGATGATGTAGCCAAATGTAGTTTCCACAGTTTATTCAAATCAGTTGACACCTTAATCCCAAGATAGAGAAATCCTGAGCTGGTCCTTTTAAAGGGGAAGTTTTTCAGAGAGTCTGTATTATAATTGCCTAGTGGTAGGCTTCCAATTTACTGAAGTTAATTTTGTAATGTGAAACCCCCTATTGAGATCCCTCTTATGCCTTCATTTTGTCTAATATCCTCAGCTACTAGGGCCAGTGCAAACAGAAGTGGGCTAAGTGGACAACCCTGTCTGGTGCCTCTAGCTACTGGAAAAGGATCTGTTAGCTGTTAGTAATGACACAGGATGAAAGGGAATGATAAATAATTTGGATCCATTTCCAAAAATCACCTTCTATACCAAATCTCTGCAAAACCTCAAACAGGTGGGGTACCTGTTACATTCTGCTTGCGATCACTACATTGAAACGGCTCTGCATTTACATTGTTCTTGCGCATAGTACTTCAGTAGTTTGCAAGTTAATACAATCCTGCGTTGAGGATAGTGCAAACGTGTGTGGCTTGCTGTCCTGGGCGAAAGGGGCTTTAGGCTGCTAGTGGAGGAAGCCTCGTGCTATGGTCCGCTCGGGGGATAGGAAACTTTGAGATGTAGGATAGGTAGAGATGAAGAATGAAAATAGGCTGAAGCACAGAAGAGACAGTGGCAGTTGCGGCTGCATGGAAATGAGCTCTTGCAAGAGCTGAGAAGTGCTGGAGGGATCATTATGCCTGAACACAGGGGGCCACACCTGCAGTAGAGCAGAGTCGCCGCAGATGAAGGCGTGAATGCTAGCCGCCCAGAGCGACCTTAAATCTCCCTCCAGGCTTGGTGGTTTGACGAATGGTGCAGTGAACAGCCGAACCCTGAAGGAAAGGGATCGGTGGCCGCTCAAGCAAGCATTGACCAGGGGAGTCCCCTCGAGCTTCAAAC
This sequence comes from Xyrauchen texanus, assembly GCF_025860055.1. Taxonomy (NCBI): domain Eukaryota; kingdom Metazoa; phylum Chordata; class Actinopteri; order Cypriniformes; family Catostomidae; genus Xyrauchen; species Xyrauchen texanus. Next base: position 4,589,653 of record NC_068294.1, on the reverse strand, counting down.
GGGAGAGCCCACGATACAAATAAAGGTGAACAGATGACCATCGGCTCATTTCTGATGCTGTGGTTGCAGCACCGTTGCTGAAGAAATGGCTTGAGTATAGTTTTTTCTGAGATGCCAGATTTGAGCAGGACAGATTTGAGGTGATTTTGGAACCAGAATCGGGAAGCTGCTTCGAGGAAGAGGGTATCTAGAGGGGGTTTGGTTTGAAATCCTCTGTAATACAGATAGTCTGCTGCAATTGTAAGGGCTGGATGGGAGTGAGAAGGTAAAAATAAATAAACTGAATGCCCTCCTTTGGATTGGTCTGTTTTGCTTTGATGTAGTATCTGATTGTATCGTTGTATAGGTTATGGAGGTCTGAAATGATGGGATAGATTTTTGAGTTGAGATTTGCCATGGTGGTGTGTTCTAAACAGTGGAGGAAGCTGAAGAAAGTGAGGATGAACATGGTGTCTGAGGTTTTTGAGGTGTTTGGAGAAATGTAGCCCTGGTGGAGAGTGTTTAGGCATTGAGTGGGCTGATCTATAGTGAGGGCAAGCACAAAGTAACTGTGCAAGCACAATGTAAATGTTCAAACTTTTCAATGTACTGCGCAAGCACAATGTAAATGTGCTAGCTTTTCAATGTATTGTGCATAATCACAATGTAAATGTGTGAGTGCTTCAATGTTGCATGCGCAAGTGCAGTATAAATGCACAAGCTTTTCAATGTAGTGTGCGCAAGCATATTGTAAATGCGCAAGCTTTTAAATTGAGTGTGCGCAAGCACAATGTAAATGCGCAAGCTTCTCAATGTAAATGCACAAGCACAATGTAAATGCACAAGCTTTTCAATGTAGTGTGTGCAAGCACAATATAAATGCACAAGCTTTTCAATGTAGTGTGTGCAAGCACTATGTAAATGTGCATGCTTTTCAATGTAGTGTGTGCAAGCACAATGTAAATGCACAAGCTTTTCAATGTAGTGTGTGCAAGCACAATATAAATGCACAAGCTTTTCAATGTAGTGTGCGCAAGCACAATATAAATGCGTATGCTTGTCAATGTAGTGTGCGCAAGCACAATATAAATGCACACACTTTTCAATGTAGTGTGTGCAAGCACTATGTAAATGTGCATGCTTTTCAATGTAGTATGCACAAGCACAATGTACATGCGCAAGCTTTTTAATGTAGTGTTCGCAAACACAATGTAAATGCGCACGCTTCTCAATGTATTTCACCCTAATCGGCCTCACAGACTCTTACACATGTCATACATGCAACCTTTAAGCACAACTTTTCTCACACACTATCTCTCTCTCTCTCTCTCTCTCTCTCTCTCTCTCTCTCTCTCTCTCTCTCCACACACACAGACACACACACTCTTTCTCTCTCTCTCACAGACACACACACACACACACACACACACAGTCTCTCTCTCTCTCTCTCTCTCTCACACACACACACACACACACACACACACACACACACACACATACTCTCAATTCAATTTCAATTTAAAGTACTTTATTGGCACGATTGTTATTACATACAATATTGCCAAAGCATTAATACAATCTATCTCTCTCAAATTCAAATGAGCTTTACTGGCATGACTGTATACAGTGTACAATGTTGCCAAAGCATTGAGTAATAAACACATTACAAACATAAAAACAACAACAACAAAAAACATGTATATACAATAAATGAATAATAATGATAATAAAATACAAATGACAAAGTTAAATACAGAGAGCAAATTGCTCTCTCTCTCTCTCTCTCAATTCAATTTAAAGTACTTTAATGGCATGATTGTGTTTACATACAATATTGCATAAGCACCAATACACAAAACCGATAATGACAAGACAAATAATTATAATAAAACAGTAACAATTAACATTTAAAAAAATAAGTAAAATAAGGTGCCAGGTAATGAATAAAATAAAATAAAAACGATAAACAATATAAAATAAAATATGCATTTAACAAGATATTATGAACATAAACAATACTGTGACTGAAGTACATTAAGGCAGTGATTGTTTCTGAGGGTGTGCACTTCAAAAATGAATTTAGCTGCCACTGATGCATGATTGTCCTCCCCCAGTAACAATAGGTTACTCACGTAACCCCAGTTCTCTGAAACATCGAGTGGAGAGATCCACCTATGGGAAGGGCATCCGTACCTGACCTCTGCAGAAGCATCCAATTGCACCAAGTCTGGCTAGACAGACAGAAGCGCGTGTCCTATGCTCGGTAAGGTCCCGCCCCTTACCTAAGGGCATATAACAATCTGCACGCTGCTGCTCCTCAGTAAGAATATTCAGCTTCTCGTGCAGCAAGCGGGGCAAGCTTAGTGGATCTCTCCACTCGATGTTTCAGAGAACCGGGTTACGTGAGTAACCTATTGTTCTCTTTCATCATCTCGTGTTCGAGATCCACCTATGGGAGACATGGACAGCTCCCGATTGCCCAATACACTCACAGTGAGGTCCTGCAAGCCAGAAAAGGGAACGGTCGCCCCAAGGAGGCGGTGCTTGACACGTCCCGTAATTACACACATGGCAACCCTGAAGCACACAAGTGAGAACTGTGTACTGGCAGAGCTGAAGAAACATGTTAGTGGCACAAACATAAATATCAGCCCAGCAGCACCCAGTAAAGACAACACCCAGCAGGAATGTTAATGCATGCTCGGTGACATGAATGTGTACAGCCAACCGGCCCATTACCCCTTTTTCCCTACTTCATATATGTATATATATATATATATATATATATATATATAAAATATATTACATATATAAAGAAAAAAGGAACCAACAGGGAGGGGCTATGAAGAACCCACCCCAGGACAGAATGAGCTACCGGGGTCCTGGTTACATCCAGTCGGTAGTAACGTACAAAAGTATGGGGAGAAGCCCAGCTGGCAGCAGAACAGATGTCCTGCAATGAAACTCCCTGAACAGAGCCCAAGAGGCGGCCATGCCCCTCGTTGAGTGGGCTCTGATGCCTTCTGGAGGCAGCACTCCTGAAGATTCATAAGCCAAAATTATAGCTTCCACAAGCCAATGTGAGAGGCGTTGCTTAGAAATGGGATTCCCGAGTGAGGAGGAGCCCAAGAGATAAAGAGCTGATTGCTCTTCCGAAAAGCACTGGTCCTATCCAAGTAAGCCCGCAGGACACGGACCGGACACAGACCATTCAGCCTCTGATCCTCTTCAGATGAAAAAGGAGGAGGGTGAAAAGCGGAAAGCTCCATTACCTCACACGAGAATGCTGGGAAGCATTTCGGCATAAAGGCCGGGTTAGGCTTAAGAAAAACCTTATCTCCACTAAGAGAGAATTTAGTGCACGAGGAATGAACAGAGAGTGCATGTAGGTCACTGACACGTTTAGCTGATGCTAAGGCCAGGAGCAACGCTGTCTTAAAAGACAGAATTTTCAGGGAAACGCCTCCCAGGGGCTCAAAAGGTGGCTGACATAAAGCCTCCAGCACCATGGAGAGGTCCCATTCAGGGACAGTCCTTCTAGTAACTGGGAGAGAACGGCGGGCACCCTTCATAAATCTACGAATGAGGGGGTGCTGCCCTGCCGTTAAGCCATCAAACCCAACATGACAAGCGGAAATAGCTGCCAGGTAGACCTTAATAGTGGAAAAAGTCCTGCCTTTATCCATAAGGTCTTGTAAAAAACATAAAATATCAGAGACTGAACACTGATATGATGTTGAACCACGCTCATCACACCACCCTTCAAACACTTACCACTTACAGTCATATAGGGACCTTGTGGAGGAAGCCCTAGCGTTCTGTATAGTTGCAACCACCCGTGGGGGGAGCCCCATCGAGCTTAAGTTTGTCCTCTCACGGGCCAAGCCCACAGAGCCACCCTGTCCGGGTGTGGGTGATATATTTCCCCGTTCGCCTGAGACAGCAGGTCTGTGCGAAGAGGGAGGGGCCACGGTTGGGCATGCAGAAGAGGAATTATCTCTGCCAACCATGGTGCCTTGGGCCACCTGGGTGCTATCAAAATTAGGGACAGGCCCTGCTCTCTCACCCTGGCCAGGGTAGGAATTAACAGGCACAGGGGGAAACGCGTAGAGCAGCACTTTGGGCCACGGGTGGGCAAGTGCGTCCACGCCGAGGGGCGTCCTCGTCCTTTAGCGAGAAGAACATAGGACAGTGGGAGTTTTCGCGCAGGCGAAGAGATCTACGTTCGCCTTCCCGAATTTCTCCCACAACATGCCCACTATCTGGGGGTGGAGTCGCCAGTCTCCGTGAGAGCGGGTTCCCCCTCGACAGAAGGTCCGCGCCCCTGTTCAGGACACCTGGAACATGGGTTGCGCGTAACGACAGGAAGTGCCGCCTGCTCCACACCAAAAGCCTGTGAGCTAGGGCATGAAGCTTGGGCGAGCGCATGCCGCCCTGGCGATTGATGTGAGCCACTGCAGTGGTATTGTCGCAGCGAACGAGCACATGATGCCCCTGCAGACGGGGAAGAAAATGATTCAGAGCTTTCCATACGGTCATGAGCTCCAGATAATTTATGTGGGCTGAACAAAGTTCGCTCGGCCACGAACCGTTCACCGTCCTGCCCTCCTGAGTGGCTCCCCAGCCTGTTAAGGACGCGTCTGTCGTTACCACTTTTCGCAACATAACAGCCCCGAGAGGGGTCCCATGTGCGTACATGTCTGCACTCCTCCAGTGGCGCAAGGCTGCTGTGCACGAGCGCGTCACTGTGACAGAGCGGCAGAGGTCGCGTAATGGGCTGAAGTGGAGGGATAAAACCCACTTCATGAATGCCCTCATACGCAGAAGGCCCAAAGGCAAAACTTGAATAGCTGATGCCATAAGACCCTGTAATCTGAGACACTTGCGATATGGCACATTCGTCCCCTCCTTGAATTGTGATAGACAATTCATTAGAGAGCGAACGCGTTCTTGTGAAAGGCGCGCGCGCATTGAGATTGAATTCAGCTCCAGACCCAGGAATATAACACGTGAGCACACGGCGAGTGTCTTGCACCACCTCTTCCCTGGAATTGGCTATGATTAACCAATCGTCTATGTATGTTAGGATCCTGAGACCCGTTATTCTCAGCGGCGCTAAGCCCGCTTCCGCACATAGACAGAACACCCTCGGACTCAGCGAGAGGCCGAAAGGGAGGACTGTGAATTCGTAGCATATGCCCTGATAGGCAAAGCGAAGAAATTTCCTGTGCGGGGCGTACATATTGATGTGGAAAAAGGCATCTTTCAGATCGACTGATGTGAACCAGTCGTTCTGATGAATTGAGCCGCGAGTGTGCCGTGTGTTAACATTCTGAAATTGTATTTCCTCAAATGTTTGTTTAACACTCTGAGATCCATAATAGGACGGAGAGAGCCGTCCTTCTTTGGAACTAGGAAATAACGGGAGTAAAACCCCTGATTGCATTGATCTCGGGGTACTACTTGAATCGCCCCCTTCACGAGGAGGGAGGAAATTTCTTCTTTCAGAATGTGTGCAGCTCTTTTCTGTGTGAGAAAAGATAACGCCGCCGAAAGGTGGAGGTCTCCTGGCAAACTGGAGCCTGTACCCTTTCGTTATGGTTCGAATCACCCACTCGGGAGCCGACACAGCCTGCCAAGCTGTTGTGTGGCTCGCAAGTGAGCCCACCTGAGCCGGGGAAGCGCTTATTGCTGCGTTTATGCCCGAGTTGCTCATTTGAAATACAATGGCGCCATCTAGTGGACAACATAGGGGCGACATAAGGGGTTGTGGAGAGATGTTCTCTCTCTGTGCTGGATTTTTGTGATTTTTTGTGTTCTTTTTCTTTTTTGAAACACTTGGGCGAAGCCTTTATTGAGTGTGTGGGAGAGATGTAATAGGGGCTGTGTGGTGACACTGCTCTCATACTGTTTCTCACTGTAAACACTTCCAGCACATGGAAGTTCCCTGATATGGGCTGAACAGGGGAACACACATGGTTCTGAACCGAACACACAGGGTGGGCACCCACTGGTAGGGGGGCTGACCCCACCGAGTGAAACCCTCCTTTTCTTGAGAACTTGGAGGGTCGAACAAGAGTCCGGGGGCTGGTGGCCCGAGAACGTGGACTCAAAGCCCCTGAGGCCATGGATCAGGCCGGCCGCTTCCGTTTAGAATCGGAGGGGGTAGAGTGGGGGGTTTCTTGGCGCAGCAGCGTGAAAGACATTCTACCCCAAGGCTTAGCAGAAGGCGGGTTACCCTGCTGATGAGGTGGCTTATTCCGAGGCTTTGCCTTACCGGGGTAATGGAAAGGACGCCCGAAGCAGGAGGGTTGGGTGGTCGCGTGGTGGTGCCTGGCGCGGTGCCGCTCTCCTCGGGAGGCATAATTTTAGCGCTTCGTCCTCCTTCCTCTTGTCGTCGCAACGCTGTTGCATTAAAGCGACGGCAGGGCCAAATAGAGCCTGGCCAGGCTCTACAGGGGCACCCGCAATGCGCCGTTCTCACTGTCAGGAGGCCCGACAAGTTAAGCCAAAGAGCACGTTCTCCAGCCACTGAGAACGCCATAGAGCGCCACGAGGCTTGGACGGCCTGACGGGCATTACGGAGAACAAGGTCATTCACCGTAACAATCTCCTTCCACAGAGAGGGTGTGGGGGTCCCTTTTTCCAATTGTTGCCCCATATCGACCAGGAGTTCAGCCTGGTATGCAGACAGAAGAGAGGAGACATTGAGGGCTCTGACGGCCAAGGCCGAGGCTTTGTAAGAGGCCTGGTGTATAGAGGCAGAAAACCGGTCCATTTTGTTCGGGAGAACAGGTTTGGGGGGGCAAGTAGACCACCTTGAGATGGATTAAGGTGTCTGGCGACAGAGGGCTCGATGGCGGGGGTCACCCATCCCAAGGGCCGTCATGTCCTTTACTTCAAGGCCCGCGAGACCGTGTTTTAGGTCCAGCGGGTCCCCCAAAAGTACCTCATATGCTTTGCGCATGCAGGAAGGACGGGGAGAAGTTGTTTTCTCGAGCCTGGAGGGGGTCCCAGGAGTTTCCGTCATACACGTCCCTCTCTTGGTCAGTGGCACTTTGTAAAGCTGGCCATTCGATATTGAGGCGAGCGGCCGCTGCTCACAAACCTCGATGAGGACAGACTGGGTGAGGGCTGCAGGGGCGTTAGCCTGAGTCACAGAAGACGGGATGGCATCCTCGTCCTCCGAACCTTCAAGAAGGCCCGCGATCGTCGTAGTCACCAGAACCAGCCGGCTCATTGGCGAACGAGGGGTCCACTGGAGAGAATCTCCTCAGGAAATTCGGGTTGTGTTGATCAGCCCAGCTGAGCGAGGCCGCGCCCGGGAGGAAACCAGGAGCGCGTCGTCATCACCGTTACCCCCATCGGAGTCGGAGAGTTCGAGGTCGGTGCACTGGGTAGCGGCGACCTTGAGCCTCCGGCGCGGAGTTTTTAGGCAACGCCAGGCAGTGGCTACAGTTTTCCGGAAACTCTAGAGCCTCCTCCGCATGTTTGAGACCCATGCACACAACACATAAAGGATGGGAATCCTTGGCTGCGATGAGGGCACCGCACGCGGCCGGGCAGGCACGCGATAGGCTGCCCCCAGAGGAGGCCGTGAGGCTTAGAAAATGCCATAAATGTTCGAAAACTCCGAAAAATCCTTGCGTGGAGCAGGAGAGAGAAAAGGCGGGCAGCCTGGTGGTAGTTTAGAGCGAGCTTGAGCGGCTTGCAATAAACAATAAACAGCTAAGTTGGCTGAAAAAAGGTTAATCACGTCAGGCGGAGGCTGATCTGTGCGATGTATCCTCCTGTAGACGGGTGAGTGAAAAACTCTAATTTCAACCGAGCTGAGTACAAAACAGAGGTCGCGAGAAGCGAATGTCAACTGAGGAGCAGCAGCGCGTGCAGATTGTTATATGCCCTTAGGTAAGGGGCGGGACCTTACCGAGCATAGGACACGCGCTTCTGTCTGTCTAGCCAGACTTGGTGCAATTGGATGCTTCTGCAGAGGTCAGGTACGGATGCCCTTCCCATAGGTGGATCTCGAACACGAGATGATGAAAGAGAACACCTGCATTCTGTTTCTGCTGAACTGGAAAACTGTGGCATGAGGTTTGAGAATTTGTCAAAGTATTTCTCTCTCACCTCACCAGTGTCACAGTGAGCACAGACTCGTTTCTATGTTCAGACTGTGATCATCGAGTCTGTATTTGGTGAGGATGCGTCTCTGTTTTGGATCTCTTACAGTGTGGAGATATTCTGCCAGATTATACTTTCTGTTTAGGGCCCAATAACATTCCAATTTTCTTTGGACCATTGGGTTAATGAAAGAAAAACATAATATGAATTTTTGCTTTCTTTTATGATTTGGTTTATTCTGATTTGGTTTTGTTCAGCAGTGTTGGTCTGAGACTGGTGTTTGTTAGTTGTTAGTGGGGACTAAGAGGACTGGTTTTGGGTTTTAAGGGCTTCATGTTGCAGTGTTCTCGGAACTTGAATTTAGATTCCAGAAATTGAGGGATAGTTTTTCAATCCGTATAATTAGGGGGTATCTGCCCCTAATGAAGATTTTCACCAAATTGTTACAGGAATGTCTATTTGGGTAAATTTGCCCTTAATAGCATAGAATGCTCTTCTAGCTTTCTCTTTTAGTGCATTCACTGCCAGACCAAAACCCCCTGAAGCACTGATTTTTAGAGCGAGGTAGTCGTAGTGTCGGGTGTGTTCTATTGCAGTGTTCCCCAGAGTGAATGTGTATCTGGTGTCCTGTAATCTGGCTTTTTTCTGGAAAATCATAATTTTAGTTTTTTTCAGATTGACTGTCAGGGTCCAGTTCTGACAGTAGTTCTCCAGCAGGTCCAGGTGCTGCTGTAGCCCTTGTGTAGTAGCTGACAGCAGCACCAGATCATTTGCATAGAAAAGAAATGTAACTTCAGAATGATTTAGAGTAAGTTGCAGATTGTTCCAGTAGCACTGCTAATTCATTTATGTAAGTTGAACAGAGCTGGTCTCAAACTGCAGCCCTGTCTCACTCCTCACCCTTGAGTGAAGAATTCTGTTCTTTTATTGCCAATTTTAACTGCGCACTTGTTGTCCGAATACATAGACTTGATAGTATCGTACATTTTACCCCCATTGCTGGATTGCTGAATTTTATAATATAGACCATCATGGCAGATTTTTTAAAATCAACAAAACATGCATAAATTTTGCCTTTGCTTTTTTGATGAACGTGCTGGTTGACTATCGTGTGTCACGTGTGAATGTGGTCGGTGTGTGGTGGTTTGGTAGGAATCCAATCTGACTCTTACTCAAGACATTGTGCTTGGTAAAGAAGGCCTGTGTCCAGGTGTTCAGGATACAACAGAAAGTCTTCCTCAGATTGCTGCTCACACAAATGCCTCGGTTGATATTGGGGTCGAATTTGTCTCCACTCTTATATAATGGTATATTAAGGTGTATTAAACCCATACTCCAGGTATCAGGAAAATAGCCAGGTTGCAGAACCAGATTTAACAGTTTTAAGAAGGCCTCCTGCATTACTGTGCTTCACTATTTTAATGTTGTCTAAACCACATGCCTTTCTGGATTTTAGTTTCTTAAGTGCATCTGTCAATTCTTCTCTGCTAATCTGGTAGTCTAAATTGTTTTGGTTATTTATTTATTGTATATTCCAATTTACTCATCTTATTTTGCATGTTTTTCTGGTCAGGTGTGAGATTTTGGGGTTTTTAAAATAGCCTTTCCACAATTCTTAGTTTTGTATGGCTATGTCCTGGCTGTGTTTATTCAGACTGTTCCATTTTTACCAGAACTGATTATTATTAATAGAGTCTTCGGTTTCATTAAGAGTGTGGTTTAGGTGTTGTTGCTTTTTGTGGTGTATTGTATTTTTATAATTCCTGAGTGCTTCACAATCATTTTGTCTGGTTTCAACTTTCTGTGGCTCTCTGTGTTTTTGGTAAGACAGCTGTCTGGGTAGTTTTCTTTTAATTTTACATACTTTAAAAACTGGGGATGAAATCTGGTTTGATAGTTATTTTTCTTGTTTGTGTGGAGTAGGTTTGCTTTGAGCACTTTTGATAAATATTATATAAATAATGTATTTGTTGTCCTGCGGAATTTACTGATAATCTTTTGATACGGTTGGACATTTCTAATTGCACTAAGGAATTCAGACACATATTTTGGGGACCATTTGTATGTTGGGTTTAGTTTGAACAGGTTGCTGGGCCCTTGGTCTGTAGTTCTATTTGTTGGATTTTCTTTAGGAACACATTAATTTGACAGTGGTCTGATAAGCAGGTCTGACTGTGAATCCACGTATGTAGGAGGGGTCCATGCCTGTAATGGCATAGTCGACAACACTAGTCCCAAGTGCTGAGCAGTATGGAAATCGACCTAAAGAGTCCCCTCGGTTCCTACCATTAAGCATATTCAGACAGAGGTTGATGTTGAACTTTGGCGTAATGTCCAGATACAGTTGTCTCGTGGCTCTATTTCCAACCATTTTTAGGTCTTTAACATTGGAGCAGAGTGAGGAGTGGTAGGCATTTGGGTACTATGTATAAAAGAGCAGGTCTGTTTTTACTCTTCTGTCATTTATTCACTGAAATCTGCTTTGAGAATTTCTGGAAATTACTGTATCTGATCTGGTTACATAGGTCCCACCCCTCTGATGAGGCACATCCGTCCATTGTCACATGTATTGCTTTAGGTCTTTGAAATTTAGATAGGTGTGAGTCTATCCAGACATCAGAGTTTGTGATTGGATTAGCCATTCTCAGACTATTGGCCTCTCAGTGTGCCATTCTTTGTTCGGCTTAGACTCTTTCCACTTTGCACCTCCAGAAAAACTTTTTTGGGTTGTTGTTACGCCCTCTAGGCGTATGTATTTTGTTTTCTCTCTGTGTGTTTTCTGTTGCAGGAGCCTGCCCCAGCCATTTTCCTTTGTTCCAGCAATCACCGCCTGCCTTGTGTGATCAGCCAATTGCCAGTGGAGTCTTGAAATAACCTAGGTCTATAAAATCAAAGATGGCTGTGATATGAAGAGACTGTATTGCTTGTGGTTTTTATTGACAAGCCTCTCAGTCTGTTTCTGTGCTTTGTTTTCTTTCATTTCAACTTTGTAAGGTCCTTGGACCTTTCAGGTATCATGTTATATTTTTGAATTGGGAACAGGTTAGGGGCCCTGCACATGTTGCAACATGTAGACCTTAACACTGTCTAGTAACACCAGGTAAGGAGTGGATGCCACCAATTTAAAGTTTTGTTTTAGCTAGATTAGGCAGATTTATTTTGTGTTTTTGTTTTCAGTAAGTCTTTTCTGCCTTTTGGTTAGTTGTTTTTTGGTTTTCCTTGTTTCTTTTTGTTGGCAACACTCTCGTTCCCTTTTCACCATTTTTGTGTTCTTTTGTTTGATCATATGAATATAAATATGTAAATGCACTTAATTGTTCTAAGTAAAGCCTGCTTCTTGCACTTCAAGCCTTGTTGGTGGTCTGCTTGAGCTTCTGTTTATTTATATAGGGTTGTTCTAGTTGGTTCGGTTCTGGTTTATGTTGATGTCCCTTCGATACCCCTAGATTAATAGGGACGTAACAGTTGTTGAGCAGGTAGGCAGGCAGACCAAACTTTGTTTGGTTTAATTTTATGTATTAAACTTAGCTGTTTGTTTCCCTGAAGTTTCCAATATTTCAAATGTTTAAAGGTACTCACTGCACACTGATACCATCAGATTGTCCATGTAGCTTCTCTGTTGGCTGATGCTTTGTTTCAGGTGTGGTCTGTGGAGTCCTTAAAATGGTGCTACCATGAACAAGGTCTATAGGAAGGACCGAGGGGGCTGCGGGAACTGTTGCTCTTGTGCCATATCATGAACGCACACAGGAGATTAATAGTTAGAGAACAGTTTTACTAAATAATACATTCGATTTCAGTTTGTTTCTCACCAAACCTTATCGTATGCTTTCAGAACAATCATGAGTTTCATAGAATAATTTATTAGACTTCTCAATTATAGTTTTACATTCTTTTGAAGCTTGAAGAGGTGGTCACCATAAACTGCCATTGAATGACATCACCAAGCACAAATTCTTTTCACAATTTCTCCCTTTGTGAAAGAAAAAATGTCATATAGGGTTATAACAACAGAGAGGTGAATAAACAATAGGGAAGTGCAGCAAAGCCATTATTTTTATTTTTATCTCTTCCTATAACAAAATTATCTGTATCTGTCTCTGTATTCAGGTGTGGGTGGGGCTTTAACTGGAAAACCGTCAAAACTAAATGAAAGGCTTATTTTTAAATGTTACTCTTACATTTATAGTTTCTATTAAAATATGCCTTATGTATGCCTTTTCATAATAATAGTCCATCCATCCATCCATCTATCTTCAACCGCTTATCTGAAGTCGGGTCGCGGGGGCAGCTGCTCCAGCAGGGGGCCCCAAACTTCCCTATCCCGAGCCACATTAACCAGCTCTGACTGGGGGACCCCAAGACGTTCCCAGGCCAGTGTGGAGATGTAATCTCTCCACCTAATCCTGGGTCTTCCCCAAGGCCTCCTCCCAGCTGGATGTGCCTGAAACACCTCCCTAAGGAGGCGGCCAGGGGGCATCCTTACCAGATGCCCAAACCACCTCAACTGACTCCTTTTGACACAAAGGAGCAGTGGCTCTACTCCGAGCTCCTCACAGATTACTGAGCTCCTCACCCTATCTCTAAGGGAGAAGCCCGCCACCCTTCTGAGGAAGCCCATTTCGGCCATTTGTAGACCTAGTTCTTTCAGTCATGACCCAGCCTTCATGACCATACTGCCTTACAAAACAAAAAGGCAGTAACTGCATTTTTGGTCAAAAATGAGTTATTATCATTTTCATGACATTCAAGGCATCCTTTGTTATGTGACGAAACATCTTATCTCAAATGTGTGTTGTTTTGGAGAAAAATGGTAGTCGTTTGTACAGTAACTGCAAAAAGCCCTAGTGAAACAAAGCATGAGTACAGTAACATCCATTCTGCACTCTGCGTAGTTACTGCCTTTTTGATTTGTAGGGCAGCATAGGTGAGGGTAGGAACAAAAATTGACCGGTAGATCGAGAGCTTTGCCTTCCGGCTCAGCTCTCTTTTTGTGACAACGGTGCGATAGAGCGAGTGCAATACTGCCCCCGCTGCCCCGATTCTCTGGCCAACCTCCCGCTCCATTGTCCCCTCACTCGTGAACAAGACCCCGAAGTACTTAAACTCCTTCAATTGGGGCAATACCTCTTTCCCTACCTGGAGTACGCACTCCATCGGTTTCCTGCTGAGAACCATGGCCTCAATAATAATAGTCGTATAATAATAATTATTATTATTTTACAATTATTATTTAATTAAATTATTATTGATTTTATTCTTACCAGATGAAGCTGAATTTGTTGACCATATTAACTGTGGAATATGTTAACTGAAGATTCTCCTGGTATTTCTGATATTAACATCAGCATGGAACAGATGTTTAGTGTCTGTTCATGTATGTATAACAACATTATTCTGGAGACAAGAGGTACAGGTTTTGTTCTAGGGATCAGATCGATCACAGACTCCGAACCAATCAGCTGTGAGACAAGTGACACCACACCACTTGAAGCTATCAGCCACACAGCCTTAGATGTAAATCAACTGCAAATAATACACATTTTTGGACAAAACATTAAAATCTCTCAATAATTCATGGTTGCTTGAAACAATTCAAACAGTGTTGCCATGTTCTATTATTATAGGCTTGTATGTATATTTTTCATATTTGAAGTTGTGATTGCTTATTAATAGTGTTTTAGCTCTATTCAGTGTTTCTGGTGATGTTTTTATAGAAAATGTTTAAATTAAAGTCATAAATATAATGATTAGTAGTCTCTTTGGTTAGGCACTTGTTAGGGGTATAACAGTTATGACCCAGACCAGATATGGAGAAAGAAAACCAGGAGTCAAGAAGTTCAATTAAAGAATCCAAAATTTACTGAAGAATAGTTTGCAGTGAAATTGGTACAGCCAGAGGCAAAGTCTCACGAGGAGATCGAAAGCAAACTCATACATTACACAAAATCTTACATCAATTATACCATTTGCAAGGAGTACATTCTATTATTTCACTCCTGATTGGCTAACAGAGCATAAAGTCACAACATATAGATAGCTATAGCACATCAACATTAATCAGCGCAATTGTCGTCCTGGCCCGAGATTTACATCTGAAGTGACCTCGCAGATGGTCTCGGGCGTCTTCGAAGTCTGCCTGCTGTGTCTCCCTGGGTTCAAAACCTGGGAAGAAGGTCAATACTGCACACACGAAACACTGACGAACGACAGTGTTTCTCTGCGCACAAGGGAACCAGAGCACACATTTATCAGGTCATTTTAACCAAAACAGTGAGATAAGAAATATTCACCCCTCAGGCAAAGGAGAGGAAAGAAATAATAAGAGAAAATTTACACTTCTACTTATTCAAGTGCTATTACATAGGATTTTAACTCATTTAATTAGTCATGGACAGGTAAAAATCAACCACAGAATACATCTGGAACATATGTTTAACATTCTCCCTGGTGTCTCATCTCAAGCTTATTCCCAAGACGACCTTCAAGTCAGCCTCCGTGCAGAACAGAGAGAGAGGCTTCAAGGAATGTGCATGAAATCAAAAATTAACTCTTAACACACATATGATTCGAAGTATATTTCAGTTATGCATAAGAAAAATAAAATTGATTATGTGATCATGCATATAGTTAATTCATCATTTTATTAAAGAAGTTAAGCAACAGAATATAGATAGATATTGATTTAAAATGATATATATATATATTGATATATCTGAAGAGACAAGGGATTTCGACCCTCACCCTTCACACTTAATCCTTGTTTAATATAAATAATTTATTTTCAAGACTGAATTCAGGAGAATGCAGTTGCTTGGCACTGACAAAGGAAGAGAATAAGCAGAGTTTGGAGTGTTACTTTTAAAATTGATTCCACTACAGATTACAGAATTCATGGTGTAAAATGTAATTTGTAACGTATAACTTTAGATTACTCTAGGTCAGTACCAATCAGAATTCTTTGGATTACTTCTTCAGCACTGGTAGATTTTTTCACTTGTTTTGACTATTAAAAACTCTGCCATTACAGTAATACAAAACACATGTTAAAAATACATGCTCTGAAAAAACAAAATATCTTAACAGAAAATTTTTACAGAAAAACAATACAAGAATTCTCATCAAGAATAAGATTTTTGGGGGCCTGGGTAGCTCAGTGAGTAAAGATGCTGATTATCACCTCTGGAGTCGCAAGTTCAAATCCAGGGTGTGCTGAGTGACTCCAGCCAGGTCTCCTAAGAAACCAAATTGGCCCGGTTGCTAGGAAGGGTAGAGTCACATGGGGTAACCGCCTTATGGTCGCTATAATATGTGGTTCTCGCTCTCGGTGGGGCGTGTGGATGCAGCGGAGAATAGCATGAAGCCTCCACATGTGATATGTCTCCGCGGTAACGTGCTCAACAAGCCACATGATAAGATGCATGGATTGACTGTCTTAGATGCGGAGGCAACTGAGATTCGTCCTCCACCACCCGGATTGAAGCGAGTCACTACACCACCACAAGGATTTATGAGTGCATTGGGAATTGGGCATTCCAAATTGGGGAGAAAAAAACAAACAAGATTTTTGCCCTAATATCAAAGATCTTACTAGAGAATTTTTTTTATCTAATGTATATTTTCTTCATAAAAATGCTGATCGTGCCTGGTTCAGGTGCATGTAAAATGGCTAGAAATGAAGTTTTAACCGTAAATTCGTGAGGAGACAGTTCATCTAATCCTATCAATCATAATTTCATAGAATATATAAACCGCTGCCTAACTTGCTCCTGCGACAATCCTTCCTGTATCCCATCTCCTACCCTTCACCTCCTTTTATTCCTAACATCCAGGTACCTCTCTCAATTAAGGCTCTATTCACTTATATATCTACTTGCTCTAAT
Organism: Xyrauchen texanus; assembly: GCF_025860055.1. Classification (NCBI taxonomy): domain Eukaryota; kingdom Metazoa; phylum Chordata; class Actinopteri; order Cypriniformes; family Catostomidae; genus Xyrauchen; species Xyrauchen texanus. Next base: position 4,573,670 of record NC_068294.1, on the reverse strand, counting down.
ACGATTAAAGCCAGAGCGGAATCCAGCTCTCGGAATTCCTGCTCACTGGACAGCTTGCCAAATGTGTTTACAATTATTCTAAGGATTATGAGCAAGTAAACTCGTGAGAAAAACTTTTAGCTTTGCTTATGTATTGTTGAAATAATTTGCATATAAGTTCATGCTATTTGCCTATTACATTCCCAACACACACACACTACATGCAGTTACACTGCTTTATTTTTAACACCTGTCAAGTGGAGTAGATATATTGCATTTGTTTTAACTAGGTTACCTTTACTTTTCATATTTTACAACTTCATAGATCATAAATGTTTATCTACTGGGAAAAGCCAAAACTGGATCATTTCTGCCAAATGTTGAGTCAGTAAAGTCTTTCCATGGAACATATCTCCATTTTTAACCTGAAAACTGTGTTTTCAACTTTTATCTTGAGATTGTCCAAATACAAAAAGAAAACCTTTCTTCTTGTTTCCAAAGAAGCCCAACTAGGTTGACTTTCAGGTAAATAATGTAAAAAGAAACAGATAAACTTGGAATGCTCGATGCTGGCAATTCTGAGGAAAAACATAAACATAACACTCAAGGAAACAATGTATTAAACAAATACATGCATTAACTCAAATGGATTTGTCATTCTAAGGAAATCATTTGCACCAGTATAACTTGTTTTGTCTGTGTCTGTGTGTGTGTGTGTGTGTGTGTGTGTGTGTGTGTGTGTGTGTGTGTGTGTGTGACATCACAACTCAGCTGTATTTGAATCTCTTCTACACTCAAGAGAGCATTAAACAAGTCACAAGCCACAGGGGGTAGACAATAATTATTGTAACGGTACACTGTAAACAATTAAATAAATGGAGTTTCAATCTTCTCACTTTGAAGACAACCTTACTTGTCCTGTTTGCCGCGATATCTTCAGAGATCCTGTTCTTCTGCTGTATTCCCATAGCTTTTGTTTGGTCTGTCTGGAGCATTACTGGGAGCACACAGGCTCACAGATATGCCCTGTATTTCTAAACGCTAAATTACGACAAAGCTTCAAAATGTAAAATTTTTGGGTTTGTGAAATTTGCATTAAGTGTTAAAAGTTGATGTTTGATCATGGTGTGCAATAAAAAACCAGCTCACTGTGTGAGAGATTCCACCTTTTGTTAACATACTGTTATGTAATGTTGAAATAATTTGCATATAAGCTCATGCTATTTGCATGTTAGATTGTACCCCCCATCCCAACACACACACACACACTACATGCAGTTACACTGCTTTATTATTAACACCTGTCAAGTGGAGTAGATATATTGCATTTTTTTTAACTAGGTTACCTTTACTTTTCATATTTCACAAATTCATAGATCATAAATGTTTATCTACAGGGAAAAGCCAAAACTGTATAATTTCTGCCAAATGTTGCGTCACGCTAGTAAAGTGCAATACAAGCCACAAATAAAGTCTTTCCATGGAATATATGTCAATTTTTAACCTTTCAACTTTTATCTTGAGATTGTCCAAATACAAAAAGAAATCCTTTGTTCTTGTTTCCAAAGAAGCCCAACTAGGTTGACTTTCAGGTAAATAATGTAAAAGGAAACAGATAAACTTGGAATGCTCGATGCTGGCAATTCTGAGGAAAAACATAAACATAACACTCAAGGAAAAAAATTTACTCAAATGGATTTGTCATTCTAAGGAAACCGGTATAACTTGTTTTGTATGTGCGTGTGTGTGTGTGTGTGTGTGACATCACAACTCAGCTGTATTTGAATCTCTTCTACACTCAAGAGAGCATTAAACAAGTCACAAGCCACAGGGGGTAGACAATAATTATTGTAACGGTACACTGTAAACAATTAAATAAATGGAGTTTCGATCTTCTCACTTTGAGGACAATCTTACCTGTCCTGTTTGCCGCGATATCTTCAGAGATCCTGTTCTTCTGCTGTGTTCCCATAGCTTTTGTTTGGTCTGTCTAGAGCAGTACTGGGAGCACACAGACTCACAGATATGCCCTGTATGCCGGACAAATTTCTGCATGGAAAAGCTTCCCTACAACCTTGCTCTGAAGAACCTGTGTGAGATCTTCTTACAAGAGAGAAATGAGAAGGCATCTGTGGAGTTACTTTGCAGTCTCCATGGAGAGAAACTTGAGGTCTTCTGTCTAGAGGATAAACATCTTGCATGCAGGATGTGTGTGAATGTGGATATGCATATCAATCACACATGGAGACTTCTGGATGAGGCAGCAGGGAGTCTCAAGGTACAGATTTCTCATTATCTATGCTGCAAAATGCAAGCATGTAGCATGTACATTTAATTTTTTCTGTGTACCGTAATTTCCGGACTATTGGGCGCACCTGAATATAAGCCGCACCCACTGATTTTTAAATAAAATATTATTTTGAACATAAATAAGCCGCACCTGTCTATAAGCCGCAGGTGCCTACCAGTACATTGAAACAAATGAACTTTACTCAGGCTTTAACGAAACACGGCTTGTAACAAAAATAAATAGGCTTTAACGAAACACGGTATGGCAGCGGGGGTGTAGTCAAGCGCCCGTCCGGCAGAGAAAAGCGGTAAGGGCGCTTACACCTGAGCTAAATTATGTCTAACACCTGTGTCTAATTTCAGTAAGCATGGGGAGAGCGGCATAAAAAGGCAGCAGCCACAGAGCTGAGAAAGTGACACACGTCAGTCTAGTGTTGGCGCATAGAAGAATTGAGAAACTTTATAAAATTGATTGTAAACATTGCTGTGGCCATTAAAAGCCTTACCTGGAACGTCAAGTGCCCTGCTGAAAACTGTCACACTGGTGCCCGTGTGATAGTTTTCCCAAGAAGGACACGTGAAGCAGGGCACTTGAAATTAGACACCGGTGTTAGACATAATTTAGCGCAGGTGTAAGCGCCCTTACAGCTTTTCTCTCCCGGATGGGCGCTTGACCACGCCCCCGCTGCCACACACGGCTTGTAACAAAAAATAAAAAATGACCAGTAAACAGTAGCCTACCAAGAAAGTCATTGGTCACTATCTTCCTCCTCCTGTGCACTGAAACCACCGAAGTCATCTCCTTCGGTGTCGGAGTTGAATAGCCTCAGATTTAGTTGTCTTTTTGCACCGAGTCAATTCCTCACGCTGCTGTTTCCAACGTCTCCTGTGCAGCAGCTCTATTTCCTTTTCAACAGCCAGATCAATCGCCTTCAACTTGAAAACAGCATCATATGCGTTTCTCCATGTCTTTTCCATGGTGAGGGTGACAAAATTACTACCGTAATCAGAATGATGGGAAGTTTGAGCGCGCTCGATTTAATCTAAACAGTAAACAAAAAAAGTTGTTTTGACCTTAATCCGTTCGGCAATTTCATTGGTCTAATGAAAGCTTCACGCCGCCAAAAAACTGAGCACGTCACAGAATGTTTTTTTTTTTTTTTATAAAATTTGAAAGCGGGAAAAATCCATATATTAGCTGCGTCATTGTATAAGCCGCGAGGTTCAAAGCGTGGGAAAAAAGTTGCGGCTTATAGTCCGGAAATTACGGTAGTCCTAAATTGTTACGAGAAAATAGCACATATACATTCACTCCCTTTATCGTCTTGATAATTCATAATTAACGATATCTATAAATATAGAAACATATAAGCAATTTAAAACTTCACATACACAGAAGAAATCAGACACTTCTATCAGTAGTTATTATACTGTAGCTTATATATTACATTATAGTAGTAGTATAGTATATTAAATATTAGTTATTATAGCTGAGATGGGAGACTGGGGCTAGATGTCACAATACCAATACATCCTTTTCGGTACTCGCCGATACTGGTACTTATACCGAAGTGTTAATTTAATATTTTTTTGCAATATTGAAGTTTTCAAATACAATACTGTGAGACTGATGATTTGAGGACAGCATATTTTTTTAATTTTTCAGCAACTGTTATTGAAAAGACATCATCAAAAAAAGCCAAAATGACAAAAAATATGGTATATAAAAATAAACAAAAACAAAAACCAAGAGAGCTAACCTACTGGCATTATTGGTTTCAGAAACTGAAACTCAAAAGACATTATAAAAACAAATCAAAATATTAAATAAAGTAATTGCTAGCTCTCACATTGTCAAAAATGATACAGAATCGAACATTTCGCAGAAGAAAAAAACATATAATGAAAACCAACATGCAATGACTGTCTATCAATAAGGTTTTTATTTTTTTTTATTTAACCTTTGTTTAACCAGGAAGTCCCTTGAGACTAAAGTCTCTTTTTCGAGGGAGACCTGGCCAAGACGGCACACCAGTTACAATTTAAATACAAAATACAACATGGTCAACAAACAAACAAGCATCACACATAGAAAGGAACAGGTCACATATGGCAGTTACATTTTTGAGTTATATGGCATTTTAACATGGTCTTAAAATCATTTAATGGGACTAGATCAGTTAGATGTAGCAAATTTTGCAAGTTATTCCAAGACCATGGTGCAAAGTAAGAGAAGGCTTTTTTCCCCAGCTCAGTAAAAACACTTGGAACCTGGTAAGAAAGCCACCTCGTGGATCGGAGATGAAAACTGCTGGAATTTTTCATCTGGAGATTACATAGATATCCCGGCAATTTACCCAACATGGCCTTGTATAGGAAAATATGCAAATGAAGTTGTCTACGTAGACTTAATGACGACCAGCCTACCAGTTCATACAGCGTACAATGATGAGTACGGAAACCAGAGTTAAAAAACGTAGAGCACTATGATACACCGAATCTAAAGCGTGGAGAGTATTAGAGGCAGTATGCATGTAGACAACATCACCATAGTCCAAAACACTCAAAAAAGTAGCCTGCACAAGTTTTTTTCTAGCTAACAGATTAAAACAAGCCTTATTCCTAAAGTAAAACCCCAGCCTTAGTTTCAGCTTTTTTACAAGCTTTTCAACATGAACTTTAAAAGAAAGTTTGTTGTCCAGCCAAAAACCTAAATACTTATATGATGAGACATTTTCGATTAAGTCCCCAGTTAGTGTATTAATATTTATATTATCTTGGGATTGGGAACGAGCCCTTGAAAACGTCATAGATTTGGTTTTCTTAGTATTTAGCACTAACTTGAGGCCATGTAATGAAGTTTGTAGCTGTTGGAAGGCTAACTGAAGGTAATTTATAGCTTGGTTCAGTGAAGGGGCAACTGAATATATCACAGTATCATCTGCATAAAGGTGTAGTTTAGCGTTTTGCACATCCTTTCCAATATTATTTATGAATATAGAAAATAAAATAGGAGAAAGGTTCCCTTTCAAAAAGCTACACTTTGATGCTGCGCTGAATTAGCGCTTTGGGAACAACTTTAGGGTTGACTAGCTGTGAATATGTGTGCAACACGTCACTGAAAATTGACTGGAATTTATAGCCTCTGCCAGTGACATCATTGGATGCACCTGTAGCAGGGCTATAAATAGATGCGTCACAGGTGCATCGTCAGATCTTTTGTCTTCAGATCACTCTGTATGTGTGTACTTCATGAGCCTGTCAGAAACTTTCTACTTTCCTCTGTTAGGAATTAGAATTGTTAGGCAGTGCGCAGAAACCTTTCTCTTTCTCTTTTCTTTTGTGTGTTTGGGGGAAGAGCATGCTGCTCTTGTGTTGCGGCAGGGCGGGTGCAGGCATTGTGATCTGTTTACAGTCAAAATGCTTCACACTCGTCTCTCTTTCATCGTGGGGCTCTCGCATAGATCTGGCTGAGGAGCGAGAGACGGGTCCGTCCCTATCGCTCGCTCTCTCTCCCCAGATCTAGCTGATCCTTCTCGTAAGCCTGAAGCATGCCTCGGCGCCTCTTCGGTTCACGAGGGGGACGCTGAACCTCTCTACATTCCACACACAATAATAAAGCGGCTGATGTGGTTACTCAGGCTGTGGCCAGACTATAGTTAGACTGGCCACGCAAACAAGAGACTACCCCCAAACGCTCCAAACTAGAAGACAGATTTCTGTCTGGTGGCCAAAAAAAAAAAAAAAAAAGGGAAGGGAACGCTATATCAGTCCCTTCCTTTCTTCTATGACCTCCATAACGAGCGTCCTCATTCATGGAGGAATCCTTATACTTCCCGTGTCTTCGTGCCCTCAACGTCGACATATTCCACTATCGTGTGCTGAGGCTCGGGGGTATACGGTGATGCCACCGGTAGAAGAGACACTTGCGGGTTATCTCTTGCCTGGCTCGGCATCATCGTTAAAGAGACCCACTATCACCACAAAGCTGTGCAACACCTAATACCTTTGCGAGATTCTACAATCTCAGGGTAGAATCAGTCTCGTCCCGTGTTTTCTCAGGTCCGAGCCGGTTGAACTCGGTAACACGCTGACGGATTGACCGGGTGAATCACTTGCACATAGCGACCTTTCCCTCGGCTGAGGTAATACCGTGTTCTTTTTCTCCCAGGAGAGCCCACTCACTCGGCTCCCTGGATGACTCCTCCCAAGCCCTGTGGGTCCGCAATTCGGCGGAGGAATTCGCCGACCCAATCTACTGCGGGTACTCAAATCTACCCTGTTCTGGAATAGGTGCTCCACAGGTTAGGGCTCCTACGAGGACTTTCCTCCTGTGTGTATTTTCCGCGGTACGGCCTCCTTACGAGTGGACCCGCATCCTTGGGCAGTTCCCGCTGCCCTCCGGTCGCCGAGTCTGTAGCAACTCCTCCCTCCGAAGAGGCGGGATCTACCACCGTGCCACTTCCCACATGTGACCTAAAAGCCCATGTGGTGTATTTCGCCACTTTTACCTCCCCCTCTCTGGGTGGGTGTGGTCTCCGCAGGGCCTTTTCCCCCTGAAAGATTAGGAAACTGGGTAAGACCCCCTTCCCACGATGCGTGTAAGGGCCCCAGCCGTTTTTCTCTATGTGAGAAACATAGAGAGAAAAGAGGCCCAGCTAGGCTCGGCCTGTTCCCTGTCTAGGGTAACTATAAGGGTTCCGACGACTTTATGGGGCATTGGGGAAGGGTACGTGCAGTCTGATACAGCTGGTCGTTTTGGCACGTCAAGTGCCTGCCCGATCCTGTGTCAGCAGTACACGTACATGGCTCAGCGCACGGCATGATTTAAATTGGACCCCTAGTATCGCTTCTTCGACACAACGTTGAAGTGAGCAACAGACGGGGAACGTCTAGGTTACGTATGTAACCTCCGTTCCATGATGGAGGGAACGAGACGTTGCAGAAACCACACCCTACCCAAAGGGGGAGGTAATTGTGTGCAAATAGCTCACATGGTCTTACAGAGTTTTTTCGGCAGTGTCACATGTGGAGAAGTCCCCGTGGTAGGTCCTACCCAGAGGGGAGGAGCTCTACAAACACTGCGACCGGTGGCAGAGGGGACTCTGCCCAAGGAAGTCGTAGGTTTACCAACAGGGAAACCGTCTCACGGAAGATACATTACACAGGGTTACATACAGGCAACCAGCACATGTGGAGCACCTACCCTAGTACAGGGCCTATTTAGCACACGTACTGGGCCGGCATCGAATTTCTCCGCAAATCCACCTGAACATGGCTGGGGGATAAAAAGCGCACATCTCCTCCTCCAGGAGGGGAAAGGTGCTATGCGCAAGTGGTACACCCAGCCAGTTGTCCCACACACTTACCTGTTCTTACCTGACAATACACGAGACAAAACTGTCTCAACCCGGAGATTATAGAATCTTGCAATGTTATTGGGTCTTGTCCAGCCTGGTGGAGGGCGACAGCCACCCCTCCAGCCTCTCCTGTAGGAAGGAAAGCACTGACCCGACTGCGGGAAGAACACCACTTAGCGAACAGATGCCACTTCAAGGCATACAGATGCCTCGTAGAGGGAGCCCTAGCCTGAGTGATCATGTCTACTATCGCAGGTGGTAGCTCCTCATGCACCTCCGGGAAGAAAGGGACCAGGAAGGGGGGTGGCCTTGAGGGGTGCTCCGAGCCCAACGTCGAGTGAGTGACAGATAGGGAACAGGCAATTAGAATCATCATGGCGCCGCCCTGTGGCGCCGCCTGGCTATTTGCATGCCAGTAATCCGATGGAACCTATCAAAACTAAAAATTGTTGCATACGCTTCAAACAAAAGACATGGAAAGGTAAGTATGTGAATTTGAGCCACCTCAGTCTATGATTTGATGTGGCAGTGTTAGTAAGAAAGCTGGTTAGTTGCTTGTTATCTAGGTTTAAGTCCACCTTTTGCCAATTGCACTATTCTCCCCTTATGAATCCATGACAGACAGTGGCTATACATGAAATCGGAAAGTCATTTATTTTAAATCAAAATGAACACAAAAGGTGTAAAGAAAGCATCTAAGGGGAGTGTGATATCACTGAAAGTAGCCTAAATGCAGTGTTCTCGTCATGATCATGGGGCTCACTAAATGTTGGGCAGTGCAGAGAAAGGGGTAGGATTGGTGCACGCATGCCTTTCCCGGTCTGGAACGCACGGTTGGCGGCTTTTTCCAGTGGCTCGGCATTTCATGGGCTGGCTGAAAGTGAGGGTTATGTCGGCGACACGATTAGACATTTTATGGACCTGAAGAGACTGCTCTAAATCCATGCTCCACATTTGAAGACCAAAGTGATGAGGTACCATTACCTCAGAGCGTTTCTTTTACTTCAAACATACACAAACACTGATGTTGTTACATTGTTGTTACATTGTTGTGACAGGGCGTAGGGCGGGGCTGGGTCGTGATTTTACACACAGGATCATTTATCAGGCTAATTAAGCCTCTGAGAGGAATAAAGGCCAACTGCGGATGGTGGTGCGGGAGAGAGAGAGAACGTTTTCGGGCAGCTGATGGTCGTGTGTTTATGTTTGTGTCTTTTTGTTTCAGTTTACCATTAAACTATTATTTATATTTTCAAGCCGGTTCTCGCCGGTTTTATTATACACCAGTGTGCAAATAGCATATGCCACTATTTACAGCAAGTGTAAATATAATCTACTTTAGCCTACCATACAGTGCCTTAATCTAGTAATTACATTCTTTCTTATTCATATCCACATAACTTCATTAAATATATTTTCAATTTATGCATGTGATATAAATGTTTGTTTGTTTGTTTGTTTGTTTTAAAAATAGTTTTCTTTCTTTTTTTGTACTTCTGAAGTAGATATACAGAACCAGTGCTGTGCTAAACTTGATAGTTTTACATTTTTAAGATGTATGCTTTTAAATAAATAGACCTGTTTATTTGCACAAATTAATTTTGCTTAGATATTGGTGGTGGGTGTTCAGATAGGCGTACTTGTAGGTACCCTGATAGCACACGTACATCACACAGACATGTAAAAGGTCCTACTCAGACCGCTCTGAGCGGGATTTGAATCACAAACCTCTGGCATGGGAGGTGGGTGCACTAACAAGGAGGCTAAAGGCCATAGCCTCTAACCTCAGTCGCTAGTGCACCTCTTGAGGCCAGGGGAGTGAGGTTTGCACACTGCACTGCTACCTATCAGCTGGCTACCATTACATTTACATCTGGTAGACACATTTATTAGGTCGTTTGCTCATCTGCAATATACCTATAAGACGTATGTCAATAAGTGTCTCGGATGTCAATACGACATTCAGCAGATGTCTTTGACACGTTTATGATTTAGAATGTTTTTAAATCTGATCTTTTTAAGATGTTCAGTAAATGTTAATTAGATTGTGATGCTTTCCTGATGAAAAGATCTAAAAGAGACATCTCTGAGATGTACAGTACGTGTGCTATCTGGGCAGGGGGGCCCCATTAGGCGATCAGGCTGGCTGAATCATATCTGAAATTATTTTCTTTTTTTTTATCAGTTTAAAATGATCTTTTGAGATGTTTTCCAAAATTGTTCTCACTTTTCAACTTTCTTTTCAGGAGGTGCTGAAAACAAAGATGAAGCCTTTGAAAGAGAAGCTCAAAGTCTTAAAGAATGTGAAAGTCATCTGTAATCAAAGAGCACAACACATCAAGGTAAAAGAACAGTTGATAATCCTATTAAGGTTCAACATTTTACGATGTGTGTGTGTGTGTGTGTGCGTGTGTGCCTATGTGTATATGGATAAACAATATTTTAACATGTTATAGAACTTTATCTGTTACAGAATCAAGCCCAGCAAACAGAGGCATGTATTAAGGAGGAATTTAATCAGCTTCACCAGTTTTTACGAGATGAAGAGAGAGCCAGGTTAGCCACTCTGAGAGAAGAAAAGGAGCAGAAAAGGAAAATATTAGATGAGCGAATTCTGTTGATTAACTGCAAACTCTCCTCTCTCGAGGAAAGAATCAGAGCCACTGAAGAAGAGATCCAATCCAACAATATCTCATTCCTGTTGGTAAGTCCAGATATCCATCATACTTTCTAAAGTAGTCATGTTTTCTTAGGCAATGATTATTGATATTTGGTTAGGGGATCTAAAAAAAACATTCAAATGTGCAGCTCGTTGAAGGTAGGGGTTCAAATTGATCAGATTTATGGATATACAGTGCCCTCCTAAAGTATTTGAACAGTGAGACAATTTTCATAATTAAGGCTCTGTACACCATCACAATAGATTTGAAATGAAGCAATTAATATGTGTTTGAAGAACAGGCTGTAAGCTTTAATTTGGTTACATCCAAATTGGTTGTACGGTTTAGGAATTACAGCATGTCTTATACATAGACCCCCCATTTTTAGGGGCTCAAGTAATTTGTCAAACTAACATAATCATTAATAAACTATCATTTTTAATACTTGGTTGAAAATCCTTTGCAGTGAATGATTGTCTGAAGTCTGGATCCCACGGCCATCACCAAATTCTGCCTTTCCCCTAGGGATGGGCTACGGTGGTCGAATAATTGACTCGTATTCCAACAGCTGACTAGTCGATTAGTGGGGTCGACTACTAACATTAATATTTTTAGTGGTGGTGGTTTTAATGGGAGACACAATTCTCTCAAATTAATTGGAGAACATTTTGCATGATTATAACTTTCTGTGCTTTAAATTAGAACCCTCTGTGAGAACTGTTGTCTCTTTAATGCCTTAAGTTTAGTCTATTTATGCACCGCTGCTGTTACCGCAATCAAAGCACTGCATCAGCAACACATTACAAGATCACTGTCGGATGTTAAATTCTATGATGTTAATAACGTTCCCATATTTGTGAGGTGCTTTGGAGAGATTCAAGTTTTTGGTTATTCTGTCTGACACTGCTTAAATAAATAGTTGCAGTTAGAAATGTTTAAACAAGGGGGGTCTGGGTATCTCAGCAAGTATTCACGCTGACTACCACACCTGTAGTCGCAAGTTAGAATCCAGGGTGTGCTGAGTGACTCCAGTCAGGCTTCCTAAGCAACCAATTGACGCCTCAGACGCGAAGGCAACTAAGATTCGTCCTCCGCCACATGGATTGAGGCAAGTCACTATGCCACCACAAGGAATTCCAAAATTGGGGAGAAAAGAGGAGACCAACTAGATGTGACATGCGTCAATATCTTGCATTTCTGAGCTCGCCTTGAGACTTCTAAGCTCTCCGTTTACATTGAAGCGTATCATTCTGCATTCAGGATGCGCAAAATCGGTTTTGTGCCGTTCTTAATTGCAGCCTTTCTTCCTTTTCTTACTTTGATAGTTTTGTGTAATATGATGTTAGAATTATTAAGCCTATTCATTTGTTGAATATCCATTAGTCAGCATGTTGAAGTGCTGCACTTAGCGTCCACATATCCCTCTGAAATGCATCTGATCTGGGTCACGAGCATTAACTATATTAAACATTATTGTCCTTAACACTGACTAGTCGACTGTTTATTCAAACAACCAACTGATTGATTCTAGGATTTCATCCTGCTGCGTCTGTCAGCAGTCATATCATCAACAAACACGAGTGACCCAGTTCAATTGGCAGCCATACATGCCCATGCCATAACACTGCCTCCACTATGTTTCACAGGTGATGTGGTATGCTTCGATCATGAGTCATTACTTCCCTTATCCATACTCTTCTCTTACCATGATTCTGGTACAGGTTCATCTTAAACCAAGCTCAAGCCAAATGATGTGATAAAGTTTTTTTCTGCTGATGGTTGGAGATGCCTCTTGGCCAAAGATCTTATCATTTGTGCACCTTGTCTGCTATCTATTGTGTAGTACGTGCACTGCCATGACAAGAAAACGACAGATAACAAGAAACCTTGTTATGTAATGTGAGCAGTAGAGATTTAGGAATTTTGACAGTTATGTAGTAAAAGAGCGACTTTAGTTTCATCTGTCCAAAGAAAAGTGTTCCAGAACTTGGCAGGCTTTTTATTTGCTTTCTGGCAGTATAATGTGGCCTTCCTATACTTCAGGCTTACCAGTGGTTTGCACCATGTGGTAAACTCTCTGTATTTACTTTCATACTGTAGCTGTCTTCCATTGGTTGTACAGGCCTTTAGGTGTTGCTGAGTTAACCAGTGTATTCCTTCTTTTTAAGAAGCCTTCTAGGGTTTCTGTAATCTCCCTGATAGATTTTTTATTTCAGCCTATTAATGTCATTGACAGCTCTTTGGACCTCATAATAACATATTTTCAGCAACAGCTTCCAAATGCTAATTTTGCTTGAGGAATCAACTCCAGACCTTTTAACTGCTTACATTGCTTCATTGCAAATCGAGTGTGGTGAGAAAAGTGTCTCACCATCCAAGTACTCTATTTACCAGAATATCCTAGAGACTTGGAGGTGGGCTTTTTTGACTTGGGCCAGTTAGCAACCACCCAGAACAGGCTAGTAAACAATAGCAATGAGGTAAAAACCACTCAGAAAACCTTAGCCACCGCAAATTAGCCCTGGCAACAACCAACAACATAGCCAGGGCAATTTTCTTCAGAAAATGTAAACATCTAGTTATAATTATTATTATTATTATGATCATTTTTATTAATATTATTTTATGTTATTTATAATATCCTTTTGTTATTTCCATGAAAATCTGGTTTGAAGAACTACAAAGGCCAACTTGAAATGTAAGTGAGATGCCTTTTTATTTTATGTATTATTTTGGTTATGACTTCAATTGAAGTAGAGTACTGACTCAGGGATGTTTCTACAGTACCCAGTGCACCTGTCCAGAGGGTCCAGAGAAGCTTCCAGAAGTTCTGATTGATGTAGCAAAGCACTTGGGGAATCTGAAGTTCAACGTGTGGCAGAAAATGAGGTGTTTCACTCATCATAGTGAGTTCCATGTGATTGACTTGATGTCTAGTAAATCTTTTTAAAGTTCAAACCAGTTGTTATAGGTGATATACCATTAATAAAGTGACATTCGTCCTCTAGATCAGTGCTTTTTAGGCCAAGTATCACCTTCAATCAAATCAGAACATTCAAGTACCACCTAGTCACCACCAATGTTCACTGAAATATTGTTTCAGCATTTGGCAGATATACATTTTTAACATAGTCTTAAGGATTGTGAGCAACAATATTCCTGTAAGATTGTGCTTCTAAAATCAATCAAAATAATAACATTTATAAGTTTTGCAATCCAGTTCAAACAAAATGTGGAGCTTAGGCATTGCTAGATCCTGTTTTTCATCTCAGCCCCTCTACAATTATGCAGCTAGCATCACCCTTAAAATATGTGATAATGTTCATTTTACTCTAAATCTTGCACCTTACCAGTCGTTAACTTTAAAACTTGCCAAACTAAGTATTTTCCTTCCCTCTCGTCATAGGGCACTCCGCATACTACCACAGTTTGAGAACCACTGCTCTCGATGATACATGACAAAACAGATGTTGCTATGCAACAAAAATTACAATCTGCTATTGAGTGTAATAGCCAACACCCACCCACTTTTTAATGGGAATTTCATTAAATCCTTCATTAAAGAGTTGTACGCTATGAAGCAAAGCAAATTTGCTTTGAGGCAAATCACAGCATACAAAATTATTTGTAATTTTGTATATGTTTATTTAAAATGCCACTTTATCCTTGTGCCTCTTGGATAATCAGTCATACGAATATTTTTTACATTATTTGGATGAATCAGTTTTTCGTTTTGAAGTCATTATTCGTGCCTTCCCGAATAAAGTCTTTGGCTTCGGGCACGTTCAGATAAGCATTTTAGTAAATCACACTTTTATGGCAGTAGGTGGAAACAAATAACTGATGTTTTTTGAGTCATTAAACCATTGATAAGGCACTTTGATAAGTGTTTAAATATCATAAGTGTTTTCCCCGCAAGCGACAACAAACAATATAATTTTGTGAACTGCCGTGCATGATCATCATCAAGGAATATGCAAAAAAGGCATCATAGCCTAAAATAACAGGTTTTAATTACGTCCTGATGTCATTGTACTGTCATTAGTCACTTTTAATCTTAATGAATCCAGACCCTGTCTCTCCTTATTAAACAAGATTACCAAACTAAATGAGTGACATGCCTCCTCTCCATCAATCGGTCAGAATAAGATGCTTATCCTCACGGGTTCAGGAATTTACTGAATAAATGGGGCGTATTCGTTCAGTGGGTCAAACCAATGATATGCTGTTTCACAGCCCACACTCCAATGCTATTGGCTCACGCTTTAGTCAGTCTTTACAGGTTAGAAAAGCCACCAAAGTGCCTAGCATTGTGGCTGCAGCTGTTTAAAACAATTACATGCTGATTGCAAAGTCACAGATTTTTAGGGGGACTGAGATGGATTTTGGGGGGGGGCTGAAGCCCTCCTAATAAGGGTCTGCTAACGCCGATGTTACCATTACTACAATCTTTCCAAAAAAGTACTTTGAAAATGAATATTTTATTGAATCGTCCTCTGTTAATTCTCTCTTTTCATCTAAAGCTCCTGTCATCCTTGACCCCAACACTGCTCACCCATGTCTGCAACTTTCCAAAAATCTGACAGATGTGAGATTTGGTCAGTGGAGTCAACATGCCCTAGGTTACTTAGAGAAATGTGCAGGGTATACAAGCGTCCTGGGTTCTGAGGGATTCAATGCAGGAACTCACTACTGGGATGTTGAGGTTGGGGACAACACCACCTGGGCTTTGGGAGTCATCTCAGAGTCTGTGATCAAGGCAAGAGACAATCCCCCCATTTCTGGTTTATGGCGCCTAGGTTATCACAACGGTAAATATGGACAAGGTCTTTCAGGGGATGTACTAAGGCCGCTTGATGTGAAACAGAAAGTCCAACGAATCAGAGTCTATCTGGACTTGGACAGAGGAGAATTGTCATTTCTTAACCCTCATACTAATACTCCTCTCCATACATTTAAACACACCTTCACTGAGAAAGTCTTTCCATACTTCTGTAATGTGTGTCCATCTCAAGCGCTCAGTATCTTGCCAGTGCAAACCTCAATCACCGATGGAGAGTGGAGATAGCGTAAAGATGAATGTGAATGTTTGAAATAACATCAACTATCTGCAACAAGCAAGCCCAACAGGAGAGTAACGGAAGTAAAATACCATTCATTTGTGCCCAAAAATAAATGTATTTTGTGAAAACCTTTCAAGACCAAAGGTCCAAAGAGCTCCAAAGTTGTTAAGCTATGATATTCTATAGAAGCCACAAGTCAATTTGATTGAACCTTTTTTTAATCATGTTTCATTGCCAAATTACTACATTCATTTGGCCAGACTTTTGAATCCCATCAGTTTGTTTTTCCCATTTCTGTTTCTGTTGGTTCATTCTTAAAATAATGTATGCCTTGAACTATGGAGGTATTTTGTGTAGCAAATGTCATTTCACGATAACAGTCCTGTTGTGAATTGCAACACTTGATCCATACCTGTAATTTTGAGACCTGTTGAACCTCCCATCACATACACTACAATAATTTTTTCTGCATACCAGGCACCATTGCCAGTTGGCTTTGAGACTGGGCAAGCATCAAATAATTGGAATACACATTATTCATTCTGTGCACAAAACTCCTTATACGGGTGAGTGTAATGTCGCGGAAACGTTATTGGTGTAAATTGTTGCCTAGTCAATGGAAACAACTGTCAGAGTGGTGAACAATTTTTTTTAATTCTAATTGTTTTAAATTCAGGACAGTAATATTGCTCATATCACACAAATGAAAGATTGTCAAATATTGAGCCGAGCATGTTTATGTCCATTAAATCATACAATGAACCATATTGCCAGAAGAGCTTGTTTTGACATACGACAAAAAGAAAAGATTGCCAGTTACCATTTTCAACATCCTAGGCCTCACACGTCACTCTTCCCACAGTTCAGAACATCTGGAATGGGCAGCAGCAATTAACTAAACTGACCACCAAAGACAACAATCTTAACCTGAATGCATATGGCAAATGTAAAAGACATGGCAGTCTACATTCCTTAATATGTTTTTTTAAACAGACACTGACTGCGCCCTAATGTTAGAACTATAAAACAGATATAACACAAGAAGGACATGATTGCCGGTTCACCAATTCATAGCCTCAGACTAACCAGAAACAATGACCTAGTAACAATAACACAGATTTTTAATAAATATATTAACTTACCTGTACCTCAACACAAAATTAATGCATCTCTCCTTGCAAATGAACATCTCCGTCATTCCGTCAAAAGTCACCCGCTTGTGATGAAAATGAATTTTGCCAAAGGATGTCGATACTTACACTTCAGATATCCATTTTAGCACTTAATAAAGCATTACTTATGTGAACTTGAACGTGTTGACACAAAACTGAAATCTAGCCTATCAGATAGCGTGACTGAAAGAAGGAGCTTCTAACTGGCTTACTCATTTTGGTAAGCATGCTTACCTTGGCCATTTGTAGTAGCGGGCGTGATTCAATTTGAATTTACATACAGTGTTGAATGAAAGGGCAGCAAAGGATGCTTTGAATCAGAGAAAGCATAACATAAAGTGTGTATACCTGATGGTGGCGCCAAAGCGAATATATGAATAACTGTCTGTGCTGCTCCACTGAGATGAAAGATGAAGAATTTAAATGAAAACAGTCGTTTATATTAACAATTATATTTAAATATTTCATTGAGTCATTTTCTTTTCACCCTTCTGTTAGGTAAGCAACAGATCATGTGAGCGGAGTGGAGCGAGTTGTCACTCCGCTCAAATATTCACTCACGTGCGATCGCTCAACTCAAACCTGTTATTATTATCCCATATGAATTGACATGTTGGTAAAAATCCAGGGAATCTGCTCTGTCCAGCCTGTGAACCCTTTAACTCATTGTTTCTAAAGTTCACCAAGTGTCTGAAGTGGATGCTGGTCATTGAGAAGACACCAGAAAATGTCAAAACATAATCTAATGCTGGCTGTTGCATTTTGACTAATGCATGAGAAACAAACGAACATGATTTCTTTTGATTAGTAAAATTAGAAAAGGACGCAAGCAGGGGCGTGTCCGTATGGGGGGTATGGGGGTGAAGTTGGGTGTATAACATTGATGTGTGCATCATAAGTATCTTCTTTTAAACATGCTGGAATATTTCGTTTACTTTACTATTTGCCTCAAACTAAGTTTTTAAAAACCTTTATAATGTACCATGCCACATTGCCACAAACCTTATCATAATCATGTGTTGAAGTTATTAAAATTAAATTAATATACCTATCAATTTGATGGCGCCAATCAATGAAATCCAAGGCATACTAAACCTGGAATCTGTACCATCTCTTGATCTGTTTAATAACATTTTAAAGTCTGTTTTTATGGAACAATGTCAATGCTTTTAACATCAGTTTATGATCTCCATTGCTTTTTTCTTTTCTTTAGTCCTTGATCCTGTTTTTTTTTTGTGTTTGATTACAGTGTGGTTTTATGTATTTCTATGTGATTTTTAATTGTTTTACTTTTGATGCTGCCCATCTTGACCATGGCTCCATGTTAGAAGAGATATTGTATCTCAATGGGACCTTCCTGGTTAAATAAAGGATAAAAAAAAAAACCTATTTGCAGAATGTTGAGTATTCATATAGCCTATATTTATTTCATTTTATAATGTAATGCATTCAGTCCCAATTCATGATACATCTCTAAAGAAAAGAAGCAAAAAAATACATAAATAAATACAAAAATAATAATAATTGGAGATCAGGAAAACAGTTTTAATATCATATTAAGTAAATTGTTTTTAAAGCACTGTTTAAGAATATCTTCTTAATTGTCTCAGAATAACACAATAGCCAACTTGATGGTATTACGTCACATCACAGTAGCTTCATCTCTCTAACTCAAACTCCACAAAATTGCACAGAACTGCTGTGTTCATATTAGCAGTCTTGGCTGCCGGGGCGGCTGTGGCTCAGGTGTGGAGTGGGTTGGCTGCCAATCGCAGGGTTGGTGGTTCAATCCCCGGCCCACATGACTCCACATGCCAAAGTGTCACTGAACCCCAAGTTGCTCCCAATGGCAGGCTAGCACCTTACATAGCAGCTCTGCCACCATTGGTGTATGCATGTGTGTGTGAATGGGTGAATGAGTCACAGTGTAAAGCGCTTTTGTAACCTCTAAGGTTAAAAAAAAAGTGCTATATAAGTGCAGACCATTTACCAGTGTCCATAACATTTATACAGTTTCATGAGGCACTACATACATTAAAAATTATACTGAAAAAAATAAAAAATTAATGCTATTTGGACATTTAATAACAGTTAATCCATTATTTAACTAAGTAACATTCGGCTATTAAAAATATTATTATTATTATTAATAATATCAGGGATCTTGAGTTATGCTTCATGCCACCTTTGAATGAGTCTGTGCCCCACATGGGCCACCCCAGTCAAAAAAGTCTGGACAAGCCACTGGACACAAGTGCTAATTTGAGCTAATATGCAGAGTGAATGGGAAAAATTGTGTTGAGCCCCATGTTTCGCAACATATTTTCCACAGGGACAAATATAATTACATAATGTGAAGAGATTGTCTATATTTTTTATTCAAGAGTGTACTGTGTGCTTACTGGCTTGCTAATGTAACCAGTTCTGTTGTATTTTGCCAGATATTCAAGTCAATTACTTCTAATCAGCACAGGTAAATACCATACATTTTCTGATGGGTCAGTTACATGTGACAGCAGTGTGTAAATGCAGTCAACGCTCCCATCTCTGTGATTTATACAGACATCGCTTATCCTGTGCGAATCAATGGTAAACCTTACAGACATCCGCGGTAGCCTAATAGAATTGTTTGACTTTGCTAATCTGTGTTTTGAACTGCTTCTGTGCTCTCCCCTCACTGTAGTCTGTTGTTGGAATCAGCACCTGTAACCATCAGCTTGTGAATCACACCAAGTTTAAACACTGCCTCATCTCAAATAATCCACTCTGTTTAAAATCTTGGACCTAATACAGCCGCCAGCACCAGAGATTTGTCAGTGTAGAAGCACACACACATTAATGTGGCCAAACAAGAAATATAGCACATTGTGGTAGGAGTGGTGAAATTATAATCACTCCATTCCCTCTCCACTCACATGCTCTGGAAAGCTGGAAACTGCTTACCTTGCTTACATGGACTGTATGGCCCTGCTGCATACCATGCATGGTCTAAAGTATACTCTTTTGCCTAATTATTTATGCAGTTTTTAAGCAGTATTACGCCTAACGTCCTGCCCTTCATGCACGTGTCAACACAAGCATAAAAGTGGGAACGCACCACCACCTCAAATGTCCTTTTTCAGGGTTGCGATTCACATCTATTGTACTCTGCATGCCTGAATCTTTGCTTCGTTGTAGATACCTGAACATCTTAACAGGGAGTGATTGCTTTATACTTCCCTGTGGTGCTCCAACGATTAAGTTTCACTGCTCTCCACCGTGGAGTCTACACATTTTAGGGAGTTGATCCTCTGCTTCATGTGTATGGGAAGACGAACGAGCTGTTGCGTCACCACTGGATTTGCACTTCATCCAAAGCAGATACAGTTTTGCTTCGTGGGTCAGACTGGCTCTGCTATGCACACTATGTTGGTACTGCAGGCCTACCAAGCTGACCTCCTAAAGGGATTTGAATGAGAGCTACTGACTTAGCGATACAAGCCATATCCTTGACTACCTTTGATTTAAATACTCACGTGACTGAGAAAGCCACATAGGTGATAGACAAATTTTAGGAGAGGGGAAATACGGGGCAAAACACGTTTTTTTCCAATTAAGTCAGGACACTAGAAAAAGTGCTTAAATACAGGACTGTCCTGAGAAAAACAAGAGAACTGGCCACCCTATATATGGGTAATCTCTGTGTTACTGTGAGGCTTGTTTTAGATGCCAAACACCCAAAAAGGTTCTTGTCCATTTCACATGAACATGATTGAGCCAAACAGGTTGTTCCTGTAACAGTATCTTTCAATTATAAAAATACACTTTCCTTTGTACATTCATATACATTTTAAACCTAAAATTGTGAGTTTGACTAAAAAAAAGAAAAAGTTATTGGATATATTATATATGCATCAGCTACCCTTTTGATCTTGATTAGAAGTAGTTACAATAAAGGATTTATTTATTTATTTATGCAGAAGACACCTGATTTGATTTAGGTGTCTTCTGCATATATCACTTTATGCAGAACTGTTGGCCACTGTGGTCTGAAAGCTTGATCACTAATTAGACACAATCCCAAAGCAATTTAGAGGCATCCCCAGTGAAGCCCAACATTAAAGACTCTTGCCAGCTGTCCTAAGAAAGGTCTTGAGATGATTACTTATCTCACTGAGTAATTGTGCTTAGACTACAACATATTTTATTTGCACAACCATGTTATTTGGTCAGTCAATCTGTCTGTCTATTTCTTACATAGCTCTAAAAGTATTTGAAGTCTTTAAGGCAAAGACTAAATAATGACTTTAAAAATAAATAGCTAGGGACAATTTTAAATTGTCAAGCCTGTTAGCATTAACTTTAAAAGTTACTCTAAATGCATAGCTATTTAATATGCCTTTAAAATGCCTTCATTTTGAAATGGCAGAGTGCAATACATTCCTACACTTCAAGACAAATGTACTATATAAAATTGCATTTTTAAAATGGAAAAGGCACCAATTTTGTGGAATGATCCACCTATTGTGATAGAACTCTTTTAGTGTATTTGTTTTGCTCTATCTAATTAATATATGTTCTTACTCTGTAAACCCCTGATCTACAGTAATGACAACATTTTAAAAAAATTACAAAGAGAATATTAAAATAAACAAATTCAGGTCCTGGTTTAATCTGGGTCGATAATAAGTTTGTAAGAACTTGAGCTCTGCTTTGAGAATAATGTCAGCAGTCGGCAATGTTTAACGCTCACTATAGCCTGAGGGAGGAGCTACTCTTACTGCACATGGAAACCAGATTCCAAAAATGATTGAAAATGGAATTTAATACTGATCCTTGCTGTAACAATGCACAACACACTGTATTAAACATAATGTCATTTTTTATCTCCAACTTTTGTCTTCCTAAAATTTAATCTTGTAGGTATTTTTCCACACACTCTACAGAAAAGAAAAAAAAACAGATTCTGTGCGAAATCATGTACTCTGTGTAGTGTTTCAGTAGCAAAACACCCAAACATGATATTTGGGAGGGTCTTACAGACAACATGAGCCCTCCCTCAAAATGTTCTGTGCAGTTTTGATTGGGTAGCCACTCAAAATAGCCAAACAGGGCACTCACAATCGACTTGAGTGATGTAAACATTTGAGTCATCCATGTTTGTCTCCAGATAAAGCCGGCCAATGAAAAGCTATATCATTTTTGACTTAAGCTAATGAAACGATGGAAACAAAGATATGAGGGTTGTATACATCCCTGATGCCGATTCGTGAAGGTTCGGAGTGGAAACCCGTGGGCTGTGTTTGTTTATGTTTGCGCTTTTATGCACGGTGTGCAGTTATATCAAGTTACTGCCGTACTGTCGACGAAGATCTTGGCCGTTGGATCCGCAATCTGATCCTTTTTTGCATTTATGATGGCTGCACAAAAAAGGAAGATTTAGATTACTAGGCATAGCGATGAGGATACTACTCATTGAAGAAAAGAGGAAAGCAATGAAAGCATGGGGAGCTCAGCATCAGAGATGCTATTTGACGGTTTGGAGTCGGCTGAAATTTTTTTAGTTCTTTTTCTACATGTTATTTCATATAGAATTGGTAGGTCAGCTTTTGGATTCCATCTTGTAGTATTATGTGCATATTGTTAGCAGTTAAAACTGGTAACTTGTGTAATATTAGTGATGCAAAAAAAATTGGGGTTATGTGGTTGTTACGAACACATAGGGAGCTTTTTTATTGGGTCAAACTGTTCGCTGTGATGTATATTTGGAGAGAAAAATTGGGCAAACATGAGCATCACTGAAAGCATATTTTGCAATTTCTCTATCACATACATTTGAGATAGGTCTAAGTGTAAATGTGCATCAAAAATGTTCACTAATTGAGCTTTTTTTCCTCCTGTGCTTTGTAATAGGTCATCCGATTCATCCAATAATGACTGGGAGCCTATCTGGGAGTCTATCCCTCAATCTACATCAGATACTGCAGATGTCAGACGAAGGCCGAGATGGAGAGGAAGAGGACGAGGAGGAGGGAGAGGAAGCCTGTCCCTTACAACTGTCAGTACATCTGATGATCTGTGGCATGACATTGATGATCAAGACCACCTCAGCCAGTCTTTGAGCCAGCTAGAGAACCAGGTCCACATTTGTCCAATGAATAATACAGCCCTCTGCAGTTGTGTAAGCTTTTTTGTCCACACCTGTGATGGAGACAATTGTGGAACACACGAATGGCAACAGGGCCAAACACATCAAGGAAAGGAGAACCAAAGGAGATACTTCACAATTAATAATTTAAATGGTGATTTACATGGGGCTGGTAAAGCTCCCAGCTTTAACCAGATACTGGATGGTGGCTTGTCTGTATAATTTGCCTTTCACTAAGCAAGTAATGTCTCAGACAAAGTTTTTAGGTTTTAGTCGAGCTCTGCATCTCAGCAACCCAGAAGCAGATGAAGAAAACACAGCATTTGATAGCCTGTTAAAAAAAAACACTCTACAATCAAATCTGGGAGTCGTGTAAAATGCACTTCCAGCCCTCACAATGCATAGCCATAGTTGAACGGATGGTGGCAGTACATGAAAAGCAAACCAAAAAAGTGGGCTTATAAACATTTAGTTCTTGCTGATTTCTTGGGTGCGTACACCTGGAACTTCTTCATTTATGAGGGTAGGTCACCAGATCAGCAAGGACATGGTCTGAGTTATGAGTCTGTCATGGTGCTAGTGGATGAAGAGTTGTTGGGGACTGGGTTCATTGACAACTTTTACACTAGCCCCACAAACTTTAGTGCTCTTCTCTGAAAAATAGTGTTGGGAAATAGTGTTTGGCCAAAAAATGCGGCCAAATAGTGTTGGGGCCCCGAAAACCATAGGAAATCATATGCCGAGGAACGCCCCCCACCCCCCCATGAGACAATACGGTGGTCAGAGACGTTGACCTGCTGTACGTTAAATGGAAAGACACATAGGATGTACTAACATGCTCCACCTTCCACTGTACATTCCAGGGTGACCACATGTAAAGAAAAGTAAAGAGAGATGATGGCAGTTGGGCCTCTATGGATGTGGCTGTACCAGCTGCGGTGAAGGAGTACAACAGGTTAGTAAAAACTTTGCAATGATGCTGCTTATATACAAATGCCAGCTTTCAAAGTTCTGTGCAGGAACTGTTGTTTTTGATTTACTATTATGATTTACATAGTCTGCTTTGTTTTCTTACAGGATTATGGGTGGTGTCCTAAAGAAAACCAGGAAGTGGTATCGTAAAATCTTCTACCATCTGGTGGACATTGCAGTAGTGAATGCCTTTGTTTTACATCAACATCTGTCCAAGACAAGGAACAACAGGTCTCTTACCCTGAAGGATTTCCGAGAGACATTGGTTTTGGAACACCCACTGCCTGGGTGTGATAGGCCAGCGCATCCGCTATCACATTGAGGTCGCCGGGATGTGAGTGGCGTGCAGCGACTTGAGTCGTGGCTGGCTCCAAAGGAGGAGACGACGGGCGAGTCGCGACATGTGGCGGGAGCGTACGGCGCCTTGCCGATTTTTGTACGCTACCGCGGTGGTGCTGTCTGACCTGACTAGGATATGTTTGTCTCGAACTAACGTGAGAAACTTCCACAGGGCAAAGAAAACAGTCAGCAACTCTAAGCAGTTGACGTGCCAGCGCAGCGGGGCCCCTTTCCAATGGCCCGCGGCTGCATGCCCATTGCACACGCCACCCCAACCCGATCTGGAGGCGTCGGTCGTGACCAGGACGCATTGGGACACCTGCTGCAGGGACACTCCTGCCCATAAAAAGCAGAGGTCTGTCCAGAGTTTGAATGTTTGACGGCAGTCGTGGGTGATTGTTACCCAGTGCGTGCCGTGGCGCCATGCTCGTCTCGGGACTCGAGTCTCAAGCCAGTGCTGAAGCAGTCTCATATACATCAACTCCAGTGGCGCGCCCACCACGGAGGATGCCATATGCCCCAGGAGCCTCTGGAAAGGTTTTAAAGGGACCGTTGTGCTTGACCTGAAAGTGGTGAGGCAGTCCAGCATTGACTGCGCACGCTCGTTGGAGAGACGTGCTAACATTGAGACTGAGTCTAACTCCATGCAGAGAAAAGAGATACTCTGAACCGGGGTGAGTTTGCTCTTTTCTCGGTTGACCTGAAGCCCCAAGCGGCTGAGGTGCCTGAGCACCTGGTCTCTGTGAGTGCATAGTAACTCTGGTGAATGAGCTAGGATGAGACAGTCGTCGAGATAGTGGAGTATGCGGATGCCCACTTCCTGTAGCGGGGCAAGGGCTGCCTTTGCGACCTTCGTGAAGACATGAGGGGATAGGTACAGGCCGAAGGGGAGGACCATGTACTGACATGCCTGGCCATCAAACGCGAACAGTAGGAAGGGTCGGTGTCGAGGCAAGATGGAGAGGTGGAAGTACGCATCCTACAGGTCTACCGACGCAAACCTATCTTGATGCTGAACGCAGGTTAAAATCTGTTTCTGCATGAGCATTTTGAACGGGAGTTTGTGTTAAGCCTGGTTGAGAACTCGCAAGTCCAAGATTGGCCGCAACCCACCGTATTTTTTGGGTACGATGAAGTAAGGGATGTAAGAAACCCTTCTTCATCTCGGCTGGAGGGACGGGCTCTATCGTGTCCTTGAGAGTTGTAATCTCTGCACGTAAAGTGCTGCCTTTTTCGCCACGCATCGAAGTGGAGCGAATACTGCTGAAAAGAGGCGGGAGCCTGGCGAATTGAATCGCGTAGCCGAGTTGGATGGTCCTGGCCAGCCAACGCGATGGGTTGGATAGCGAAAGCCATGCATCCAAGCTCCGTGCAAGGGGCACTAGAGGGACTACAGTTTTGGAGAAATATCGACCGCATCCAGGAACTACACAGAGGCAGAAGGGCATCTTTAAAAAGATGCATCCTGAAAAGGACGTTCAACGCCTGCTGTATATTGGGCTTTTGTGAGTGAAAACAAACTCTTTTAGAGGGGAAAATACTAGTATACACTCTTTCAGACAGAACTGCTGTCTATGCGCCCAGGGGCGTGGACTGCACGGCATGCAGAGAAGGAGAAAGCCGCTGGTAACACACCGTAGATCGAACAGCAGTACTATGCCTATAGAGGTGAGAGGAACAGTAGTGAACTTCAGCTTGCTGCTGCACAACTGCTCGGCTCCGAAGAAAAAATCTGACTGACAGATGCCCGCTTCCCTTTATACCCGTATTTCCGGGGGTGGGACATGCAAATTCTGTCTGCCAATTTCTCATTGGCCTCTCATTGGTGTATACACTCTGCTAATTTGGAGAGTTGTGAAATTTCGTCGGGTTTCAAAAAACATAAAGTTGGGTTATTGTTGACATAACATTCGGCACACGTTGAGTGAGTGACAAAAGGTGAACAAGGAGTCATGATTACATTTCACAACAGATCAGTGAGAGTCAGGGGAGATAAAAGATAGCCCAGTCCACTGAAAGGCAGAGAGAGATCCCGACTGGGAAGCTGTTTGTGTGTTTGAAATTAAGCTTCACCGTTGCGCTTCAAGTGAACATGTTTATTTTCTGTTAATAAGACATTCCTGAGTTGGAATCGCCATATCCTGCTTCCTACTTTTGACCCAAATACGAACATCTGCTACAAAAGTATTCATAATAATTCATAATAGTAATAATAAATACTGAATGAATATTAATCTTGAATTTAATTGGATTTATCCATCTGCTCTACAAAATCACACACAGTAATGTAATTCTGAGGTAAACGGTTGGTAGCTTCTCCCTCAATTCTTAAAGTCACTAAGGGGAGAAATATGACAGTAATATGTGTATGTCGGAGATAGTGAAAAGGGTGGTATGGCACACAAGAGCGTTGTCCCTTCGGTTAGACCCCGTGAGAATATCTGCACCACATGTTAACTGGTTGCAAGACTGCCTTGGCTCATGGTTGGTACAGGTGGTGGCATGATCAGGTTCTGCACATGCTGGCGGAGATCCTAGAGATGTGTAGAGTAAAGGCAAAGTCACAATGCTCCTCTGGGGCAGTTAATTGATTTAGTTAAAAAGGCATGCGCCGTGAAAGGCATTGCATGGAGGGAAGCCAAAACAACCCTGGTGCCATGAAGTCATTGAACAATGGAGGTTGACCTTAGTTAGGAGCTGAAACCTCCTTCGGAGGACAGATCAATAACAATTGATCTTATTCTCACTACATCTGGTGGGTAGACAAGTATCTATATCTACAGTAAAACATGTCCTATATCAAAATAAACTAAAAGGCTGCTCAGCAAGGAAGAAGACACTGCTCCAAAACTTCCATAAAACAGCCAGACTACAGTTTGCAAGTGCACATGGGGACAAAGATCTTTTTGGAGGAATGTCCTGTGGTCTAATGAAACAAAATTTTAAATGTTTGTCCATAATGATCATCGTTATGTTTGAATGAAAAAGGGTGAGTATGGGGGATGCAGCATCATATTGTGGGGGTGATTTATTGCAGGAGGGACTGGTGCACTTCACAAAATAGATGACATCATGAGGAAGGAAAATTATGTGGATATATTGAAGCAACACATTAAGACATCAGCCAGGAAGTTAAAGCTCGGTCGCAAAATGGGTTCGGCTTGCAAGCCTTACCCTTTTTCCTCCATACATAACGATGGTCATTATATATATATATATATATATATATATATATATATATATATATATATATATATATATATATATATATAGTCCCCTCCCCAGTGGCTGCCAACAACCTATCCATTATCCTGTCATGATCCTGTCTGGACTACCATCTCCTGTCCATCTGTTTTGGTTTTGTTTGTTTTTGATCTTTGCTTTGTGTTTAACACATGTCTGTATGTTCCATGTATTCCTGTCTCCAGTTGACTTGTGTTTCTCCTCGGTCAGTCTGTTATCAGTTAATGTTTAATACTTGTTTTGGTTATTCTTGTTACTATTGTTTTTTTTCCCATTGATTGTTTTGTTTGCATTTAGATTTATTTTGAATAAAAGTTTAACTTGCCATCCAGCATTTGGGTCTTCACTTCCCTTCCCTTGGTGTATACTATTTTTATATAAGTCATGAAATATAATTGATGCCATGATCTTTAAAAATTCTCAGTGAGTAAATGTATATGGCAACAGAGCAATTTTCTAATTGCTGTACAGCATTCATATTTTCTAAATTTTCTGTCAAACTACAGTGGTCAAAATTTCTGTTTCTGTGAATAATTAAGTGAGTAGCAGATTAACTGATCTCATAAAGTTAAAGATGAAACATTCTTTTAATTTTTCTTTTATCAAGATTAGTGTATTATTTTTGTTTTGTACAATTTTAGATTGAAAAAAAAAGGCAAGGAGCACCATACACAAGTTTGGGCACCCCAATAGATTTGAGCTCACTGATGATGTTTACCAAGGTCTCAGACCTTAATTAGCTTGTTAGGGCTCTGGCTTGTTCACAATCATCGTTTGGAAAGGCCAGGTGATGCAAATTTCAAAGCTTCATAAATACCCTGACTCCTCAAACCTTGTTCCAGCAAACAGCAGCCATGGGCTCCTCTAATCCCTGCTGTTGATACCATTCTGAATGCCAGAGCCCCATTAATGAGAAGGCTATATATGTTTAAGTGCCATATTTTCACCTCCTGGTGTTCAGTGCAAAGTGGAAATCCAGTTCACTGCCCTATTGATCCAGTGCTGGAGTTTTCACAGGATTGGGGCCAGGGTTTCCTCAGCAATGCTTAAAGATATGTTGCAGGTATAGCGGCTGAGCACATGCGTGTGATTGGGGTGTCTATCGTGAGAAATTCTCTTGTCTTTCATACAGAGTGCACACCTTTTCACCCTGTCTGTGTCACTTCATGGGGTTTACCTGTGTTGTTAGAAGTGCTCTCTGGTACCCCATTTGAGCCATTAGCATTAGTTTCTGATAAGCTTCTGACTCTTTTAAACGTCCCTACTTTTGGCATTGTTTAAGAGGTTGTATATATAAGGCAACTCATATACAACCTATAAAAAGCCTACACATACAACCTATATAAAGTTTACATATTCAACCTTGACTTAAACTTGGCTTTAGACATGCATATAACATAACATTAAGACATAAGTTTAATAATGTAATACAAATGATCAACAATGCTACTAAATGATTATGAATACTAATAATGATAAATAATACTGATAAGCATAAAACATTTTAGTCTACATTTCCCTCCACTGGAGCTATAGCCATCAAGCTCCTCACAATCACCTCAAGGTCGTCACCTGTAATCAGGGCTGGACTGGCCATCGGGCATTTCGGGCATTTGCCCGGTGGGCCGACGTGCTTTGTGGGCCGGTAGCCTACATACTTACATTTTTTTTTTTTGTTTGTTTTTTTTTGTCTGAACGGCCTATAAAACTCGCACATCGGGCATACCGATGGTGATTTTTCTTCTTTTGTGGGCCGATGTTTTTTTTTTTTTTTTTGCAACGGTATAAACTATTAAAGGTGGTGGATTGGCCAATTGGTCATGATCGACTCTGGGCTGGACCAATTACAGCCGAGGAGGTCAGATGCACCCTCCCCCTTCAACGGATCAGCAATCACATATCATTGCTGCTGAACAAAAATGGAGAACAAAAAAACGTAAAGGAGGAGCCGAAAAAATTAGGGCAAAAAAGAAACTAGCCCTTCAGGCAGATGCTGCCAAATGTGCTAAAATATCACAGTTGTTTGGTGGTGGCTATAGTGGAGCTTCCACTTCAGTAAAATTAGCAAGTGATGGAGGCCAGCAGCAGGTTGAAGAGGGAAAGGGGAGGCAGGAGGAGGAGAGACCCGAGGCTGCCGGTCCAAGTGGCAGAACTGAACTTGAGGTAAGTTGACACACTTTTTTTAATGACGATAACGCGACGATGACTAGCTAAAAATGGCTGGCTGGCTCTAAGGTGACTAAAACATGACGAGACGTTTTCGAGTTTTCGTTGACGAGACGAGGGACGAGGTGGAACGAAAATGATTATAACTAAGCAAGGGCGGAGTGGCAATCGGGAGAGTCGGGGCCGTGACTCGAGGCCAGGTCTGATAATAGTTATACATTGCAAGTCTTAGCAACACCATCCGGCAGCCTGGTGTCGCTCGCTGCCCTCTGGTCAAACTGTGCAGCCTCTCTCAACCCGTAAATAAATGCATCCATCGATGATCCGAAAGTTTTGTCTGACTTCTTAAATGGTCTAGTGGTAGATATTTTGGTAACACTTTATAATAACTGCACGCTATTAATCATTACGTAAGCATGAGTAAACAGTTAATTCATCATTTATAAAAGCATTTATAGACATTAATATGCAGTTTGTAAATACAGCTATAAATGCTTTTTTCTTGATTTATAAGCATATCTATAATGTGTTTAATAATTGTATTTTCATACTTTGTTAATGATTAATTAATAATTTCTAAATGAAGTATAGCATTATTTACAAACCAGTTATTTAAGAGTTGTCAGTGGTTCATAAGATCACTTAGAAAGTGTAAGTAAATGGAGTAAATTCAGGTAGTTATAAAGCATTTAGTAGTGGTCAGTTAACTATTTTTGTGAGCTCATCTAAAGTGAGGACTACTCATGCCTTGTAAAGCATTTATAAAGGAGATTTAAAGCCTCAGTTATCTTCTAAACAGAAAAATGAAACAAACACAACACAGTGATACAGAACAGATAAATTATTAACAGCATTTAAATCTCCTTTGTAAATGCTTTACAAGGCATAAATAGTCCTCACTTTAGATGAGCTAACAAAAATAGTTAACTGACCACTACTGCACTGTTGTGTGCCGCCATGTTATTATTTAGTGTCTGCGTTTTTCCAAACAATTTTAAATATTTTTGGACCTTGATGTTATAACTATGGTATGGTATGGGGCCACCCAACTTGTAACCTTTAATAATTAAAGGTTAAAAATAAACATATTGCATTTGGTACATTATTGTTATATTGATAATAATAATTATATTTCATTTATGTTTGATATTATTAAACAGTAATTAGGCAATTTTATCACTGATTATTGTAGTCTTTGGTCACCTTGTTATTGAGGAACTCCCCAAAATCTCAACAAATTGTGCCAGTCCTTACATGTTACACCAGGTTGATCCATCATCACAAGTGGAGAAGTCTGTGACAGAGGAGACAGAAGAGCAGGAGAGAGAGATGGAGCAGGAGAGAGAGATGCAAGAGGAGGAGAGAGAGATGGAGCAGGAGAGAGAAATGCAAGAGCAGGAGAGAGAGAAATGCAAGAGCAGGAGAGAGAGATGGAGCAGGAGAGAGAAATGCAAGAGCAGGAGAGAGAAATGCAAGAGCAGGAGAGAGAAATGCAAGAGCAGGAGAGAGAGATGGAGCAAGAGAAAGAGATTGAGCAAGAGAGAGAGTTGGAAGACCAGGAGAGTGAGAGCCAGGGCATAGATTACTTTGCTCGCCCTGAACCCGCCATATTACAGGCATTCTTAGATTACCACCCACAGCAGAACACCAGCAATGCAGTTGTGATGAGGGTGTTCAGCCGTAAAGATGGCACCAGCAGGAAGTGGCTTACTTATTGCAAAGAACGCCATTTATTGTTCTGCTTTGTGTGTCTGGCATTTACAAGGCGGACTGACACCAGCGCATTTATAACAGGCATGAGTGACTGGCGACATGTACATCTGCGCACAGAGGAGCATGAAAAGAACACTACACACCAGACCTGTGCTGAAGCTTTTTTCTTAAGGTGCTCAAAAGGCAACATCAGCAGCTTGTTTGCTGGCAGTCAGTTGTCAGCTCACAGAGCACAAGTGAAAAAGAAACGGCAAGTTTTGGAGCGTATAGTGGACGTGGTCAAAGTACTAGGGAAGAGGGACTCAGCTATAGGCATGTGGAGAATGAGGCTGCATACACTTTGGGTGATAACACTATCGATCATGGTAACTTTCTGGAATTGATTGTGTTATTAGGCAAGTATGATATGTGCCTTAGAGAACATTTGAATGACTGCATTGAGAAAAGCAAGAAGTTGCATCAGTCCAGTGGATCAAGAGGTAGAGGGTCTCTCGTCACCCTACTCTCCAAAACAACTGTCAACTCAGTGATTGATGCAATTGGCCATTTCATTCAAGAGAGCATCACCAGTGATGTCCAGAGAGCTGGGATGTTCTCTGTTCAGCTGGACACAACCCAAGACATCACAGGTTATGATCAGTGTTCAGTAATTATCAGGTATGTTACTGAGGCTGTGCAGGAGAGGCTTGTCTCCATAGTGAGGTGCTGAAGCATCCACGGGGCAGTACTTTGTAAACTTGCTTTCTGGAGTTTTAGAGCATTTGAATCTGGACAAGGCCATGTGCATTGGGAATGCAACAGATGGTGCTTCAAATATGCAGGGCCAGTACAAAGGCTTTTCAGCACTTATGACTGCCCAGTCTCCAACTCATGTGCATGTGTGGTGCTATGCACACATACTTAATCTTGTGCTTGCTGACACAACACAAAGTGTCATTGAAAGTGGATCACTCTTTAATTTACTTAATGACATAGCTGTGTTCATCAAGGAGTCCTATCACAGGGTTAATCTGTGGGAGAAACAAACCCAAGAAGAGACAAGACACAGACGCCTCAGTCCAATAGGTGAGACACGGTGGTGGGCCAAGCATGATGTCCTCCAAAAAATCTTTGGACATTTTGGAAAACCAGATGATGGCCTCTTCATTGATGTAGTGCTCACGCTGGAAGCCATTGAAAAGAGGGAAAAGAAAAGCCAGCTGTTCGTGCCAAAGCACAAGGCTTTAAAGAGTGTCTCTTGAAGCATAAAACTGTCTTAACAGCACAGATATTTCTTAGAGTGTTTGAGCAAACAACTCCTCTGTCGAAGTACCTCCAGTCAACGGGGATGGACATTCTCTCTGCCCATCATATGGTGACTGCCACACAAGATAGCCTCAAAAGTATCGCCAGGGACTTCCCAACTGTGAAGGCAGCTGCAGACACATTTGTGAAACAGACAAATCAGAATCTCAAGGAGAGGGAGGACAACACAGACATGGAAGTGGAGGCTGCACTACCTGAAAAGAGAGCCAAGAAGAGAAAACGCATGGCCGGAGAGATGACTAAAGATGAGTTGCAAATCAATGCTGAGAAAACATATGAGGTGAAAGTGCACAACACCATCCTGGACACAGTTATTGAAGCAATCCACAGACGATTTTTCACAAATGGCCCTCTTGTTGCGGATTTGGCATGGTTGGACCCCAGGAAGTTTAGCCAGGTCAGAACAGTTTCTCTTCCTAGTAATGCACTTCAAAACCTCAGCACATGCCTCCTGAAATTTGACAGCAGGGCTACAGTAAATAACCTTCAGTCAGAACTGAAAAGTTTTGCTGGACAGTGGGAAAGGCTTAAGACATCACATGTAGATGACTACAGGACCAGAACAGCAAAGGATAGATCTGAAGAATGGGACGAAGAAAGTGAAATTGTGACCAAAAGCTGTGATTCTTGCAAAAATTGCCCACTGTGCTGCTATCAAATTCTCAGGCGGTTCAACATGCTGTCTGATGCCTACTGTCTCCTTGGGCTGGCATACAAGTACCTGCTGACCCTCTCTCTCACTCAGGTTGCCTGTGAAAGAACATTCTCTACACTCAAATTCATTAAAAGCAGACTCGAAGCAGCCTGTCTGGAAACAGGTTTGAGATGTTTATGCTGATGGCCACTGAAAAGGACATTCTCATGTCATTGGACTCCGACATGGTCATTGACAGGGTAGCTGAGAAGAGTGACCTGCTGAGAAAGCTGCTTTTGTAACCTGGTGGGGTGAAATAAAATTATCAAAACATTCCTAATTATGTTTCAGTTAAGATTAAATTCAACTTTATTGTTATTGCCTAAAAGTACAGTCAAATGAATAGGTTTTGTATCTATCTTCACTTCAAACAAGTCACGTGCTCAGAAAATGCTTAGAATGTGTCCATTTTAATAGGTTTTAATGCATAAGACAGTAGATAGAATAAATATTAGATAATATAAATATGAGAGTTTTCTTACAGCCTTAATCTGTCATTGTTTCGTTTCAGACTGTCAGTCAATTTTGGAAGCCTGAAGTGGGTTCATTTTAAGTAAGCACTATATAGAATATGATTCAACCATTTCTCTAGAGTAAACATACCAGTAGTGTCATCGTCTGAAAAAATCCATTAAGTGCAAGTCTTTCTCACCCTTCACTGTCTGTCCTTTCACTTCTTAAAGGTTTCCATATTCCATATGTTAAGATATGTTCAGTGTTGCTGCTGTGGAAGTGTTGTGGGTGACTTTTTATTGATGCAGTGAGTAAATAGTCTTTGGTGATACAATTCAATCATAATCTGTCCTTAATAGATTTTATTATTTATCTAATCGTTGTTCCTCTCTGTCCTGTTTTTCAGGGTCTAATCATACTTTAAGAGGTTCTCTAGACCATGCAACTTTTTAAGTTCCTACGTAAGTACTACTGTATATGATTCAGCTATTTTTGTGGAATAAAGATACAAGTAGTGTGATCATATGAGCAAGTCCAACAAATGCCATTCTTTCTCACCCTTCTCTGTCCTTTTTACTTGTGTCCTGTTTTTCAGGGTCCCATCATAATTTCTTAAGAAGTACTGTATATGATGTCAGTATTTTCCAACATTTTCTAAATACTGTACCAGTACTGTGTAAAATGCCATCAAAAAGTCAATTAAGTGTTATTCTTTCTCACCTTTCTTTCTCTGTCTCCTTTCACTTTTTAAAGGCTGCCATGTTAAAAAAAATATTTTGTGCTGCCATGCTGTTTGTTGATGTGGTAAATAAATAGTTTATGAAAATACCACTAAATCTGTCATTTATTAATTTTAATATTCATTAATGATCATGTCTCACCTCTAGTCTTCTCTGTCTTAATTTCAGGTTTCCACCATGTGTTGTAGATAGACAGTTCAGGAGGAGGTTAACTTAACCAAGCAGTCTTTTGTTTTCCGCTAATTACTGTTTAGAATACCAGAATAGGGAGGATGGTGTAGGTTTAAGTTTATTAGATTGATACATATATACCAACAAGACAGTGTACATCGCTGTCAGAACAGCGTTTGTTTTCATTCAAATGCTTTATGGCTTTGCCAAAAATACCTGGTGGGCCGGTCTCTAGTCAAAATGCCCGGGCCGATTTTTTGTCCCAGTCCAGCCCTGCCAGTAATAAAGCAATAGGAGAGAAAACGATAGACCAAATGAATAGAGATAAAAAAGAAGAGGAAAAGAAACAACAACAAAAAAAAACCCAACCACATGATATGTCCCTGTAATTCTGTGTCAATTATGTGTTTGTTAACAAACCCCCAGTAATCTAAGGAAACAAGTGCCTGGATGAGCTTTTCATATTTCCTTTATTTTCTCTAGCTTAGAAATATGAAACCACATAAAAAACTATAAGAGGTTATAATCCTTCTGGAATTTTACAAAACACCATTTCCAGAATAAAGGGAAAAATGATCATAAACAGTGTAACATAAACATCAAGGCAAAATATTATGTTGATACGATGGATCCAATAAACTGGACCAGGCAGAACATACAACAGGCACATGAATGTGACATTTTCACATTTAAAGGTTTGCTTTTCATACTTAAGTTACTAAATAAAATTTGGTCTTAACACCTTTTTTATTATTATGTGTCAGTTTCACATTTTTACTAATTTCTCTTTCCCCAATTCTGAGACAATAATATTTAAATTGTTATATACTATAAACCAGTCTTAAAATAAAAACAATCAAATCAAGCAATCTTAAAAGTGTCACCACCATGTGTTTTTTTTCTTCAGTTCAATAATAGCATAAGTAAAAGTAGTCAATCATTTTTAAATCTTTATTCATCATACAAACATTCCAATGTTTGTTTAATACATCTACAGTCTCCTAAGTCAGTCACTCCTTTGTCTGTGATTGGTTTTGGAGGTAGGCTATTGATAACTAATCTATAAATATAGCTGCAAGCAGCGATGATGGGCCCAAACACCATGGACCCATTTCCACTCAGTGGCTTTTGCCTCATCCAGGAAGAATCCAAGACAAGGGACACAAGTTGAATATAAAGGGGGCAAATTAACAGATAACAAGGCAAACGAGGGGGGTGGGGTCCAGACACTAAACAGAGCACATGAAGGAAAAAATAGGACTTCATGCAGTGCTGCGCAGACCAATCGGGTGTCCTAATTAAATGAACCCGCCCATGAAATCGAGTCCACACTTTTGATTACAAATGATTAATGTTTCTGGTTATTTTATGTAAAATTCAAGTATCTGTCTATCTGAATTCTTCTTTGTCTGCAATAAAAAAGCAAACATCACGTGATCTGCCATGTCTGACAGCACTTGATGGGATACACAAAAGTGTCCAGCTTGACAGCTCCCTTCCCCTTCGCTTATTTGCGATTGGCCAGACTCACAACGTGACAATTCTACATCAGAACGCTCCTGTGTCAGCATCACAAGCATGTGTCGTGGTGCTCACATGAACAGCGTCAGCCAATGGTGAGCCTGTGCTCTGACATAGAACCCGGAAGCGCTGCACTGTTTACACTATGTCAACAAAGTAGGAGAATGACGTGGAAGAGAACAAATGGTTGAATAAATTTGTTATTTTTGTTTGTTGTTTGTGCACAAAAAGTATTCTCGTAGCTTCATAACATTAAGGTTGAACCACAGGAGTCACATGGACTATTTTAACAATGTCTTTACTACATTTCCGGGCCTTGAAAGTTGCAATGACGTTGTTGCATATGGATGGTTCAGAAACCTCTCATATTTCATCAAAAATATCTTAATTTGTATTTTTTAAACAGCTACATTAAACCATAATTCTGAAGTGACTGAGTGCTTGTGGTCTTCCAAACATGAACACATTCTCATCAGGCACTTCACAGTTACAGCGAGTCTAGACAAGTAACCATCGATGTCAGCATATCAGGTGTGAGAAGAATGGGGACCTTTTGTCCTCGTTACCCTCTTATCTCAATTCTTTGGAAGTGCTTACAAAGTTTCTTCTCAAGGTCTCACAAAGCAAGCTCTACATCTGGATGAGTTGACGAGATATCCCTCAATGTAAAAGCATTAAGGGACATCTTGGATACTTCTCCTTCTCTTCTACGATTAAAAAGTATTACCTGACAAAGTGACATTTTCTGCCCAGTTACTTGGTTCCTCTTCAAGTTTTGTTTGGTACACCTTACTCTGTCTGCCAAGATACTGGTGCATTTTTTTCACATCTTCAGCAAAGGGAAGAAGTTGCAGAGAGTTCCATTTTGCCTCACTCAAATTTCGGAGGGCCTGGGATGACACTCCATTTAGTGTCACAGATTTGTTTGAAGGCCTGCACATTGTTAAGAGCATTCTTATCACCTGATATCATTGCATCTCATTCAATAATGTTGGCCAATTTCTTGAGGTTGTGCCCTAACTTTAGTGCTAAAGATGGTGCTTTGTATGTGTTTGTTTCCTCATTCAAGCCAGACACACTGTGAACTGCTTCAGTCACATGAGGAAAATTAGCCGGTACAAAGAAATCTGACACCTCCTTCAACTTGCCAGTCTGTTTTCCTTGGAGAACTAGTCGCCCTGTCTCACGCATCTTTTGTCTGATATATTCACGTTTTGTGACATCATGGCCATGCTTATTAAAGAGAGGTTGCCCTAATTTTAATATGATTTTCTCTTTGCGGACAACATGTGTTATCTTATCCTCATGCATTTCAAGCACCATTTTCCAAAATCGTGCATTCACACTCTCTGGACCTGGTTCAGTATACGAGTAGAGGGCCTGAACTCGAGTTTTTTCCTGGCTTCATTCATTTGACTTTTTTGCTTAGATGGCATCTCTGCATGTGCCTCCATAATGATCTCCTCTTCAGGTAGACCTCACAGTTTACTCATTACAAGTAATCACTTGCTGTTTCTGGTGCAATGGATTGCTGTCGGGGTATCACCAGTCCTTTTCCTTCTTTAATCAACTGAGTATTATGACAACGGTTCCCTTTATTTCTCAATAAACTCAGCTGTAATCTTCGCTCTTTAGACC
Organism: Xyrauchen texanus; assembly: GCF_025860055.1. Classification (NCBI taxonomy): domain Eukaryota; kingdom Metazoa; phylum Chordata; class Actinopteri; order Cypriniformes; family Catostomidae; genus Xyrauchen; species Xyrauchen texanus. The sequence goes on along the minus strand of NC_068294.1, from coordinate 4,536,065 downwards.
CTTTCGGAAATGCAACGGCTCTTGCCACCTCTGACTTTGTGCTTTGATTCCAAATGGCGTGCCATTTTACTGAATGATTTAGAGCAGAACAAGCAGAAGTACTTATTGTTGTATAGTCTGCCGCCATCTGTTTTCTTCTTCAGCATCATAACCTTCACATTACAATTATCAGGTGAAGAGGATTCGGCGTTCTCATGTTCATCAGATGAAGAGGATTGTCCGGTGTTATTTTCAACAGATGAAGCGGATTCTTTGGTTCCACTGGTAGCCAAGGAACTAGAACGTGTCACACGCTTTCTTTTACATGGTTTAGATCTTGATGTTTTTGACTGAACCTTTCGTCTCTTTTGCTGTTTGACATTTTTTGCTAAACTCTCTTCCTTTGCTGACCTGTCACTCTCTGATTGATCCTTCTTTTTCATATCCAAGCATTTTCCTGTTAAGCTGTGAAAAACATTTATGAGTTAGAAGTCTTGATCAGGAATGCCAAGACAAACAACATACTGCAATTATGAATGCCTGTCCAAAGCAAAACATTCAGTGTGCAGATTTGATAAATAACAATGCAACTATTCATTTCCAGGCTATAGTAGCAATAGTAGTAGTAGTGGCATTAGCGATGCATTAATATAGCAAAAATCATAACCATTGTGTCGAGTCATTGCTGATAGAGATATATGTCAAGAAATCCGATTAGACATGAAGATGTGCGCTTAAAGAAACACAAGATTATAATATGAACAGAAGAAAAAAGATTGCAACACAGGTTTCTAATTTGCTCTGCATTCAGATGTTATTGGCGCTTTTTTCACAGACGATCACACACGATCATCTGATGAGTATTGGATGAGCATCCCTATTGGACGAATCTATTGTAATGACCACGAGCACAGTCTGTATTTGCATCAAGGCAGGCAAGAACCTGAGAGGTCTGATGATTCACCAAACACCGGTGGCATGCTTGAGGAAGGGACAAGTGGAGCAATGCAGTAGCAAGCATTTCAAGTTTCAAGGTGCCGACTACTGAACCTGGTCAGACGGAGGAGGACTCCCCCATAACATCCATGCAACATGAGTCCCTATACAAGGCAGGAAGTCTGAACAGCGTCAGGTTAAGTGACCTGCCGCTAATTAAAAGGAGTGGCTCTAGTTGTATGAGGATGTAGAGAATATCCTGGAGAAGACATCATAGAGCAATGGGAAACTCCAGACTATGTGCACACTCATAATGAACATAGGCACAGTCCCGCATACACACACACACACACACACACGGACACTGACCGGCATATACACACACACACACACACGGACACTGTCCGCGCACACACACACACACACACACACACACACACACACACACACACACACACGGACACTGTTCGGCACACACACACACACACACACACACACACACGGACACTGTCCGGCATACACACACACACATGGACACTGTCCGGCACACACACACACACACACGGACACACTGTCCCACAAACTATCATTACTCAAGACTTATTGAAGAGACAATAAAAAAGCACTTAAAAATAGTTTTATCTATCATCCCTCTATCCATCTCTAACTGTATCTATCATCCCTCTATCCATCTCTAACTGTATCTATCATCCCTTTCTCCATCTTTAACTGTATCTATCATCCCTTTCTCCATCTTTAACTGTATCTATCATCCCTTTCTCCATCTCTAACTGTATCTATCATCCCTTTCTCCATCTCTAACTGTATCTATCATCCCTTTCTCCATCTCTAACTGTATCTATCATCCCTTTCTCCATCTCTAACTGTATCTATCATCCCTTTCTCCATCTCTAACTGTATCTATCATCCCTTTCTCCATCTCTAACTGTATCTATCATCCCTCTATCCATCTCTAACTGTATCTATCATCCCTTTCTCCATCTCTAACTGTATCTATCATCCCTCTATCCATCTCTAACTGTATCTATCATCCCTTTCTCCATCTCTAACTGTATCTATCATCCCTCTATCCATCTCTAACTGTATCTATCATCCCTTTCTCCATCTCTAACTGTATCTATCATCCCTCTATCCATCTCTAACTGTATCTATCATCCCTTTCTCCATCTCTAACTGTATCTATCATCCCTCTATCCATCTCTAACTGTATCTATCATCCCTTTCTCCATCTCTAACTGTATCTATCATCCCTTTCTCCATCTCTAACTGTATCTATCATCCCTTTCTCCATCTCTAACTGTATCTATCATCCCTTTCTCCATCTCTAACTGTATCTATCATCCCTTTCTCCATCTCTAACTGTATCTATCATCCCTCTCTCCATCTCTAACTGTATCTATCATCCCTTTCTCCATCTCTAACTGTATCTATCATCCCTTTCATCCATCTCTAACTGTATCTATCATCCCTTTCTCCATCTCTAACTGTATCTATCATCCCTTTCTCCATCTCTAACTGTATCTATCATCCCTTTCTCCATCTCTAACTGTATCTATCATCCCTTTCTCCATCTCTAACTGTATCTATCATCCCTTTCTCCATCTCTAACTGTATCTATCATCCCTCTATCCATCTCTAACTGTATCTATCATCCCTTTCTCCATCTCTAACTGTATCTATCATCCCTTTCTCCATCTCTAACTGTATCTATCATCCCTTTCTCCATCTTTAACTGTATCTATCATCCCTCTATCCATCCCTAACTGTATCTATCATCCCTTTCTCCATCTCTAACTGTATCTATCATCCCTTTCTCCATCTCTAACTGTATCTATCATCCCTTTCTCCATCTCTAACTGTATCTATCATCCCTTTCTCCATCTCTAACTGTATCTATCATCCCTTTCTCCATCTCTAACTGTATCTATCATCCCTTTCTCCATCTCTAACTGTATCTATCATCCCTTTCTCCATCTCTAACTGTATCTATCATCCCTTTCTCCATCTCTAACTGTATCTATCATCCCTCTATCCATCTCTAACTGTATCTATCATCCCTTTCTCCATCTCTAACTGTATCTATCATCCCTTTCTCCATCTTTAACTGTATCTATCATCCCTTTCTCCATCTCTAACTGTATCTATCATCCCTTTCTCCATCTCTAACTGTATCTATCATCACTCTATCCCTCTCTAACTGTATCTATCATCCCTTTCTCCATCTCTAACTGTATCTATCATCCCTTTCTCCATCTTTAACTGTATCTATCATCCCTCTATCCATCTCTAACTGTATCTATCATCCCTTTCTCCATCTCTAACTGTATCTATCATCCCTCTATCCATCTCTAACTGTATCTATCATCCATTTCTCCATCTCTAACTGTATCTATCATCCCTTTCTCCATCTTTAACTGTATCTATCATCCATTTCTCCATCTCTAACTGTATCTATCATCCCTTTCTCCATCTTTAACTGTATCTATCATCCCTCTATCCATCTCTAACTGTATCTATCATCCCTTTCACCATCTTTAACTGTATCTATCATCCCTCTATCCATCTCTAACTGTATCTATCATCCATTTCTCCATCTTTAACTGTATCTATCATCCCTTTCTCCATCTCTAACTGTATCTATCATCCCTTTCTCCATCTCTAACTGTATCTATCATCCCTCTATCCATCTCTAACTGTATCTATCATCCCTTTCTCCATCTCTAACTGTATCTATCATCCCTTTCTCCATCTCTAACTGTATCTATCATCCCTTTCTCCGTCTCTAACTGTATCTATCATCCCTTTCTCCGTCTCTAACTGTATCTATCATCCCTTTCTCCATCTCTAACTGTATCTATCATCCCTTTCTCCATCTCTAACTGTATCTATCATCCCTTTCTCCATCTCTAACTGTATCTATCATCCCTTTCTCCCTCTCTAACTGTATCTATCATCCCTTTCTCCATCTCTAACTGTATCTATCATCCCTTTCTCCCTCTCTAACTGTATCTATCATCCCTTTCTCCCTCTCTAACTGTATCTATCATCCCTTTCACCATCTCTAACTGTATCTATCATCCCTCTATCCATCTCTAACTGTATTTATCATCCCTTTCTCCATCTCTAACTGTATCTATCATCCCTCTATCCATCTCTAACTGTATCTATCATCCCTTTCTCCATCTCTAACTGTATCTATCATCCCTCTATCCATCTCTAACTGTATCTATCATCCCTCTATCCATCTCTAACTGTATCTATCATCCCTCTATCCATCTCTAACTGTATCTATCATCCCTTTCTCCATCTCTAACTGTATCTATCATCCCTCTATCCATCTCTAACTGTATCTATCATCCCTCTATCCATCTCTAACTGTATCTATCATCCTTTGTCTATCTTTAACTGTATCTATCATTCCTCTATCTGTCTCTATCTGTATCTATCATCCCTTTCTCCATCTCTAACTGTATCTATCATCCCTCTATCCATCTCTAACTGTATCTATCATCCCTTTCTCAGTCTTTAACTGTATCTATCATTCCTCTATCTGTCTCTATCTGTATCTATCATCCCTTTCTCCATCTCTAATTGTATCTATCATCCCTTTCTCCATCTCTAACTGTATCTATCATCCCTTTCTCCATCTCTAACTGTATCTATCATCCCTCTATCCATCTCTAACTGTATCTATCATCCCTCTATCCATCTCTAACTGTATCTATCATCCTTTGTCTATCTTTAACTGTATCTATCATTCCTCTATCTGTCTCTATCTGTATCTATCATCCCTTTCTCCATCTCTAACTGTATCTATCATCCCTCTATCCATCTCTAACTGTATCTATCATCCCTTTCTCCATCTCTAACTGTATCTATCATCCCTCTATACATCTCTAACTGTATCTATCATCCCTTTCTCCATCTCTAACTGTATCTATCATCCCTTTCACCATCTCTAACTGTATCTATCATCCCTCTATCCATCTCTAACTGTATCTATCATCCCTTTCTCCATCTCTAACTGTATCTATCATCCCTTTCTCCATCTTTAACTGTATCTATCATCCCTCTATCCATCTCTAACTGTATCTATCATCCCTTTCACCATCTTTAACTGTATCTATCATCCCTCTAACCATCTCTAACTGTATCTATCATCCATTTCTCCATCTTTAACTGTATCTATCATCCCTTTCTCCATCTCTAACTGTATCTATCATCCCTTTCTCCATCTCTAACTGTATCTATCATCCCTCTATCCATCTCTAACTGTATCTATCATCCCTTTCTCCATCTCTAACTGTATCTATCATCCCTTTCTCCATCTCTAACTGTATCTATCATCCCTTTCTCCGTCTCTAACTGTATCTATCATCCCTTTCTCCGTCTCTAACTGTATCTATCATCCCTTTCTCCATCTCTAACTGTATCTATCATCCCTTTCTCCATCTCTAACTGTATCTATCATCCCTTTCTCCCTCTCTAACTGTATCTATCATCCCTTTCTCCATCTCTAACTGTATCTATCATCCCTTTCACCATCTCTAACTGTATCTATCATCCCTTTCTCCATCTCTAACTGTATCTATCATCCCTTTCTCCATCTCTAACTGTATCTATCATCCCTTTCTCCATCTCTAACTGTATCTATCATCCCTTTCTCCCTCTCTAACTGTATCTATCATCCCTTTCTCCCTCTCTAACTGTATCTATCATCCCTTTCACCATCTCTAACTGTATCTATCATCCCTCTATCCATCTCTAACTGTATTTATCATCCCTTTCTCCATCTCTAACTGTATCTATCATCCCTCTATCCATCTCTAACTGTATCTATCATCCCTTTCTCCATCTCTAACTGTATCTATCATCCCTCTATCCATCTCTAACTGTATCTATCATCCCTCTATCCATCTCTAACTGTATCTATCATCCCTTTCTCCATCTCTAACTGTATCTATCATCCCTCTATCCATCTCTAACTGTATCTATCATCCCTCTATCCATCTCTAACTGTATCTATCATCCTTTGTCTATCTTTAACTGTATCTATCATTCCTCTATCTGTCTCTATCTGTATCTATCATCCCTTTCTCCATCTCTAACTGTATCTATCATCCCTCTATCCATCTCTAACTGTATCTATCATCCCTTTCTCAGTCTTTAACTGTATCTATCATTCCTCTATCTGTCTCTATCTGTATCTATCATCCCTTTCTCCATCTCTAATTGTATCTATCATCCCTTTCTCCATCTCTAACTGTATCTATCATCCCTTTCTCCATCTCTAACTGTATCTATCATCCCTCTATCCATCTCTAACTGTATCTATCATCCCTCTATCCATCTCTAACTGTATCTATCATCCTTTGTCTATCTTTAACTGTATCTATCATTCCTCTATCTGTCTCTATCTGTATCTATCATCCCTTTCTCCATCTCTAACTGTATCTATCATCCCTCTATCCATCTCTAACTGTATCTATCATCCCTTTCTCCATCTTTAACTGTATCTATCATTCCTCTATCTGTCTCTATCTGTATCTATCATCCCTTTCTCCATCTCTAACTGTATCTATCATCCCTTTCTCCATCTCTAACTGTATCTATCATCCCTTTCTCCGTCTCTAAGGCCGCGCCCCTGAAAGAATAGGAAACAAGGTAAGACCCCCTTCCCTTAATGCATGTAAGGGCCCCGGCCGTAGTTGCTCTATGCGAGAAACATAGAGAGAAAGAGGCCCAGCCAGGCTTGGCCCGTTTCCAAGGTGATGCTTGCCAACCTGTTCCCCTCACTAGGGTAACCAGAAGGATTCTGATGACTTTAATGGGGCATTGGGGAAGGGTACGTGCAGCCTGATACAGCTGGTCGCCTTTGCACGTAAGAATACCTGCCCGCTCCTGTATCAGCAGTTCACGTACACGGCTCAGCGCATGGCATGATTGAAGTGGGACCCCTTGTGTCGCTTCTCCGACACAACGTGGAGAGAGCGACAGAAGGGGAACGTCTAGGTTACGTATGTAACCTCCGTTCCCCGATGAAGGGAACGAGACGTTGTGTCTTCCCTGCCACGTCGCTGAGCCGAGCCACTGTTGTGGCCAGACCATTTCCGGCTACTCATTCAAATCCTGAATGAACTCCCGTATTTGTCCCACCTAAATACCCGTATATCCGGGGGTGGGATATGCAAATACCATCTGCCAACTTCTCATTGGCCTTTTTTCATAGAACAGAGCTATATATCGGCGCTCAAGAGAGACCCATAGTGTCGCTTCTCCGACACAACGTCTCGTTCCCTCCATCGGGGAACGGAGGTTACATACGTAACCTAGACGTTATAGCATGTAACATCTGATCTTTGAGCATATCGGAGGACAAAAGATAGTTGGACCTAGAGCTACTTCCAAAACACACACAAAACAGAGATGGCTGAATATCACCTTATGAGTGAAGATGAAAACATAAGAGTTTTTTCCTGCTTTTCATCATTGTCGTTAGTTTTTGTACAAGCCATCATGTTATCCTTTCCATGATCAGACACTTTGGGAATATGCGATGGAATCAGCACTCTGTCTAAAAAACCTCCCCTCGTAAACAGCTGCTTCATGTCTGCAGCTAAGAAACACTCATGCTGGTCTGGTTATAGATTGTGGTCCATTCAGATGAGTAATTTTGATCACACCACAGTGTTTAATGTAAAAGTCCACTCTCATGCCTGTTCGATGAGTGTGTTTGAACCCGTGTCAGCCCGGAACCGTTTTCATATCCGCGTGTGATTTTGAATTATCTGCTGTAATGTGATCTCGCCATGGAGCCCTTCTCATTTGTTGTTGTTGAACTCACGCCAGAAAGGAACCTCTGTCATGTCCGTGTGTATTTTGAATTCTCCGCTGTAGTGCCAGCTAATGCATGAGGAAATGCTGTGATTGGATGGAAATTTTCCTTCTCATGAATAATGTGGAGAAATTATCTGTGCTTTCCTACCAGTCATAACTCCGATTTTTGTGTATAGTTCATATTTGTGAAGTTTTTTCAGCTTTCGAAAAAATAAAATGCTTCAAAAACAGAAAAAAGTGCCATCCTTGTTTTAAATTAAAATGCTTTGACCAAATGCAAAAATTGTATTAGTTTGGTTTTGCTTAACTCAACACTCAATTGGCTTTACAAGTTAGTCTCTTTTTATCATCATCTTAAACTCACAACAATAGCCTGCTGTTCTGGTGTCTCTAGAGGTCTATGTCACTAGGGATAATTTAGTTTTCCACTAGACACAGAGAGGCCACTCACTGTGTTTCATATTGACAGAACACCTTCTAAAGATCTACTCAATTCAGCTTAAGTGTATCTGACTACTTTTTCTGTATTGCTCAATAAGTGGCAGGTCATATAACAGGATATTCACTGGCCCTTCTATTCTGAGAGCAAAAACCATCCTCTAGAGCAGGGATTTTCAGTGTGGGGCACGCCTCCCCAGGGGGTGTGCTAGAGCATGTCAGTGGAGGTGCGGAGAGTGGTAAATTATTTTTATGAAATAATTAATATGTATACATATGCATTGAGTTTAACAATTATATTTTATTTTAAATATTATTTAAACAAAATAATAGGCAATATATATACATATTTATCTATCAAGAATCTTTGTGAAGATTGTCTGTTATTTGTCAAGCCCGCCAATAAAGCAGAGTGAAGTATTAGTCTCTAAATACAATGGAGCGGATTGTAAGACCACCAAATTCGAATCCTTCAGTTTCAGTGGACAAATCCATTTTTAATTTTCATAAAGGAATTTTGCCTTCATTAAATATACAACTATCATGTGATATTACAGTATTGTGCAATCAGAATTCATGTAAAGTCTTTCAATAAAGTAATATCTACACATATTATTCAGCAATATTTATAGAAGATTAATATGGCGCTATCGCTGTAAGAACAAATCACTCTTGCACTTCAAACGGACATTCGATCCCTCACGCCAAAAAGACCCATCACTCTCCCGCACCTGGTTTCACTTTCAGCCGAACTCATGCTACAAGTACACCTGTGGCAGCTAGTATGCAATCATATTGTAGACCTCCTTGTGTCCAATGAAGTGATTTCCATGTGTATGCCCATGTTGCGTAAGACATTGCGCATATTGGATAGAAAAGATGCCTAAATTTCAGAGGCTCCAGGGGCATATGGCATCCTCAGCGGCGGTCACGCCGCTCGGGTTGATGCATATGATACCGCTTCAGCACTGACTTCAGACTCAAGTCCCGAGATGGGCATAGCGCCACAGGGCACATCGCGTGGCCATCATGCCGATCTGCCGCCGCTGGTCCAGCCCTTGGACAGGGAGGACGAGGAGCAGGTCATCCTAGTTGCCCCTAGGACATGCAGGCGTTCTCTGTCAGCAACACGTGCCTGGAGTTCGGCCTGAAATACTTTCACGTGGTCCCAAAACCCAGACCGGGATATGTGCGCAAGGTTCCCACGACCCTGTTTCGGGATCAGGTGGTGAATCTGCAAGCGCTGCCCAGGTGGAGGCAGACACAGCCTTGTCATTGCATGTGATCCAAATAGATGCATAAAGCATGCACTGGACACAGCAGAGCTTTAGATGCTCTGATTATCTCTTTGTCTGCTTTGGAGGACAGCGGAATGGAAGCACTGTCTCCAAACAGAGGATCGCCCTCTGGGTCACTGATGCCATCGCTTTGGCATATCATGCCCAGGACATGCTGCCCCCCTTGGGGCTACGAGCACACTAAAATAGTAGTGTTGTGGCTACATGGGCTCTGACCAATGGCACCTCCTTTAGCGGGCTGTGCAACACCCAACACCTTTGCGAGGTTCTACAATCTGCAGGTTGAGCTGGTTTCGTCCCGTATATTGTCAGGTATGAACAGGTAGGTTTGCGAGATAACTGGCCGGGTGTACCGCTTGCGCATGGTGCCTTTTCCCTCCTGGAGGAAAAGCCTCGCCCAGCCGTGTTCACAAAGTCATGGACCCTGGATGTCCTTCCTACTTAGCCCTGTGGCAGGCGAGTTGGCGGAGAAACTCGATGCCAGCTCAGTATGTCTGCTATTTAGGACCTGTACAGGGGTATGTACTCCACTTGCACTGGTTGCCTGTAAGTAATCCTGTGTGATGTATCTTCTGCGTGATGTATATATATATATATATACTTTTATAATAGGCAATTAAATGTTTTACTGTGCATACCCCGGCATGTTTTATTTTTGCATCATTTAATAAAAAATGATTCATAATTCAATGATCATAATAGTTAATCTTTTCACAACTGTTCATTTGTTATGCGTATTATATTAATGATAGAGAAAATACTTCAATTTGTCATGTTTATATTTTATTTTTCATAAAAAGATATTTAGAACTGTTTACTCTATATGTAATTAAAGATAAAATGAATGAAAATGCTACTGTTCGCTACTATATATATTAATATTAAAACAAATTGTAGAAAAGTAAACTACCAACAAAAAATAACCAAAGTGCTCAAGCACAAATTTTTGCAGGGTTCTTCATGTGGATCATTTGTGTTCATCTTATGTTCATATAAATCTTATGTTCATATAAATAACTTTTTTTTATATCCAGAAGAATGGTTTACACATTTAAAACAATGTTTTTATGCTTGTTCAATGAACCATAAACAACATGCACCTGTGGAACAGTCGTTAAGACACTAACAGTTTACAGACGGTAGGCAATTAATATCACAGTTATAAAAACTTAGGACACTAAAGAGACCTTTCTACTGACTCTGAAAAACTCCAAAATAAAGATGCCCTGGGTCCCTGCTCATCTGTGTGAACGTGCCTTAGGCATACTGCATGGAGGCATGAGGACTGCAGATGTGGCCAGGGCAATACATTGCAATATCCGCACCATGAGACGCTGAAGACAGTGCTACAGGGAGACAGGAAGGACAGCAAATCGTCCTCGCAATGGCAGACCAAGTGTAACAACACCTGCACAGGATCGGTACATCCGAATATCACACCTGTGGGACAGGTACAGGATGGCAATAACAATTGCCTGTGTTACACCAGGAACACACAAGCCCTCCATCAGTGCTCAGACTGTCTGTAATAGGCTGAGAGAGGCTGGACTGAGAGCTTGTAGGCCTGTTGTAAGGCAGGTCTTTACCAGACATCACTGGCAACAATATCACCTATGGGCACAAACCCACCTTCACTGGACCAGACAGGACTGGCAAAAAGTGCTCTTCACTGACGAGTTATGGTTTTGTCTCACCAGGGGTGATGATCGGACTCATGTTTATCGTCGAAGGAATGAGTGTTACACCGAGCCCTGTACTCTGGAGCAGGATCGATTTGGAGGTGGAGGGTCTATCATGGTCTGGGGCGGTGTGTCACAGCATCATGGGACTGAGCTTGTTGTCATTGCAGGCAATCTCAATGCTGTGCGTTACAGGGAAGACATCCTCCTCCCTCATGTGTTACCCTTCCTGCAGGCTCATCCTGACATGACAATGCCACCAGTCATACTGCTCGTTCTGTGAGTGATTTCCTGCAAGACAGGAATGTCAGTGTTCTGTCATGGCCAGCGAAGAGCCCGGATCTCAATCCCATTGAGCATGTCTGGGACCTGTTGAATCGGAGGGTGAGGGCTAGGGCCATTCCCCCCAGAAATGTCTTTGTAGAAGAGTGGGGTAACATCTCACAGCAAGAACTGGCAAATCTGCTGCAGTCCATGAGGAGGGTGGGTGGCTTCCTTGGTTCCTAAAAATTATTTAGAAGAGAATGATGTATCTTACAGAGATACAAAAAGTCATTCAGTATGATTTTAAAGAAATAGCTCATCCAATAATTATAATTTACTCTTCATTTACTCACCCTTAAGCGTTCTTAAACTTGTACGACTTTCTTCCATGAGGCACAAATAAAACAGAGATATGATCTGTTTATCTCCATAAATGCAAGGCATAATGGTGGCAAAAAGGTTAAGTGTAAGACTAATAGCTTTTTGATTAGAACAGACAAAAAAACCTAAAAAATTATTTTCACTATAAATCTTGACATAAGCGGTCTCCTAGCCCTAGATTTCATGCTCAGGTCGCCAAGATTTCAAGTTGGATTACACTTCCTGGCACCATCTAGCATTCAGGCATGCATTAAGCACTATGAAGTGTAATTGAGCTTGAACTCATGATCAGCTAGGAGACTACTAATGTCAAGATAGATAGTGAAAAAGGAGTTACAGTTTGGTCTGTTCTCACACAAAACTAATTGGATCGATTCAGAAGAGTCATATGTATTACCTTAATGCAGCCTTTATGTCGTTTTTGGAGCTAAAAGATTTGTTCACCATTCACATGCATTGTGTGAACAAACACGTCATATTTCCATTAAAATATCTTTGTTTGAATTCTGTGGAAGAAAGTCATAGCAGTTTGAGATCACATAAGGGTGAGGAAATGATGAGAGAATCACTAATTTTTGTCTAAACTATTTCTGTAATTCAATGCATGATCACTACTATAGACTAAAATGTATATATCCAATTAAAACTGTGTGCCAAAGACTTTTGAACAGCACTGAATAAAAATAATGTAAAGATGTGCTCAAAGATGCCTTGTATGTTTTTCTTTAAAATGAGTTAAAAATGTGTTTTGTTTTTTATTCAGTACTGTATAACATATATTACATAGCATAAATTATCATTTGTAACTTTTTGTATTAGTTGAGTGTGAGCCTCTCAAATGTCCTGAGCGATAAAGTTGGATCAGCCACTGTGGTTGAGAGATCAAACGAGAAGTGCCATGTACAAACATCACAAAACGCCACAATAATTGACCCCGAAGGAGGACACATGATATTAAGAACCAAGAGCTTGTAAACTTTTTAAAAGGATCATTAGTACATTTAGATATGATCTGGATTTGGAATTGTATGTACATATCTGTAATATTAATATTTTGCATATCAAATAGCTACATTTAATGCAGTTCTAAAAAAAGCAACTTTTATGCATCATTAAACAAAAAACATCTTGCAGAAGCTGCAAATTATGTAAATTTACAAGCAGAACTGTATATGTTGTTAAGATGAATCTACCTTGTAGGTTCTTCAATTTTTCCCACTTTTTGGCAGGAGTTACCACACCAAGCAACCCCATCTCTTTCAGAACATTTCTTTAGTGCATGTAACGTAATGATTTAAATATGACTAATTACACATATCAAATGAAACTGAACTCTACTAATTTCTGAGGAAAGTAATCTACAAACTCACTCCCATCCAAGCTGGGCTGTGTTCCTGCACCCAGAGAAGAGATGCCCATTGGCCATCCTGCTCATTATGAGACGCGTTACGTCTTCATCCGTCCCTACAACAATAGAAAATCTTTGGTACATTATTTTCAAAGGCGTATGCGAATACAGTACTTGCATATGATAAATAATATATGTGAACAATCCAACAAATTATCATTTGCTGTGTGAAATCTCAACCTTAAAATTACCCTTGCTAGTTTCGAGTCAAAAATTTCATTTAAGCGTTAGTGGCCAATTATAAATGAATCCATCAATATGTATAATTTTACTTAGTTATATCTTGATAAAGATTTATTTGTATTTATAAAATAGTTACTTACATTTGTAAAAGTTGCCACCTTCGGTGTTTGCGTCCGCCATTTGCTATTTTTTATTTTGCACTCTTCTGCCGTCTCAGTGTTTGCGAGACAGCTCCTTTTATACCAGTATGTCCAGGGGAGTGGAATGCAAATTCCACTCTCCAATTCCCGTTGGCCTTTTCTTAAAGATTAGAGGTGTTTGGAGTTCCCAAGTGAGACCCCTAGTGTCACTACATCAACAGAACTTCTCATTCCCTCATCAAGGAACAGAGGTTATGAAAGTATCAAGGACGATTTCTGCCCATATTAATATACATTATTTACAATGGTGATGAAAGGCAAATGTCAAGACTTTTTTTTGGATAATCGAAAGCTATGTTTCTGATTTAGGTTTAGGTCATTCTTTACTTAAGCTTAGTTTTACTGCCCCAAAAGGCAAAAAGCAGAAGTATTTTATGGCAAGTATTATTTTAATGGATAAGCAAGCACTACCATTAAATATGTCATTTTGAAAAGAATACTTTAGAAACATGTAGTCAGTGACAATATGGTTTTAAAACGTACAATATTCATTTAAAATACTTAAAATGCAGTGGCAGGCCGTGCATTTAAAGTCTAGGACTTCAGTGTGATTCATGACATTAAGAAAACACAGTTTCACAATGAATAAGACACCCCTATGCCTTTGGGCATCATACATTATGTCACAGCTAACTAGTAATACCAACTGATATTTTAAAAACACGTCCATGCACGAAAGCCAGAATTTTAACTGCAGCATAACTGTTTTGTGAAATCATTGTCTCCCGAACAGACATTCAAAAATAAAAAAATTTTCATATGAATTTATCAAGGAGGTCTATAATACCTGGAAAAATACATCTAATAATATTTGTATGTTGCTTGCAATAAATTTTGTTTTGTCAGAGTACATGGTTATGCTGCGTTCCATTCAAGTTGGATGTGGGATATTCCTACTTTATCTCTGATCTCTGACCATAAATGTATTCATTACCTGATATTCGGAACTGCAAAGCTCCTGTTAGAATTTATGCTTCAGGTGTATGATTATCAAACGCAATTATGTTTTATACACCGGTTTCTGCAGGCATTTGTTGAACAAGCTTTAATATCATGGAATGTGGAAACTAACTCATTTATTGATATTACTTAATAAAGTGAATGTTTATCACTTAATTTGAATATCTCCCTGAGTGTCGACATGTTTGTGTGACATCATGCCTGCGACATTTAGAAGGGAGCCCGTTAATGTGCACACCATTTCATGTAGGATATTTGGTATGCTAAATTTAGAAGGGAATTTAGGGTCTTGAAATATGTGAGCTATGAAATAAATGAAACTGTCCTTATTGTACATTATTAGGTAATGAAATGTATAATGGAATTAGTCGTGTTTGACAGCCATTATAAATTAGATAAATGACAAATTACTAGATTATTCTCCACCATTAAAATCTTAATACAACTTAATACAACTGTTGTACAATTTCTACTGTAAGTAATTAGCTTTAATAAGTGAATTATGATTAATTCACTTATTGGAGTGATATTATTCTCATGGCTTATTGAAAATAATATCACACGTATTTAGGTACAGATTTGAAGCAAATCTTTTAGAAACAAGGATGAGATTATTTATCACATATATACATGAGACAGGTTGGTGAGAAGAGTGACAGAATGTGAAATAAATGATCAATACAGTGAAAATGAACTTTATGAGTCTGTTGACAATGTCTTAAGAAACATTGATCCTTTTTTGAGTCTACATTGATTTGCTATCGGATTACCCAAAGTATTTAACAAATACACCAGCACTTTGAGCACAATATTGGAGATTTACTTGTGTGTTGTGGTGTTTCCTTACGTTCTTTGTGTTGCTTGGTTCTTGGCTCTTGGTCAAAAGTTCGTTCCGTCAATGTTTTGGACTTCTGTAAGATCAGAAGGTTGTTGTCTGTATGAATGATGAGGTTGGCTTTGAAGCGAGGCCTTCTCTGAACCGTAGAGTTTGCGAGGCTTCCTCGGAACTTCAAGTCCCGAGCTCCCTTGGACCTCACATGGCATGGATCTGGTTCCAACGAGATCCAGAGAAGACCACGAGGGAAGAGTCAGAGCGAAGTCTGAGCAATCAGCGAAGCAGGAGAGACAAGCAGAGAGGGAAGATGAAAAGAGAAGAGAGGCAGGAAGAGAGCGTGTTCTTCCTGTTTGGAAACATTTGAACTGAAATTGGCCGCATCTCCAAAGGTGTCCTGTGCCGATCAGAAGTGACTTTTCAGAGTCACATGGTCAACTGGGCTGGCTTTTCCGACAATTGATTTATGGTTCTTTGTTTCAGATTCTTTTACAAAATTTCCGCTCAAAATAGTGCGTGTTTAATCATTAACTTTATATCTTGCAAATGGTACAAGAGACATGATATTCATTGTCATCAGCTTTCTCTATGTGACCAAGAAAACCATTGCATACCAAGCAGGACATTCTTTCATGGATATTATACGAGTAGGTAACAAACATGAAAATCCCTGGTTATAAATCATACTGGTTAATTCATTGGTTATACAACATGGATAAAACATTACACGCATTTTAAAGAGGTACATCAGACTATAATCATTAATTTGTTAGTTATACAAGTTACCACAGTTCAAAGCAATTTCAGAATTACCTAGCAAGCCTAGGTATTGTATAAATTGTGGATTTAAATGCATTCTGTACATTTTAGAAGGTTAAATTGGTAAAGTACTGTGACTTTGTGTAGAATGTTTCTGGATTAAGGAATGTCCTTTTTAAGAGTCTAAGTGTAGCAAATTCGTTGATATCGGAGGACAGAATCTTGTGTGTCCCGAGTCTCTAGTAGAAAGTTTTAAAATCCGACTTTTCGAGTTGAATGGAATGCAGCACTATTTTTTAAAACTTGATCCGAAACTGAATGCTCCATCAGCCTAATTTACACATAGAAAACTTCTGATGTTGCTATAACGATGCAAAATGCACTTACCAATTTAATTGAAGGTAAAAGAAGTCCTCCTTTCCTCACTTACAGCGTGATTTGCATCACTCAAGGCCAGCTAGAAGGTCTCGACATATATCCTAAAGATATGAAACACACCCACCAAGAACAAATAAATCAATCTGATTGGCTGATGAATCTGACAATTCTGACCCGTGTTTTCTGTTTCACCCTCGCCAGTCACGTTCCATGTCACTCTTCCTTGTTATCCGTCCCGTGTTTTCCGTTTCACCGAACACGCTCCTGGTCATGTCTTCCTTGTTGCCCGCCTGTGTTTCACTGTCTCTGTTAGAACTACACTTCCCTTCATCCTCACTCCTCATCACCGCTGTCACAGCGTTATTGTCCGCACCTGTCGTCTATTTTATTATCACCTGTCTTCGTTAATCTGTCATTGGGTTTGTTTGCTCATTGGTTACTTTGTTCTCTGTCTGTGTATTTAAGCCCTGTCTGTTTGTTCTGTGGTTGTCGTTCGTTAATGTAAGTACAGCGTTTCCGTGTTCCTGTCCAGTTGTATGTTTCCGTCACTCGTTTCATGGTTACCCTGTTGTCCGTCAGCCCGTCCAAGGTTCCCCTGCTGTTCCAGTGTTCCTGCCGTTTTTTCCCATTGTGGATTTTGCTTTGTTCTTATGTTTGTTTATTTTGTCATCCCCCAATAAAACCCGCGTTTGGATCCGCATTCTTGTCTGTCTTCCCTGGTCATCACAAATACCAAGTTTAAATCATTCTAACATAATCTCTTGATATAAGTAAAAGCTTCAACCCCCCAGACTCTGAATTAGCAGGGAGTAATACACTGATGCCTCATGACCTTTTCCAAAAGCAGTAATCAACTCTCCCTGAATATCTGCCGATTTAGGGGTGTGTGTGCTACTCCCAAAACAATATAGAGCAGGTGGCGCAGCTGTAAATAGAACCTATAGAACTGAGATCTGGGAATCCCAGAATGTTGAACCAATTTTTCAAAAGATCTCAAAACTCCACTCTCCCCAATCTACTCTGACCAGCAGAAAGGGGACTTATTAATACATAATTTAGCTTGAGGCAATATTTAAATAAATGTCAGAATTAATTACTCTGATAACTTTTGTCCATAACTAGTGCAAATGCAAGATAACTGGCTGTAACTTGAAATGTTTTCAAAACCAGGGAGAGCTCTCTCAGGTGGAAGCAATCAATGAGCCAAATGTCTAAGATCGAATGCATAATAATAAAACAAAATCTTGGGTAGGCCAAGCCCACTTTTGTCAGTCGGCCTATGTAATTTATTAAAATGTAATCTAGGATTCTTACCATTAAAATGTAATCTAGGATGCTTACCATATCAAATGAAGAACTTCGCTATGCTTTCAAATTGCTTGAAATACGAGAGGGGTATATCTACAGGGAGAGATTGTCGCAGGTAGTTAAATTATGGAATACAATTCATTTGAATAACATTAACTGTTCCAATCATAGATTAATGTAATGAAGCCCACCTGTCCACATCGCTCGAAAACCTTTTTTATTAAGGGATCAAAATTAAACTAAATCAGACAAATTTTCTGGGAATAAAATGCCCAAATACTTAATGCCCTGTTTGGGCCACTGGAAGGTGCCTGGCTGGAAAGCCATTACTGGGCAGTACGCTGTCAGAGCCAAAGCTTTGGATTAAGACCAATTGACTCTGTATCCTGAGAGCTTGAAAAAGGATTAAGAAGATCTAATGGGGTCAGAGACGAATAATAAAATATAATCTGCGTAAAGCAAAAGCTTATGTGCCACACCTCCCGCCACCACCCCTGGAAAATCATCTTCCCTTTTTATCGTGGCTGCTAATGGTTCCAGGGCAAAACAGAAAAATAATAGAAAAAGAGGGCAACCCTGCTGGGTTCCTCTATCCAGAGTAAAATAATCTGAAATGAATCCATTTGTTTATACACAGAGTATTGTTTGTACGCTACAGAGTATCTATAAAGTAACTTAATTCACCCAATAAAAGTATTACCTAACCCATATATTTCCAAAATCTTAAAATAATCCCAATCTACCATATCAAATGCTGTTTCTGCATCAATTCAGATGGTTGTGACTGGAATCTGATCATTCGCCACTGACCACATAATATTGATGAAATGCCTAATGTTATCAGAAGAGCTGAGGCCCCAAATAAACCCCACATGATTTTTTGCCAGAATTTTTGACAATATTTTTTACATCTAGCTGGATCAGGGAAATTGGATGGTAACTCTTAGACTTGCTTGGATCTTTGTCCTTTTTAAGAATCGGACTGATCCGGGCTTAAGTCATGGTTGGAGGAAGCTTTCCATTCTTTAATGATATTATATAAACTTCTAACAAAAGTGGAGCCAGTTCTGTAGCATAAGATCTTAAAAACTCAGCCACAAAGCCATCTGGCCCCACAGCTTTGCCTGTAGGTAAGGCCTTAATTACCTTGCCAAGCTCCTCCAAATTTATCTCAGAATCAAGAGAATTTTTTTGCTCAGTCATCAGTTTAGGGCGTTCTAATGGTTCCACAAAGTTTCTAATGTCTTCATCAGTAGACGAAGACATGGAACTATAGAGATCAAGATAGAATTCTTTAAAAACATTGGCTGAGGTAAATATTTTACCAACAGCAGATTTCATTGAGGGAATGGATGAAAAGACTCTTTCTGCTTTATATATCTTGACAAAAACTTCCCTGCTTTGTCCCCCGACTCAAATATGACTGCCTTGCCCTGAATAGCCAAAACTTCACATTCCGTGACAAAATAGAATATATCTGTCAATTCTCTGACATTCGGCACTTCATCTCTGCCTCTGGACTTTTAATTTTCCCTTCCAACTCCACAAGTTCTCGTGCTTTCGATTTTTTGGTGAATGAGGCATACTGTATGTTTCCAATTGAACAATCGACAACAGATGAAATGAGGGGAAAAAAAATCTATTCTAGAATAAGTGTTATGGACTGATGAAAAAAATTTATAGTCCCTACCGGATCGGTTAAAAAGTCTCCAGATATCTGTAAAACCAAGATTTTTAGACATCCTGCTAACCAATTTATGACATAAAATGTATTAAATCTAGTAAAGTGTGCAGACCCTCGCATGGCGACACACGACTCCCCAATGTGCAAGCTTTTCAATGTAGTGTGCGCAAGCACAATGTAAATGTGCAAGCTTTTCAATGTAGTATGCAAGCACAATGTAAATGCACAAGCTTTTCAATATAGTGTTAGGAAGCACAATGTAAATGCGCAAGCTTCTCAACGTAGTGTGCAAGCGCAATGTAAATGTGCAATCTTTTCAATGTGTTTCACTGTTATCGGCCTCCCATAGTCCCATCTTCACAATGCACATTTTTTAACCAAATTGCATCATGCCACAATAAACCGTTACACCCCTATTATCTTAATATGATCCCCCACTTTTGAAGTTCATGTAGGCTATTCTATGTCAGATTTATGAAACTAATTAGTGTTATGTTGGGGTGCAGAAGAGTTGTTCTCTAGGCTCTGCTCTGATTTAATTTGGCAAAATTAATTTGAAACGGCCTGTAAGGTGACATGATATTTTAAAGCTCCTTAAAAAAAATATTATCTTCATCCCATTGATCGAAATCCAGTTCTTGAAGTTCGTGTCTAGATAGTCTCACGTAGCAGACCTTTGGCTTAAAAAGCAAAGGTCTGGGCTCTATCGCAGCTAACATTGGCAAATAACTGGCCACTAAGGCATGACATTTTGTGTGCTATAAGCATCAGACGTTAGTACACAGACTATGGGTGTGCCATCTGAGGCTGAGAAAAGCATCTAGACAACAAACCTTCTCCATGTATTGACTTGTCCGTAGGGAATTCTGATATTTCAGCCTCAACATGTGTCCTGAACTTTGTACGATTGCATAGATTCCCCCACCATCCGAAATGAAAAGGCCACAAACATCTGAATTTGTAGCAGTTCAACCACCACACCATATCAGACATATTAGAATCACAGAGAGACCTGCCATCATTCCCGAGCCTCACCTCTCCAAGACCCACGCTCCTTCCATGGCCTATGCAGGCTGCTGCGGGACTCAAAGCAGCACCTCAGGATGGCATTGATAACCGCTCTCAGCTGCTAGTCTGCCCAGTTATGATTTTAGATCCTCACAGGTAATGTCAGTTTGGTTATATTAATTTTCTTCGCCTGGCAAGTAAATGCTCTGACCAATAAAATATAAGCTTAGAATTTTAGGATCTTTGGCTTTGTATCACTTTTATTTTTAAATAAACAACTTTATGGGTCTTCAATGTTTTTCTTTGCCAAATATTAATAATATTAATACTATTGCCGTGCCTTGCAGTGCACTCTGTATATATGTCTTTGTTTCACTGTGCCTTTGTATACCAAACAATTTAATCATAATTAAATTAGGTGTTAACAGCTTTGAAGAAGTCATGACATACCATTTTGTATTATTTTAATATGTTCCATTAACATTTCTCCATGTCTGCCAAACATGTTGAGTGGTCCAAAAATCATCTGCTGCCTGAAACTGAACTTTTGACCAGATGTTATGAGTGAATGCACTTGGCTGCATAATAAAGCTAGAGAATGCTCCACTGCTCCCCAATTACTAAATTTATTTCAGTTTCAGCTAAAAAGAGCCCTAGTGCTCCCTCGTCTCCCCCCGTACTTACTCATGCTCCCCCACTCTCACACACACACTGCAAAGGGTGGTGCGAACTGCCAGAAACATCATCGGAGGTGAGCTTCCCTCCCTCCAGGACATATACACCAGGCGGTGTGTGAAAAAAGCTCGGAGGATCATGGTCTGTTCTCACTGCTACCATCAGGCAGGCGGTATCGCAGCATCAGGACCCGCACCAGCCGACTACATGACAGCTTCTTCCCCCAAGCAATCAGACTGTTGAACACTTGATCTATCAGGATCAATAATTAGCACTGCACTTTATTCATCTATAATCTCACACTGGACTGTCAACATATTCTCCTCAATATACTACTTCATATATATATATATATATATATATATATATATATATATATATATATTTCATATACTCCTTACTTATTGTATTGTATATTGTGTATTCTATATTGTGTGTATTGTTTACTGTACATTGAATATAATTATTGTGTTGTGTAAGTATGTGTACATTTGATATGTAAATTGTGTTGTGTAAGTATGTTGTTTATTGTAATTGGTATATGTCTCGTCACTGTCATGACTGCTATGTTGCTCGGAACTGCACACAAGAATTTCACCTACTGTTGCACTTGTGTACATGGTAGTGTGACAATAAAGTGATTTGATTTGATTTGATTTGAAGATGGATGGATGGAAGTGTAGACCACGGGGATGCTTCCCATTCCACAAATATTTTATCAGTAAAGAATCTAGCTTTTTCCAATAATTTACTGGTGGGGAGAGAGGAAGCATAGAGCTAATAAAGTTAATGCGGGACAGAATATAAATTTTTATTGTTGATAATCTGGCAGATGGTGATGCATGCAGACACATCCATCTTTGAATATCAGACTAAACTTTTCCATAAATTGACAAATAATTAACTTTTGAAATGAGGAGTAAGGTGGGTCTCAACTCAATCCCTAAGTATTTGAGTTGTGTTGATATCTGAATATTATTTGGAATAGAGAAATTAAATCCATCTGAATTAAGAGGCTTCAAAATAGTTTTAGAATGATTCATTTTAAATCCAGATAGTGTACCAAATTTATCTATGATTTGGAGGGCATAAGGAAGAGAGCATTGTTGATCAGATAAAAATAATAAAGTATCATCCACATATAGAGAGATAGAATGGATTGATGAGCCTAACTGAATCGGGCTAACAAGTTTACACGGTCTAACATGTACTGCACTAGAGATTCTATTGATATTTGTTCTACTGTCCGAGATGAGTCCACTCGTAGATACCCTGGCCATGGAATTAGAGTATAAAGTTTGTATCATTCTAATAAACTGGTCCCCAAAACTGAACTTTTTCAACATACAATAAATAGTTACATTCCAGCCAATCAAAAGCTTTTTCAGCATCAATAAATAGGCCGCTATTCTGCAATAATATGTAACACTTGATGAACATTGTCAGAAGCCAAACATCCCTTAATAAAACCAGATTGATCTGGATCAATTAATTTATGTATCACTAACTGTAGATGTCTGACAATAACTTTAGCATACATTTTTACACCATCGTTAATCAAGGAGATGGGCCTGTAATTAACACAGTCTGAATGATCTTTGCCGGGTTTAGGTATAACCGGTATTACAGCTGTATTGAGGACTTTGTGAAAGTTGCCTTTGAATATAGCCTCACTTATAGTACGTAGACAAATGTGGCCTAATAGTTCCCACAACGTCAGGTATAAATATAATGGGAGACCATCAATTCCCTGGGATTTCCCTTTATTTGAACATACCACTGCATTGTGTAGTTCTTCTAAAGTGATTTCAGAGTCAAGGCTGTCAGCTTCCTCCTTTGAAAGTATGTTTAAGTTCATGTGATCCAAAAACTTGTAACTGATCAGTGCTGGGTTGCATTTCTGAGGTATATCATTCTTCAAAAAATAACTTTAATGTTTTGTTAATTTTTGAGGTATGTGAGGTGAGACAACTTTTTGAGCTTGAACTTCTGATCGCCTGGATATTAAAATGTCACTCATGTTTTTTAAAAGTAAGCGCAAGGAGACGGCTTGGTCTGCTTCCATCTAAGTAATATTTATGTTTTGAAATATGGGGAACAAACAGGGTTTAAATACACAGACACAGTAACGACTAAATGACATGCAGGTGAGAACAATGACTGAGTGAGGGCAGTGATGAGGGCCGGAAATCATGGGAAGTGTAGTTTGTGACTGTGACATGAAGTACGGGGCAGACAACAGGGGATCATGACACAAATCATTAAGTGCAGCCCTTTCCACCTTTAATTTTTGTTGAGTAACATTGGAAAATTGATGAACCAATTCCTTTTCTAATTCCCCACATCTTATCTCTAATACAGATAGTTGTTCAAGATAGTCTTTTTTAAGTCTATAGCATTGTTCCTTAAAAACCCCTTGATGGATGCCCATAACATATTTTGATAGGAAACAGAGTACAGGTTGATTTCGATAAATTCAGTCAGTCCTGCTCTCAGTTGTGAAAGAAAGTCTTCATTTTGCAACCAAAAGTATTAAATCTCAATCTGGATTGTTTACAAAGTGTATTAATCTGAACAAATGCTAATACTGTATTATGATCAGAAACACTTTGTGGTAAAATTTCAATACTGATTAGATTTGAAAGTAGCACTGAAGAAAGTAAAATGTAATAAATTCTCGAGAATGATTTGTGATTTGGGGAGAAATAGGTGTACTCCTTAGCTGTTGGATTATGTAAGTGCAAAGCATCACACACATCTAAATCTACAGTGAATTACTGTATCTCTGTGCTGTAGAAGACTGAGATTGCATTACTGAAACCGAAGGGTTGGAATGGTCCAAAACTGAGTCAAGCACTGCATTCATGTCGGAGCCTATGATAATTGAGTAATCCTGGAGAGATAGTAGGGATTGCATTACATTTGGAGCATATAACAAACGCTAACCTCTTTCCATCTATTGAAGTACAGCAATATGCAACTCTACCATCATTATCCAAACTTGTGTGTTCAATAATAAAATTTGATTTACGTTTGAATAGAATTGACACCCCCTTCTTCTTAGATTTACAACTTGATGATACAATGGAAATATAATACCTGTTTTGCAGTCTTTGGGCGTCCATGGCAGTAAAATGTATTTCTTGAAGAAACGCTACAATCAATCTTTTTTCTGTGTAAAAGATTCAAAACCCCTGTACATGGTGACAGAGCTCGCACAGCATAACTTGTAATGTATAGAGCAGCTTATTTAGCGTGTAATTAAAGTTTTTAAAGCTAAAAGCACAAACAAAATCAAAAATAATCCTGAGTGCTTTATGCACCTAAGCGCTCCCCTCCCTTTCCCTTATCCCCCCTCTAGCAAACGTTTGTGGCGATCATGAGGCAATGTCTAAACACTAT
This sequence comes from Xyrauchen texanus, assembly GCF_025860055.1. Taxonomy (NCBI): domain Eukaryota; kingdom Metazoa; phylum Chordata; class Actinopteri; order Cypriniformes; family Catostomidae; genus Xyrauchen; species Xyrauchen texanus. The sequence continues at coordinate 4,511,435 of NC_068294.1, read as the reverse complement.
TCACCTTTTTACCCCCCTATGAATTGAGGAGAAAAAAAATATATATACATATTATATATATATATATATATATATATATATATATATATATATATATATATATATATATATATACACCAAACTTCGAAAAACAATCTGAAATGCAACGATTTACATAATGGCCACCAAATTTAAATTAAGAACTGTGGCCTGACTTTTCTAGGTTTATAAACATACAATAGTTAAACATGACTTTTATGTATATCAGTCTAACAACCTGCACATGAAATTTTTTTAAAGGAGATTAAAAACTAAAAACAGTTGAATATATATAAAATACTGGTTACCATTTCACTTTAGTGAACTGAAACACAAATGTAGGCTGAAAAAGTCTTTGTTCCATGCATTGCACGGGATTATAAGCAAAAGCATTACATGACTCCTTAGTCTGCCTCCTCCATTGCCTCCTGAAGCGGGAAGTTTAAGGCTTTACGAGCAGCGGGTACCATTGCGGCATCAAGACCCTTGAGATATTTCTCCGCATCCTCCGGAGATTCGAATGAGTATTTCTGACCCTTATCGTTAACTCTCAGTGATGCTGGGTAGATCATGAACAATTCTGCACATTTCTGATGAAGCTTAAATCTTACTACCGAGAACGCCTTCCTCTTTTGTGCTGTATTATGTCTGTAATCAGCATAAAATTCCAGGCATGTTCCACCGGGCAGGGTGGGTTTTGCTTTCCGAGCTCCTTGAAGGATGGCTTGCCTGTCAGGATATTGGAGGAGGTGTAATATCAACGATCGTGGTTTGGGTGAGTTGAAGTTCGAGTATACTCGATGAGCTCTATTGATCTCGATCGGGGATCCATTTGGGTAGCATTTTCTGTAGAAAGCCGACAGGATCATCCCCTTCCATTCCTGTTGGTAGACTAACCAGGCGAACATTGTTGCGCCGTGACCGATCTTCTATGTCATTGCATTTTCGCTGTATATGTTCAAGTTGAGATAGGCAGAGATTTGTATCTTTTTTGTTTTGCGTAAACAGCCTTGGAGATTGTCCACTTTTGTTGTAATCAACGGCATATTTTTACACAGAGAATCAATTTCTTCTTTCAGAGATCGAAGAACAGCGATATTTTCGTTCATATAGTTATTATAGGGATTTTGGGCCAACTTTATTGCCTCCGTCAACATGCGGGAAACCATGTCACGCAAGGCCTCCTTTTGTGATTCGACTGCTAGGCTAACGAGTGTTTTGAGGCATTTGCAGCCCGAAGCCATTTTTGGGGAGACATGTTTTTTTACTTGTTGCCATTCTTGCATTAGAACTGACCGGTTATTAAAAAAAGAAGTTATCTTTCCTCAAAGTGTCAAAATACCATTAATTAGGGGGTTTTAGTCAGGAGAATAGTGCTGTGCTTCCAGCCACTGGAAGTCCCTCAGGACACTGTATTTTAAAGATAATTTTGTTAAAGTCCAAATAACTTTACAGATATTTATTGTAAAGGGTTTAAACAATATTTTCCATGCTTGTTCAATGAACCATAAACAATTAATGAACATGCACCTGTGGAACAGTCGTTAAGACACTAACAGCTTTTAAGGTCACAGTTATAAAAACTTAGGACACTAAAGAGACCTTTCTACTGACTCTGAAAAACACCAGCCCTGCATGAACGTGCCTTACAGTGCGTAACAGAAGTAGAGCTAATAAAAAAAAAAAAATCGCCTTGAATTGCTCACGCGAGTTTGACCGCTGGATTAAATGTCAAGCGCTTCAATCTGACACCCTCCAACTGCCTGCTCACCTGCCACTACCAGGAGCTGACCACTGAGGACCCCAGGCACACGTCTTTGTTGATGACGCCTTTCCACTCCGGAAAAACCTCATGAGGACATTCCCTGGGCGCATCCTTCCAAGAGAGCATAGGAGTTTTAACTACCATCTGTCCCAAGCTTTTGGTTGTGGAGAATGCCTTTTGGATCCCACTAGAAATATTTGAAAATGCAGGAAAAGTGGGCAGATCCCGGCGGGGATAAAGGGAACGAACCGAGTGCAGGGCTGAGCGGGGGGGTGGGGGGGGGGGCACCTGAGACTCGTAGTGACGGATTAATTGACAGCTGCTGTCAGACTCTATGTTATTATTATTCCTCACATGGTCGCAAGACGACATGTACATGAATCTGCCGTGGTGAGCTGGAACCTGCTTACGTCAGCTGTCACCGCTTACGTCACGAAGTACCGCAAACAGCTAATAGGAAAATTCAACTGCAGTAGCCACCGTTCAACCTGAAGAGGGCAGCACTAAGACGTTTTTACACCATATATTGTAGAATTAAAACACTTTATACACAAATGTCAAAAAAATTACTTGAATCAATGACCAGTACTAATAAAGCCCCATGCTTACAGATCATTAACTAAAAAAAGTTGGTTTAGGGTTTAGTTACCCTTTAAGAAATTATTCCAGACTTGCTTAAACTTCCCTAATTTGTATTGATCATTCTAGCAATTGACTAAAGTCAGCACTTCCAGTCATAAATTTAACCTATTCAGTGAGTTCTGGTGTTTTTATGTTCTTCATGTTTTGCAGTATTCCTGGAATAAATTAAACCTGTCTTTAACACCCTTTGGTTCAAGTGTTTTATCATCAAGACACAAATGAGGGATGTTTTATCCATACTTTTTTGAACATGTTTGGTACATGTGAGAATAAAGATTTTCCATCTATAAAAACTTCTCTGTATGATTTTCCCGTGCTGTGTGTGTGTCTTCGCTTGTAATCCAACCTCCTATGTCAATCTCTGATGGCCATGCTGCTACCTCTGAACCCTGGTGCTCAACTGATGCATTTCCGCAGTACACTGCGGTCCTGTCTTCCCCACACCATGGTACTGGTTGTTTGTTTTGGGGTAACAAATGGATCGGGAAACACAGGACCGCAGAGTACTTCCACCTTTTTACTGGCCCTGCCACTGATCCACTACTCTTCTCTGTCTCCTTCTTCCTCATTTTAAGATATGTGTCTCACAGGCCCTTCCACTTCCTCCTGCATATCTCCTCTAACATGAAACACACATTAAACATGAAATGCTGTTCACTTTTTTTACACCGGTTTTGCTAACTTTGGCTAATGCTAGTGCTAACGTGGTTCATAGCCAATAGCTGGAATTAAGTAGATGCACATATTTTTAGAACTTACTAGGTAGTCCAACTTTCTCTCTCACTTTCCTCCAAGCGATATCTTTTTTTGTCCAGTCTCTGTACATGTATGACGTTGTGTCATACAATTCCGGGTGCCCACACACCGCTACAACCATTTTGTCATCCATTTTTCCTGATTTCTTCTGCTACTACATCAGTACATCAGTGAAATCCGGACAGTCTCAATGCTGATAGGCTTTCGCGATAACGTGTCATGCAGATTTTTCAATCGAGTTGAAATTTTTAAAATACGCGAATGAGAGGATGTGGAAAGTGAGAGGACGTTTATTTTTTGCTGAGATTATACTGTATCTATGTGGTCTATACCAGAGCCGGCCGGCCCAAGGCATACGTGAACTAAGCGGCTGCTTAGGGCCCCGGTGGCCACCAGGGGGCCCCCAAGAGCACATGATTTATTTATTTTTTTGTGATTATACTGTCAATGGACAATGGTAATTATACAAAAACGCAATATTAAATGCAATATTATGTTAACAGGCTGCAGGATGCAAGCACATTCAGACAGCAAAACAGCAATGTCACAAAAAAGGACATATCCTCTGGTGCAAAGAAAAGGATAAAGAAGAAAACAGAGGAAGAGAAAAACAGCAAGATAAAGGTATGTTAAGTAGCTAGGCTAAGTTACGAGCTAACATTAGCTGGGTAGTTAGTTAACATAGCCTGTGTAGCATATCTTCTTTTTTAGGAAAGTTTGATTAATCATCCGTAAATAGCCTTGACATCTTAATATATTATTAGTACAACATATTACTTAGCAAGTTTAGATTAAAGTTTTTGTCTTCTGTGTAAAAATAACTTTCCTGTGTATATATTTTTTGTAATAAAAATAAGCTTCTGTTCCATAGACTTTGTACTGATAACAACTTAACATTATTTACATTAGTCTACAATTTTGGGGTCTTTGCTATTATATTCCAATATCATTATGCCTCAGTTAGCTAGTTATAGATTAAGAGTTGTTGTTTAGGTGTACAGATGGCTTACTGCTGTGTATAATAATTTGTGTTGAGAAAATAACATATTTTGTCAAATATTCTGTCAAATATGTACTCTTATGAAACTTCCCTAGGAGCACTGTTGAAATATTTTGGACGTGGGGCACAACCAACGCCACCTGCCCCAAGTTCCAGTGCTACAGCTGATTTTTCAACAATCCCAGATCATTATATTTATATGGATAAGCCATGCCTTTGTTTTTGACATTACCTTCTAATATGACATCTAACATGGCTAGCTTTTATTATTATTTTCATCTTTCATCAGGTCCATCCTCTGCATGCAAGGAGCACTTCCCAGCATGTGCATCCACTGATGTGGTCATCTATCCTGTCTGACTCAGAAAGGACTGATCTGGTAAGCAGAGGGCCACTGCCTATAAAGGAAAACTTCACATTCCCTGAAAAACCTGATGGCCGAAGCTTCCACTACTAAGTTAATTAATGGGGAAAAAATGTAAGTGGAGCTGCTCACTTATTCAGAAAGAAATGATACTGTCTACAGCTTCTGCTGCAAATTGTTCTCTAGGAAGTCCACAAAACTGGTAACAGAGGATCAACAGGATTGGGTAAATATAGGTGTGCTACTGTTACATTTAAAACCGTAGAAGGGTAAAATCATGCCAGGCAGACATTGGTATATGGTAAGCAACACAGCTACAACTAATACAGTTGTGTGTTAGATTTATAGTGTGCGAATAATCAAGCATTGACAATATTCAATCATATTGGCGGCACCGAGGGGCCCCCAAATCAAATTCTGCTTAGGGCCCCATAAAGGCTTGGGCTGGCCCTGGCCTATACTATATTATCACTCTCTGATAATGCACTACTTGATAAAGAAAAGATTAATGATTCTATTCCTGTTTTGTAGTAGAAGTAATATATATATATATATATATATATATATATATATATATATATATATATATATATATATATATATATATGTATATACTGTATAAATCTGTGCATCAAAGGGTAAAAAAAAAAAACATTAATAATTTTTTCCTTCAAGGATGTCCCCAAGGAGATATTTTGTCCGAAAACCACACACACGCAGGCACACACGCAGGCACACACACACATTATTTAGCACACACTGCTAAGATGCCACCAGTACCTCCTGACCTCCCTTTGCAGTGTTTATCATTGAGGGCTGCAGACTGAATGATCAAGTTTTTTGGTGTTGGATGTGGGGCAGGGCTGCTGTTTTCTCTCTCTCTCTCTCTCTCTCTCTCTCTCTCTCTCTCTCTCTCTCTCTCTGTTCGCACACACACACGCGCGCGCGCACACACACACACACACACACACACACACACACACACACACACACAGTGAAACTGGTGCTGATGCTGGAGTGTGCGCTTCCTGTGTCACTTTCCGCGGGCAAGCAGCACTGGATTCCTGGAGCAGCTCTCACAGCCTCTGTCTGTATGTCCACTAAAGCGTCTAAACATCGCAAAAGCGTCTCGTTCTCGGAGGATGAAGATGAACAGTGCTGGAAAGAGGAGAACGGCGGTGTGGACGCACATCACATGAAATCCGTCAATACAGTGAGCGATTCATCGGGATATTACCGCTACAACATGTGAGTGTTTATACTCTAATAACTGAGAGAAATGTATTTGGTCGTACTGTTTGGGCAGTATAGTACCTAAACATGTCAGGAAAATAGTTCATTTTCATTAAAAAAAGTTTAAGATATAGTTATAACGTTCCTTTTCACACATAAAATGTCTCATAGGTAGATATAACAACGATATTATCTTCAGTAAAAAATCGTCATGTATTACCGCCAATGAAGAATATTTATTTTTGAAACGTCTGTCAGCGGCTTCAATTAACAGGGTTTCATAAAGAAAAGCCAATGATGTCTTTAAAATATTGTTTCATTTTGTGTTTTTTTTCTACTTCTATATAGTCTTAATACAGTGCTGGGTAGATTACTTCTGAATTGCAATCCAGACTACAAATTACATGACTAAAATGGCAATCAGTAATGTAATTTTTTTAATTACAATTTGGATTACCTTTAGCTCTGTGTGAGTTCTAAACACTGGTTGGAATTGGGTGGAACATTTGCAATGTGTCCGGAGACAATACACTGACATACACACCACAAATAACATCGATTCTGTGTCAGTAAAGATCTCTTACAGCCTCAGCTTTCTGTTCTTGGCTGACAGAAGTGGAACCCAACGTGATCTTCTGATGTTGTAGCCCATCCACCTCAAGGTTTCACATGTTGTGCATTCTGAGATGCTATTCTGCTCACTACAATTGTACAGAGTGGTTATCTGAGTTACCATAGCCTTTCTGTCAGCTCGAACCAGTCTGGCCATTCTCTGTTGACTTCTATTATCAACAAGCAATTTTAATCTACAGAACTGCCACTCACTGGTTGTTATTTTGTTTTTCACACCATTCTTTATACACTTTAGAGACTGTTGCACGTGAATATACCAGGAGATCAGCAGTTACAGAAATTCTCAAACCAGCCCATCTGGCACCAATCATGCAGTTTGGCACTGTTTTGGTAGCACGAGTGGGACCTACACAATATGTGTCAGGTGTTTTTAATGCTGTTGCTGATGTGTGTCTGTATATATAATATATATATATATATATATATATATATATATATATATATATATATATATATATATATATATATATATTAGGGCTGTCGATTTAACGCGTTAATTCAGTGCGATTCATTTTTAGTTATTAAGCGACAAAAATTAACGCAATTAATCGCATGCCCGCGGACCATAATAAGGAAGATTCCTAAGAAATGCAAGCTTGTAGTACCACCTGTTTACTCCAGAGGGCAGTAAGTGAATTTTCAGCTGTATGAGCAACACAGTTTATACAGTGAAGAAAACACTTCAGTAGGCAGAACAACACAAACATGCGTTACGTTCTTGCGTTCAAAACACTCGAAGGAGCGCAAATGCGATCTAAGGGATCTCAAGATGTGTTTAAAGATTGAGTATTAAACTATATTTAACTTGACACAGTGACCTAAACATTTTATGTTTATGACGCAAGACACCCGAGACGTCTGACGTAGGTGTAAATAGACAGGTCCTTAAACAAGCCCTCATAATAAATCTCCAACTGATTGACAAATTCACTTGTGAAATGGATTGCTGTGAACTGTGTACCAATAATTGACTTATGATCAATAATATGGTAGTAAACAATACATTGTATTCTAAAGCCGCTTTTTGTATTGTCTTATCAATGATTAACTCTTCTGCTACAGAATCATAAACACGGGACGTGATGGTAAACTGTCCATTGTGCCAATGGATGGTATGCACATGAGGTTTGCCTTGATGTTGAGAGTGGCGTAGGAGCTGTACCTCAGTCATGGGAAAGATGTAAATTTCGGGACACATCATCAGTAATGTACCTTTGAATCAGGGGGTGTTTCGGCCTTTCAACACTAGACACCCTCATCAAAGGTGGCCAGCTACAGGGTGATCAAACCTGAGCTTGTGTCCCATGCCCAATCATGAAAATTAGGACTATGCAAGGCAGGAGGCGTCCTCTTCCCTGAGTCAAGCATAAGGCTGACCGCATACCTTCAGCCTCCTCATGGAGGGTTGTGACCTGGGTTCTCAAGTGGGTTATAGGGTGGGGGGATTAGTGAGTGGGTCATGTTGATGCTTTTTGAGCCCAACAAGGGTCCTTCCTTTTAATCCATATCCACTGGCTGCTTCTTTCAGCCGCTTCAGAGACTGATCTAATTGTTTGTCGCAGAGCCTGTCCACGGATGCCAAGGTCTTTCAGCAGTCTGATGGTAGAAAAAGCCACAAAACCTCTGCATCCCACTTCAACCGGATAGACTTTTGCTTTCCATCCTTGTTGTTGAGCATCTGCTGCCAGTTCTATATAGCGCAGTTTCTTGCGTTCATAGGCCTCATCTGTTGAATTCTCCCATGGGACTGTGAGCTCAGTGATGTAAACAGACTTCAATGAAGGGGACCAGAGAACCAAGTCTGGCCTAAGGGTGGTGACTGCAATTTCAGGTGGAAAGATTAGTTGCTGGCCTATATCGACTAGCATCTTCCAGTCCCGGGCCATGGCTAGCTGTCCAGCTTCTGGTTTGGTAGGGGGATGGTTGGGCTTTTTCTGTCCCTCTCGGATGAAGGTTGGGGCTGTGATGGACTTGATTGCTCTCAGGGGCAAGGAGTTGGTGGCATTCCTCTGGCTCTCAAGAGCTGCTGCCAGACTCTTGAGGACCTGGTTGTGTCTCCAGGTGTAACGACCTTGTGTGAGGCTGGTCTTACAACCGACCAAGATGTGCTTAAGAGTCGCTGGAGTTGGGCAGAGGGCACAGGTTGGGTCCTCGCCATACCACTGGTGGAGGTTTTTTGGAGATGGGAGCACATCATAGGTGGCTCTGATGATGAAGCTGATGTTGCTTGCCTCTATTTCCCAGAGCTCCTTCCAGCTAAGCTTTCTCCTCTCCAGGCCTTCCCACCTCATCCATTGTCCCTGCTTGGCAAGAGAGACAGCCTTTGCACTTCTTTCCGCCTCCTCCTGATGGCGCACCTCCTCAGCCACCATGTTCCTCCTCTCTGATGTTGAGGCACTACGCCAAGTTGGCTTGTTTGTCGTAAGGCCAAGGCCACCTCTTCCCAACTGGACGTGCCCTACAATATCGCTGTGCCTCAGGGCTGACGTAGCTTGCTGCACCGCATCAGATGGTGTCCATTTCCGTCCAGTTAACAGAGGTGGAACGGCATTGCTGATGGTCTGGTCTCTGGAGTCCTTCAAAGTCATCTGGAGTCTCACTTTAGAGCACTTGTACTCTTCAGTGAGGATTGTGATAGGAAGTTCAAGGACCCCTTTGCCGTAGAGGCTGATGTTAGTCAGACAGCGTGGGACGCCGAGCCATTTCTTCACGTATGAAGTCATGGTTCGCTCCATCTTCTCCACAGTTGTTATTGGGAGCTCATAAATAGTGAGTGGCCACATTACCCGAGGGAGAAGTCCAAATTGCAGGCACCAGAGCTTGAGCTTCCCTGGCAGAAGGGTACTGTTGATGTTTTTTAGACTGTTGGTAATTTCCTGCCTTACTTGCTGCACTTGGTCTTTGTCCCTGAGGCTTGCATTGTACCATCTACCCAAGCTTTTGACAGGTTGCTCAGACACTGTTGGTATTGGGTCATCACCAATGCAGAACTTCACATCTTTAAGCTGTCCCTTAACTATTGAGATGCTTCATGACTTGTTCGGTTTGATTTTCATCCGGGCCCACTTGATGTTCTCCTGCAGTTTTCCAAGTAGCTGCCTGGCACATGCTGCAGTAGTGGTCAGGGTGGTCATGTCATCCATGTATGCTCGGATAGGTGGAAGGTGAATCCCGTTCTTAGTTCGCTCACCCCCCACCACCCATCTTGAGGCCCTGATGATGACCTCCATGGCCATTGTGAAGGCCAGGGGTGAGATTGTACAGCCTGCCATGATGCCTACTTCTACGCACTGCCATGATGTTGTAAAGTCAGCTGTTGTAAAGCACAGTTGCAGGTCTTCGAAGTAGGCTTTTACTAGACTAGTGACGGATGATGGAACATGGAAGAATTTGAAGGATTCCCAGAGGAGGTTATGGGGAACTGATCCAAAGGCATTGGCCAGGTCAAGGAAGATGACATGGATGTCTCTCTTGTCTTTCTTCGCCGCTTGGATCTGGTGCCAGATCATGCTGGTATGCTCCAAGCAACCAGAGAACCCAGGAATGCCGGCCTTCTGTACGGATGTGTCAATGTACTTGTTCTTCTCCAGGTAGGTGGATAACCTCCGTGCTATCATGCTGAAAAAGGATTTTCCCTCAACGTTGAGAAGGCAGATTGGCCGGAATTGACTAATGTCTGTTGCATCCTTCTCCTTGGGAATCAGCACCCCTCCAGCCCTTCACCACACCTTAGGTATTATTCCCTTCTGCCACACTATACTCATGAGCCTCCAAAGATAGCGTAGAACATCTGGTGCGTTCTTGTAGAGCTTATACGGTACTCCATTCGGCCCAGGGGCTGATGCTGATCTTGCGCGCCGTACTGTACTCTCTACTTCCTTCCATTTTGGAGGGCCAGTCTCCAGATTGAATTCAGGAGGTTGAATAGGTGGGATGTCATGTGGGATAACTATTTGTTCATGCCTTTTTGGGTCATGGTTGACCTTTTCCAGATGTTCTTCCAGTTCCTGCTTTGGAATTTTCAGGATTCCGCTTTTTTCCTTAGCGAAGAGATCTTTAACGAACTTGAAGGGGTTTTTGTAGAACCTTGTTCTTGTGTGTTCCTTCTTCTTGCGAAGTTTCCTCAGGTTCTCTGCTCTTCGCAAGGTTGCCAACCGACACTTAATGTCCCCCTGAAGTAGCATGAGACCCTCTCTCTCTGCATCAGAGGCCTTCTTCCACTGCTTTCTCAGGTGCCTTCTCTCTCTGACCAGCATTTCTATCTCCTGCTGCCTCCTGGATTTGACTGGTGCTGGTATTGCTTTGTCACTTCTCCTTGTGTTTACTCCAAAGCCCTCTTCTCCGTAGTGGTAGATGATGTCACCCATCCTTTCCAGCTTTTTCTCTGCTGTGCCCACTTGTTGCTCCAGGATTTTTGTCAGATCGTTGTTGACTATTTCCCACTCTGTCTTTTCAACAGCTTTGGGCCACTTCACACTCGGTCTGTGCCCTTTGATCTTTTCCTCCTTGGGAGGTCTCTGTGGTTGAGTGGGTACCTCCACCGGCATTTCTGTGCTTGTTTTATCATCCTCAGTGACAATGGTGCTGATGCTCTGCTGAACTGTGGTTTTTATCCCGTCAGCTGTGCTTCAATCGACTGATTTGACTGGTTGCTTCAGTAAGAAGTACTGGTCAATCGCGAGGCCATTGTTTCTGCTCTCTCAAGCACCCTCTCTTTGCCTTGGTGGGTCCTCAACCCCTGTATGATGTTTTTTTTGCCCAGCCACAGGTGCACACTTGAAGAGAGTGTCCAGCTGCTGCTGTGGTTGTCTCATGTGCCGTGTTCTTGCTCATAGTCATGTCCGTTCCTGGGTCTGTAACCATGCTGTCAGTCAATGAGCCATCTTGCGCCCCCGCTCTCGCAGGCTCTGGGGGTATGTTCCTTTGTTCACTTTCTGTAGCATTTGACGGGTGTCTCCAACAAACTGAAACAGTGTCGGAGACTGCCGCCATGGGTAGCTAGCCCATGACAGCCCCAGTGGGGACTATTCCCTCCAGTCAGCTGTCTCTCCAAGCTGTCACACAGACTTTCCTATGTTGTCAGCTGTCCTTTCACAGCGGTCACTGGACAAGTCCAGATACTCAGAATCATAAACACGGGACGTGATGGTAAACTGTCCATTGTGCCAATGGATGGTATGCACATGAGGATTGCCTTGATGTTGAGAGTGGCGTGGGAGCTGTACCTCAGTCATGGGAAAGATGTAAATTTCGGGACAGGAATGTAAAGCATTTTAATTATCTGAATATGTATATGTATATATATATATATATATATATATATATATATATATATATATATATATATATATATATATATATATATATATGTATACAAAAAGTTGGCCTATAAATGCCTATAGTGCATATATATATATATATATATATATATATATATATATATATATATATATATATATATATATACAGTGTATCTATAATGCATACTAATGAACCATGTATTGAAATATGAGATCAATTTGCAAACATGCTAAGGTGATAAATATGCATGCAAATTTGACCTATTCAATATATAATGACGCATCGAAAATTATTTGAGGGCAATTGACAAGTAAGCTGATAAGTGGGGGGTGCTATTATGATCTATTATGTATCGAGAGCTAAAGTAGCCACAGATTGCCTGAAGCTCACTGTGTAGTTCTTGTTTATTTGAGAGGTGTTATGGGAGGCAAAAGCATGAGATTGTGTGACTTTTGGTCTAATATATTTGGACACTCCTTTTTCAAAGAGACAATGTTGCGACAGAAATTCTGAGATATCATGTGCTATCTGCGCTTTGATGACAAGAACACGAGAGCTGCCCGCCTTATGACAGATAGATTTGCCATGATATTTGAGATATTTGACACATTTTTGAAAAACAGCATTGCTTCATACACGCCCGGTGAGAACATAACAGTTGATGAACAACTGTTCCCTACCAAGGCGCTCGTTTCACACAGTACATGGCCAATAAACCGGACAAATTTGGCATAAAATTCTGGGTGGCCGCTGATGTTGAAACAAAATACATGCTGAATGCACATCCCTATCTAGGGAAAGACAACAGTAGGCTGGTCAGTGGTTATCCGACAATTTTGTCATGCATCTGGTCTAGGGTGACCAGATCAGAATTGGTAAAATGGGGGGGGGTTAATGAATTTCAAAAATCTGGGCAAAATTATTTATTGAGGAATTCAATGGAATGAAATGACTGTCTGTCATGTAAACACGGAAATACAAATAAAAAAAAACATTGAACTCAAGTGTCATCATGAAACAAATAAAACAAACACGCTTTAATAACCTGTTAACCTGCACCCCCACTCAGGGGCTCTCAGCTGAAAATGACATACCTGAATTAAAATAAATATAGCTCCTGAGACCAGTGTACCACAGGCACAATTAAGGTCTCTTTGGAAAGAAGACACTTGGCACTCTACTAACAATAAATCAGAGTTGATAATGCTCAAACAAATAAAAAGTTATAAAAGTTGAAGTGCCTCATAAATAATGTGAACTTCAAAAAATGTTTTATTATTTCATGTACAAATCCAATTAGGTAAAGGATTGAAAGCCACAAGTCTCATCAGTTTATATTTCAAATTTGAGGAAGATATAATGAAAAATGGGGTTCCTGCAAGCTTTTTTCCAAGACTATGTCAGTTCTCTTTCTCCCTTCCCTGCTGTGAGGCACATCCCCAGAAATGACATCCCCAAACTAAAATAATTGTAGTTACTGAACAATTTGCTCTACATGCACAATTTAGACATATTTAAAAAGAAGACACTTTGGAGTTTATTACCCAAATGTAAAAGTTGAAAAAACTTACACAGACAAACATTTATAGAATTTAAAGTGTCTTGAAGATAATTTGTACTGCAAGTAACATTGCATTATTTTATGAAAAAATAAATGAAAACAAACCTGGATGAATCCAGTTAGGTAATCGATTGAAAGCCACAAGTCTCATCAGTTTATATTTCACATTTGAGGAAGATATTATGAAAAATGAGATTTCTGCAATATTTTTCCAAGACTATGTCCAGGTACCAAGAAGCCTCCTTGGATACCTCAAAAAGCAACCTAATGACCAAATGTTATGAAGGGTACTGCAAGCTATTTTAGTCATCATATACACTGTTCCATGCTTTTTCAATTATAAAATAATCCACACAGCTGTTGCATGGGAAAGAATGGAAAGATAATTAGAACCCCATGTCAAGTAAATAATTCTGTATAGTTTTTATGTGGCTGGCCATTCAATCAACAATCAAACTGATGGGCAGTCGTTTAGACAGCATTCATAAATCAACAATCAAACTGATGGGCAGTCGTTTAGACAGCATTCATAAATCAACAATCAAACTGATGGGCAGTCGTTTAGACAGCATTCATAAATCAACAATCAAACTGATGGGCAGTCGTTTAGACAGCATTCATACTAAAGGTCGTCCATACAATCAAACTGATGGGCAGTCGTTTAGACACGTATAATGTGTGCATGTTACATAGCAACTCACCGATGTAAAATTGGACCATCTTTTCCGTCCTCAAGCATATCACCCTCGACGCTGTCTTCACTCTCCTCAATTTCGTCATCGCTGCTTCGAGTGATCGCAAATAAAACATCTTCAGCAGAAAAAAACTTCTTTTGACGATCCATTTGATGAGATAATCCGTCCAGTAAGTAAGACGCGAAAACAGATGTTGACTGGGGAACCGTCTTTTTACTATGGCTTGTTTGTTGTCAAATGGCGGGGTGTGGTCACAGCCTACATCGCAGGTTAGCTCCTCAATAGAGAGTGGCTGATTCAAATAAATAAAAAAACATCTTGTTCGCGAGGAATTTAGACTTCCGGGTATCGTTGGAATCGTGCACTGCTTGGCTACATTTTCTATCAGTCATATAATTTCAATTCTTTCATTGGCTTTCGTTGTAAAGACAAAATAATAGGATCAGCATATCATGGCGTCAAAAAACTGACCGCAGTGTTTGGATATTTTGACCTATATATTGCCTATCTTTGTATTTGTGTGTGTGTGTGCGGTCTTAATTTGTTCATTACACTCTAAGCAACACACCCATATAACGTTCGGCTACCGGGAGTCTGTTTTTATGCATAATTTTATTGCATAACCGACAAGTATGATACTTCACCCTGAAGAAACTTCGATGTAAACAAAGGAATAACCATCGATGTTACAACGTTATTGTTTCTTTGGACTAAAAATGCTCTATGGGATGTTATTCAGTGGACCCTCACCTTTCCATTCAATCTGGAACTTTTAGCAGTGGATGCGTTTGTGGCTCGTTATTACGACACTACTGGTATGTACTCCGTTTTTGATTACGTGTGTTTTGATCTGTACTGCTTACATAAATGCAAGAAATACATTCGTTATAAGCTTTTCATCGAAAAACAGAGCTCTATCATCGATGCTTGAGGCTTACACCTTTAAAATGATATATAGTTTGCCAAGATTAATGATGTTCTTTCACGTTAAATCTATTCATAAACATTAAACTTGTGGGGGAAAAAAACTCTTCCGTGCGCTGGCGCTCTGGCAAAGGTTAACAGGTTAACATCAGCAACATCCAATCAAATCACTCCTTGTGACTTTTTTGAGCATGCATTTCAAAACTCCGCACCAAAATTATTTACTATTTTAATTCCAAAACTGAACTGTCATGTAGGCTAAACCTGAAATTACAAATAGGCCTAAAAATCATTAAAATCATGAACTCAAGTCTCATTATGAAACAAACACAATGACTGCGCTTTAACAGCAACATCCAATCAAATCACTCCTCCTCATAGCTGCCTGCACGTGCACTTTCCCTGGCCTCACGGCTGCAACTTGCGCTCTCTTCATCTACTCTATAACATAAAAAGGGAACAGAAAGGTTGTATTTCTTTGTGCGTATAGAATAACAGAAACAACAAAGGTGAAAATGCACTACGCTATACCTCCTCAGACTGGGTTGCGCTGGAGGCCCGGCGGCACTGACATATTTCGCAGAGGATTTCACTGCTGCCAACACTCTCGGCTTTGGCTTTCCCATTATGAATTTGTGGAATTCTCCACAGCTCATTTGTAAATTCATTTTTATTTTAATTTCGCTGTGGACCAGGTTAATTGAACATCTGTTTCTAACATCAGTCCAGGCACCTTTCATGATGGAAAACACCCGCTCTGAGTAAGCATTGCTCACGGGAATGCTCAGGACGAAGGACAGCAGCTTAGAATACTGCGGGAATGCAGACCTGCTCTTTAGCGCTTGTGCCCAAAGCTCACCTACAGGGTGGCTGTGTATCGCCAGTTTTGGCAAGACATCCTGCAGAGCACAATTCTCGTTGTAGAGCTCATCCATGTCAAGATCCTCATCCATTTGAAGGGCGGATACAACTGTGGTCAATTGCTGGTAGCTTATGTTTTGCCTTTCCTTAAGGTTGAAACACTGGAGGTTGAACAGGTGCCCAGTTTCGGAGAAGTTGAACCATTTCTCCAGGTATTGCTCCGCGGTATCATAGAAGCTGATAAATTCTTCACGGAGCCTGTCAACCCTAAATGTAACAGAGGACGCGAAGACACGGTCAACTTTTGCTCCGAAGAAAGCATCTTTTTTGCGCTGCTGGAGTTTGGTTCGGAGGCCGTTCATCAGCACGTAGACTTCAACTGAGGTGAGATTGTCACTCAAGACTCAGCACAGCACCAGAGAAAATCTTTAGAACATTTTGCAAAAAGAAGAGAGTGACCTGCAACTCGCTGCATTCATCTTCCTCTCCATGCTCGTTACCCCGGAGAGCATCCCAGATGACACGGGGGCACTCTTCGCCTCCCAGCGACAAGAAGTAGCTCTGCACAGCTGGCCAGGTGTTGATTAGTCTGTCAATTGCAGGGAGCAGGCTCAACTAGCGTGTCGGGACGTGGCGCAACAAGGTAAGGTAGTCCATGTCAGCAAATTCAAACATTTCTTTGAGGGTTGCGACTCTCTTGGCAGAACAGCTAAAATGATTAAATGATTTAATCACTATAGAATCTACATCAGTTTTCAGCACATTGCTTGCACGTTTTACGGCATTATGTATTATGTGAGCTGGGCAGTTTGCTGGCAGGATCTTGCTGTTGTGTTGTTTTAGATTTTGGTAAATTGAGTGCTTTCTGCCGTAATTCACAGCCGCATTGTCAGCTGAGAAGGCCGATACGTTATGAATGCTGAGATTTTGTTCTTCTAACTTTTGCAGTAAGGTGTCTGTGACATCATCTGAGCTCTCGGCTGCCTGTTCAAAGAAATCCAGAACCCTGTTTTGGATACCTTGCTCGGGGGTCCAGAATCTTACTGAGATGGGGAATGTTTTCACATTGCCTTTATTGGAGGCATCAGTTGCAATAGAAAAATACATGTCCTTTGACTCAAGGCTCTGGGAGAAGACAGACGCGAGCGGTGCCAGTATGTTTGTGACAAGTGCTTCTGCTTTTGTGCGACCGCAGCAGATGTGTTTAGCTATAGCCGAGTCGGAGTACAGTTTTGGCATTAATTTTATAGCACAGTCAAGTGATCTGTATGACTGTTGGTGGGTCACACAGTGGAACACAGAGGTCAGCTCAGCAGCAGCTATTTTATTATACATAGAATCATCCTCCCGTCTAAAGAAGGATGAGACCAAAGTGTTGGTCTGTACAGTTGTGTTGTTAGTTATATGTAGTTTGCTGCTAGCACGCAGCCTGACGTCACACTCCCCCCCGTGCGAAATACCAAACTCCTTCCTACATACATTACAAAAGCTTTGTTAGCACCACATAAAACAGCAGTAATCCAGGGGTATTTCCCTACCCAGTCCTCCCGATACCTGCAGAGACCTTTTAGCTTTTTAGCTACGTGTTCATCGGGTCCCGGGACACCAGCCTGAGGCTCCATTTCAAGATTGAATGAATGAATGAATGAAATTTGCGCCTTGCCGCCTACATAGTCTACGTAGCCTACTGCAGCTCTCTACGTTCTTTTACTGTCTATGGTTGCAATGAGCAGCCGACAGGAGCTGGCTGCAGGATGGCAATGAGCAATTTTTAATATTCTATCACACTATAACTACTCGAGAGTCTGCTCTTGAGACTTTGTTCTAATTTTCGGGACAATTAGGGCAGGATTCGGGATTCGGGACAACTGCTTGGATTTCGGGACTGTCCCGAATTTTTCGGGATGTCTGGTCACCCTAATCTGGTCGAGCCTTTCCTGGGAAAGGGAAGAAATGTAACGATGTTCACCTCGTTGTAACTGGCAAACAGTCTTTTGGTGAACAAAACCACCATTGTTGGCACAATAATTCAAATCAGACGAGAGATGCCCCCATGTACACAGGCACAGTCTGAAAGATGGTAAAAATGCAGCCGCTCATGTCTTTATTGTAAACTACACACTCAAAACAATGACACTTATACACCATGTGCTGTTTTCACAATGGAGTCAAAGAGTGTCTCCCACTTCAGGTCCTGTGAGATGTTAGTGCCTTGGAATCTGAATGCCCAAATTAGCAATCCATTGTGTGTGTGTGTGTGAGGGGGTTGGGATGTTGGACATGTATATGGTGGAGTTACAAACATCTCAACATTCACAGTTCAAATTACTGATTCAATAGCATGTGTAAACGCATGCACAGAAAATAAATCTTTTATTTCAGCTTATTTCCATGTAAATACATGTTAAGCTGTCAGGAATTCAACAATTAAATTACGAATAACAGCACTAAAATTATTATTGTTATTATTTATACTATATACACTACAATTATTATTGATTATATTATAATAATTTTTATTGCAAGACAAAGCACGCCTTTGCGAAAAATGAATATAAATATAAACTCACTCTCCTACAGTTACAAGCCTTCAATCACAACGTAATTTATGCCAAACGAGAATTAAATTAAACAAACTAAATATAGGAGCATATACTAAAATAATTGTAAGACAATGTTGCCAGGACAAATGGATCTGGATCAACCTTAGAGAATGTACATAAATTCAGTCTATAAGCATTAATAGACTAACTTCTGCCTAACTCACAGTGACATTTTAAGATCAATCCATTGGCTACGCGCAGGAGGCGCCATCTTGCGATCATTATGTGTCAGTAGCAGTGTCCCTGTCTGAAGACTAGCTGGTCATCTGACCTCTGAATTCGAGCTATTCGTAGGTTACAGTGGCTCGGCGCTTCTAGTGTAAAATAAACTCACTTTATTATATTATTAATAACAGATGACAGAAAGCCGTCTATACACATGTATATTTGTACAGAGGCATGCAGTCTCATGGAACACGCATGTAAAAGGTTCTCACACTTTCTTTGCTTCTTTCTTCTGAATTATTATTATAATTTTTTGTTTTTGCAAGAACAGTATCGTCTATGAGTGCTGCAAATGACCTCAGACATCTGAGCTCTGGAGGTGCTTTGAGTTCAGTTGGTTTTATTTCCACAGAGCAGTTCATTGTGACCACAACTCTCTAGCCTATACATCTGTGATTAAAACAAAATAATACATAAACACGTTCACCTCAAACCATGATTTATATATCAGTGATTATTATTATCATTATATATTATTATTTTGACATTTCTAATTCATTTTATGTCTTAATTTGTGTAAATATTTTTCTGCCTGCATGTCTAGACGGATACTTGCTTGACGGTAAATGGAAAGGTGCTTACTTATAAGTAACCACCTTTCCATTTACCGTCAAAATCACTAAAGCAAATATATTCACTGATCCCTCAGCCCGGGGGTTGCAGATGTAAGGAAAAAAATTATTTATTCACACATATGATGTATTTTCCTGGACAACAAAATACCAAAGCAGTAGAGAATGCATGGATGAAGCAGGTTCTTTGCCAGGGAGATGTTACCCTTCACAAATGTTGTAAAGGCATTTTTCAAAAAGTTGAACAAAACTAATTTTAGTTGTAATTAATTGTTTTCCAGTTTCATTTGAATTTAGTAAAAAGGTGTCTTGCTTTATTTGTGTTGGCTCTATCCTAACCCTGCTCAACGAAAATTACCTCATAGTACCACCTAGCGTCCAACCAGCAGTAATACCGGTGTTTGTCGGTTTGAACGTGAACACCATTTTTTTTTTCTGCAACCAAACAACCAATCAAATAAAAGCATTTTCAGTAGTAAATTTTGTGTGCTGATTGGACTACATGAAATGTAACCAAATTAAAACACTTTCTTATTAATTCACACCACAATTCAGAGCAGCCATTTTCGGTCATTTGTCAGATTCAGGTGTTTTAGGGTAAGGTAAGCTCTTTGGGTCTATATAATTAGCTGATAAAAGTATCATCATTGAGAGTTTGTGCACCAGGGCCCCCATATTCACAAAGACTTTTATCTTACCACTAGGAGTTCTCCAAAGATTTCCTAGCTAGGAGTTTTTGCTTAAACCCTATTCACAAAACTGCTAAGAGCAAGTTTTAGTAAGGAAATCTTAAGATAAGAGTAAGGCAGATTTGACCTCGTCAGGGTTTTTCCTGCATAGAGAATTATGAGGTGGCCTCCACTGTCAAATTTTGTGCCGCCTCCAACTGTCGATAAAACTCAGGCAGGCAGTCTAGTGGTGGTCAAGTACAGGCCCTCTTTCACTAGATAAGTGCCCTTTTTGTAAGTCATTTCTTATTTTTTATTTATATTTTAGTTTTGATTTAAATTTGGCCCTTGGCATTGTTTACCACTGCTGTAAAATTAAACCACAAAAAAATCTCCCTTGAGCCAGCAGAACTCCATTAAGATCTCCATTAAGCTTAACAACAAGCAAGCTAAACAGGTATTGGCTCAAAATAGCATCGTGCAGGGTCGTAAATGCCCCCAAAATTCAATATTTGAATTGCACCAGTTTTTTATATTGATAACATAGTCCATCCTCTGTGGTCACCGGAGGCACTGGCGCAATCACCTGACTTTTTCCCTGATAACAGCAGAAAGAAATACTCTGCCATTTTTGATTATACAGATAAGAGTAAGACATCATTCGAAACTATAAAGGGTTTACTTTTATTTGTATTCACTCACAATAACTGCAAAACATTGTGGTTTTGTAAAATTAAGAAATTCATACAGGATGCGCTTTCTGCCATCTCTGTCTCAGTGAACTTCTGTCTGGAGCGTGTTACAAAAATGCATCAGACTGCACGTAACCTCCCCCAATGCCCTAAAAGACGTCATGTAGTTCCCCACATCCCTGAGGGGGGGAAGCGGCATAAATAGCGGCAACCGCTGCCTTTTCTCTCAATGTTTTTTCTTCACAGAGTTTTTTCTACACTCTCGAGAGTGTGCTAGAATCAGCCAGTCATTGAGGTAGTTGAGTATGCGGACGCCCACTTCCCTTAACGGGGCAAGAGCTATCTCTGCGACTTTCGTGAAGGTGCAAGGGGACAGGGCGAAGAGGAGGAACTTGTACTGATATGCCCGGCCATCGAAAGCAAACCATAGGAAGGGTCTGTGTCTAGGTATAACCGAGATGTGAAAGTACGTGTCCTTCAGGTCTACCGCCTCGAACCAATTGCCTGACGCACGTCACAATGTGTTTCTGTGTCAGCATCTTGAACAGGAGTCTGTGTAAGGCCCGTTTCAGCACTTGCAGGTCCAAGATTGGCCGCAACCCACTTTCTTTGGCACGATGATGTAAGAAGTAGAACCCTTTCCTCATCTCGGCTGGAGGGATAGGCTCTATTTCACCCTTGTGAAGAAGTGATGCGATATCCGCACACAGGGTGGCGGCACTCTCTCCCTGTGTACCCGTGGGCCGCCCCACTGTCAAGTCAAGTCAATTTTATTTGTATAGAGCCTTTCACAACACACATCGTTTCAAAGCAGCTTTACAGAAGATCAGCATTAACAGACGATAAAACTGTAATGTCTATAAAGTCGATGAATCATCATTGTGTAATTAGATAAAATACGATTCTTAATCGTGTTTAAAAATAATTAAATAATAGTTGTATTAATAACTCCAGTGAGCAGCTGAAGGCGACTGTGGCAAGGAACACAAAACTCCATAAGATGTAGATTAATGGAGAAAAATAACCTTGGGAGAAACCAGACACACTGTGGGCGCCAGTTCCCCTCTGACTAACATCATGAATATAATGTAAATATTACTTATGTATAGTTAAAGTCATGGTTTAAAATTATTAAACTAAGTAAGTGTTAAGGGTCAGTGTTTAAACATCAACTGTGTTTGAACTGTAAGATAAATGACCAATATCTTTGAAGTCCATCCTGGATTAACTGCAGAAGTTCACATAGATGCAATTGTCCTTGTTAATTGGCTGATGAAGGCTTTTGTTGGCAATAGTTAGTCTATGCATTTCATTTCATGATCGTAGTCCATCAATAGACCGAGGTGATTCAGGTTGGAGTTGGCACCAATTCATCCTCTGAAGTCTTATCATAATAGACTGAAGTGATGTTAGGCTGGCACCGGCTGCATTTAGTCATCATCATTCAGTGACACGTAGCAATGGAGTCCAACACGAAGCAGGAATGGAGCTGGATCCAGCTGGTTCTGGTGACCTCAGGATAGGAGTACCGAGGTTGAGACATGGAAACAAATAAAATAATATTAGCATAGATGCCATTACATTTATTGCAGAGTTAGAGATCATGCTCAATGTTTCTGGTTCTGGTTGCAGCAGACCCAACTAAAGCAGCCTAATTGTGGGTTGGCTAAATAGATGAGTCTTAGTCTAGACTTAAACTGAGAGAGTGTGTCTGCATCTCGAACAGTGTTAGGGAGACTATTCCATAGTTTAGGAGCCAAATATGCAAAGGATCTACCTCCTTTTGTGGATTTTGATATTCTAGGAACTATTAACAGGCCAGAATTTTGCGATCTTAATGAACGTGTTGGAATATAGCTGTCAGGATAGAGACCAGGAGATCGGAGGTAAGTGATTCGACTACAGCTTTATTCAGGTGACAATAGTGTAAGATGAGTATACGGTGAATTTTCAGGTGCAGATATAGTGAAGATCGCTTGGTGCACGGAGAACAATAGGTAATCCAGATAACTTCAATAGTAGTATAATCACTCAGTCTCAGTTCGTTAATCCTTTCTCTCTACTAGGAATGATCGGAGTAACTTGATCAAATCTCGAACATGGGCTCTCATGAATCGGATGGGAGATCTGGAGATGGCAGAACAATATCACAAAGGGTTAGTTTGAGTCAGGCAAGGAAACAGAATTCTCAGGCAGTTCAGAGCCAACAGGGTTTTCAGGATACAAGAAGAGCAGTCTGTTCCTGTTGGAGGCTTGACAAAGACTGAAATCACAGTGAGAGTTCTTATGAGCTGGTTGATGAGGTAATTGATGATGAACAGGTGTGTGTGTTTAATATTCTGGAGAGAGTGATCTTTGAGTGGTGGACTGAAACAAGCTTGATTGATCCCTGACAATAGCGTGGTAGAAGATCACTTAAGTACTGTGGAGCTAGACCATTCAAAGCTTTGTACGTAGTTAACAGAATTTTAAAATTAATACGGAATTTAACAGGTAGCCAATGTAACGATGATAAAATGGGGCTAATATGATCATATTTCTTGGTTCTTGTTAGCACTCTGGCTGCTGCATTTTGAACCAATTTAATTTTATTTATTGATCTTGCTGGACATCCTCCCAGTAATGCATTACAATTATCTAGTCTTGAGGTCATGAACACATGAATTCGTTTTTCAGCATCAGCAACAGAGAGCATGTGCCTTAATTTAGCAATATTTCTTAGGTGGAAGAATGCTGTTCTACAAACATTGGTCATTTGATTTTCAAAGGACAGATTAGTATCAAATATAACACCTAAGTTCTTCGCTGTTGAAGATGATGTAACAGTACATCCATCTAGAGTCAAATTATATTTTAGCGGTTTTTTGGTCCAATAATTAGTACCTCTGTTTTGTCAGAATTGAGTAGAAGGAAATTTCTGGCCATCCAATCTTTTATTTCATTGATACACTCTGCTAATTTAGAGAATTGTGATATCTCATCAGGTTTTGAAGAAATATAAAGTTGTGTATCGTCAGCATAGCAGTGAAAACTTATTCCATGATTCCTGATAATATCTCCCAGGGGAAGCATATACAAAGAGAAAAGCAGAGGCTCTAAAACGGATCCCTGTGGCACTCCATATTTTACTTTTGTTTGGTTTGACAATTCCTCATTTACATAAACAAAATGGTAGTGGCCTGCTAAATATGACCTAAACCATGCTAATGCAACTCCACAAATTACATAAACATAATTCTCCAGCCTATTCAAGAGAATGTCGTGATCTATCGTGTCGAATGCAGCACTAAGATCTAAAAGCACTAGAAGAGAAATGCATACGCGATCAGATGATAAGAGCAAGTCATTTGTAACTCTGATAAGTGCAGTCTCTGTATATATTCTTCATATATACTATTTCTCTGTAGAAATGAACATATTTGGGAGGATACTTCCTTTTCTAGTATTTTTGACATAAACGGGAGATTTGAAATCGGTCTATAATTAGCAAGTTCTCCAGGATGAAGTTGTGGCTTCTTAATAAGCGGTTTGATAATTACCATTTTAAAGTTTCTTGGGACATGTCCTAAGCATAGCAAGGAGTTAATAATATTAAGAAGAGGTTCTGAGATTACAGGAGATACCTCTTTTAAGAGCTTAGTTGGTATAGGATCTAACAAACAAAGTTGTGGCTTTTGATGTTTCGATAAGTTTTGTTAGCTCTTCATGACCTATGACAGAGAAAGACTGAAGTTGCACATGAGGAAAATTATTAGGCACTGTTTTCTGAGGTGCAATGACAGATGATTGCATAATTCCAATTTTATCTGTAAAGAAATTCATGAAGTCATTACTCTTGAGCTGTGACGTAATATCTGGTTCTGCTGAAGCTTTATTCCTAACCAATTTAGCCACAGTACTGAATAAACATCTAGGATTGTTGTGGTTATTTTCTAAAACTATTTAGAGTTTACTAAAATATGCTGAACTGGCAGTTTTTAGTGCCTGTCTGTAGCTACAGACACTATCCTTCCATGCACCACGAAATACTTCTAATTTTGTATTTTTCCACATGCGGTCCATTTTCCGAGCTGCTCTCTTGAGAGCATGAGTGTGATCATTGTACCATGGTGCAGGGCTTATTTCTATTTTTAATCGAAGTGGGGCGACAATATCAAGTGTGCTAGAGAAGACTGCATATATATTTTTTGTTATTTCATCAAGTTCATCTGGGCTTTGGGGTTTATTGAGTGTATGCGGTAGATCTGGAAGATTATTTGTGAAGCTATTTTTCTTGTCGAAAGAATAGTTCTACCTGAATGACAGCATGGTGTAAATTGAGTAACATTAGTTGATTGCAGCATACAAGAGACGAGGTAATGATCAGAGTTGTCATCGCTCTGCTGCAGAATTTCTAGATTATCAACATCAACTCCATATGAAAGAATTAAATCTAGCGTATGATTATGGCGATGAGTTGGTCCTGTTACATATTGTCTGACTCCAAGAGAGTTGAGAATATCAATAAATGCTAATCCCAATGTATCATTTTCATTATCTACGTGAATGTTGAAGTCACCAACAATTAAGGCTCCATCTACAGTAACAACAAGATCTGATAAGGAAATCAGAATAAGGCCCGGGTGATCTATACATTGTAGCAAGGGTAAA
Organism: Xyrauchen texanus; assembly: GCF_025860055.1. Taxonomy (NCBI): domain Eukaryota; kingdom Metazoa; phylum Chordata; class Actinopteri; order Cypriniformes; family Catostomidae; genus Xyrauchen; species Xyrauchen texanus. Next base: position 4,486,272 of record NC_068294.1, on the reverse strand, counting down.
AGACGACAGAGATTTTTTATTTATATTTGACACGTTATTTATATCAGCCATTTATATTTTTATTTTAATGGTGTCACATTAAGCATTATTAGTTCAAAAGACTTACATTTATATCCTGTCCTCTGAGTAACACCAAAAACTTCACTGTAAATTGTAGCAACACCTCCTCCTCGACCCTTCAGACGAGGCTCATGTTTGTAACAATAACCTGGGGGAGTAGATTCATTTAAACTAATATATTCATCCGGTTTAAGCCAGGTTTCAGTCAAACAGCGCATCCAATCTATGATCTGTAATCATTTAATTGACAATTAGTGCTTTGGTAGAAAGAGATCTAATGTTTAGTAGCCCTATTTTTATATGAGACTTACACTGTGTTCAAAGAATCGCACAGTTGTTTAAATTGTTGAGGAAAACACAAATATCCCAAAATCAGTAGATAAAAAAAAAACTCTAGAATGCACAAGTTCTGAAATTAATATTTGATCTAGGACCTTTATACAGCTTTGTAGAGTGCTTTCTATTGAAGAGTGGCATAGTTAAAGCAAATCATTCAAGTACACATTACAAAACACATTCAGCTTCATAAGCAGTTGTCAGTTACTGTAGTTTGTCATTTGTGAATTTCCATTCTGGTACAGTTTTTTTTTAACTTAAAAAACATTGAGATGTTTGCTGTCTGCTCCATCTCTGATCATCCTGTGGCACATCCATGACTTTCTTCTACTGAACACAAACAAAGATTTTTTGAAGAATATCTCTGTTGTTCCATACAATGCAAGTAAATTGTGGCCAGAAGTTTGAAGTGATCCAAACATTTTTGTACCTCTTTGGTATCATTTGAGTTGTGATGTTGACTTCCCTATTCTTTAACAGTTAGAATTTTATGATGAATAATCAGAATCAGAATCAGCTTTATTGCCAAGTATGCTTACACATACAAGGAATTTGTCTTGGTGACAGGAGCTTCCAGTCTAAAACAATATAAACAATACCAAAAACAGCAGCAAGACATGGGTAATTAAAAACAAAAAAAGAACACAAAATAAATAATTATACATATACGTACATATACTCACCTTCATACATACCCACATACACACGTAGTGCAAATCTAATACAATCTGTTATATAAAGAACAAAAAACAGTATATTTTGTACAGAGCAATGTAAGTAATGGCAGAAGTGGATATGTTGGATAATATAAATTAAAATTAAACTGTGTATTGCACATAATTATTGCTCAATGGGGCAATTTAATTGTTCATTAGATGGATGGCCTGAGGGAAAAAACTGTTCCTGTGTCTGACGGTTCTGGTGTTCAGAGCTCTGAAGCGCCGGCCAGAAGGCAACAGTTCAAAAAGGTAGTGGGCAGGGTGAGTGGTATCCAGAGTGATTTTCCTCACTCTGGAAGTGTATAGTTTTTGAAGGGGGGGGGGTAGGGGGCAACCAATAATCCTCTCAGCAGACCGAACTGTCCTTTGTAGTCTTCTGATGTCTGATTTCGTAGCTGCACCAAACCAGACAGTTATTGGAGTGCAGAGGACAGACTCAATGACTGCTGAGTAGAACTGTTTCAGCAGCACTGGTGACAGGTTGAACTTCCTCTTTATGGTTATATTTATCGTTATAGTTATAGTATCTTTCTTGGTGTGAACGGGCCTTTAAAGTAATCCACACGACTCCAGTGGTTAAATCCATACATCTTTAGAAATTATATGATAGGTTTGGGTGAGAAACAGATCAATATTTATGCCCTTTTGGACTGATTCTGAAGTTCCAGAATGGCTAACATCACTTACTGCATCTTTAATAAAGCAAAACCTAATTCACTCTCGATTACTGTTGATGATCTTCTGTCCTGTAGGCCTAGAATGCTTACTAAATGTGAGTCAGCTTGATTTAGGCACAGACGTCACTGTAACAAGACACACATCTCTTGTCCATTTCTGACATTTGTTGTGTTTCATAAAAAGCTATTTAATGCCAGAATGCGATCTCACCATCAGCAGGACCCTCTGCCCTGAAACACCTTCTCCTTTCCTTCCCTCTGGGAGAATTTCCCTAATGATACATCATTTTTCAAGCTTTCAGTCAGGGGTCACCTGTTGAATGTTTGTCAAAGACTGATAGAAGATATAACCAAGTAGCCAAGAGCAGAGAATGTTACTTCCACTTGAAGTCCTAATTTAAATAAAGTGTTGTGTTTACATTTGCTTCGTTTTTGTAGCTGCAGTACAATCTTTTCTTTAAAAGATATGGTCTGATTGTAATGTACAAAAGGTAAAATTACTTGTTTTATGTTTCCACTTGCAGGAAAGTCTCGGATACTTTTCTCCATCGCAGGATGACTCTACCACGAGAAAAGGGTCGTCGTCAGGCAGTTCGTGGGCCAGCTTTCCTGTTCAATGCCCATGGCAGCAGTCTTACGGCAGAAGAAGAACGCTTCCTGGATGCAGCGGAGTATGGCAACATACCGGTGGTCCGTAAGATGCTGGAAGAGCCCTCCATGCTCAATGTGAACTGCGTCGACTATATGGGACAGACTGGACTACAGTTGGCCGTTGGCAATGAGCACCTGGAGGTCACCGAGCTGCTCTTGCAGCGAGACAACCTGGCCCGTGTTGGGGATGCGCTCCTGTTGGCTATTTCCAAAGGTTACGTGCGTATCGTAGAAGCCCTGCTGGGTCACCCATCCTTTGCAGGTGCAGAGCGACTGACTCACAGCCCCTGTGAGTTGCAGGAGGATGACTTCTATTCTTACGATGAGGATGGCACACGATTCTCTCCCGATATCACGCCCATAATCTTGGCCGCCCACTGCCAGAAGTATGAGGTGGTGCACATGTTGCTTTTGAAAGGAGCCAAGATCGAAAGGCCGCACGACTACTTCTGCAAATGCGCCGATTGCACAGAGAAGCAAATGAAAGACTCGTTCAGCCACTCGCGGTCCAGGATGAATGCGTACCGTGGACTGGCGAGCCCAGCGTACCTCTCACTCTCCAACGAAGACCCTATACTGACCGCTCTTGAGCTCAGCAATGAACTCGCTAAGCTGGCCAACATTGAAAAGGAGTTTAAGGTAGGATGGTTGCCTCTCTTGGATGTCAGTGTTTTTTAGTTTGCACAATATGTTTTTCACAATGTTTTGGTTTATCATGACTTCTTTATTTAAAAGTGTTTGTGAATAATTTGCTACAACACCAGATACATATTTCCTTAAACATTTTGCATAAGAGATTGGCCATGTACACACTGCAAAGGACCAAGATTTTACAGTGAACTTCAAGTTGTGACCCAAAACAATACCAACCCCCGAACCCATATTTAATTGTGCCATTCTCCATCAAAATGAGTCGTAATTGATTTTTGACTGTTTTTTGTTTTCTGTTGTTTCAGATCATACAAAATCTCTGCTTTCAAATTATGTCAATGGTATCATGCAATTCAAACATCAAATTTGTTTTGCTCTTTAATGTGATGTATCAAATTGTGCTGCTGTCAATTCAGATGGAAGCACTGTATAAAGTGTCTCTCCTTTGATCAGTGCTCCTCTTAACTTCAAAATTACAACTCAAAAAACACATGAATGAATATCTGATGGGACGTTGAAAGACACTGTCATTGGCTGAAATTATCGTCTCTCATGTATTTGCAAATCAGTTTTTCAACCGTGGGAAGGCACCAATGATATCAAAAACCTTCACTTAACTTTATAGATTTACCTTAGAAAAATGTTATACAATGTCCATAGTTTGTTAGCTTGATAGAAAAGCTTATACCACCCTTTTTACTTTTGTGCATGAAATTCAGAATGCGATTCTGGGCCAATGCGACTCAAAATGATGGAGCAAGTCACAATTTGGTCTAGGCCATGTTATCTTATACATTTAGTACTGTTTATGGTCTTTGAGGAACTGCCTAATTTGGCTAATCGATATGGGCTACCAATTGTTTACCAAGTGACAGATGCATTTGCTCCAAAATACCATAGATTTTGATTGGATACAACACCTTTGACGTCACCAACAATGGATAGTGAAAGCATTTTCTCCTCACTTTTAAAGTTGAAGTAATCAATATATTCTGCAGCTTGATCTCATGAAAATTAGGTGACTATGGCGGCATTTTTGCAAAATTATATTATGTGGTTTACATACATACATTGAAGGTACAATGTTCAGTGTTTCGCTAAAAGTGAGTTAAATATTTTCCCGCACAGAGGTTTTTAAGGTTAATGCTCTATTAAGTTTGAAATCAACAAAACCTACATCCCTACCCTAAACCATAAGCCTAAACCTAACCGATATTGTTATAAAATTGTGAGATAAAAAACACAATCGCTTGAGCAACCATCATTTTGTGGTGGTTCTATGACATTTTCGGCTCAAGTGTCCACTTGCATGCTCTTCAGGACTCGTAAACCGGGTCCTTTGCATTGCAAGTGCAACGCTCTATCAGCTGAGCTACCGTATGCTCAAATTTGATGACAATTGAATTACCTTGTAAATGACTAAAGTTGAGGCATGAAACTCTACACTGTAAATCCCAAATTGCTCAATCTACATAAATTTTTTGTGGAAACGGCTAGCACATAAAACTTTTAGTTTAGTCCAGCACAGTAACATGAAAGTTGAGTACACTTGACTCAAATTTAGGTGTTGTTTCTACTCAAAGGTTTTAAATGGTCTGCACTTATATAACGCCTTTTTAACCGTAGCGGTATTCAAAACGCTTTACACTGCGTCTCATTCACCCATTCACACACCAATGACAGTAGAGTTGCCATGCAAGGCACTAGCCTACCATTCGGAGCAATTTGGGGTTCAGTATCTTGCCCAAGGACACTTTGGCATGTGGAGCCATGTGGGCCTGGAATCGAACCGCCAACCCTGCAATTAGTGGCCGACTCGCTCTACCACTTGAGCCACAGCCGCCCCACAACCTGAGCCACAGACACCCCACAATATAACAATATGATGCAAGCTGATAGGTTATTTGAACTTGATTTCTGTAGCCAATCAATAGCTTGTCCACATGCTTAACTCAGCATGTCTTTTTATGTTCTAGGAGTAGCACATTTTTGTACTTACTCTGCAACAGCCAGATCTATGTCGCCAAAACCAAAATCCTATCAATATGTCCTACCCACATACCCACAAAAACGCCTTACAAGTCCTGCACTATATTAAGTGTTTAGATGTCATAAGATTGTATTGTGTGAGAAACAAGGCAAAACATCTGTTTATGAACTCATAATCTGCTGTTTTACTTGTGATTTGTGTGGAAGTGAATAAAAGTCATTGTTTTAGTGCCTCTTATGTTCATTTTGCCAGGAAACTGCCGCAATACGTACAAAGAGCCACGTAAAAATGATTTAGATATATTAATGTAACTCTATGAGAACAGGTGTTTATTTTTCTATTCTGACAATGCGTGATTAAATGGTTAATAGCATTTTAAGTTTAGCATTTTTCTGTTGTGTGTACAGTACAGAATAAAGTAGTCACTCCAGAACCCATGGTGGTTGACATTGCAATGCTTTACTGTCTGACAGCTGTAAACAAGAAACATCTATTCCAGCTGTTTTATCCATTTGATGTCAGCTATTTTGGTCCAAAGTAATAGTAGTAGCTAGAGACAAAGTAATGTCGTCAGTTTTTGGTAAACCGGCATTGACAGAGGTTTCAGACACGCTAGAATGTGGTTGTCACTGCTGTAAATAGCCATTTTTTGTACTTGGCCAATATCACTTGGGAGCTGCACTTTGTCTTGTGTCAAACTTGTTAATTCAATCACTGTTCCAGACTCTTATCAGAATTCCAGACTCAGCTCTACTTATATGTACATCTCTTATCTTGACACTTATCTTCATTTTAACAAAATGTTTTAACTTCTGTTGCATGTTTGTTCGTATGTGCTGCCGTCGTCTGCAGGATAAAAAGAACCGTTACAAAGAGACATCACAGCACAATGGCTTCTTTCTGGTAAATATGTCTGACTACATCATTTTAATATTTGACTAACGATTTCTCATTGTCATGTTGCTGATTCAGCTCTTCAGTCAAGGTCAAACTGTCTGACAACCTGTCTGGTGGAACAACAGATTCACTGTAGGATTCCATCAATTTAAGCATTGAGACTAGTAGATTAGAGGGATCCAGAGATTCACTTTAAGTAAATAGATTTTTTTTTTTTACAGTACAAAATCTTTTAGACCAAACTTTACCCACAGTTATATATAATTCCACAAAAAAATATTAATCTTAATAAATAAAATACAATAAATCATATTAATCATTTAAGCTCGAATGGGCCCAAAAATTATTGTTAAAATATTAACAACTATAGTCTTGACCAATACAAATTAGTTGTTGTTTGAAAGCTTAGAAACTCTACTTTCCAGTGCATTTAAGCATTATGACCAAAACTAAACAAATGCTTGGAAATTTGCAGACAAATCAGAAGTGTTTCATTTTGATCATTTATATAAAGAAATGCTCTGTACATGTTATTGCAATCAGTAAAAACATCAAACTGACCATTTTTAACAATTACGTTGGTGTTGCTTAAATTCCATGGTTTCACTTATAACTTTACAAAAAAATAAACAGAAAATATCACATACCATTATTTAGAGGGGATGATTATATTTCAAACAGCGCCAGCCCGCTTCTCAGAAGAACATTCTGATATAATATTCTTCTCATCACAATTGTACGGAGTGGTTATCTGAGTTACTGTAGACTTCGTCAGTTCAAACCAGTCTGTCTGTTCTCTGTTGACCTCTCTCATCAACAAGACATTTCTATCCTCAGAACTGACGCTCACTGGATGTTTAAAAAAAAACCATTATATTCCAGTAATCTTTGTACTGCAATACAGTAATGAGAATCACTATTGCAAATAATGGGAATTACAAACAAAACTCAAATGTAAAACATCCAAATACATTAGAGTAATGAAAAAAGTGATAAATTCTGTAAAAAATTACGTCACAATGCAAAAAATTATAATGATCCTAAAATAGGCTTCATTTTGTTTTAAAATACAATTACTTTATTATTTCTAAATATAATTGCATTTTTCTTTTGACTTCTAGGGAAAATGACTTCTACGTGCATATGTTTTTGTTTCTTAGAGAACAATTTTTCTGTAGTGCCTTATTACTTTGATAACCGTCATGATGTCTAAAGTTTGATTCTGATAAAACATATGGGCTGATAAGAGAAGATTTGTTCTCGTCCTGGCGGTCTGATATAATGAACCTCACAGTAAACAATAAAGCACACAACAAGGCAATTTTGGACCAGAATCTCAGCAGCATTGCATGCTGGGAGATCAGACTGATATGTTTACCTGACATTTGTAGAGTAGACACTGCATAGAACTGCACACTGTTAGATTATACTTATGCCATACTCTCAATAATATTTCTTAAGTTTATATGTGTAATTTGAAAAGTCTATCAATATCTATCAATAATAATGAGATCAGACTGGGTGCAGAAATGGCACACTTCACCTTTATTGAAGTAAAGCATAAACACACATTCACTAATAACATGCAACAAGCCTACAAACACCTAAAACCTAACCCAAAGCTTGACTTAACCATTAATGCAAACCCTATAAACCTAACAATGATTTTAATAGGAAAATCACTTTTTTTCTGTATCATGGAAGAAAGACAACATTGGGGATTGGAACGAGTCAAGAGAAGGAACTGCATATATAAATATGGAATTAGTCAATAAATTAGTTCAGAGACGTTTCCTTTATTAAATAAAGTGTTGGATAGGAGGCCAGCTAAAATGTGATGCCTGTATTGTATTGATTTGCCCATGAGGCTGAGACTAGTCTCTATGTGACTAAATGTCATTCATTTATATTTAGTCAATGCAATTATTACAAGTTGTCACCAGACTATGTTATAAAAATGATCTTTAAAACATGTTGTATTATAAACCTTTTACTGCAGTGCTTCTCTAAATCTGACTGCCTTCTCAACTGAACATGCTGGAAATAAACCTGTAAACTGAGTTCCCATTTTGACATTTCTAAACAAACTTTTGCCTTTATTTTCGTCTTTCCAGAATAATTACAGGAAGTTGTCTATGCAGTGTAAAGACTTTGTGGTTGGCGTTCTGGATCTGTGTAGGGACACTGAGGAGGTGGAAGCCATTCTGAATGGAGATATCTCAGCAGAGCTTGAGGAAGGGCAGCATCATCGCTCCCTGCTCAGCCGAGTCAAACTGGCCATTAAATACGAGGTTAAGAAGGCAAGTGTCTTATCTAGTCCTGCCACACTTGCAAAAGCATGATACTGATTAAGAATAGGACTACTTTGCAGCAATACTGTTATTGTACACTCATTCACTATTGTTTTGAGCACACTACTGACCACAATATGCTTCTGTGGAGATTGTTGACCTTAATTTGAATTTCTAAAATGACCATGTAATCTGTGTCGATGAGGGCTTGATGTTTGCTAAAGCTGCTTTGATTTAATTGTTTCTGGATTACTCTGTGGACACCATTCACCTTGTCTATGGTATTTCAGGAAGGTTGTATTTGACTTTCACTCAGAATTAAATGGGGTGTATTTAATGAAAACATGTCCAGGAGCCTGATGTATAAAGATTGTGTATGCACAAAGTGTACATTGAAATGTGTGTATATATTACACAATTTCTTGACTGTGTGTGTGTGTGAGCACTCTTTGACTGGTTTGTGCCTGATCTAGGGAGGTGCCGGGGTGAACATACCCCACCTAATTTATACCTAGATGATTTTTGCCGTCACATTGCACCTCTCCGTGTTGGCCAGGGGGTCTGCCCGAGGCGATTAGAGGCATTTCCGAGTGGCTGTGCCCCACGGTGGCCACGCTAAGGGATGTTGAAAATGGCCCCCCGAAAAGCATCCCTCTCGCAGAGTGACGACACCAAATCCACCAAAAATCAAGCCAAGTTTTAGGGTCATATTTTTTTCATGACCTTTTTTTCACATTTTCATGACAAATAAATGAAACAAAACAAGAAAATCACATTTTGATACATAACTCCTGTACACACAATCAAATGGGTTATATCATTGGAATAATTAAATTAATAGTCGACATTATCGACAACGACAATGTTGAATAGTCATTTGATCTCATTTAACGTAACATGAAATCATATGAAACTCTAATGATGAAGAATTACACAGATCACAGTCCAGATGCACTCTAAACTTCCAAAGAGCTTCAGCTGTAGATTGCAAAGTACAAGGGAATTATACAAAAATACCAAATAAGTAAATTCAGAAGCACTCTCGTTGTGGAATAAGCGGAGTCAGAGCTCTTTAAAGGAAACACCATGGTGTTACATCTTAAATGGAGTTTTAATGCGTTATAGCTTTATTAAAGTTCAAATAATACGAATGCAGGTCACGTAATTAACTACAAACTCCGAAACTGGCATTTCTCTGTGAGGTCAGCGCCTCTTCTATGAGTTGTGTGAATGTCTCGTTCTAAGGGGGAGAGACTGAAACTGCACCCGTCTGATGCACACTCTTTCACGGGGATGCTCAGGCATGCACACTTAATGCAGCTAGATTATAACGTGATGGCTCGCGACTTATTGAACCATAATATATGTCACTGTGTATTTCTTATGGTGGCAATAAGCAGCTTTATTAATAAGAGAGAGTTTGTTTTTTAGTGAGTTAAAAATGGATTGAAGTGTACAGAAAGGTGAGAGAGGAAGTCTTCACCCCATTCACCTGAGAAGCAGCATATAAGATATTTAGACTTGCTTTTAGAGAATAGATCTTGAATATGAGTGCATTTTGTCTTTACTGCACTCGCAGAAGTTAAACCAAGTGAAAAAATATACTTATATACAAAATACACTTATATACAAAATACACTTATATTTAAGATACAACCTTTTAAGTTGGGGCACAAGCAGAAAACTCAGTTAAGAGTTAATTATTAATCTTTGCAATAATCGGTGAATAGTCAATTAATCATTCTAATAATTGTTAGTTTAATACATTTTTTCAAAGTAATTGTTAGTTGCAGCCCTACTCAAGACTAACAAAGTGTATATTTCTGCCATGAACATTTTTCCTAAACCTACTTTTGCAAACTAGTCCTAGGCTGTTCAACTAATCATAACCAAAGCATTGCAGAAAGATTCTCTGTAATTCCATTATCAGTAATTATTTATATAAAAAAGAACTCTTGATGCAAAGCATAGCCACTATTACTTAAATATCTATAACTCTTGAATAGAATGAGATATCTACACCAAATGCGAAACACTTCTGTACAAGGGCACAATCTGAGGACACAAACTTAAAAGTAGCTCTAAATATGGGACCGTTGTTTCGATCGACTTGACATTTTGCATGCAGTGTCTTTTTCTAAGGTGCCATAAAGATCGTTGATAACAGTTTCATATCTTGAAAAACATGGCCACCATAGGCCAACTGATGTTCAGCAGCTAATAGACAAGGTAAACAAATGTGTACAGGAAGGATATGTGGCAAGCCTTTTTGACATTTGTCCCCAGAGCAAAATATAAAAAAAAGAATAATAAATTGGCCACCGGGAGAGACTATCACATTTTACATGTGTTTAAATGGTTATTCTGTGGTGAATAAAGCAGACACAAGTTATGCATGTTATATGATAGATGTTAACAAAATATCTGAATTGTATTTTGTATCCTTCAATGCACTTAAAGGATCTAAAGCACTTGAACCCTGTTAATTGCTGCTTTTATGTATACAGTTTATATATGAATATGTGTGTGTGTGTGTGTGTGTGTGTGTGTGTGTGTGTGTGTGTGTGTGTGTGTGTGTGCGTGCAATCAAAATTATACAACCCCCCTGACCAGCAATACATTCTGGTGATGTAAATGAAAACACATCAACTAAAACCTCAGTATACAGTCAAAGTAAGTTTTTAATACACATTTGAGTGATTTTGAGAACAAAGAGTTCAGTTTACCCAAATTTTTAAATATAAAATAGCTAAATCTCTCCACAAATGTCATGTCAAAAATATTCCCACCCCCAAAGTCATTCATTTGTGGAACATCCTTTATCCTTAATAACAGCAAATAAATGTTTCAGGTTTCAGGTAAGTGTTCTCAGGCTTCGGACACCTCTTTAATAGTATTTTTACACATTTCTCATGAGCAAAAGCGTCCAGCTCATTGACATTCTTTGGTTTCTGTGCTGCCACTGCTTCCTTGAAATCCCAACAAAGGTATGCAATGGGATTTTAATGATGGACTGAAAGGGCCATTTAAGAACATTCCATGACCTAACCCTGAACCAGATATTGGACAACTTGGATGTATACTGTTTTATTGTCTTGCTGGAAAGTCCTGTGATCACCGAGCTTCAATTTACTCACTGACGGCATCACATTTTTCATACCAAAATGGCCTGATACCTGATAGAATCCATAGTGTGTCAGTCACATAGTCAGGATATTTGTTTCCTGCAGCTGCAAAACGCCCCCATAATAGGACTGACCCACCTCCATGCTTGACTGTGGGGATGGTATCGTTCTTGTCATCACCTTGTCATCTTACTCCAGACGTACTGCTGACCCATGGGTCTAAAACTAATTTTCAGTTTAGTGTCATAAGTCTAGAAACCTTCTTCCAGGACTCCACTGGTCTTTCCTAATTACTTCTTGAATATTCAGTCAACTGGAGCCCTTGGTGAAGTTTTGCTTTCTTCCACACCCCAGGATGTTGCTGTTGTACCCTATTTAAAAAATGTATGAATGGTGCTGCCAACATTGTCTATTGGAAATTGAAGTGCCTTGGAAATGTACTTTTAGCCATGACCTTTCTTGTGTAATGAAATAACGTCTTGACTACTTTCGTAACTTCCGTTCCCTGATGGAGGGTATGAGACATTGTGTTGATGTAGTGACACTGGTTGTCGCCCTTGGGAGCCTCAAACACCTCTGATCTTTGAGAAAAGGCTAATAGAAATTGGTGAGTGGAATTTGCATGCCACTCCCAGACATACGGGTATAAGAGTCCGGACCGAACTCCAGGCACGTGTCGCTGACAGAGAATGTCCGCAGTTCCCATTTTGAAGGACACCTCGTAGAGGGAGCCGTAGATTTAGTTATCGTGTCTACTGTCGCAGGCGGAAGGCCACTTAGTTCTTCCACATCCCACCCAAGGGCCAGACGAGGAGATTCCAGAGGTCTGGTTGCAAGTGCTAGATGGTGGCCCGTCTCTGAGAGAGGAGATCTCTCCTCAGGGGAATTCTCAAGGGGGCTGTCGTATCTGTTCATCAACCCGAGCGGCGTGACCACCGCCGAGGATGCCATATGCCCCAGGAGCCTCTGAAATTGTTTCAGTCGAGTTGGACGTTCCTGGTCAGCCATTGCGATGGGTTGGTGAGCACGGGCCATGCCCCCGAGCTCCGGGCAAGCGGGACCAAGGGAACAATCGCGTTGGACATATGGGGGGGTGGTACCTCGTAGCGGGGCTTGGTGCACTTGCAGAAGAACAATGGTGTACCGGGTAGAGGCAGCCTGTCTAGCGGCACTGTAGGCCTTAGTAAACCTACATGCCTTGGATGGGAGTCTCGGATGGCACAAGTGCACCGCAACTGCCTTATCCACCAGGGGAATCACCGAGTAACCCCTGGCAGCCCCACCATCAAGGGTAATGAGAGCTCAGAGATCATGTCCGGACTGTAAAAGGTGCTCGCAATGACTTTGTGAGCTCCTCATGCACCTCCGGGAAGAAAGGGACTGTGGCGGGGCATGACCGTGAGCTGTGCTCCAGGCCCAGGAACCATTGCAGATTGATGACTTCATTTTGTTTTAAAACAATTTGTGTAGCCTTACATATTTAAGAAACATTTATATGCAATAGGGTTTGAATAATTATGACATGGCTGTATTTTAAAAAAAAATCCTGCTATTTAGAAATATTAGGTTATATATTCACACTTTGACTTTGAATGTGTCACTCAACTAGATTTAAAGTAAAAAAATTCTGGGTCATCAGAAAAGCTTACCTTTGTAAATCCTTACTGTCTTGGGGGGTGGGGGTAATTTAGATTGCAACTGTATATACACACTGTATATTAGGGGTCTAATGGTTCATTGTAAAAAAAATTATCTTGCGGTTCTGTAAGCATTGGCACCACGGTTTACCTAAAGTTGACGCATCTGGAGCACAAGGTTTGGCGACGAAAACAAAGCATCTTGTCTCCAAAGACTTGTCTCCTGTCTGGTAACATTTTATTTCTGCAGTCAATTACAACAGCATTGGTCAAAAAACATTTACAAAACAGTCACTGTTTGCAGACATTGCTCGACGGGAGTGCTGTACTGGTAATATAAGTGCAGCGTAGTTCTAGCAGGAAGACTAGCAGCTGTACATCATCACACTGTAAGCTAGGTAACTCCTAGCCAATGTAAGCCATCACTTTATTAGTCTGCTCACAATCTATCACCTTGCTGTTTCAGTGTGATAACACGGCAACCTCCACCACCCCACCGCCACAAGTTAAGTCCCGTCATGCATCTGGGTAGACTCCTTGCCCCTGCCTCCTATCTCCGGCAGGATATGACAGTTCCGAGTACAACTTCGGACCGCCAGACGGGGCTTACCCCAAAGAGAGACATTACATTCCTGTTTTTTATTCATCAAATATATGTAATCTAAAAATGTATTCAAGTCTGCGAGTCCTCCTGATAGGAATACATCAATATATGATTAATAATTTACACCGACATCACCTAGGGAAAGATGTCACGAACAGAGCCGCAGATGATCCTGGAACTGCACACTCCCTTCTGTTTTTAAGCAGGTATTCAGTTCTAATTTGGACAGACTAAAGCGTTTTGGGTGTTCATTGCCAAAGTTATGTTGCCCTACTCTGTTGATTAAGATTTGGAATTTAAGTGTATGATTAAAACAATCAAGCCGTGTTACAACATCTCTTTTTGTATCCATTTTAATGGCAAGATTATTCCTTCAGTAGTAATGTAGGCTACAGCTTTTGAATGTTGAATATATGTTGAGTTGTGTTTGAAATACTTTGTTGATGCTTGTAGTTAATACAAAAGATTTTGTGAGACATGTAATAATGCACAGTACTGTATAAATATATTTGCAATTCCTATAATACTCAGATGATTCTCTTTAGATTCTCATTACTGTAATACATTATTATGTAAAAATTGCTGAAATATATATATATATTTATTTTCAATTCAGCATTAATCAATGGGCTGGACAACAAGTTCTACCATGAAGCATCAATACATTACATTTTAACTGCTATATCTTTACTAAAGTAATGAGAATTAGATTTTATTTTCATTACGGTAAAGGGGGGAAAATGTGTTTAATTGTCAGGAAAATGTCACAATAAAAAAGGAAAATGATTCTAAAGAATAGTCATCATTTTAATTATCATTAGGCAAAATATAATTTCTAATTTCTCACTTTTGATTTTGGTGATGAATATGGCCCACACATGTTCTTGACCGGTTTTGCCTAATGATGAGTGCATTGACTGCCAGGACAGCAAGAGAGAGGCAGAAAAAGAGAGCCACATTTAATCACCTGTGTTTGTCATGTAAGTGTGACTAATCCTCTTTGCCCACTTAGTTTTGTTTAATCACCGGTCAGACACTTTCACTCCCCCAAACACTCCCAGGGACTCACCTCGTTCAACGACGTAATCTGATGAACCATTAATCAGGCTAACAGCAACACCCCAGAGATGAGCCGTCTGTATGCAGCAACCCTGACAAAGTTCAACTTAAAAATTTGATTTTGAGTCCCCTAAACACCTCCCAGGAGGATGTGGAGAGTGGGGCTTGAAGTTGTGTGAGGAAATGAGTTCAAAGTCAGCCTTCCACAATATGATGATTAATTTGATGGGTCACTGTGATTTTTTTTTTTCATTATAAATGACTGAGAAGTGCAGTTAGTTGGCAATCTGTTAAGTTGCAACCATGCAGTCGGCATTCAGAGAAGATGAAAATTGTTTACTTTTATCAATGGTTGTTAGTTCCTTTGCCACTTTATTACAGAAACATCTGAGTTGGGCAATACACCATGTCCTAACCACGACGCAATAAGATTCAAGATACAAGTAATCTCTGTCCACACTGAACACAAATTGGCTGCACGATGCAATAGGGATCTCTTAGACTTTAAAGACGTGATTCAAAGGAAAAGTTTATTTTTCTTACCCTGATTTTTTTTTTAAACATAAAACCCACAAAAATTCTCTGACAACAAGACTTAATATGTTATGCTATTCTGCTTTCTCAAGTAATTTTTTCTTGTTTAAGGATTTTTGCAGTATAAGTTAACGTTACTACATGAACTGCAACCTAAGCATATTACAATTGTTTATATTCCCACTGTACTCCTGTTGTTATTTTGGAGAGCTTCATGTGACTGGGAATCGGAGAGAAAGTCAGGGGGAGTCAGTATGTCTCGCTCCTCCTCCATATTGAATCAGCAAGTGTGACAGTCCTCCAATTGAAAAGAGCAACATTTCAGCAAAACAGTCAGTAGGTGTGACATCCATTGACAAAATTCATTTGTTTTCAAATGTCTAGTAAGACACCAGATTTAAAATACGGTTATAAGAAGGATATAACACTCCTCGTCTGCCTCACCTACTTACGTAACACAGTGAGTGTATGTATGAATATTTGTGCTATGAAATGTATAATAAATTTAAATAACTTCAGACAATTACATCACAGCCAGCTTGTTTTGTTTTTGTCTTTGGTCAACTAATTTAAATAATTGTTTGTTTCCTACCACATGTATCTGCAGATTTAGCAACAATAACATTATAATAATGATATCATAAATAAATGTGGAACCAGTGGATATCTGTTAAAAATGAAGTAGGATACAGGTTATGCACCCTCAAAACGGATTGGTCCGTGCTTTCTGCATGCCAATTAAAATGTTTACTTCAATGCTTTCAGTGTAGACAGCCTCAAAAGACGTTGCATCACATCACTTGATGCGTCTGGTATAGACTGGGTGTAAGCCCCCCCCCAAAAAAAGGCCACATTGATCTTTCAGACCAACATGTAAAATGACCAAGCACGGTTATTTTTTTCGAAAACCATTTCAATTTTACCTTTAGGGGCAGGTAAATCGGAAATTTAATGTAACCATGGGAGCAAATAGCCTGGACTCTCTGTCTGAGGCCACTTCCACACAAATTAATTTTTGTTTGAAATCACATTGAATTTACTACATTTACACCTTTCATCCACACTGAAGCCATATTTTGCTTCACGAACCAACTGATACTCATGCACCAAGTTTTAAAACAAAAACAGATTAGGATTAGGCCTGAGGCCCTCTAGCCATGTCCCAAATCACATTCTTCTACACTATTCTACACTATTTTGTAGTGTTAGTTGTCAGGGTTTTGAAGAACAGAACAGAAAAAAACACACCAAAAAAAAAGTTTAAGAGGCGAAAGAGACACTGCAACAAGAATCTAACAAAGAGTTAGTAAAGCAATGAACAGACCACTGAGAAACAGAAACACGACAAACAAACATTTGATTCCACAAAAACACAGCGGACAAAGGGAATATAAGGAGGGAGAAATCAGGGTGCTAATGAGGAGCGCAGGTGACAGAAATAACAAGGAGAAGACAGGGCAAACAAGGGGGCAGGGTCAAGGTACCAGACGGAGGAGCACAATTTGCCATGAACTCTCGATTTTTGTAGTATATTGCGAGTAGTATATTTACACTGAAAATACCAATAACAACAACGACCAAAAAAAGAACTGCTGACTAATTTTTTTAATGCACTTTTATCATAACCAACTAGGAGTACCTGGACACTTAATGTACTTAGCGGTCGTGGCTTTCCCTATGTAGTGGATGGGGTGGTGTTACCAGGCCAAGAAAGAAGAAAATTGTAAAACACAGTGCTTAGATCATTTATAAAATGAAATATATTTATTTGTTTTCGGAAAAACACGACAGACCACTTGACCACTGATGAAGCAGGCAGCGCATAGATGACGCTGTCACGTGACACCTGTTACTTTTGGCAGCGCTGTTCAAAATGGGCCAAGCACAATCAGTTGTTACTGGAGGATTTAAAAAATATATATTTTATAGGCAGATTTAACGAGTATGAATCCACACAGCACATGAGTCATATGGACTACTGTTTACGGATCCAGTTATTCTCTGTTGTTGGAAAGCATAGTGCGTACTACAAGTGCACATCAATTTCGTCATGAATGAACCAAGAATTGTTACTGAGAATATATCGTTAAAGATGCACGTTGAGATGTGTTGTACTTGTAATAAGTGGTGTTTTATGAAAGTAAATGAAATGAACTGAATGAATACATTATTTTATTTAAAATTAACAAATAAAGAATTATTTGTAATGACATCTCAAGCATAGTCCTTAAAAACAAATAAACATGTGCTTGAACAGTCCTTGGATTTAACTTAGACTCATCTGTATGAACCCTGCAATTGTAAATAACAGTGAATTTGGCAACTAGAGAACCTAATACAGCACCATGCAAATGTGATTTGGATGCTTTACCATCACCCAGACTGTGGATGTATAAATTATTTAAGATATACTGTACAGTAAGCGTTGAACTGAGTTTGGCCAGCGCACTAAAGCTAATGAAACTTCATTACTTTGAAACTTAATTTCCTTTTGCTAAAAAAAACAGCGAATGCTTCAGTGTAGTACAAAAACAAACAAACAAAGTATTCAATTTGAGACAATGTTAGAGTTAGTTAGTTGTAACTCTTGATTTTTGTAAGGGAACTGTATGGATCCTTCTAAACCAGCCCATCTCCTAAGGGGAAAAAAAACCTCAGCAACCTTTCCAAGGATGTTGGATGGAGGTGTGCCAGAGGCAATTGACCGCTATTTGGATTCTCTCCAAATCCAAATCCAAGTTCCCTTACTTATCAGCAGAAAAACCAAACCCCAATGGAGGCCCTTCACTCCTCATTGGATATTATTCCCCATGAGCACATACACACACATTCACACATCAGTGAATTATCTCAGACCATCAACTGAAAATACAAAGGTTCATGACCTTGTGATTGTTTAGGAAAGAGGGGCAGCAGTTAAACCACCTGGATATAGTTATGTCAATAGAATGTTACAAATAATACGATGGAGAATATCAGAAAGTAAGGATGAAGAAAAACCTTAGCGGCGTAACTGTAACAGCAGGCATGTATGGAGCTTTCATGAAAACGGCGTTTCTGCTGCATAAAAGAGCTTACAGATATATACTTAGATTTCAGAGCTATTATATTGAGTATTTTGTTTTTAAAAACCTCAAGATATGCTTTGATGATGCACAGTTTTCTTTCCTAAGATAATGTATTTCCTATTAAAACAGGAAGTTCGGACCATGAGTGGGTGGGACCATGATTTGCTGCTTGATAAGCTGTTCCATATGGTATTAGGGGGAGTAGATTTGTATTTGAAATAATATATATATATATATATATATATATATATATATATATATATATATATATATACACACACACTCTCACTTAGCACTTTATTTGGAACACTATGGTCCTAATAAATTGACCAACATGTTCTTCTGCTGTTGTAGCTCATAGCTTTTCTGTCAGCTCAAACCAGTCTGGCCATTCTCTGTTGACCTCTCTCATCAACAAGGCTTTTTTTGGTTTTGGCACCATTCTGAGTAAACTCTAGAGACTGTTTTGCGTGAAAATCACAGGAGAGCAGCAGTTACAGAAATATACTTCAACTGCATTGCTATACTTCAACTCTATGTGCAATTCAGATGCTTGAGATCATAGGGTGAGCTGTGCCACATTGTGCCATCTCATAGAGCCACAAAATCAGTTTAAGTGACTTTCACTTCCACCGTTCACTGGTGGAACGACCTTCTGTACTCCACCCAAGCTGATGATCCTCCAGCCTCTTTCAAGAAACATATAAAGACACATCTTCTCTGCAAGCACCTGACCCAATAATGCACTAACTGTTTTATTTGTTTTATCTATTATTTTACTACTGTCTCTGACCTTCCTATCTTCTTGTAGTTCTCTGAGCAATTCAAAACTTTTTACTGTAGCACTTCACATATTATATCCTTCTTAGGATGAATCGCTTTTGCTGTATTCCTCATTTTTAAGTAGCTTAGGATAAAAGATTCTGCTAAACGAATAAATGTAAATGAAAAATATATTGGAAATATACACTGAGCTGAAACATTATAACTGTGTGCCATCAAAACAGTACCGACCTGCTGAGGCATGGACTCTAAAAGACCCCTGAAGGTGTCTTGTGGTATCTGGCACCAAGACATTAGCAGCAGATTCTTCAAGTCCTGTAAGTTGCGAGGTGGAGCCACCATGGATCAAACTTGTTGGTCCAGCACATCCCGATCAAGGGAATTTGGAGGCCAGGCAACAACATGAACTCCTCAATATGTTCCTCAAACCATTCCTGAGCAATGTGTGCAGTGTGGCAGGGTGCATTATCCTGCTGAAAGAGGCCACTGCCATCAGGGAATACCATTGCCATGAAGGGGTGTACCTGGTCTGCAACCATGTTTAGGTAGGTGGCACGTGTCAAATTGACATCCGCATGAATGGCTGGACTCAGGGTTTCCCAGCAGAACATTGCCCAGAGCATCACACTCCCTCCTCATTGTGGTCTTCCCACAGTGCATCAGGTAAATGGCACACATGTACACAGGCATACAGTGCCATTTTCAAAAGAAAACAGGCCTCATCAGACCAGGTATCATTCTTTCACTGCTTCAAAGTCCTGATTCAATGCTTGCGTGCCTATTGTAGGCGCTTTCAATGGTGGACAGGGTTCATCATAGACACTATGACCGGTCTGTGGCTACGCAGCCCCATACGAAGCAGGGTGCGATGCACTGTGTGTTGTGACACATTCCTTCCATAACCATCATTAACATTTTCTGTGACTTGTGCCACTGTAGACTTTCTGTAGGTTCGGACCAGATGGGATAGACTTAGTTTCCCTCATGCATCGATGAGCCTTGGGCACCCAACACTCTGTTGCCAGTTTGTGGTTTGTCCCTACTTGGACAACTGTTTGTAGGTACTCATCACTGCTGACCAAGAGCACCCCACAAGCCCTGCAGTTTCAGAGATGCTCTGACCCAGCCATAACAATTTGGCCCTTGTCAAAGTCGCTCAGGTATTTACTCCTGCCCATTTCTCCTGCATTCAACACGCTGACTGCAAGAAATAATTGTTTGCTAAACAGCTAATCTACCCAGACCTTGATATGTGGCCTTGTTAGGAGGTGATCAACGTTATTTGCTTCAACTGTGAGTGGTCATAATATTTTGGCTCATTGGTGTACTTCCGTAATGAAGATGGCTGAAAAAATGGGCAGATACTGTTGTGCTCTATTCAGCAGGAAGCACCCAGTTCAGCGCTGAAATTTTACTTGCTTGCTGCATCTGCTACTCACCCGTCAAAATTAAAATGCGTCGCTTCTGTAAATGCAGGATGTGTAAAACAGACCTTATGGAAACCATCTGGGACATCGGAATAACACTGACTGTATCAGTGCTTCATTTCATATGCAGCTCTGCTCAGCTCAGCTATCCAAAGAGTATATATTATTCTTTTTTGCTTTCATAAATCTTCTATTCTCCATTATCCTGTACCTGTCATGCTTTCTTTCGCCGTGTTGTAGAGTTGTTCATCATGATCTTTGCACAAAACAAACATTTCAGCATTTTTGCCATTGCTGTCTCAGACATTTAGACTTCCTGCAAACAATAGCTTTAGCTGAGGGTGTGTGAGAGGGGAAAGAGATGCTTTGACTCTGAAAGGTCTGGTGTAATAAGCTGGTCTATTTCTTCAGGTCACACTCATTCCAGAGAATCTTTGCTGTAGCCCTGGAGTATCTGTTCACAAATTACTGGCATTACAGGATGACCACAAGCATCTGATTTTACACTGAGAATGACAGTGAGGGAGACTAAATTAAACTAATGTATGTTGATATTTCTTGAGAAATTGAAAACAATATAGGTACAGTTTGACAAAGTGCTTTACCTTTAGCTTGATTGTGTCTTATTTGATGTTAATAATTACAAAGCATCAGCTTCAAGGTGATAGTCTATTGAAGGTGTGTTTGTAGATAATAGTGATAGGCTGATGTGTTGGCCAGGCTGATATTTCAGATTATTGGTATCAACCAATAATTGTGCCCATATGGCTGATTAACATATTTGCTTTCTCAGTCCCAAAATTGATCACTTTGCCAATGGATAATGCACATTGGGTACAAAGGGGCTAAAGTGAAATTATTGAATTTATTTTTAGACAAAATACTTATTTAATTTTCAATTTTGTTCAAGGCTATTAAATCAAATGTTTTTCAAAGTATTTGCATACAGGTATGTTGTTGCCCTTATATCTACAGTATATCATTGTAACCCCCAAGTGTGTGATAAAAGGCCCCCTCGCCTCCTTTTTATCAAAACAGCATTCTGTTACTATTTCTTTCCACACAAATTATGTTGCTCTATCAATATTCAATTAACAAGTTTGCATGTCCACCTAATCCTTAAAGTTGAAATAGTAAACATTGTTAAGGGTAAACAAATTTGGTTTGCTGTACGTATGGAGGGACTCGAGCCTGAATCTCAACTTGAGCTAATTTAGCCATATTATTTCATGAGTTATGAGAACGGAACATTTCCAACACTTACAAATACGTGTTAAGAGATGGTTTATTTTGCCTAAGTCACTGTAAATTTGAGTTTCCAAGCTTTAAAACAAGTGCATGAAGCAACCAACATGGTGACCAGTGGGTCAAAGCGTGTGAATAAAAGGATGTTTTTTTTATAGTGGAGAGATGCTGTTCTTATATCCTTACAATTGTTAAGCAAAGGCAGAAGATGCAGATGAAAAACTTACAGTGGCCACCACGGACCGAAGCCTGGCCACCTCACTTGCAATTGCTGTTTTAGTCATTTTTCTGGTAATTTTTTGGCACAATTTAGTTCTTTAGAGGTGAAATCATCGCCAAACCTCTCCATCCCGGGTGTCATTGTATCCACTCACTCTTTTGGAGGTATGCTTGGCTTCATTGTCCATTTGGAAGAAAAGTTTGCAACCAAGCTTTAACTTCCTGGCTGATGTCTTGAGATGTTGCTTTAATATATCTGCATACGTTTCCTTCCTCATGATGCCATCTATTTGTGCACCAGTCCCTCCAGCAGCAAAGAACCCCAACAAAATTATGCTGCCACCCCCCTGCTTCACAAATAACGATGGTCATTATGGCCAAACAGTTCAATATTTGCTTCATCAGACCAGAAGACATTTCTCCATAAAGTAAGATCTTTGTCCCCATGTGCTCTTGCAAACTGTAGTCAGGCTTTTTGTATGGTGGTTCTGGAGCGGTGGCTTCTTCCTTGCTGAGCAGCCTTTCAGGTTATGTCGATATAGGACTCGTTTTACTGTGGATATAGATACTTATCTACCTGTTTCTAATGATGGGCGGCAGTAGAAGCGGCAGAATGGCGATATCGCAAACACGTTTGACGGCGCACCGCCGGCGGCAGCCGCTTTTTAAAAGCGACAGCCGCCATCCTACCGCCTTCGTTCCGCGGCCGGCCCGCTGGCTATCCGCCGTTCCACCGCCATTATATCGAAGGCGGACCGTCGGAGGCAAATGCTTTTTTCGAGCATGCTTTTATTGTGTATATATATATATATATATATTTATAGCATGCAGTTTATCAAGAATAATGATTGATCAAACCAGACAAATTTCCATTTGCCGTTTTAATTCCACATTTCATAGTACAGTAACTGTCATTGAAACAAGATGTCAGATCACTGAAATATAAATAACAGAAAAATACAAACATTATATATACACACACACACACACACACTAAAGAACATGCAGGTTTCCAATTCAATTTTGGTAAAAAAAAAAAAATGGTCAGCTCTGGGATGAAAAGAATTACCAGTAAACATAAGCAATGAGGATATTTGGTACCAAATAAAGTGCAGGATACAAAATAAATTGAGGTATAACATCATATTTACAATTCATTTCTAACAATAGGTTAAGTGGTAATAATTTAGAGTAAAGCTCTGGAGTAGAATATAGGCCTACCATTATAACTGCAATGCTGACCTGTGGCACAAGGATTTACAAGCTATATGTAACAATAGAATAACAGTTAAGCACTGTGATGGAATGAAAGTAGAATTTTTGGTACTAGTTAATGTGCAATATCAAGTATCAGAGGTATGAAATACGATTTACAAACTATAATAGAATCGTTAAGCACTGACGGAATGAAATTAGCCAATACTAAAGTCACGGTAAGTAGAATATTTGATACCAGATAATGTGCAAATATCAAGTATTAGATGTATAATCTAGGATTTACAAGCTATATTTAAAAATAGAATAGTTAAGCACTGTAACAATGAAACAAGCAGCAAATTGTATATGAAATAATTGAGATCTTTGGTATCAAGGAATGTGCAGGATAACAGGTATAATATACATTTTGACATTCAACTTACACATGACAACAAGTGGGAATAAATATAATTAACAGCAGAAAATCTGGCTGTAGAGAACACAGCCAATCAGAATGTCTGGAGAGGTTGGGGACTGCGTGGCGTAGTGGGCTAAGAATCACCGGTTTTCCCCGACCTCCAGAATGAGGCAGTGCAAATTAGCATATCTTCAGTGATTCCTCGTGCGCCTGTATAAAAGGACAAACCATCCCATATTCATCCAAGGAGCTGCCCTCAAAGCAGGGTCACGAGAGAAAAGAAGAGAGAGAAAAAAAAAAAGCAATTTCCACAGTGAACAGTGTGGATTGGGTGAGTGTAGTCTGACACTTTTAGCAGGCTTTTTTAGGGGTCTTGATGTTACTGACTGCAGGATAAAGAAAGGGTTCCAGTAGTCAGTGATGCTGGGGTGTCAGTAGTCAGCCTAGGTTTAAGGGGTCGGCTGTGGGTCCCTCTCAGCTGTGCGGCGCCTTTTTCCACCTTCATGTTCAGATGCTCCTTTCAGGTAACGTTAACCTGGATCGCCTCATCAGTGGCATCCTGGGTTGCCGGGTTCTTCCGGATGGCTCCTGTAGAAAATAAAGATCTGTCATTCCATTTGAATGGCATAAGGTCATACACATCTACTTAAATATAAAAAAAATATCCAACTTACTTTGAACAATGGTCTTCAGGAACATGTCTCTAAAACATGCTTTATCCCCTACACCAGTCCAGGTTGTATTGATGGAAAGGTGATTAGAGAAGATACTCTGAAGCATTCACCACATGGTTGTCTTTAGGTCCCTCCCACATTTGATTGCCAAAAACCGAAGCTGAACATACAAAAAAAACATGTTACAAATTACATTTCTCTGAAGCTTCTCATAAATTTAAAATGTGACAGGCTGTGGATTCAGACTGTAGAATATGCAGTGTACGATCTTAATTGTACTTTTTAGATTAACCTATACCGTTATAAACGAAATCGCACACTTACAAATCGTTGCTGGAGCTCTTTATCCTGCCTCAAACTGTTGTCAAGCAACGCCAAATCTTCCTGGGTGTCTAGGGGGGAGTAACAGATCCCCTGGCAGGGATAACTCTCCAACAGACCATGGTTGCAAATTAATAAAAATAATTAAAGTATACCCAAGATTTTGGCCATGTTGCAGATGTCTTTCACTGTACACTGATACAGGCATTGGTGAAAAGTCTAACTTCATCAATTTATTCTGCTAAATTGTTCATACCATGAATTAAATATCTATTTTAAAACCTAATCAGAATCAGAAAGATATTTATTGCCAAGTAAGTTTTACAAAAGGAATTCTTTTTGGTTTATTGGTGCATGTCTCAAATGCGCAGCAATCAAAGAAATGTAAAAAACTTTCACCAAAGTGCATAAAATAATTCAATATATTTTACATATATTACTGTATAATCGCTTCAGAGTTTCAAAGTAATTTAAGTGTCATTTCCTAAACCTTACCTTATCATGGAATCAAGAGTCAAGAATCTGTTATAAACCCTAATGGCTTTGAAGCAAAAAATAATAATAGCCAACATGGCTGGTCGATTTTGAGAGTAGAAATCCTTGTATTTCAAAGCGGCTTGCCGCCAGCCGGCCGTGGTCGATCAGCCCGAGGCAACCGCCAGAGAAAACGAAGCGGGCGGCCCCCCAGCTTTTCGCGAGTGGCATATCGCAAGAAATGGGAGTGACGAATTCGGCGGCAAACGTTTCATCCCCGCCAGTGGGACGCACCTATAGCCGACAGCTTAGGGACGGCGGCAAAAAGAAGCCGTGCGGATATTTTTTGCTATCTGGGTAATTGGTGTTAATACAATTCTAATAAAAGTATTAAATGAAGTCATACTCTTTCATAACAAACCAATGCATTTTTAAATACACTGTGTTTAAGATAAAGAATGCTATTAAACATTTGCATTTAAAATATAACTTGAAATAGGGGTGAGGGGGTGTTGCGCGATATGAGCGTGAAGCGTTCGTCTGTGTATCACAACTGCTTTCGGGTCCTTGAATAACGTATAACGTGCGAGTAAGGGCAGCCGGTGGACTTTATGGTGCCCTCCTAGGGTAAGATGATGCCCCCCTAGGGAGTTGGTGCCCTACGCAGACTGCGTAGTATGTGTGTAGGGAGCGGCAGTACTGATAATAGAATATTACACCATATAAAAGAAAAATAAATGAAAATTTGCAAAACTGCAGTATCCCACAAATTGAAATAAATGTGAAAAAGAAGGGTGCTATTTCACATGTGCATTTAAAGTATAAATTTTTAACATAATAAAGTGCATATAAATGTAACAATTCAAAATGAATACAATCTGAACAACATAATAAGTTGCACCGTTCCTCATGCATCTTTGGTTCATTGCTTGACACTGTGTGTCTGATTGACATGATCAACACGTGAGGCTGTTAGTCTGAGCAGACAGTCAGAATGAATGTGTGCGCGCTTGAGCATTTAGGTCTATATTATTATAATTTTTTTGTTCTTTTAATTAGTTAATTCTATTAATTTAAATCTTTTGATTATTCATATCTTAATTTTTTTAAATAATATTATAAAAAATAATTTTATTAACGGATCCGGCTCTTCTCATATGTGAGCCGGCTCCCAACGTTCACCTACAAGAGCCTGCTCTTAGAGCCGACTCGTTCGCAAACAACCCATCACTACCTGTTTCCTCCAGCATCTTCACAAGATCCTTTGCTATTGTTCTGGGATTGTACTGATGAACATGGTACCTTCAGGCATTTGTAAATTTATCCCAAGGAGGAACCAGACTTATGGAGGTCCACAAATTGTTTTCTGAGGTCATGGCTGATTTCTTTAGATTTTCCCATGATGTCAAGAAAAGAGGCACTGAGTTTGAAGGTAGGCCTTAAAATACATCCACAGGTACACCTCCATTTCAGTACACCTCCTATCAGAAGCTAATTGTCTAAAGGCTTGACATCATTTTCTGGAATTTTCTAAAATGCTTAAAGGCACAGTTAACTTCTGACCCACTGGAATTGTGATATAGTCAATTAAAAATGAAACAATCTGTCTGTAAACAGTTTTTGAAAGAATTACTCATGTCATACATAAAGTAGTACTAAACAACTTGCCAAAAGTATAGTGTGCTAATATGAAATGAGCTTCTTTAAAAATGAGTTTTAATGACATCAACCTAAGTGTATGTAAACTTCTGACATCAGCTGTAAATTTATATTTTGTTGGATTCAATTTCTGGATCATCTGTGAAGTGATCAGGATACATGTGCATAAAACATCATTTTATGAATGTCATTTTAAAGTGGTAATTTGCACTGTTTTTTTATAGTGTAGGACCACTAATAAACTAATATTGTTTATATGAAACAGTTCAGACTGCTTTACAGATTATTGTCCCCATTCCAAGATTCTCACATATCTTCCTCTCATTTCCTCACTCTCTCTCTCTCTCTCTCTCTCTCTCTCTCTCTCTCTCTCTCTCTCTCTCTCTCTCTCATAGTTCTCTCATCCTGAGTTTAGATTCTTGTATATAATTATGTGGATATATTTTCAAGCCATTTGTTCTAAGAGTTATAATTCAGGCAGGAGGGGGTTTATAGGACAAGCATCAAATTAACACCTGTTATTCCCTCAGGATTCATATTAATTAACCTACTACCTTAATACAGAACGCCAGGCACATTAGAGGTTGGCTCTGTATCCAACCTGTCCACAGGTATTGTGTGTATCCGTGCCCCAGAAAATATGTTTCACTTGTCAAACACATGTTGGATTATCACGCCATTGGGGTAGAATAATATAGAGGGGGTATGTAGCTTTGAACTGTTTCATATAAACAATATTAGTTTATTAGTGGTACTACACTATAAAAAAACAGTGCAAATTACCACTTTAAAAAGACATTCATAAAATTATGTTTTATGCATACGTATCCTGATCACTTCACATATGATCCAGAAATGTAATCCAGCAGTTTAGATACACTTAGGTTGAAGTCAGTAAAACTCATTTTTTTAACCACTCCACAGATTTAATATTAGCAAACTACAGTTTTGGCAAGTCGTTTAACTTTGTGCATGACAAGTAATTTTTCCAACAATTGTTTACAGACAGATTGTTTCATTTTTAATTGACTATATCACAATTCCAGTGGGTCAGAAGTTAACTGTGCCTTTAAGCATTTTAGAAAATTCCAGAAAATGATGTCAAGCCTTTAGACAATTAGCCAGTTAGCTTCTGATAGGAGCTGTACTGAATTGGAGATGTGCATGTGGATGTATTTTTAGGCCTACCTTCAAACTCCTCTTTGCTTGACATCATGGGAAAATCAAAAGAAATCAGCCATGACCTCAGAAAACAATTGTGGACCTCCATAAGTCTGGTTCACCCTTGGGAGCAATTTTCAAATGCCAGAAGATACCACGTTCATCTGTACAAACAATAGTACGCAAGTATAAACACCACAGGACCACACAGCCTTCATACCGCTTAGTTTTGTGCAAAAAGTGCAAATCAATCAAAGAACAACAGCTAAGGACCTTGTGAAAATGCTGGAGGAAACAGCTAGACAAGTATCTATATCAACAGTAAAAAGAGTCCTATATCAACATAACCTGAAAGGCTTAACTAGTGATCTTATTATTTATATAACATGAATATTAATACATCTTATAAGTTTCGAAGTGGAAAAAAATCATTTTATTAGCAAATTGTTGCATGGCACTGGAACAATTTTTCTTCCGCTCATCTTGACGCACAGAAATGCTAAAATACACCAGCAGACAGACAGCACGTACCCTTTCAGTCACAGCACTCATTCAAAGAGAGATTGTTACTTTCCTGAGGTAATGATAGAAACAGCATCTGGAGTTATTCACACTAAGTAATGACAAACCTAGACGTGACATGTATTATAATGGGTTTGTGTGACCATTTTAACAGGTTTAATTAAATTCAGTGTTGTTAAAAAATTGACAATGATCTTTAATCTACCTTTAATTTACCATGACTAGTAACCACAACTGAAGTTTTTTTTTGCAGTAACCAATGGTTTTGCTGCAGCATTACTGTAGTATCCATATTGTAACTTGGTTTTAGTAATAGTAGCCATATAATTATATATGGTTAATTTTGAGGTAAACAAAGCAGCCTAACAATTTACTGCTGAGGCCCATAAATATATAAAAAATCTAAGTAATAATTTGTTACAAATTTTATCCAAAGAATTCTTCAAAATGTAATTTATTAGAGGTATCATTATCGATATCGGCGATACTGGCCTAAAAGTAATTTGTATCGGATCGAAAAGAAAATAAGTGGTATTACCCATCCCTAGAGCAGAAATCTTTACGCACATGAGTCGGTTTTGACACTCAGTGGCGGCGCCCAAAACTTTCTGTTAACAAATGCTATTGGCTGCTTGGATGACATTAATGATGTCCTTCTGTTGCGATTTGGCTGTTGTTGGCCTCTTCTAATGAAGACACTCAAAACAGAAATCAGGATCCGGGATGTGTTGGGAACGGGATGACAGACTGTAAAGAGGTAAGTTTTCTTTCTTTCTTCACACATGTTTATACATATAGTAGCTGTAAGAATTTTTTGTGCATTGAAGCAGCTTTCTTATTCACAGCAGCGCCATCTTTGATTTTTAACGGAAATGAAAGCGAGGCTGTGAGGGATAGACATATGTCTCTTCAGTGGGTTGCAGGGCTGGATTGGTAATCTTGCATACTGTGCATTTACCCGGTGGGCCGACACAATTTGGGGCCAATCAGGGGCGGACTGACCATCAGGAGAACCGGGCTGGCAACAGAACAAGCTGAATGGTCCATGCTAAGCTGAAATGGCCACAAAACTGCACCTCAATATCCGCTCAACAACTAAAAGGACCACGACCCCCCCCCCCCCCCACCAATCTAGGGCCAGTTTCTATTCCCAGTCCACCCCTGGTGGGTTGTACTGTTATTTAATGTGTTTTTAGATTGTTCTGCTTATGAAACACTCCAATAAATTTTAGTAGACAAACTCCAGACAACACGAGCTGTGGAAAATTAGAGTTAGATCTAGGAGCTTTATACAGGTTTTTACAGCCTCGCTTTCAAACCTGTCATGGTGCTGCTCTGAATAAGGTCTATAACAAATCTCGTTTACAAATCTAAATGTTAAATCCAAATCCAACAATGATTAGCTGATGCTAACATCTACGACACGTTATTATAGGTTAATATTGCCAAGTCCAGAAACTTAATTTTCTTGCTTTTTTT
This sequence comes from Xyrauchen texanus, assembly GCF_025860055.1. Taxonomy (NCBI): domain Eukaryota; kingdom Metazoa; phylum Chordata; class Actinopteri; order Cypriniformes; family Catostomidae; genus Xyrauchen; species Xyrauchen texanus. The sequence goes on along the minus strand of NC_068294.1, from coordinate 4,456,394 downwards.
GTTTGTTTGTTTGTTTTTCAGTGATACAAGGATGTCTTTCGACCTGAGCATATGATGGGCGTTCTTCTAAAATGGCTGACCCAAGAAAAGAACTTGCATGTGTGTTCAGATCTGCATGCGCGTGAGACCTGTTAAGACTCACGGCTTTACTATTTCTTCTCACGGCTTGTTAATTTGTGTGCACAATCATGTTTTTTTGTGCTCGAGTTTGGGATTTGCTAGTTCCGCAGGTTTACATTTTACGTGCAAGCTTTACATTTACATTTACATTTATGCATTTGGCAGACGCTTTTATCCCAAGCAACTTATTAGATGTACAAAGCAACCTCTAGTTAAGTGCCTTGCTAAAGGACACAATGGTGGTGGCTTTGGGGATCGAACCAGTTCTGATTACCAGTTATGTACTATAGCCCTCTACGCCACCACTGCTTTGTACCAGTTCTGTCTGGAGGAATGTACCAAAATTCCAGCAACTTATTGTGAGAAGCATATGGAAGGTAACCCAAAACGTTTGACCCAAGTTAAACAATTTAAAGGCAATGCTACCAAATACTATCAAAGTGTATGTAAACTTCTGACCAACTAGGAATGTGATGAAAGAAATAAAAGCTGAAATAAATCATTCTCTCTACTATTATTCTGACATTTCTCTTTCTTAAATAAAGTAGTGATCCTAACTGACCTATGAAAGGGAATGCTTGCTACGATTAAATGTTAGTAATTGTCAGTTTAAAAGTTTCGCCTTTTTGCTAAGGTGTATGTAAACTTCTGACTTCAACTGTATGTGCATTTAGAAACTTTAACATATACCTGTGAACAGATAAAGTCAACTAGGTAATGAATGATAAGTGTTGAATGAGAGGTGGGTGATATAACCACTTTTTTATGACCACCATGATCACTTTTTAAGTAATTTTATTTCACTGAAACTATATGTACCTACGGATACCAAACCTTGACTCCTTAACATGGCGTTGCCTGCCCCCCTACCGCGAGGCCCCACCCTAAGGTACGTCAGACTCGATCGTCCCCTTAGTGCCCCTCGCCCAGAGCTTGGATGCATAGCTAGCACTTTCCAACCCATCGCGGTGGCTGGCCAGGACATCCGACTCGGCTATGTGATTCAATTCGCCAGGCATCCGCCCCATTTCAGCAGTGTCCGCTTCAAATTGGTGCAGGGCGAGAATGCCGCCACTCTGTGGCAGAGATTGCGACTATTCTATGCAAGGGTGCGATAGAGCCTATCCCTCCAGCCAAGATGAGGAAAGGGTTCTACATCCCTTACTTGATCGTACCAAAGAAAGGCGGTGGGTTGAGGCCAATCTTAGACCTGCGAGTTCTGAACCGGGCTTACACAGACTCTGACATTTTTTTGTATTTGATTAATTGGTTCAACTTGCCCCAGGTTAGGATTACATTTCTCCTGGTCAGTGGGTAAGATGAGTCATTTGGGGTTAAGTTGACCAATTGAATTTTTCCTGCGAAGTACTGAATAAAATTCCCCAAAAAGTTTTTAGCATCTATTATTTGTAATATATAATCTATTTACTTAGAATTATAATCTCCTACTTTCCCCTTGTTTCCTTTAACACTGAGGATTATTATTGTATGCAAATGATGTAACGAAACACAGCGATGGTGGCATATATAAACCGCAACTCCTGGAGTCAGCAGTGGCTGAGGTTTCTGTGGGGCACTCCATCCTGTGCATCCTCAACGCTACAGCAGACATGCTGTCGCAGTAGGCGGCACTCAGTGGTGAGTGGAGACTCCACCCCCAGGTGGTCCAGCTGATTTGGAGTCGATTCGGCAAAGCTGCACGAGGAGGCTGCACAAATACGCATTCCCCCAGTGAGCCTACTTGCACAGACCCTGTGCAAGGTCAGGGGGGATGAGGAACAATTCACCCTTGTGGTGAAGTATTGGCCCACCCAGACTTGGTTCTCTGACCTCACACTCCTCGCAATTTTACAATCTCCGGGTTGAGCTGGTTTCATTCTGTGTTCTTTCAGGTACGAACAGGTAGAGTTCGGTAATACGGATCTGCTGACCGGGTGTATCACTTGCATATAATGCCTTTCCCCTCCCCGGAGGCGAAAACGCGCGCTTTTACCCCCAGTTGAGTTCACGAAGTCGTGGAACCAGGATGTTCTTCCTCCCTAGCCCGTTGGCTTGCGAATTCAGTGGAAGAGTTTGCAGCCAGACCCACTATGGGTACTAATATAACCTGTACTGGGATAGGTGCTCCACAGGTGTCGATTACTCCAGTAACCCCCTGTGATGTATTTTCCACAGTACCCGCAGACCCACATCTCCCTCGGCAGAGCTCTCTCTGCCCCCGGTTGCTGTGAAATGATGAATACGTTCTGCTTTTATGGTCAAATTGCAAAAAATTGGTTCAGTTGCCTAGATTCACAGGGTGGGTCAACTTACCCACAGACTCATCTTACCCCCCTCTCCCCTATAGATGATTAAAGTTATAAATAATAATATAAACAACAATGCAACAATCAAATTGCTTTTATTTTTCCACAAATGTGTTATTTCAGCTTGAACAGTTTAACCAAAACGACGTTAATACCTGTGATTTGTTATTCTTGTGTAAATATATTTATGTTCTTTCTAACTGTAATCACGCATACACATGATGATTTTTTTGGCCGTGTACTGTATGTAATAGTAGAGGCTGGGTAGTAAAAAAGAAGTTACAAAAAGAAGTTTGGTTACAAATTATCACAGGAATTATTGTGCATCTCTCTGTCTTCTCCTTTATGCCTTCCTCACTGAGCTGCTGCTCTAGGCAAATGCATGGTTTGACTGTTTATATATGCCAAACCTGAATAAACACAAGCTTTTATTATCAACGCCTGGCGCGTTTGCATTAAGCATTATTCATTCTGGATTATTTCACATGCACTTTTTTCCTGCTTTCTGTTCTTTTCAAAGAGTCTGTTGACAAATCTTAAAATCTGTTATCAAAAGTTATTTTTTTTCTGTTCAGTTTGTATGGCAGGATTATCAGAAAAATACCATACATTTTAGAAATCCTCAGTACATACAGGTATGATCTCCCTAGGTACATACAGTTACAGTGGTATAAATTACTTTGAAATGTATAGAAGATTTGGCAGAAGCTATTTGCACTTAGTGCCAATAGGGTTAGATGCTGTAAAGAATTAGAGAATGCAAAAGGAGAGAAATTAGGAAGCAGGAGACAAAAATATACTTTGAAAATAAAAACATCACCCACATCTCCTGATCTCCTGTTTTTTCCCTTGAGCCCTTTCATGTTGTTTGTTTATGTGTTATCACAAATAAACTCTGCCATTGCTATGTGCTTGAGTTTGTGAATTTATTTTTGCTATTGTCATTTTAGTCTGGGACTATGATTGTGTGATTGATACATCCAGTCTGCGATCAGGTCTGTATTGTGCGCTTGGCTTTAGTGTATGCGCGTCTGACCATTTGCTTCTAGCATCTCATTTCGTCTCTGGTGTGCACTGCCGTGGTTAAATTGAATTCAGATTTGGCTCTGGATTTTAAGAATCGATTCAGAATTGCTGTAGAAGGAATCGTGATGTATTGGAGAATCTGTTTTTTTCTCCCACCCCAAACACGTCTGGCTGCAATGACGTAGCGCGTTAAACGTTGTGGAAACTATTTCTTTGGCTGTTTCTCATTGCTTATCTCACTTGTCGGAACTGAGCACATCCGGGATGCTTGATTGATTTCTTAAGCAGCAACATCACTATTTGTGTCACTTTACTATCACCTGTAGTGTGGAAAGGAGAAGATTACATTTGCCAGGGCTCCAGGAAAATGTAGTTTTGAAGGGGCAAGTGAAAGAGAAATTGACTTGCCCAACCGGACAAAAAGCCTGATTAAAATGTAGATAACGAAAAAATAACTGGCTATATTTGTGATATAGCAAAGGCTTGTGTCACTTATTAGGCTGCAAAGTATATATTCTTATTCTGCTGTTGAAAATAATCCAGAGCGCGTAATTCACTAGTGAACTAACAATAGCTGTGATAGTATTTGACTGACAGGCAGCCTTTGTGTGTGCACTAAACATGTGCATGTGCTCCGAGAACGATCATGTTAATGCGGATACATGCCTGAACGATCAAATACATTCAGTCTTTGGTGAGATATTCATGGAAACGTAGTGAGTTATGTCTAAAGTGAAAGTAAACAGTGGAGAAAACGCGTATTTGTATCAAAATGTTGGATTTTTAAGTGTTAATGTAACCTAATAAGCTGCTGCTGTCTAATGTGTCATTAATAGCATAGACCATTTAGTGGAGACTGGCCACTTCTATTAAAATGAATGGGAGAAATTGGAACACCCAACGGTCAACTGATGTTGAAAGAATGTGCCGCCTGTCAATCAACTCGAGAACTTGCATATGCATTAGCTATGCAAGCTGGGGGAAAAAACGTTATCTGAGGTAACAAAGCACAATTTATGATTCCAGTGTTGTGAGATTGTATTGCTTATATGAAATATGTGGTTTGATCATAATCTTGACCAACCGTTTATGACTAGTGTTTCCCTTTTCAATTAGATAGGAGTTGCACTTACATGACTTTTTTTCCTCTCCAGACAAGTCATTTTTTACTGAGACAAGTGAATGACCAATTTACTTGCCCAAAAGATAAGCATATGACAATGCTTAATGGAGCCCTGATCTGCACTCGCACAGAAGCAAATATATCATGTAGCCATATATCAGCAACTGATGGTTGATGGTTATAGTTATAGGCTAGGGAATATTTTAAACTTGTTTGTCTACAAATTTTAATGATACTGTTAATCTCTTTTACTCATCAGTTTGTGGCTCATCCAAACTGTCAGCAGCAGTTGTTGACGATCTGGTATGAGAATCTGTCTGGTCTTCGGGAACAAACCATTGCCGTAAAGTGTCTGGTAGTTCTGGCCGTGGCATTGGGACTCCCCCTGCTCGCTGTGGGGTATTGGTTTGCCCCATGTAGTAAGGTAAGGTGCTCTTAAAAGGGTGAATCTCAAAAAAACAGCCAAGAACATGTCAAGAACATCAGTCAGTTTTGGACGAGGGCTGTAACCACCACTGACTTTGATGGTGAAATGTCTCCAATATTTTTATAACCTGTCAACTATTATTGTTTTTTCAATGGATGGTTCTTCAATTATAACATTCCCTCTCCCATCCTCAATATGTTTTTACAGGCTTGGTTTGGACTCTACTCATTCTTTATTAATAGTATTTACCACATTTTATAATAATCATAAAGTCATAAATACTATGCAATTATATAGTGACCAAAAATGATAAAATCAAAAATAACCACATTGTGTCTTGAGGATAGCTTTGGACACTTTGACATTCTCTCTACCAATTAAGGTGTCCAGTTGTTATGTTTTCAAACAGTATTAAAGGGGTTTGTTGCACTTGTTGGTTACTTTTCAATGGCTATCTGGTCCAACTGAACTAATACACAGCAAAAAAAAAAAGCAAAAGAAATTGTGGTAAAGAAATTAATAAATAGTTACAGCATATATTTGACTACAAAACTGATTTCAATCATTTAAGCATAAGCCTTTAGATCAAGAGGTCTTGAAAAAAATATTAAATTAATAGTGTGAACATAATATTGATTAATAATTAATATTATTGATTAATATTAATAATAATAATGCAAAAAGTCTTAATGATCCCCCAAAATATTATACATTTTCTTTAATTATGATAAAAAATTTTGGTGGGGAACCTTACTAGTGTTTACTGACCATTGTCCTTTGTTGCACACTGCGCTATGCATTCTCCTTACATAATAAAATAAATTAATCTCAAATCAATATTTCGTGAGCAGATATGTACTTCTTTGGTATGAATCATTAATAGCACAATCTGCTCCACGTTGGATTTCAGGGTCCCTATTTACAAAGATTTATATCTTACCACTAGGAGTTCTCCAAAGAGTGCCTAGCTAAGAGTTTTTACAAAACTGCTAAGAGCAAGTTTTACTAAGGAATGGGGACATTTTAAGGTAAGAGTAAATGCAGAGTTAACCTCGTTGCAATGGATGACATCACATTCTATGAACGTGCTTTCTTAAATCGCCCAAAGCAATTGGCAGACAGAGTACCAATATTTGTTTTTAAATGTATTAAACAGACAGTGTGAAATAAGCCTATATTATAATAATTTACACTTGCTGAGCACTTTATTAGGAACACCGGTACACCTACTTATTCATACGATTATTTAATCAGTCAATCGTGTGCCAGCAGTGCAATGCATAAAATCAATCAGATACGGGAGCTTCAGTTAATGTTCACATCAACCATCAGAATGGGGAAAAATTTGATCTCAGTGATTTCGACCGTGGCATGATTGTTGGTGCCAGATGGGCTGGTATGAGTATTTCTGTAACTGCTGATCTCCTGGGATTTACACACACAACAGTCTCTATAGTTTACCCAGAATGGTGCCAAAAACAAAACAAAAAACATCCAGTGAGTGGCAGTTCTGCAGACGGAAACACCTTGTTGATGAGAGAGGTCAACAGAGAGTGGCCAGACTGATTCGAGCTGACAGAAAGGCTATGGTAACTCAGATAACCACTCTGTACAAAAGTACAATAGTATCTCAGAATGCACAACATGTCGAACATTGAGACCACGTCAGGTGCTTTATTAGGAACATAGTGTTCCTAATAAAGTGTTCAGTGAGTGTATATATGAAACATTAGATAGATAGATATCAACGTCAATATTATACTATTAAAATGCGCTGACTATTCAGGTGGTACCTTTTTAAATGTTCAAAGCCATGATAACATTCTAATACGTTGACTTTAACCTTAAGATTTTTTGTGAATATGTGCCATGGTACACAACAACTAATGGGGACCTTAATCAACATCTAAACATTTTTATTGGTTAAAAGCAAATAGTACCACTTTCAGTGTTTGTGTATCTCAACGGCGCTCTCTCTGTCAATTCAGCGTGACAATTACATGTGTTTGGGAGGCGAGGATATTTAAATCATACTATGATTTCGAAATGCAGATTTTAAAACGAGTTGTTTTTGCAGAGTGTAAACAATAAATGCTCTTTTTGGACTGGAGAGGAAGTTTTGAGTTCTGAAATTTACAGTATGTTTTTACAGTACAATGGCCTCTTATGTCAAAATATCAAATAAAATTGGATTCCTCATCACATGACCACTTTGGGATTAGTCTATGACAATTGGAATGACTGAGGCACTTCCCATCTTAACAAATGACTGTAAAACTGAGGTAAGAACATGTTTGTCAAACATTGTAGCTATAAACTCGACCATTGAGCTGGTTAGGAACAGTGCTATGTACTGTGGCTTGTTTTCCCGAAGCACTAAGCTGAATGTTAGTAACATGTAAGTAATACTTAATCACTACAGCACGTTTTCCAAAAGCATCTTTATTTAAGAAGTATGTAAAAACAAACAAGAGTTTTGAACCGCTCTTAAGTCCATTAAGTTCAACTTAAACGTATTGGCCTTCTTTGATAATCATAACACTAATAGCAATAGAAAGATAATATGTTCTTATTAAACAGATTTCTTAACAAGATATATGTTAGTAAAAAACTTAAATAAATAGGCCTAAATAAATACATAAAATAAGGTTAACAAAGGAGATTCGAGTGAATGTGCAGTGAGAGATTCCCCTCTCTCTATATTTTCTTCTTCCTCCTCTTCCTTTCTTGAATAGCTGTTTAAATAGTCCTTAATCTGTTTACATGGCACTAAGAAATGACATGTTTTATGATGGCAATAAGGCTACAAGTGCACAGTGCATAGAACTGTAACCAGATGATCTATAAATATTTACATAGGTCTATGAGCAGTTCAGTGCTGATGTCTGTACATCGGGTGCATAGTCAGTGGCTCTGGCTCAAGAGAATGGACCACAGTTGGTAACCCAAGTGAGTAGGCTAGGCAGATGCTGAGGGGGTGGTTCTGGGACACCAGAACACACTGCTGAACCTACTGGAGACATTGTGGGCCCAGTGAGCGAAACATTGATGAAGGAGCCCACTTGACAACCCCAATGATGTGTCCACCCAGCCTTCATCACCTTCACAACATCGGAATAGTGTAGGTCATTCCTCCCATCACCATCAAGAGGAAAGGAGTATAGGAGAGGCACTTTGGACTTTATCATGTCCTGTTTATCTGAACACATTGTCATTTTAAGAATGTTCTGTGTACATCTGTTCATTGTTCAGCCAAAGAAACAAAACTTTAGGCTACGTAAGAGTCTCTCCTTATGATGCAATGCACATCGCATATATTCATCTTACATACATTCCTTGTGTCACTTTTATTAATCTCTATAAGCTAAGCATCAATACATCTGAAGCCTTGTTTTACCAAAGCCATCACTATTTCTTCAATTCAATTCTGTAATAGTTTATAAAAGTCTTCGCCTCAACAAGGTTACAAACAACTTCCATGTTTAATATTTCCACATAATTTTTATGTTGAGAAGACAAACTAAACATATTGGCCAATGTAATCAGCATCTTTGGACCGGACAGCTGCTGTAACAAAGCACTTGTTCTACTTTACAATGAGCAATTAACATGCTGGTTTGGGATACAGAAGTTGCTCCATCGTAAAATAACGAGCAAGGTTAGTTAATTTGATCGTAAAAGAGTTGCAACTTTATCAGGAAGCCCAACCTGTGACTGTTAGTGTACATTATAGATCTCTTTGTGTTTATGAGAGAAACTTATGTGCAGCCTACTTGGATCAGTGTCCAGTCACAGTGTCATCATTGGTAATACCGTGTATCCTCAAAAACTGAGATTATATTACCTTCTCTACAGTTAGTTGGAGTACTATTTTTAGAGTATGTGAGTTTCACTTACAGGTATGTCTACTGACCATTACTGAACTCTGCTGTCCTCCGTTTGCCTCATTGGTCTCCACTGACCTCTATGTTCTCCACATCTGTACAGTATGTATGTTGCCTGGATCAATACAGAGACAAAAGTATTGTATATATATATATATATATATATATATATATATATATATATATATATATATATATATATATATAAAATGAAATTGATTCCTTTAGAGTTAGTTGGGGTTTAAGGGGTGTTCACATATACAGCGATTGGCAGTAACAAAGCAACTGGAAGTCATTCATTTCCAACAAGATTTGGCAATGCCCCATGACATAAGCTAAAATGACTCTTGGCAATACAAAAAGTTGAACAGAATTATGTTTCATGCAAAATGACCAGTGACATGATACAGCAGCTACCAATGGTGATAGATAGTGATCCGCATCCTAGGATACTGTACACCAGATGTGTGGCAGATGGTGCAGTGTCACATCTGTCTGTGGGTCACATATACTGACAACACTGTTGTCTTGACAATTCTGGACAGTTTGAAGGAATGGTGCAATAGAACCCTTAATAACTTAGATAAAATAAAAGATTTGTATTAGAGTATATTTACAGTATCTGCAGTTATGGAATATGTTAAAAGGTTTTATCCAGGCTACAGTGTTTTCTTTGATAATGCTCTAAAATTTCTCTTTAGCCTAATATATGAAATTGACTTCAAGATGCATGCAAAGCTATGGAGTCTTTGACCAGCTACAAATGATTTCCATGTTTTCTCAGCTTGGTAAAGTACTGCGGAGTCCTTTTATGAAGTTTGTTGCCCATGCGGCCTCCTTCATCATCTTCCTTTGTCTGCTGGTGTTCAACGCATCTGATCGCTTTGAAGGCATCACCACTCTTCCCAATGTGACCGTAACGGACCACCCACTTCAGATCTTCAGAGTCAAGACCACCCGCTTCACATGGACAGAAATAATGATCATGATCTGGGTAGCAGGTAATGCACTTTTTTACTCTTGGTGAGAGTTGTAGATATAATTGAAAGGATTCCCACAATCATGGAAAACCCTGTATTATTTAAACATTCCATTGCACAAATGTTAATTTAGCTATTTTTTGCTAAAGGTTTAGGTAATGTGTGACCGAGGCTCACTGTGGAGGACAGTTCCCCTCTGGTTAAACAACATGAATATAATGCCAATATTATTATTATTATTTTGTGTACAAGTCATGGTTCAAAGTTAGTAAACTAAGTTAGTGTTATGAGTCAATGTGTAAACAAAAAATTTTGTATGAACTGTAAGATTTATGACTAAAGTCTTTGAAGTCCATCATGAATTAACAGCGGAAGTTTACACAGATGCATTTTACTTTGTTATTTGCCTGATGAAGGCTTCAGTTGGCAATTAATTTATTGTGTATGTATTTCATTTTAATAGTGTGGTTCTTACTTTGACAAAGGTGATGCAGGCAGAGGTCAGTGAGGTACATCACAGTTCGACTGGCAGCTTGTGGCAGTTCATTTCGTTGAAGTCCATTTTAAGTCCAAGGTTCAGGCATTGGCCAGTGAAGTTTCCATATCTTAAGGTTGCAGTTGACATAGTCTTTTGTGATGCCAATGTTAGTAGATGGAAGTGATATCTGGCTGGCACAGGCTACAGTTAGTCACCATCACTCAGCAACATATAGCATTGGTAGTCAGACATCAGGCAGGACTGGAGCTGGATCTGGCTGGCCCTGGTAACCTCAGGATATGTATCCCGAGGCTGAGACAGGGAAACAGGTAGAATAATTTTAGCATTTGAATTTTAATATAGAGTTTGAGAAGTCTTTCCAGTTCTGGCAAACCTCACCAATGCAGCATAACTATGAGTTGATGGATGAATAAGGTGTATGCCTAGCTGAATAGATGACTCTGTAGTCTAGACTTAACCCTGGAAAGCCTGACATATGAAATAATTGTCGACGAATAATTTTTGTTTAATGTTAAACTGTTTTTAGCACCATAAGGCAAACTAAAAATAAGTAGTAATATAATAATAATAATAATTTGCCTGTTTTTTTATTTTATTTTTGATGTACCATTCTGGGTCATTTAATGTACATTATGTTTTAAAGTCATTCTCCTCCTGAGGCCCAGCAATTCATTTTTGTGGAGGACATTTGTTATTTAAGTTTCTCTTAATCCATACATGCTACAGTGGTAAATATTGGGGTATTATCAGAGGACTCCCTGGGCTTTTCAGACATACCAAATGTTTGAGAGTTTGGCCTTGACAACTTTTCTCCTTGCTCTATAAATATTGATTGAGACCTATTACAGTTCAATTCAGCACATCAAATGCAATCTGAATAAAATGTAATTTTTTCAATAAACTATATTGATCATATGTATTTTGTGCACCAAACATTATATTGACATTTAAAAAAGGGAAATTGTAACCATCAAGTAACCAACTTGTTAATCATACTGTACCTAACTGATGTTTTTAGTTGATGGAAACCAGTGGTAAAGAAATGTTTATGGGAAAATTAAGAAAGCATAATTCATAGTTAATAAAGATATTAAATAGGTAATGAATTGGATACACATTTCTGCTTAATATGTATGTTAATGTTTTAGGAACACTTACTATTAAATAAATTAATGCTTAATAAAGTTCATAATAAAGCACTTACTAATAGCTAGCTAAGCATTTTTCGTGGCCTAATCTAATTTGAGAACTATATGCCTTGTTAAACATTTATTAACATGGTTCAACAGTAAGTATGGCTAGCTGACCCGGGGCCAGTGTGAGAGTTTTGCCCTTCTGTTGGTCTTGTAAATGTGTTGTATATGTGTCCTAGTCTGATTATTAAATCACAGCAGCCTGCAATTTCATTTAAGAAATATCCAGTTCTCTTGTGTTGCACGCTTCAAAGTGATGTGTGAAGGTGTTAACCTGTTAAAAACATCACATTATGACTTCTGTAATCTGTGTATTAGATTACAGAGTGCAAAACACTCATTTAATGTGAAGTGTGCAGCACATTCCAGACCAATTATTTAAATTAATTGCAGCCTCTTATGGTGTAACAATCAAATGACCACATAGTGAACTGCTTTTCCAAAAGTGTGAAGCTTCCATCAAACAGACACAGAAACTGACACAGTGATCCATCAAAATAAAAGTTAGGTTTAAATAGATGCGTGAAATTGAAGAAAGTATGACAAAAAATACATTACTACTGCATTGTAAAAATGTAATATTCATTTTATTATTATTGTTTTTATAAATATTATTATTACTATTCTCATATATCAGGAATAATGATATTTTAGCAAATTTCACAAGCAAGTGTGTACTGAATGCACTGTAAGTTTTCATTTATACAGTGACTCTGTTGTTCTCACATTACTTGACAAAAAGTTTTTTTGGATTCAGCTGTGAAGTTATTGAAGCACTTTATTTGATAAAATAATTTCATTTGATGAACTCTTTATTAATTAATTTGATTGGACATATTTTTGATTAAAAAACAAATCTTTTAAAGATGGAATTCATAAAAAATAAAATGGAAAACAGAATTTGTGAAAAATCGGAATTTGGAGAGAAAAAAACAATATTTTATCGGCTCCTATTTTTTATGCTTTGCTAACTTAAACATTAGCATTTTCTTTGAAGTATAAGTTGTTGATGTATTGAATATTTTCTGTAATTTTGCTCATTGAAACGTGTCATTAAAGTGCTGATTTAGCTAAAAAATAAAATTCTATGAGCGGCAGATGTGTCTTCCTGAAAGGGGCACCTCCTGGCCTGAATCCTGAAAGCTGAAGTCTTCATTCATCAGCATTCAAATCTCAGGACATTTTTGTCATACTGCAGACATTTGTACTGTTATGTATGACCTTGTCTTGTTTTACCGTTGCCCCTTTGTTTTCCATTTTTGTCCCTTTTGTTATTCCATAGTGTTATGTATGACCTTGTCTTGTTTTACCGTTGCCCCTTTGTCTTCCATTTTTGTCCCTATTGTTATTCCATAGTTTTCACTTTTGTCCTTTGTTTTGCTCCACAGTTCTCTGTTAGCGTTCGTGTTCGTTGTTTATTGTTTTCACCTGCCCTCGTTAGTTATCTTGTTTGAGTCCTGTTTGTTCATTGGTTCCTGTCTTACCATGTCCATGTATTTATATCCTGGTTTTTGGTTCAGTCCTTGTCTTTCGTTGAACGTTGTTAGCCGGTGTGTTTTCCCTGCCTGTTTTCTCAGTGTTGTGTTTATTTTCCCCATTGAGGGTTTTCCTTTGTGTTTGTTTTGATTTTGTTAATAAAGTAAGCTTGCGTTTAGATCCAGTCTCCTCGTCTGCCTTCGCTGCCTTCTGTTCCTAACAGAACGAAAGACCACATATGGATCTAGTGGCTTACTGTAAGGAGCCTGTGCCCACGCCTTCCACGGTCAGCGAGCCAGCGCCCACGCCTGTCACGGTGAGCGAGCCAGCGCCCACGCCTGTCAAGGTGAGCGAGCCTGCGCCCACGCATGTCACGGTGAGCGAGCCTGCGCCTACGCATGTCACTGTGAGCGAGCCAGCGCCTGCGGCCTCTACCGTCCCAGAGCCAGCGCCTGCGGCCTCTACCGTCCCAGAGCCAGCGCCTGCGGCCTCTACCGTCCCAGAGCCAGCGCCTGCAGCCTCTACCGTCCCAGAGCCAGCGCCTGTAGCCTCGACCGACCCAGAGCCTTCCTGGGCTCCGCCGCGGCCCCGCCGTCCGCGGCTCATCCTTCTACGGCGTCAGCCTCTCGAGGCCTCCGAGCCTTCCAGGACTCCTCTTCCAGAGTTTCCCGGGGCTCCTTCACTTGAGCCTCCCGAGCCTCCCAGAGCTCCGCCTCTCGAGCTTCCCAGAGCTCCACCTCCCGAGCCTCCTACGGCTCTGTCCCCAGAGACTCCAGAGCCTTCTTGGGCTCCGCCGCGGCCCCGCCGTCCACAGCTCATCCTCCTACGGCGTCTGCTTCTCCAGTTCCCCGAGCTTTCCAGAGCTCCTCCTCCCGAGCTTTCCAGAGCTCCGCCTTCTGAGCTTCCTAGAGCTCCGCCTTCCGAGCCTCCCGAGCTTTCCAGAGCTCCGCCTTCCGAGCTTTCCAGAGCTCCGCCTTTCAAGCTTTCCAGAGCTTCACCTCTCGAGCCTCCCAGGGCTCCGCCTCTCAAGCCTCTCGAGCCTCCTAGGGCTCCGCCTCTCAAGCCTTCCAGGGCTCTGCCTCTCAAGCCTCTCGAGCCTTCCAGGGCTCCACCTCTCGAGCTTCCCGAGCCTCCCTGGGCTCCACCTCTCAAGCTTCTCGAGCCTTTCAGAACTCCGCCTCTCGAGCCTCCCAGAACTCCGCCCCTCAAGTCACTCAAGTCTTCTAGGGCTCCGCCCCTCAAGCCTCTCGAGCCTTCCTGGGCTCCGCCTCCCAAGCCTCTCGAGCCTTCCACGGCTCCGCCTCCCGAGCCTCCTACGGCTCTGCTCCCAGAGACTCCAGAGCCTCCTAGGGCTCCGCCTCTCGAGCCTCCTACGGCTCTGCTCCCAGAGACTCCAGAGCCTTCTAGGGCTCCGCCTCTAGAGCGTCCTACGGCTCTGCATCCGGAGCCTCCTACGGCTCCACCACCAAAGCCTCCTGAGCCTCCCACGGCTCCACCTCCTGAGCCTCCAGAACTTCCCACGGCTCCGCCTCCCGAGTCTCCTACGGCTCCGCCTCCAGAGCCTCCTACGTCTCCGCCTCTAAAACCTCCCGAGCCTCCTACGGCTCTGCCTCCAGAACCTCCTGAGCCTCCTACGGCTCCGCCCCAGAGCCTCCCGAGCCTCCTACAGCTCCGCCTCCTGAGCCTCCTACGGCTCCGCCTCCAGAGCATCCTACGGCTCCGCCCCAAAGCCTCCAGAGCCTCCTACGGCTCAGGCCCCAGAGACTCCAGAGCCTTCCAGGTCTCCGCCCCCAAAGCCTTCTACGGCACCCCCTTCCTCGGCTCCGCCTCCTGAGCCTTCCTCGGCTCCGCCTCCTGAGCCTTCCTCGGCTCCGCCTCCTGAGCCTTCCTCGGTTCTGTCTCCTGAGCCTTCCTCAGTTCCCGTCCTGTGGCCTCCTCCCAGGCCTCCTGACCCGGCCCCTGTCCTGTGGCCTCCTCCCGGGCTCCCTGACCCAGTCCCTGTCCTGTGGCCTCCTCCCAGGCCTCCTGACCCGGCCCCTATCCTGTGGCCTCCTCCCAGGCCCCCTGACCCAGTTCCCATCCTGTGGCCTCCTCCCAGGCCTCCTGACCCGGCCCCTGTCCTGTGGCCTCCTCCCAGGCCTCCTGACCCGGCCCCTGTCCTGTGGCCTCCTCCCAGGGCCCCTGACCCTGTTCCTGACCTGTGGCCTCCTCCCAGGGCTCCTGACCCGACCCCTGTCCTGTGGCCTCCTCCCGGGCCCCCTGACCCAGTCCCTGTCCTGTGGCCTCCTCCCAGGCCCACTGACCCAGTTCCCGTCCTGTGGCCTCCTCCCAGGCCTCCTGACTTGGCCCCTGTCCTGTGGCCTCCTCCCAGGCCTCCTAACCCGGCCCCTGTCCTGTGGCCTCCTCCCAGGGCCCCTGACCCTGTTCCTGACCTGTGACCTCCTCCCAGGCCTCCTGACCCAGTCCCTGTCCTGTGGCCTCCTCCCAGGCCTCCTGACCCGGCCCCTGTCCTGTGGCCTCTTCCCAGGCCCCCTGACCCTGTTCCTGTCCAGTGGCCTCCTCCCCGGTCACCCGAACCTATCCTTGCCCTGTGGCCAGCTCCCAGACCTCCTGAACCCATCCTTGCCCGGTGGCCAGCTCCCAGACCACCTGAACCTGTCCTTGCCCTTTGTGCCCCCCAGGACTTCCTGCCTGCCCTCTGTGCCCCCTTGGACTTCCTGCCTGCCCTCTGTGCCCCCTTGGACTTCCGGCCTGCCCTCTGTGCCCCATTGGACTTCTTGCCTGCCCTCTGTGCCCCCTTGAACTTCCTGCCTGCTCTCGTGCCCCCCCTGGTCTGCCCGTCTGCTCCTGGTGTTTTTTTCTTTGTGTTTCTTTTATTTCGGATCGTCTGGGATCCGATCCTTTGAGGGGGGCTATGTTATGTATGACCTTGTCTTGTTTTACCGTTGCCCCTTTGTTTTCCATTTTTGTCCCTTTTTTTATTCCATAGTGTTATGTATGACCTTGTCTTGTTTTACCGTTGCCCCTTTGTCTTCCATTTTTGTACCTTTCCATAGTTTTCACTTTTGTCCTTTGTTTTGCTCCACAGTCTCCCTGTTAGCGTTCGTGTTCCTTGTTTATTGTTTTCACCTGCCCTCGTTAGTTATCTTGTTTGAGTCCTGTTTGTTCATTGGTTCCTGTCTTCCCATGTCCATGTATTTATATCCTGGTTTTTGGTTCAGTCCTTGTCTTTCGTTGAACGTTGTTAGCCCGGTGTGTTTTCCCTGCCCGTTTTCTCAGTTTTGTGTTTATTTTCCCCATTGAGGGTTTTCCTTTGTGTTTGTTTTGATTTTGTTAATAAAGTAAGCTTGCGTTTAGATCCAGTCTCCTCGTCTGCCTTCGCTGCCTTCTGTTCCTAACATGTACATTAAATACTTTTTACTACAAGGATTGGTACCTGAGATACAAATCCGTCCCTGCAATCTTTAGAAAGTTATTACATAAAATGACCTATGCAGTAACCACAAACTACTGTTATTTATCCATCCGGCATAGCGCTGAGAAAAGTAACACCTGTACACTTCAGCTGCATAGTAAGGAAATTTTGCTAATGAAATTTAATATGGATAAATATAATTTAAAGTGTCCCATATAACATTACATGATCTTTCCTATTTGATTTATTTATTTGCCATTTCATCACGATCATGTGACGTGGTGACGTGCTGGCTGTTTACAGACCACGAGACTTAGCAGGATTTTTAGAGTTTCCTTCTGTAATCGGATTCAATTTAATGAAATATTTATAGTAGGTCCACTGGTGAAACTGAATTATACAGTCATTTTACTTGGCAATAATGACACCAGGTCTTCTCATAAAGCTTAAAAGGCTGAAACATGCTAAAGTGGCGTTTGAACAATTAGAGGATCTCTTTTAATAGTCGGTAGATATTCCTCTCTCACTAATATTCCTGTACTTTTGTGTTGTGTCTGGTGTTTGTTTTGTATTTTTAAGCTTTAGTGTCTGCTTTGAGCCTTTGTGATTGAGGTGCTGTGGTGATGGTTCTTTCACGGCCAGGTTTTCGGAGTAATAAATCATTAATAATGTTTAATTAAGCATATACAGCTCTCACTTATGATTTCTTTATTTACTATGAATTCATCCCTTATGCATGTAAAAAAAAAACATCAAACTGCCTACAAATGAAATTATTAAACAATAATTAATTGTTTTCAACAGTGAATATAAACAAATAACAAACTATTTGTATGTACCTTATTAATGTAGGAACAATAGATTATAAATGATCAATTGACTATAAATTAATGCTTTACAAATACTTTATACCATGTAGTTATTATAAAATGTTACCCAGTATGTAATGGAATGGAATGGTGATTGAAATATATACCTCAAAAGCCTGTTGTATTATATTTGATGCATGGATTTCAAAGGGGGGTTCAATCAAATAATATTCAAAATTTTAACATACCACGCGTTGCTTATGTTCAGAAAATACTAATTTAAAAAATATCATTAACAATATAATCATTACTGTTACTTTTACTTTATTAAACCTCTGGGGTCTGAGGGTGTTTTGGGCCTTGGAGAAGTTTTGACATGCCTTGACATTTGTGCTTTTTTCAGTTGCTTAAAAACACATTAATGGCTAAAGTCTGATAACACTGTATTCAGCAAAAACTGGGCTACAATAATATGTGAGCAACATGTGTGTACATGTTTGTATTTTTGAGAAAATAACATTTATGCATGGCTTTTGAAAAAACAAAATTTGAAGTCATTGAAATAAGGCCATATAACAGATACTAAACATTTGTCCACAAGACCTTTGAGAACTGGATCTTGTAGCCTAGTGTTTTTGCTACAAAATTATGTGAAAACATCCTGATCACTCATTCATACAAAATAATATACTAATTTAACTTTTGTAAGACACTTTTAGTGTTAGAAAGGTCATATGCGAGGAGGCTTGAACTATAATGAATATTGATGTAATTCACACATGAGGAGACAAAAGACCTCTCCTCTGGGCCTATCAATGAGGAATGTGACAGAAAGAGAATGAAAGTGAGGAGACTTAATGATCAAAATCAAGTTTTAAGTTAAAAGAAGTAATCTGACTATATATTTTCTTTACATAAAGACTTTACTTCATTTTAGACCTACACTACCTTTTAAAAGAAGTCTCTTCTGCTCACCAGGACTGGATTTATTTGATCCAAAATACAGTAAAAACAGTGACATTGTGAACTATTTTTACAAATGAAAAGAATAGTTTTGTATTTGAATATATTGTAAAATGCATTTGTGATCAAAGCTGAATTTTCAGCATCCTTACTGCAGTCTTCAGTGTCACATGATCCTTCAGAAATCATTATAATATGCTGATTTTCTAATATGGGCATATTTAAAGTGCATTTTACTCATTTAACCTGAACACATATTTGCAAGCACAAGCTTTGTTGATGATAATGAGGCAGCATAAACACTAGTTAAAATATAATCTAAACATTCATATTATTTTTATACCGTATTACATATCATATTTATATCATACAGCATACAATTTAAATACCTGCTTTAGCATTTAAATGTAATTAAATCTTTCTTATTAGGACATATTTCAAATGTCAATACACTAAATCCTGGCTGGCAAGTCTGGAAACAGTCCCAGTAGTATAATATATACATGTTTATATAAAATAGCATGTCTAATTAAAACTAAATGACTTACTCGTCCGAAAATATCCTCAGCCTCAAGTCTCTCTTCAAAATACAAACATTCATCGTGTGTATCGTGCTGTATCGTGCTGTCTTTGAAATACGCAGAAAAGTAAATTACTTTGTTTTTAGGGCACAGTCGGGGGCGTGCACCATTTGATTTGATCGTCTTAGCACATTAGCAAGCCTATGTGTTCCCTCTTGTCTGTTTAACTACACCATATACAAACACAAATAACACAAGGCTTGATAAAAAAAGAACTACTTAACTCAATGCTACAATGAACGAGACTAGACAATGAGTGAGGAAACACAAAGGAATATATGCAGGCATGAGAATTAACAAGCCGAGGAACAGCTGTGAACAATTTTTTAGAACAGGTCAATAGTGTGGGGGAACAACTTCAATGTTTAGGTCCAAGAAGGGTTAAACTAAAAGTCTGTGATCATGAAGGAAAGGTGATATTAAGGGATGTGACAGAACCCCCCCTTAAAAGATGACTCCTGTCATCTAATGATGAATAGAAAAAGGGCAGGGCCAGGCAGACCAATAAGGATCCGGAGGATGATGAGGAGGCCAGGGACAGCCTCCAGGAAGGGAGTGGGGGTGGGAGCTTTAGGAGGCAGCTCCAAGAATGCAACTGGTTGAGGATCAGGACACAGTCTGGAACTGGCAGGGGGTCAGAGGGTGGAGACACAGTTGGTTCATGGAGTTGAGTCTCAGGAGGCAGAGCCTTTGGATGAGCAGGGACTTGTAACTTGAGTTTCAGGAGGAGGAGCCAGAGGCGGAGCTGCAGGAGGTTTAAGGATTTGAGACTCCGGAGGAGGAGCCAGAGGTGTAGCGGGCGGAGCCGCACGAGGTTTAAGGATTTGAATCTCAGGAGGAGGAGCCGGAATGGGTGGAGACGCTGGAGAAGGAGAGGGCGGAGTCATGGAAGACTCAGAGGGCAGAGTCAACATGGTCATTAGAACAGGCAGTGACCAGGGATCGAACTCTGTGGTCGTGAGAACAGGCAGCGACCGGGGAACGACCTCCGTGGTTGTGAGCACAGGCAGTGACCGGGGAACGACCTCCGTAGCCGTGAGCACAGGCAGCAGTCAGGGAACTACCTCCATGGGCGTAAGCACAGGCAGCAACCGGGGAATGACCTCCTTGGCCGTGAACATTGGCAGTGACCAGGGAACGGCCTTGTTGCTGTAAGCGCTGCTGTGGTAGACTCAGAAGGCAGAGCCATGGGAGGCTCGATGAAGGAAGTCTCCAGGACTACCGAGGCTTGGTAGAATGTCGTCTCTGTTGAGGGGAGCTTGGATAAAATCGCCCCATAAAACTCCTGTAGGGTTGGAGCAGGCTTGCAACACTAGCTCTGGGACGGACAAGACTTGCTACACAAGCTCTGGGACTGTGGCAGGCATGGGTGTTGGCTCGTTGACCGTGGCATGCGTGGGCATTGGCTCATTGACCGAGGCAGGCATGGGTGTTGGCTCGTAAAACCCCTCCAAGGGAACTGCGGCATTTTAGGACCAAATTGGGAGCTCAAACACCTCCCGAAAGTGGGTGATGAAGGCATCAAAGGATTGAGTTAATTTACCTCCTCGCCACCAGATCGCAGACCCCCACTTCAAAGCATCTCCGGTCAAACGGGATATGATAAGTGACCATCGCTCTCTATGTGGGAAAACTGTGTGGAGAACTCTGGAACAGGAGAAGACACTGAAGGAGGAATCCATGGCACTCCTCGGCAGAACCGTAAAAGTCGGAGCGGCCAGCGGATTGTGAGGAAGGTGAACCAGAGGGTCAGGAGAGGAGTTAACAGAGTAGGCCACTGTAGTTCTGGTAGCACTGACCAATGATGGAGAGGTGATAACAGGAACTCTCACTGTAGGATCCAGTGCATGTTGAATCCGAGGAACGATGACCCCAAAAGGCTGCATAACTTACATGTAAGGCTTGTCTAGTAGTTGCAGGTAATTGGGTCCTGCTGGGTTCCTTTTTGCAGGTCTAGTCTTCTGTCAGCAATGGGCAAGGAGAGAGAGAGAGAGATGTTAGTGAACCCAAATGCAGTATTTAATGAAGAAGATGAATATACAAATAAAACAAGGCTTGATGAACAAATGAACTATTTAGCTCAATGCAACAATGGATGAGACTAGACAATGAGTGAAGAAACACAAAGGAATATATACAGACATGGGAATTAAAAACATGAGGAACAGCTGTGAACACTGATGGAAAACAGATGAAACTAATGATGATGGTGCTTGCTGGGAATTGTAGTGTGGGAAACAACTACAACATTAAAGTCAAAGGGGTTAAACTAAAAGTGTGTGAACATGAAGGAAAGGTGAGATGAAGGGATGTGACAGTTTGATTGCTCAAATCTTAAAAATGCATGATGCTGTTTGCGCGATTTTTGCCGTAATTCTACGACTTCACAAAATGATGTCACTGTGATGGCATCATGAGGAACAACTTGCTACAATAATAATAAAATCTTGAGCTCATAATGTTATAATGTTTTTCGCATAATGTAATAGTTTATTGTATTATAAATGTATTACATTATAAACACATTGTAGAAGCTTAAAATGTAATCACAGTTCAAAATGTAATAACAGCACATAATATAAATATAATAGTATAAGTTAAATAAGTAATTTTCTATAAAAACAAATTGGGCTACATTTTGAACTGAAACATTTTACAAATTTTGTTATTATGACCTGCTCTGAGTCACTTTGACCCAGAAACACATTTTTAGTTTTATGCACTAAATAAAAAAATAAAGTTCTTCACAAGCTGTTATACTGACATCTTCCCACGGTTGAACAGCTTAGGCGCATTCACGAGAGACGAGAGAGGCTGTACAAAGGAGCTGGATGCACAAGTGACTGCTCAAAAACTCAAGGAGCTTTTTGGACTGCATATTTGATGGATGTGGGTGTGGATTGTAGGAAGATGTGTTCTTTAGATTGTTTACCATCAAGAACATCATCTGGAAGAAAGAAATGACACACTATGCAACATTCTTTAATATTTGAGTTAATATGCTAGCCTTTTCCGTTTACAGACTGAGTCAGATTGCAGTACTTAAGAATAGACTAACATTTATTGCAACATACAGTATTCTTTTTCTTTGAATATAAGGTTGGACTGTAATGTGTTCGGTCTGAAGATGTACAGTAGTTGATATACTGTGCAAAAGTTTTCCCAGTATATTTCTTGTTTTTCTTCAGCAACCTCGAAGATGTTTTAGCCTTTTGCTATAAGAAGTTGTGCTTCTCTCTAACTCTTGAAAAGTTGCTGAACTATAATTATATATTTATATGTACAGTACTGTGCAAAGGTTTTAGGCACTTGTGAAAAATGTTGCATAGTGAGGATATCTTATTAAATCTTGCCATAAATAGTTTTAATTTATCACTTAAAGTCCTGTAAACATAACAAAGTGAAATCAATATTTGTTGTGACCACATTTGCATTTAAAACAGCCCACATTCTGCTTGATACACCTGGACACAGCTTTTCTTGGTTGTTGGCAGATAGGATGATTCAAGCTTCTTGGAGAAGTGATGACAGTTCTTCTATATATTTAATCTGTCTCTTTATGTAATCTCAGACTGTCTCAATATTCTGTGGTGGTAATGCCATTTGTTGCAGGGCTCCCTCTTCTTCTATTCTACTCTTTTCTATTTGCATGTTTGGGAGTCTAAAATGTATTTTTCTATTGACACACAAACGCTGAAGATATAAATAACCATCTTAAGACAAATGCTTTTGTGAAACATCTTAAGTGCATAAAACTTTTGCACAGTACTGTATATATATATATATAGAGAGAGAGAGAGAGAGAGAGAGAGAGAGAGCGAGAGAGAGAGAGGGCACCAATAGCTGCCATTGAAAATGAAGCTAAACGATTTACTTATTTGTTGTTTGTTGCTCATGATGACATCACATTGATACTGTGGGTTATTTTTTTACAATGTATGCTATACTTTGTACACAGTGCGATTATCACACCCTATTTGTCATTTATCAGTATGTATACCTTTTCATTGTCAAATTGAAAAAAAAAATATAATATTCTCTTTTAACTGAAGACTACAAGTGTCTTTGGCTTATGTACTGTATATATATATATATATATATATATATATATATATATATATATATATATATATATATAGAAGTAATGTACAGAAATAATAATAATATTAATATTAACACTAATCTATGCATGAATATTTAAATCTGATGCATTTCATTTGTAGTTTAAGATGAGATTTCGATTTTTTTATTTTATTTATGCCTTAAAAACAATACTATTATTTTGTTTGGTAAATTATTACAATATGACAAAATTATTACATTTTAATTCAAATGTTTTAGGTGAGTTCATAATGTAAAACATTTCTCATAATGTAAACATTTTTATTATATTATGAGCTCAAGATTGTATGAAGATTGCAAAATTATTACTTAATGAACATTTTATTACATTAATAATGTAATACTTATTATATTATGTGCAGTTATTACATTATGTGCACTTTTTACATTATGAGTTGCTACACTGAGGAAAAGCACCACACCCTTTCTTCACTTGTGTGATTTCTTTAATATCAAGAAAGAGGATTTTAACCATTATAACCAATGAAGACAAAAAGAGAACTGGGAACATAACTATGTTTGTTCAAAATGCACATCAAGTGCATGTTGAAGCTATTGGTACAGGGGCGTAGATTCCAAGGGGTGTGGGAGGTAACCCCCTAACAACAATATTTACATATTGTTTTTACCATAATTTTGTGCAGAACAATCTTTTTCTTTTACACAATCTGTTTCCATATCAGGTGTGATATAAAAGCTACCAAGATTAGTGAAGACACAAGCATTCATTTAATATTATGAAGTTCAACGTGTTGGGTGTCAGAGAGCAGCCGGGAGCACTGCTGTGGCACTAGGACGGATGAGGCTTCAAGAACTGGCTCGTTGAACGTGGCAAGCATGGGCACCGGCAGCAGCAGGGGAATGTCCTCCGTGGATGGCAACTGAGGAGTAGGTGCCCTTTTCCTCCTCTTCTGGGCGGTGAGGAGCATTGATGCTGTAGGAAAACAAACATAAACTACCCCGTAGGGGAATAATATAATCCAGACTGGAGAGGAACTTGAACCAGGACCAACCGGACCAGGCAGGGATGGGGTAATGAACCAGGAGCAGGACCGAATTGAGACAAGAACAAACACACACAAAACTGACTGTATGACACTGACCGACTGGAACAAATAAGCACACAAGACTGGAAACAAGATGAACTAGCACTGGACAGGAAACACGAGGAGACTAAAATAGGAAGAGAAATCAAACGGGTTAACAGGGGTCAGGCAAATGAACTAATAATAAGCAAACCAAGAGGTGGGGTATGACATAAGATAGAGAGACACTCAGCTATACAGAAATAAAACAAAGAGTGCACCGAGCAGAGTGCATTTGCTCTAACAATTGTAGTTACTTATACTTAGGAAATAAATACATGTACACTCACCTAAAGGATTATTAGGAACACCTGTTCAATTTCTCATTAATGCAATTATCTAATCAACCAATCACATGGCAGTTGCTTCAATGCATTTAGGGGTGTGGTCCTGGTCAAGACAATCTCCTGAACTCCAAACTGAATGTCAGAATGGGGAAGAAAGGTGATTTAAGCAATTTTGATCGTGGCATGGTTGTTGGTGCCAGACGGGCCGGTCTGAGTATTTCACAATCTGCTCAGTTACTGGGATTTTCACGCACAACCATTTCTAGGGTTTACAAAGAATGGTGTGAAAAGGAAAAACATCCAGTATGCGGCAGTCCTGTGGGCGAAAATGCCTTGTTGATGCTAGAGGTCAGAGGAGAATGGGCCGACTGATTCAAGCTGATAGAAGAGCAACTTTGCCTGAAATAACAACTTGTTACAACCGAGGTATGCAGCAAAGCATTTGTGAAGCTCCAACACGCACAACCTTGAGGCGGATGGGCTACAACAGCAGAAGACCCCACCGGGTACCACTCATCTCCACTACAAATAGGAAAAAGAGGCTACAATTTGCAAGAACTCACCAAAATTGGACAGTTGAAGACTGGAAAAATGTTGCCTGGTCTGATGAGTCTCGATTTCTGTTGAGACATTCAGATGGTAGAGTCAGAATTTGGCGTAAACAGAATGAGAACATGGATCCATCATGCCTTGTTACCACTGTGCAGGCTGGTGGTGGTGGTGTAATGGTGTGGGGGATGTTTTCTTGTCACACTTTAGGCCCCTTAGTGCCAATTGGGCATCGTTTAAATGCCACGGCCTACCTGAGCATTGTTTCTGACCATGTCCATCCCTTTATGGCCACCATGTACCCATCCTCTGATGGCTACTTCCAGCAGGATAATGCACCATGTCACAAAGCTCGAATCATGGAGTGGTGGTGGCATAGTGGCTAAAGCACAGGGCTGTTAATCAGAAAGTCGCTGGTTCGAACCCCACGGCCACCACCATTGTGCCCTTGAGCAAGGCACTTAACTCCAGGTTGTTCCGGGGGGATTGTCCCTGTAATAATTGCACTGTAAGTCGCTTTGTATAAAAGCGTCTGTCAAATGCATAAATGTAAAATTTCAAATTGGTTTCTTGAACATGACAATGAGTTCACTGTACTAAAATGGCCCCCACAGTCACCAGATCTCAACCCAATAGAGCATCTTTGGGATGTGGTGGAACGGGAGCTTCGTGCCCTGGATGTGCATCCCACAAATCTCCATCAACTGCAAGATGCTATCCTATCAATATGGGCCAACATTTCTAAAGAATGCTTTCAGCACCTTGATGAATCAATGCCACGTAGAATTAAGACAGTTCTGAAGGTGAAAGGGGATCAAACACAGTATTAGTATGGTGTTCCTAATAATCCTTTAGTATATCAAATATACTAGTGTATATCAAAATATGTCATGACCAAACATGTATTGCTATACAACCCAATTTTGGTTTGCGACCCATTGGCCAGTTTATTATGCTGAGCAAACTATAAGTAAGCATTTACATGAATGCCTAGCTCATATTATTTGGTCTTGGAAGAATGCTCTCGAGGAAACACATGAGGTATTATTGAGGTATTTTTCCCAAGAGAAATATCTGAGAAACAAGTCTCCATGTGATCTCCATTTCTTAACACTGTCTAGAGGAATAACTGAAAGAGGTCTCATTTGTGATTTACTTTCTATGGGAATGCAAATATAGTTTTCACCGAATTTGCTTGCGTTAAATTGTGATTTTCGCGTGTGGCACTCAGACTCTCTGATTGTCTGATTACATCTGTCACTCTCTGTCTTTATCTCTCCCTCGCTCTCCATGTCGTCTTTTCCTTCTCTCTCTATCTCCTCATATCTCAAAATGAACACACACACAAGCTCAGTCCACTATCAGCTCTTTTGTCCGAACTAATGATTTTATTGAACAGTCTGATCAAGTACTACTTATGTAATGACGTCAAGAAAGAGGTGTCACTAATGCATCTGTGCACAACAGCAACAATCCCTACAAACAGTTAACCGTACAATTGTCATCACCCCACTGGGAGAGAGAAAAAGAGAATAAAGGATGAACAACATCAGTGAAATGCAACTCCAATGAAATGAGTCACTTGATGTCTGGGGAATTTCTGATCCATAACACAGTATCCTTCATTGTAATCGCTAACCCGTTTCATTTGTTGCCTCGAAGCAGTTAAGTAATGACTTCTCTCAAAATTTGTGTTATCAGATTCATATAATGTGATTTTCACAATTAGTGAAATTAGCTTCTAACACTTTACAGTAATGTTCCCTTTGTTAAGGGTTTATAAAGAGGGTTCATTAATGACTAATAAGTAGTTTACAAATGCATTAAGCATCATTAATCAGCAGTTATAACAACATGAAAAACTTTCATGCAGTACTTGTGAGCATTTTAACTTTAAAAATATTGAACATTTTATATGTTTTAAATGCTTAATAAATACACTTCTTCATACCTACCAAAACTAAAATTCCCTAATTCATTATTTATATCACAATGCAGCAAAAATAGACTATTATAGTGAAATTAAAAGGAGGGATTGTGCCATTTTCTACAGTCCGCTTTGTGTTTATTCAGTAGTCTTGACTCACTTTCCTTGTCACGTTGATGTCAAAAGAATGGTGCTACTCTGAGTGATGTCTCCATTTACCTAGTCCTAGCAGTGATGGGCAGATTACTTCTAAAATGTAATCGTGTACTGATCACAAATTCCATAATTTAAATTGCAATCTATCACAATATCTTTTAGATTTATCTTTTTGATTTTAGATTTACACTTTTTAGGTAATCTTTGACTTTTGGATTATACTTATACTTGGATAACCCTTAGATATTTGGATGGAAATCTAACCATTCATTTTAAATGTGTTAAGCACCAATTAACACTCCTTTCATTAAACATTAGTAAACATAAAATCATACGGAAATGTACTATTTGCCAATTGCTGAGCACTGCATTGTATAAATTTTGGTAGCTACATGCAAGCATGGCTATATGATACATAGAATAATTATTAAATAATTTATATGATGAGAAAATATACAGATATACAAATATAGAGAACAAACAGAACCTCCAAATGCTCCAGATGCGTCTTAAAGCCTATCACACATGTTTCAGGCTCTGGCTCAGACCAATCTTTTCAAATTTAGAAGCAAAATTAGTAAATTAAGCAATAGTCATTGCCTTGGCTGATTGCTGATGTAATTAATAATAATGTACCGGTAATCAATAAAATGCACCTGTATTCTGATTATGTTCATAATAAGATGTAATGTAATCCAATACACATACTTTATTTTTTCAAGTTATACGATTATGTAATTCATATTACATGTAATCCTTTACTATCCAGCACTAAACATTTTGAGTTTGCTATTCGCAAGAAGCATCTGCTGATGTGGACCATGCCTCACAAAAGAAGACACCTCAGAAGACCTACGATCAAGAACTGTTGCTTTGCATAAAGCCGGACTGGGTTACAAAGTTATCTCGAAGAGATTCGATATTCATCTCTCCACAGTTAGAAATATTGTCTATGAATGAAGACCATTTTGTACTATGGCTACTCTTCCTAGAAGTGGCCGTATAGCCAATTTGACCAAAAGTCACACCGCAGAATGCTCATTGAGGTAAAAAAAAGAACCCTAGAGAGACAGCTAAAGACTTGACGCAATCATTGGAATTGGTTAACGTCTCTGTTCATGAGTCGACTGTATGGCAATCATAGGGAAGCCACTGCTTTCCAACAAAAACATTACTGCTTGGTTGAAGTTTGACAAATACCACCTTTACACTCCACAATGCTACTGGGGAAGAAAAAAAATTGTGGACTGATGAAGCTAAGGTTGAATTGTTTGGGAAGCTATTTATGGCATAAAAAGGATCACCTTAGAGGTGCTTCGGGGGCTGGATCGCTTGCCATCATCAAAGGGAAAATTAATTCCCAAATTTATCAAGATATCCTACATGAGAATGTCAAGGTGGCTGTGTGCCAGCTCAAGCTCAGCAGAAATTGGATGATACAGCTGGAATTAAACATCCAATTATATCATTACAGAATGCTTCAAAAAAGTAAATCCAACTTTTGGAGTGGCCCAATCAGAGGCCAGACCTTAACCCAATAGAGATACTGTGGACTGACCTCAAGAGAGCCATTCACACCAGATATCATAATAATATGGCTGAGCTGAAGCAGTTCTGTAAAGAAGAATGGTCCAAAATTCCTTCTGAACGTTGTGCAGGTCTAATCCACAGCTACTGGAAACGCTTGGTTTGAGATTATTGTTGCCAAAGGAGGATCGGCCAGTTATTAAATCCAAGGGTTCACTTAATTTTTCCACACCACTGTCAGTTTTTTAAGGCATGTGTTTAATAAAGAACTTGAGTTTACTCAACTCTGGTATTTACATTTTCAACCACATACTGTAGCTTTTCTTGAAACAAAATTTTTTCATTAGAATGTTTAAATACATGACACATCAGAGTTTACTGTCTGAATTCTTCTATTTTCTGCAGGAATGATGTGGTCGGAGTGTAAAGAGCTATGGACGGAGGGCCCGAGGGAATACGTCATGCAACTTTGGAACATTCTGGATTTCGGGATGCTGTCCATCTTCATCGCTGCATTCACAGCTCGGTTTTTTGCCTTCATGCAGGCCATGAAAGCCCAGGAGTATGTGAATGAGAAGATCCATGCATCAGACCTCTCGCTGGTCACTCTACCATCAGACATCAAGTATTTTACATACGGTGAGCTCCACTGGCTGTTTCATATAGATGTGTTAACCATCATTTTCTGTTTGACAGCTCAAAAAACATACTTGATATTTTTCTTCATTTAAAAAGATTAACTCCTAAAGAAATGAATTGTAATTTTGCAATATATGTATGAAATCATGAGCACTCACATTAAAATGAAGACTCCAGTCATATCAGTAACCTCATAAAAGCTGTTTTATTCTACATGGAGAGGGTCCACACATGGGGGCGGCCATTTTAGAATTCTAAATTTCAGCAATTTTCTGAAACAGAAAACTATTCATTTTAGATAATGCTACATCTAAGTCACTAGATGTAAATCCAAGATGACACAAAAAGTTACTGAATGCACCATTAACATGTAAGTCTCTAATACTACGTGACCTTTCCTTATCTTATGAGAATTTATGAGAATCTAATATTATAAAAAAGATGGTTCCTATACTTTAAATTCTGATTGGATGAGCAATGTTTAAAGCTGTAAAATAGCCAATATATGCACACCTGTGACCACATATCATTCTATATTAATGCTAAACTCTGCTTCATGTTAAGAACTAACCCTTAAGAACAATATATTTTTTATCTTGGCTTGTTTGAAACTTTCACATTCCTCCAAAAAAAACATCATGTATGTATATATATATATATATATATATATATATATATATATATATATATATATATATACGTATGAGTTCAATAATCTGTAGTATATTTCCATTCATATTTAAAAATTTTGAAGTGCACCTGGGTTACTAGGAACATGAAATTGTTCAGCCATGACTTCCTGTTTCCCATGAGTATAACTATGAGGTAACACACAGGCCAAATTCCCTTAATCATCAATCACAGTGGGTTAGACTATAAGAATATAGTTTTGATATGCAGAAAAAGGTTGTTGAGCTTCACAAAATGGAAAATGGCTATAAGAAAATAGCCAAAGCATTGAAAATACCCATTTACACCATCAGGGCAATAATTAACAGGTTCCAAATCAAAAGGACATGTGTCTATATTGTCTCCACGCACAGTGAGGAGGATAGTTCAAGTGGCCAAAGAACTACCATGGATCACAGCTGGAGAATTGCAAAAATGAGTTGGGTCTTTATTTTGTCTTCTTTGCTCATATTTACTAAGGGTGCCAATATTTTTGGCCACATCTGTATACATACATATATATATATTCTCATTCAAGTGTATTAGAAACCCTTTACCAGGTCTTCATTTATTTTTGGTAATTTTCAAATGCCTTTTATGTATAGATTTATATCTCGTTGAACAATTAAAATAATACAAATTATTACATGTTTATCTCCATTCCGTTTCAATATTTATTGCCTCAAAATTATTTCTGTCACTTGATAAAAAATAATTTCCACTTTTCAAACTGTTACGCAGGCAGACGAGGAGTAGGGATCTAGATGGGAAGTGTAGTTTATGACAGGCAACAAGTGAAACACAGGGCAGACAACAGGGGATCATGACACAAACATTAGGGACCTATTTTAATAGAGCAAGCATATCATTATACGATATGTCATATGCGCAAAGTCAGTGGACAAGGCCATTGACTTTTGTATTTTCGTCCAAGCATGTGCAAAGTCTGGGCGCAACTGTGTTTGGAGAAATTGTGCACGCAAAGGTCAAATGAAATTGAATTCTGAGGTTTTTCTCCAGTTATTGCACTGCCTGTATCCTATTATTTTGTCCATTCCCTCAAGCTCCAGTGATATTAACAAAGACTGCACATTCATAAGAAGCTGTTAGTGTAAATGTACTGTATGCAGTGAATTAGAAGAATATAACATGGACTTACATTCTATTGTGCATTCACTGCGTCCTTGTTGAATGTCAGGCACATTTATATGGCAGTGACACGCTCCTTTTATATGCATGGAAAATGTGATGGATGTCAGGACTTGGATGTAGGTTCCATTAAAATATAAAGAATGTAATTGTTATTATGAATGTAATTGTTACTGACACACAAACCATGTGCCTTCCGGGTTAGGCTGTGGATTTTTGCATGCATTTACTAGTTGATTTTGCTTTAAAAATGTAGTGCAACTGGTGAGAACTGACTAGTACTAGAACTAATAGTATTTACACAAAAATGAAAATTTGGTAATACTTTAGAAAAAGGTTCCATTTGTTAATGTTCATTAACTACATCAGTTAACATGAACTAACAATGAACACCACTTTTATACAATTTTATTTTATTAATCTTGGTTAATGTTAATTCCAATTTACAGTACATTAATACATTTTCATACATTACAATTAAAAGTTGTATATGTTAACAATAGTTCAAGCACTATGAACTAACAATGAACAATTGTATATTTATCTAGTAACTATCATTAATCTAAGATTGATAAATGCTGTAGAATATTGTTCACTGTGTAAGGTATGGCGGAGGATCAGTGGCCTTAACAGATTCACGAACAAACAAGAACTTACTGTTAAAAACTCCCCTAATTACTGAAATAGCGCCAACCAGTCTCCACAAGCACAATAAATGTATTGACAAAGAGACAATGAACTATTGACAGAGAATCGCATGTGACATCCGCATGCTCACCACGTGCTTATCGTGTGGACAGGAAGGGGGAAACTTTGAACGTAAAAATGTGTGTGTGTGTGTTTTTCAGTTAAACACAGAACTGCATATTGCTAATGAAATACGTGTAATCCCTGTATGTTGTGTATTTCTGAGGTATATCAAACTCGTTAGAACTGTTTCGTTGTGTGTTTTAAACTCTGAGGCCTCATATTTAATAGCCTCAGTGTATATTCCCTTTCTAAGTGTACTAAACACATGTTTCTTGGTATCAAATTAAACCTTACGATTTGTCCGAGCTGAATTCGAATATAAGATCTCTGTAGAATGATATTACGCGATGTTTTACTATCTTTTGAGTCATTCAGCCCAAAATCTCTTACCGTCATAAACCCAGTCATAAACATGCAAATGAGCCCTGACAAAGGAACTCTCTCATGCCCAGAGTAAGGGAGACTTTTACGACTTCCAAAGGAATGTTCAGAGAAGTGCTGACCCTCACTTCATTCTCTTACTGAGAAAGAGAAATGAACCCTGTTAATCCTATATATATATTCTATATATCCATGTGATAAATATTGACATGTATCTAATGTGCCATCTCACATTTTCCCTTAAATGTGCTTGATCTATGTTTTCTTGCAAACTAATGGGTTAATGTTTCAGACTTTGCATACTATGGTTAACCAAAATCATATGTGTGGCATATTTGGTCTCTATAACTTGGTATTCTGAAGATTGAAATGACTGTGTACATGATATGTCGATAACAACAACATATTAGTATTACAAGTATGTTTCCTATTTTCTTTCTTGCACATGCAATGGGCAATTTTACAACAAAGAGCAATAAACCAAATTCCCGCCTAGAACTCAAACCCTTCTTATTGGTCGAGCCAATGAGAGGTGGGACCTGTTTCCTGAGGGTATAAAATTGCTGCGCCCACTTCCTCTCGCTCTCTCTCTCTCCTCTCTCTTGTCGCTTATCTCTTGCTTTCTGGTTCTCTGAGCCTTGTGCTCTCTCACTCTCTCGCTGAATGATGCCAAACTAGAAGGCCCCAAGGACTCCCAAGCGTGTGCCAGGCTACGGCCTTGACTGCCCATTCACCAAGATCCTCTGACTCTCACTGGTTCTCTCTCTCATCAAGACAACATCATCAAAGATCAACTGGAGCCTCAACAAATTGCATCAGGACAGTTTAATTCAAATGGGACATGCAAGTATCAAACTTAGTCTCATTATTTGATACATTAAGTATCCTCACCCCTTTCTAAAAAGGGCGTGTCAGAACTAATATGATGGTTTGCTCAGGCTGTTGATCTGCTGAACTTCAAACAATGCTATAACTTCTTGCCTTCCTGTATTCTGCTTCAGCCCTCTTTCCCTTGGTAAACTGTATGAATGTATGTATATGTATGTTAGAGTAGTTTAAATGTTTAGTCTAGTTAATAAAGTCTTGTTCATGTCACATGTAAAGTTGTCTGTGTCTCAAGCTCATATCTAAAGTCACTAATCATAGATTTTGACTACTTGCTCTTAATACTTAGTAAGAAAGACATTTCCCATGCCCCGAAATGTACATTTCTATTAATTAATTAATTAATAACCAAAATTGAGTGTTCACGGGATGAACCGAGTATTTGGTTGTAATGTTAATGTAGCTACATCAAGTTAACCCGATTAACTGATCCAAATATTCATAATCGATTATAACAAGTTATGATTGATTATTAATATTTCATAGAGCTGATTCGCTACCTAATGGTGGAAGAATATAGAGCTGATTCGCTACAACTGTTATTTCATGATAGCTAATACATTATTTAATGTTAATGAACCTTATTGTAAAATGTTACCAAAAATTCTGTCATCATTACTCATCTTCATGTTGTTCCAAACCGGTCTGACTTTCTATCATCTGTGGAAATCAAAAGGAGATTTTAGGGAGAATGTTAGCTTCAGTCTCAATCCACTTTTATTTTATGGAAAAAAGATGCAGTGACAGTGAATAGTAACTGTGTGTAACATTCTGCCAGAAATCTAATTTTGTGTTCCTCAGAAGAGAGAAATTCACACAGGCTTGAGGGTGAGTAATTATTTACAGTCTTTCTGCACTGTTTTCCAAGCTGGGAACAAAAAACGCAGTTGGAGATGGAGAGAAGCCTTCCCGATTTTTTTTGACATTCCTATTCCAATGTCTGAATACTCTTAAGAATTAAAAGTTAATTGCTCTTTGAAAGGGTGTACTTGCATTACAGAGGGGTCCATGGTAGTGCAGTTGTTTGTGTACAGGGAGAAGAGTAGTGGGGAGAGCACACATCCCTGGGGGCACCAGTGCTGATCGTACAGGTGCTGGAAGTAAATTTCCCCAGTCTCACTAACTGCTCCATATCTGTCAGAAAGCTGGTGACCCACTGACAGATAGAGGTGGGAACAGAGAGTTGGTTGAATTTAGTCCAGAGAATAGCTGGGTGTTGAAAGCCGAACTGAAGTCCACAAAAAGGATCCTTGCATATGTCCCTGGTCTGTCCAGCTGTTGCAGGAAATTATGCAATCCCATGATGACTGCATCATCCATAGTCCTGTTTGCTCAATAAGCAAATCCAGAAAGGGTCCATTGATGTCCTTCAGGTGGGTCAGCACCAGTCTCTCAAATGACTTCATGACCACAGATGTCAGAGCGACGGGTCTATAGTCATTAAGTCCTGTGATTTTGGGTTTCTTTGCAACAGGGATGATGGTGGAGTGTTTGAAGCAGCAGGGAACTTCACACTGCTCCAGTGATCTATTGAAGATCTGTGTGAAGATGGGGGCCAGCTGGTCAGCACAATATTTTAGACAAGTGGGTGAAACACAATCTGGGCCCTGTGCTTTCCTTGCATTTTGTTTCCGGAAGTCCCGGCACACATCCTCTTCACAGATCAGGTGCAGGTTGAGTAGCAAGTGCAAGTGCAGGTTGCGTAGCAGGAAGGGTGGTTGCAGGAGAGTTTGTGTGAAGTGAAGGTCAGAGCGGGTGTAGGGGGGGCTGGGCTTTTCAAATCTACAGTAAAACACATTCAGGTCGTCTACCAGTTGTTGATTTCCTACTGTGTTGGGGGATGGTATGTTGACGTTAGTAATGTCTTTCAGGCCTCTCCATACTGATGTAGGGTTGTCTTTTAGCGACTCTAATCTGTTTTTTTAAATGTTTTTTCTGGCCTGATTGTACAAGATTTTATCCCAACTTCTGTAAGCATCCTTTTTGGCCTGACAAAGCTGCCTGAGTTTTCCTGTAAATCATGCTTTGTCATTGCATTGTTAATATATGATGTCACAGTATCTTTGAGCTTGTCCAGATTGGTGTCTGCAGCTTCAAAAACACTCCAATCAGTGCAGGGCAGGCTTGTAGTTTCCCCGTTAACTCTGCAATGTGATCTGCTCTAAATAGCCGAAAGCCAGGCAGATGTAACGCTTTGTCCGGAATGGCTTCACTCAGCCAGGTTTCTGTGAAGCACAAGGCAGTTTGTATGGGTGAATAGATATAGTTTGTCCGTTTTGTTAGGAAGAGAGTGGAGATTCGCTAGATGAATACTCGGTAGTGCTCTTCGAAAGCGCCGCTGACAAAGTTGACCAGTGCGCTGGCTCGCTTCCCTCGCTTTTGTCTCATAGTGTGCTTGAACAACACAGATGTGCCTCCAACTAAAATGTCCAGCAAAATGTCTGAATAGTCAATAACAGGAAATAGATTGTCTGGCATGTTCAACAGTTCGTCCCTGGTAAAACGAATTGGAAAGAAATTGCTAAACACAGGACAAACAAACAAAAACAACAAAATAATTGGAGACGTCCACAACGAGACGTGACATCTTGCATATGGCAAGATATAAGTGCCTGAAGAGAAGAAACACCCATCTATCTGATTCAACAGATCAGTGACCATGTAATTTATTGTTTTCTTTATGTGCAATATCTTGTTCTTTTAGCACGAGACAAGTGGCTTCCATCAGATCCTCAGCTAATATCAGAGGGTCTGTATGCCATCGCCGTGGTCCTGAGCTTCTCTCGTATCGCCTACATCCTACCGGCCAATGAGAGCTTTGGCCCGCTCCAGATCTCCCTAGGCCGCACTGTGAAGGACATCTTCAAATTCATGGTCCTCTTCATCATGGTCTTCCTTGCATTTATGATTGGCATGTTCATCCTCTACTCCTACTATCTGGGGGCAAAGGTTAATCCTGCCTTCACCACGTGAGTGACAAGCATGTACTGAATAATTATTTTATTTGACGAAACATTACTTAAACGCTTAATAGGGATGTGCACATGTGTACATATCTAAATTGACAAGTTGGCGGGTGTCTGAACTATGAATCGACTACTCTGTCTTGAGAAATCCATGTATAATTAGTCTGTTTTAGGTTAATGCACACCAAAGTTCATAAAGGACATTTACATTACTGTGTTGAAAAACAGCTGGATTGTGCTCAACAAGATAACAGAATGTAGGGCTTTGAGATACATTTTTAGAAGTTTAACTATTTTTAACTTGACATGCAGTCCTACACACATGCTGTCAAATTATTTTTGTATTGAAATTTATTAATGAAGGAAGTACATTTTATTTTATTTGTGGTGCTTTTGTACCAATGGCTGTTGCAATGGTGATTTAATTAGGGATTTAATTTAGATGCAACTTATCAGAGAGTTTTGTAGTAGCTGGTTTTATGTGTTATGTTAACATGTTATTTTATCTGACTAAATGTATCCTGGTTCACTTATGTCACAAATATGTCACAGAAATAAAAGGAGTTGCAAATGCCATTTCATGTTCATTTTAAGTACTGTGTATCCTTTATTCCTTTGTTCTTAGGGTCGAGGAGAGCTTTAAAACTCTGTTTTGGTCCATATTCGGGCTGTCTGAAGTGTCCTCTGTGGTTTTGAAATATGATCATAAATTTATCGAGAACATTGGCTATGTGCTGTATGGAATATACAATGTAACCATGGTGGTGGTTCTGCTTAACATGTTGATTGCCATGATAAACAGCTCCTACCAGGAAATAGAGGTGAGTTGTTTTCCCACACACTAATCTGAGAATTTCACTTGAATTAAGAGTTCAAATGAATTATACAGCCTCAAAGTGAGATCACCCAAACACTGACCACTCACAGGTGAAGCGAATAATGTTAATCATCTCCTAACAAGGCCACATGTCAAGGTCTGGGTAGATTCGATGGTAAGTGTACAATCAGTTCTTGAAAAAGCAGATGAAATGTGAAGGAGTAATGACCTGAGCGACTTTGAGAAGACTGGGTCAGGGTATCTCTGAAACAGCAAGGCTTGTGGGGTGCTCCCGGTCAGCAGTGGTGAGTACTGACAGTGGTCCAAAGAGGGATAAACCATAAACTGGCAACAGGGTGTTTGGGCACCCAAGGCTCATCAATGTGCGAGGGCAACAAAGGCAATCCCATCTGGTCTGAACTGACAGAAGGTCTACTGTAGCACAAGTCACAGAAAATTTTAATGATGTTACGGCCATTCATGTGGATGTCAATTTGACATGTGCCAGCTACCTAAACATAGTTGCAAACCAGGTGCAGCCCTTCATGGCAATGATATTCCCTGATGGCAGTGGCCTCTTTTAGCAGGATAATGCACCCTGCCACACAGCACACATTGTTTGGGAATGATTTGTGTAACATGATGAAGAGGTCAAGGTGTTGCCCTGGCATCCAAATTCCAATTAAATCTGATTGAGCATCGGTTGGATGTGCTGGACCAACAAGTCCGATCCAGGGCTGCTACACTTTGCAACTTACAGGACTTGAAGGATCTGCTGCTAATGTCTTGGTGCCAGATACCACAGGACAACTTCAGGGGTCTTGTAGAGTCCATGCCTAGGCGGGTCGGCACAGTTTTAGAGGCACACAGAGGACCAACAGCATATTAGGCATGTGGTCACAATGTTTTGGCTCATCAGTGTATATGCTGTATACTATTATCTGTCCAATACAAAAGTGGAATTTTGAAGATATTTCCTTTTTCCATGCAATTACAGTAAAAGATTAGTTCTCCCAAAAATGAAACTTCTGTCACTGTTTACTCACCCTCTTTTTGTTCCAAACCCATATGACTTTCTTTCTTCTGTGGAACACAAAAGTTGAATATTTAAGATTTTATTTTCCTTGCTTTCTTTTTTTACGTTTTGAGGGGGATCTCTCTCAAACTGTATGTTATGATGTTTCCTGATCTTTCTTTTATGTTATGACAACCTATGTTATGGTGTCTGATATTTCTGGTATGTTATGATGGTTTGCCGTCTAATCGTCCGATCGCTTCTTTTTTTTATTTGTTCATGTTTTAATGCTGTCAGATCTTTGTCTTATGTTTGACTGTGTTACTTCCATTTTTTGTGTGTGTCTGTATGTGTTTTGTTGGGGGGGTTGACCAAGAGCTTGTGAAAATGAAATGACTGTGGTGACATTTTTGCTAAACGATATTGCGTGGTTCATTACACGTATCATAGCAGTTCTGAGGTGAAATGTTCACTGATAACACCACTAAAAACAAGTTAAACGTTCTCCCAAACAAATGAGCTTTTTCAAGTTTTAAAATGAAACATACCTCCCTACCCTAAACATAAATGTAACCAATAGTCTCATCAAAAGTAAATGTAAGATGAATAGCACAATTGCTGAAGCAACCACACCATATTGTGGCGCTTCTTTGACACTTGACACTCAGGTGTCGAATCGCAAGCTCTTCAGGACTCGTAACCTGGTCCTTTGCATTGCACGTGCAACGTTTTATGAGTTGAGCTGAATGTATGTTTAAGTACGTTTAGATGTTTTGATTTTCTTTTATGTCTTATGCTTCTCTTATGTTTCATAGGATGATGCAGATGTGGAGTGGAAGTTTGCCCGGTCTAAACTCTGGCTCTCATATTTTGACAATGGCAAGACTCTCCCCCCTCCCTTCAGCATTGTCCCCAGCCCAAAGTCCTTCTATCAGTGCATAAAGAAACTGGTCAACCTGCTCCGTTGTCATCAACGGCACCTGAAGAAAGATGTGGAGCAGGGCATGGACAACTCCAAATCCAGGGTATGTGCCAGTTGTGACTACTTGTGTATTTGTATTCATGTGCGCATATGTATGCATAATTGCATATGGTTGTTAACTACAGATTTGTGGGGGGGTCAGTACCCCAAAAACCGTTAATAAAGCTATGTCTGTGCCACTAGTGCCACCAGAATGGAATTTTCTATGTTTTTATTCAAATGGCTCACTTATTTTTGAAACATTGTAACATATAAGTCAAATCAAGTCAAATAATGTATATGGATAAATTATAAAACATTTTAGGAAAACTATTTGCATTTTTATTTCTGTTTTCTTTGTCTTGACTGTTTCGCTTTATTGTCATGCAGTAACACACTGGCAGAGTGATTGATGCATGTCGTCATGAAACAGAGACCTTCCCCTCCAAATCCGAACACAAGTGGTCACAGGAGATGCATTTAAACAACCAGGTGTAAACAATGATGTGTCTCACTTGACCACATGTGATCGGATCACTGGCATCATAATACCAGGTGGAAACGGGGCTCACGTTAAAACAAAAAGCATTTAAGACAATGTACTTCTTAAAATGATATCCTTTTCTTCAACTTTTGGCACACTTCTTAAGCTTCCATTCAGATTTCAAATGTATACCAGCTCTCTTCCCATCTGCCCTGCTCTCTGTGTCAATCTGCTTTCATTTAAAGATTTTTTTCAGTGAGAATACCGCACAATGATCTATCTCTCCAATAAGGACCACATACTGTAGGATATCTCTATATCATTACCTTGTAATTACCTACATTTCCCAAGGACAACCTGTTTTTAGCATTTACAAGAGAAAAGAGAAAAGACAAATAGTGCTGTCCTGTTTTAGCCCGCTGAGCCAATCAATGCCATTTAAATGCAGCATAAGAAAAAGAGAAACAGCTTTGATGAAGAGTTTAGATGTGATCATCGTGCACTGGCCAAATAATTAATTGTGTTCAGACGGGCTTCTCCTGGAGGGGTGATGTAATTGAAAATCAGACAAGCATTTTATGTGTTTAGGGGCACCATCTAAGGATACAGAAGAAATGGGCTTACTTTATGTGTTTGGTTGCCTGGCAGTTGTTTTTAAATGTCACACATTGAATCGGCTATGTGAGCATCAGGGAAGTGTTTATTTAAGGTGTTGGGTTGTGGTGACGGAATCTGACTGTGGAAGTCCTGCTGTTATTAGTTTAATAGCCACACTGATTTGTCTTCTTTTTTTTAAACATATCACGGACAGTTCTTTTGAATCTGTTGTTTCAGGAAGGATTGTTAAACAACTGAGAAAGTATTTTGTCATTGTACAACATTTTAGTGGTGTCTTGGGCCACCTGGTGACTGTTTTTATCAGTTTTAGGGGTCAAAAGTCAATACAAAAAAATGTAATAAAAAAATACTACAAGTCGAGACCTGTCCTCGTCTTTGTGCAGTATTGGTAGTGCCGACTCAGTTTGATACCTCCTGAGAGTATCTCCATCTGTCCTGTGGTGGGGCGCTCATGAGTGTTTCTCCATTTGGGCGACAGTATCGCCATTACAGATGTGCTGCTGGTACTGCAACGTCATTTTGTTGGTGTTTCGCAAGTAGTGCATAGCGGCTCACTTTGAGCACTGAGCGGATAAATTAAAATTATGCCATGACCCTTTTAAAATTTAACTTTTTTAAAAGAATATAATA
Organism: Xyrauchen texanus; assembly: GCF_025860055.1. NCBI lineage: Eukaryota > Metazoa > Chordata > Actinopteri > Cypriniformes > Catostomidae > Xyrauchen > Xyrauchen texanus. The sequence continues at coordinate 4,415,975 of NC_068294.1, read as the reverse complement.
AATAACATTTCAGTTTTGTTGTGGTATCAAAATTGGTATTGAGAATAAAAAATTGCAATGTTGCTGTTTTGAACGTTTACTTATCAGGACTATTGATATTGATTATATATTTGCTGGTAAAATCAAAATAATAAAAAATTACCCATTTGCTTGTACTATATTTAATATACCATGATAACCATGTCTTTTTTTCTTTGTTTTTATGACAAAACAAACAAACAAAGCTGCTGAAAATCATTTGGAATTGTTACGAATGAGCAGCGAAGGCTCAGTTCGTAAAGGATGAGGAGAGCGGGTCTAAATGCAAACTTACTTTATTGGAACAGACTAATGAACGAACACAGAGGAAAACCCTCAATGGGGAAATAAACATAAACTGAAAACATGGGCAGGGAAAACATACCAGGCCAAACAACATTCAACGATTGACAGCGACGAAACAAACAGACAGGGTTTAAATACATGGACATAGGAAGACAGGAACCAATGAACAAACAGAACTCAAACAAGATAACAAGGGGATAAACAGAAATCAATAGCAAATTAACGAGGGCAGGTGAAAACAATGAACCGAGAACACGAACGCTAACAGGGAGACTGTGGAGCTACAAAAGGGACAAAAGTGAAAACTACGGAATTACAAAAGTGGCAAAAATGGTAAACAAAGGGCAACGGTGAAACAAGACGAGGTATGCCTAACAGAGCCCCCCCCCCCTCAAGGATCGGATTCCAGACGATCCAAAATAAAAAGAAACAACTATAAAAAAAAACACCAAGAGCAGACGGGCAGACCGGGGGGCACGAGAGCAAGAAGGCAGTCCAAGGGGGCACAAAGGGCAGGCAGGAAGTCCAAGGGGGTACAGAGGGCAGGCAGGAAGTCCAAGGGGGCACAGAGGGCAGGCAGGAAGTCCAAGGGGGCACAGAGGGCAGGCAGGAAGTCCAGGGGGGCACAGAGGGCAGGCAGGAAGTCCAGGGGGGCACAGAGGGCAGGCAGGAAGTCCAGGGGGGCACAAAGGGCAGGGTCAGGGGGCCTGGGAGGTGGCCACAGGACAGGGGCCGGTTCAGGAGGCCTGGGAGCTGGCCACAGGGCAGGGACCGGTTCAGGAGGCCTGGGAGCTGGCCACAGGGCAAGGACATGTTCAGGTGGTCTGGGAGCTGGCCACAGGGCAAGGATAGGTTCAGGTGGTCTGGGAGCTGGCCACAGGGCAGGGGCCGGTTCAGGAGGCCTGGGAGCTGGCCCCAGGGCAGGGACCGGTTCAGGAGGCCTGGGAGTTGGCCACAGGGCAAGGACCGGTTCAGGGGGTCTGGGAGCTGGCCACAGGGCAAGGACAGGTTCAGGAGGCCTGGGAGCTGGCCACAGGTCAGGGACTGGGTCAGGGGGCCTGGGAAGAGGCCACAGGACAGGGACCGGGTCAGGAGGCCTGGGAGGAGGCCACAGGACGGGAACAGGGTCAGGAGGCCTGGGAGGAGGCCACAGGACGGGAACAGGGTCAGGGGGCCTGGGAAGAGGCCACAGGACAGGGACCGGTTCAGGAGGCCTGGGAGGAGGCCACAGGACAGGGACCGGGTCAGGAGGCCTGGGAGGAGGCCACAGGACTGGAACAGGGTCAGGAGGCCTGGGAGGAGGCCACAGGACAGGGACTGGGTCAGGAGGACAGGGACCGGGTCAGGAGGCCGGGGAGGAGGCCACAGGACGGGAACAGGTTCAGGAGGCCTGGGGGGGAGGCCACAGGACAGGAACAGGGCCAGGAGGCCTGGGAGGAGGCCACAGGACAGGGACTGGGTCAGGAGGCCTGGGAGGAGGCCACAGGACGGGAACAGGGTCAGGAGGCCTGGGAGGAGGCCACAGGACAGGGACTGGGTCAGGAGGCCTGGGAGGAGGCCACAGGACGGGAACAGGTTCAGGAGGCCTGGGGGGAGGCCACAGGATGGGAACAGGGCCAGGAGGCCTGGGAGGAGGCCACAGGACAGGGACTGGGTCAGGAGGCCTGGGAGGAGGCCACAGGTGGCCTGGGAGAAGGCCACAGGACAGGGACTGGGTCAGGAGGCCTGGGAGGAGGCCACAGGACGGGAACAGGGTCAGGAGGCCTGGGAGGTGGCCACAGGACAGGGACTGGGTCAGGGGGCCTGGGAGGAGGCCACAGGACAGGGGCCGGGTCCGGAGGCGGAGCCGAGGGAGGTAGCGCCGTAGGAGGCTCTAGAGGCGGAGACCTGGAAGGCTCTGGGAGCAGAGCCATAGTAGGCCCGGGAGGCGTGGCCGAAGGAGGCTCGGGAGGCAGGGCCGAAGGAGGCTCAGGAGGCGGAGCCATAGGAGGCTCAGGAGGCGGAGCCGTAGGATGCTCGAGAGTCTCTGGGAGCTGAGCCGTAGGAGGCTCGGGAGGCGGAGCCGCAGGATGCTCGAGAGGTGGAGCCCTAGAAAGCTCTGGAGTCTCTGGGAGCAGAGCCGTAGGAGGCTCGGGAGGCGGAGCCGTAGGAGGCTCGGGAGGCGGAGCCGTAGGATGCTCGAGAGGTGGAGCCCTAGAAGGCTCTGGAGTCTCTGGGAGCAGAGCCGTAGGAGGCTCGGGAGGCGGGGCCGAAGGAGGCTCAGGAGGCGGAGCGGTAGGAGGCTCAGGAGGCGGAGCCGTAGGATGCTCGAGAGTCTCTGGGAGCTGAGCCGTAGGAGGCTCGGGAGGCGGAGCCGCAGGATGCTCGAGAGGTGGAGCCCTAGAAAGCTCTGGAGTCTCTGGGAGCAGAGCCGTAGGAGGCTCGGGAGGCGGGGCCGAAGGAGGCTCGGGAGGCAGAGCCGTAGGAGGCTCAGGAGGCAGAGCCGTAGGATGCTCGAGAGTCTCTGGGAGCTGAGCCGTAGGAGGCTCGAGAGGCGGAACCCTGGAAAGCTCTGGAGTCTCTGGGAGCAGAGCCGTAGGAGGCTCGGGAGGTGGAGCCGTGGGGGGCTCTGGAGGAGGAGCCGTAGGAGGCTCGAGAGGCGGAGCCCTAGAAAGCTCTGGGGCCTCTGGGAGCAGAGCCATAGGAGGCTCGAGGACTCAGGCTTGCTCACAGTGACATGCGTGGGCTCTGGCTCGCTCACCGTGACATGCGTGGGCTCTGGCTTGCAGACCGGGGCGGGCGTAGGCGCTGGCTCGCTGACCGTGGCAGGCGGAGACTGGGGAGCAGGAGCCTTTCTTCTTCTCCTCCTCCTCCGGGTGGACGAAGCTGGCAACGCTGGCTCGTTGGCCGTGGCAGGCACGAAAAGCTCAGAGGCGGAAACCGGGATCGAGAGAGGTGGTTCCCCGGCAGCGAGTTCTTTCAAGGTTAGACTCACATACTCCCTCCACGTGAGGTCTCCGGAGTCCAGCAATTCCCTCTGCCGGTGTGTTGGTAGCCCGAGCCGTTAGATGGTCTTCAGGGATGTGTCGTCGAAGCCGATGTGGATGGCAACAGTGGAAAAGAAGTGGGAGTATTCGCGGATGGTCAAATCCACCTGGGTCAGTTCCGTAAAGTAAGCTGCTAGATCCATATTTGGCTGTCAATCGTTCTGTTACGAATGAGCAGTGAAGGCAGACGAGGAGAGCGGGTCTAAATGCAAACTTACTTTATTGGAACAGACTAATGAACGAACACAGAGGAAAACCCTCAGTGGAGAAATAAACATAAAACTGAAAACACGGGCAGGGAAAACATACCAGGCTAAACAACATTCAACGATTGACAGCGACGAAACAAACAGACAGGGTTTAAATACATGGACATAGGAAGACAGGAACCAATGAACAAACAGAACTCAAACAAGATAAAAAGGGGATAAACAGAAATCAATGGAAAATTAACGAGGGCAGGTGAAAACAATGAATGGAGAACACGAACGCTAACAGGGAGACTGTGGAGGTACAAAAGGGACAAAAGTGAAAACTACGGAATTACAAAAGTGGCAAAAATGGTAAACAAAGGGCAACGGTGAAACAAGACGAGGTATGCCTAACAGGAATAGTCAATTCAAGTCATTTTTATTTGTATAGTGCTTTTCACAACACATTGTTTCAAAGCAGCTTTAAAAAAATTATGCTGTAACATGAAAGATGCTGTGATGTCTGTAATGTCTTAAAAGTCCTCATTGAGCAGTTAAAAATGAAAACGTGATTGAAAATCATAATTAAAAATGTATTTTGTCTTTAGGGCTTCAGTGAGCTAGACAAAGGCAGCTGCGGCAAGGAACCCAAAAATCCAAAGGTGTTTGTTAATGGAGAAAAAATACCTTGTGGAGTCAGTACACCTCTGGCTATACAGCATGAATATAATGCCAATATTAGTTGTCCATTTGTAAAAAAAAAAAAAAAAAAGAAAACCTTAATGTATTAAAAGATTAAACTTAGTAGATGTTGTTGGGCAATGTTTAAAATGGGTATTGATTGAACTGTAAGATTAATGATTAAGTGCCTTTGAAGTCCATCCCAACTTATTACAAACATATCAATGTAATTGTACTTAAACTGTGGAATTGCAAGTAGATGCTGTGTCCTTTTTTATCTGGCTGATGAAGGCTTTAGTTGGCATTCATTTATTGTCTATGTATTCCACTTTAAGAGAGTGTAGTCCATCCTATGACCAAGACGAGGCAAGCAGAGGTCAGTGAGGTGTGCAGCTTGTGGCAGTTAATTTCCAGTGAAGTTAATCCTGCGTCCGCGTTGCAGGCAGTGGCCAGTGAAGTATCTTGTATGGCTGAAATTGGCAGCAGTTCATCCTCTGTGAAGTCCACCATATTAGATTGAAGTGATGTGGACAGCGGTTATCTAAGTTTTATGGAATTTATGCAATTTGTAGTCATCGTTCAGCGACATATAGCAGTGGGATTTGAACATCTTTTTAGAGGTTTTAGAGATTTTTGGTCCAATAATTAATACCTCTGTTTTATCAGAATTGAGTTGAAGGAAATATCTAGCTATCTAGTTTTTGATATAATAGATGCACTCTGCTAACTTGGATTATTGGGAAATGTCACCAGGTCTTTTAGAACTATAAAGCTGAATATCGTTGGCATAACAGTGAAAAGTTCATTCTGTGATTCCTAAAAATGTCTTCCAGGGTAAGCATTTACATGGAGAAAAGAGGACCTAATACTGAGCCCTGCGGCACTTAATACTTTACTCTTACTTGATTTGAAAATTCCTCGTTTACACAAACAAAGTGGTAGCCACTGGATAAATAGGACCTAAACCCATCTAATGCCTGTCCACAAATGTCAACTTAATTCTCAAGCCTATCTAAGAGAATGCCGTGATCTTTGGTGTTGAAGGCAGCACTTATACATTGATCTAAAAGCACTATGAGAGAGATGCAGCCACAGTCAGATGATAAAAGCAAGTAATTTGTAACTCCAATAAATGTAGTTGCTGTACTAAATTCTGTTGTGTGAATATAGTACAAAATATTGAAAAATCGTAATTCAATTAACTAGTCATGAAAAGTGTCTACAGCATTCCATTTAGATCTACTCCCTCTGCCCCAAAATTTTGGATTTTGATTTTTTTTTTTTGTGGTTGAGGATCGTAACCAGTCTCAAACATTTACATAAGCCTATCAGTAATGGCAAGACAAAACTCGAACACTCCCATTATAATATAACAATATAATAGCAATGAAATAATTAAAGATCACAGTTCTCTGCTGGTTTTTAGAAGTGTAGCCAATATAAAGAACATGGCTTGTTTTTGTCTCAAACAAAGTATTAAAGTATAAAGTATCAAGTATAAAAAGTATTTTAATGTAAATTCTATAAATCAAAATCGTGATTATATTTTTAAAGGAACTAATCAACAATTACGATTTGCCCTACATCTACGGACATTTTGGTATTGAGAAAAACCTAACCAGTTGTAGAAACCTATGACAGTGTCAATGATGTAATAACTATTGATGAATATTCATAAATAATCAGTATTTATGGATGCTTGCAGCTGAATCTCTTCACCCAAGCCAGTATGAGATTACCAGAGTCTCACAGCTTCAACAGCATCCTTAATCAACCAACACGCTATCAGGCAAGACCACCATCCTCTCTCTCTCTCTCTCTCTCTCCCATATGATGAATCGTCACTGCAGATTTCACCCTTATCAGTTCCTGTGATCTGTCTTTTGTGTGATTCTGCTTTTCCCTTCTCACAGCTAATTATTAAACGTCTCATCAAACGCTACGTAATGAAAGCACAAGTGGACAAGGAGAATGATGAAGTGAATGAAGGTGAAGTTTGGTTTAGATTGAGTGAAATTCTTGAGATATCTCACTGCTGTCACTGCTCGAAAAGACTTCTGTAAAATAAATACTTAAGAAAGGATTGCATAATAATATAATCATTAAAGGAATATTCTGGGTTCAATACAAGTTAAGCTCATTTGACAGCATTTGTGGCATAATATTGATTACCACAAAAATACATTTTGACTCATCTCTCCTTAAACCCTTACAATGGAAGTGAATGGGGCCAATTTTTTTACATAAAAATACTCACTATTTCAAAAGTTTAGCCACAAGACATAAATATTATACACTCTAACATGATTTTAGTGTGATAAAATCACTTAATAACGTTTTCTGTAAAACTTTATAATTGCCTATAAAGTTATAGGCAATTTTGCAATTTTGACGATGTAGTCAACAACCCCTAAAATGACTAAAAATGACAATTTAAACAACTTTTTCAGCACAAATAATTATTTTAACAGAAGAATTCATCACATTTCTGCCTTTAAACCCTCCATACAATTTTAAAGAAAAGTGTCAAATTAAAAAAAAATGTTTGTGGTAATCAACATTATGCCACAAATGCTGTCCATTGAGCTTAACTTGTATTAATTGTCTTGAAAATAATGTAAATGCAGAAAAAGTACAAGTTAAATTTTCTTTAAGCTACATCTTTTTTTATTTTATTTTATTTATTTTGATTTTCAGGTGAAATATGACCAGAATTTTCTTACCCAGTTTTGTGAGGTTCACCCATAATATAACTCAGTGTGTTTGCATATACATTTTCATATACATTATGTCTCTTCTATAGGTGAGCTGAAGGAGATAAAGCAGGATATTTCCAGTCTGCGATATGAACTCTTGGAAGAAAAATCCCAGGCCACAGAAGAGCTCTCTTTCCTAATACAGAAACTCAGTGATAAACTCAACCCACGCCCTGTCCTTACACACTGACTCCAGGCTCCTTCATGCTAATTCATGTGAAATTTTTCCATATTAAAATACATCCTCTTATTCCAATCTAATGTGCAGAAAATATAAGTTACAGGTAAGCCATTCATAAAATGACTTTCCAGTGTAAACACTGTGGCTCTGTGGCGCTATCAAAACATTGCCCCGTTTGTTTGAGTGTGCCGACATGTCAACCTTTGGCTCAACAAGTGCTGTGAGTTTGGGCCGGGACTACCTGTATCGGAGCAATGGAAGACAATGGAAATGTGTGTCATCATAGTCTCATCATTACACAGAACTGATTTGCCAACATTTGAGCTGTAGTGGAGTTCCAGCTGTTCTGGATACTTAGATTTCGCTTACATATATTTTATTTATTATTTTGTGAAAAATAGCAAAGCTAGATCATGAAAAATATAACTTTTGCATAATTAGTTAAAACAGTACATTCAAAGTCAATAACATGCAACTATAGTCTATTCGGTTTAAATGAAATACATGACAGCGCATTCTTTGTTTAAGGATTTAGACGTTCTGAATGTGGTAAAACCTGATTTTATGCAAATGTTGACCCATCCTTAAAGATTGCCTATGCTATTGGTGATTGTCCCTTATATAAATCCAATATATTTGTTGAGTCATGATTTTCATAGATTTTTTTCTTCTTTTTTTTTTTAATTGATGTTCAGCTGTTGTTTCTTGTAAATAACTGTGTGTAAGAGTTCAATGTATTTTATATGCAATAGGAGTTATTCTATGAGCATAATGTACGGTATTTCTCAACTAAACACAGACAAACAGAAAACCTAGGCAGGGATTTTCGGCACATCCTGTTTGTATCCATGCAGAAGTTAACTCTAGATCACCTGCCAACATCTTTCATTTATAAAAACATCTCAGAGCTTTTAGCACAAATCTATGCAGTTTTAATATCTGTTCATATGTCCGTGTTGTCTTGAACTGGTGATTGTTTCTGTCAAGCTCTAAAAATAAAGAAATATATACATAAATCACTATAAAAGTAGTCCTGAAAATCCACTACGACAGAATTGACATCTTTGCATGAACTATTTCTTTAAGATATGTGTTGGCTAGTTTACCTATTGACTATTCCTAAAAGATGTTTCAGTTTGTTTTGTGCAGTCAGTTCACTGTTGTACCCATTGTGTTTAAATGCAGGAATTATCTCATAAGGATCATAATATTTAAGATATCTTACTCCGTAAAAACCAATAACAAACTCAAACAATATTGCTGAGCTGCCTAAAAATGTATGCTGAGAAAGAATGCCATATGCTGATCATTTGCATTTGGGGGGTATACAGTGAGGAAAATAAGTATTTGAACACCCTGCTATTTTGCAAGTTCTCCCACTTGGAAATCATGGAGGGTCTGAAATTGTCATCGTAGGGTGCATGTCCACTGTGAGAGACATAATCTAAAAAAAAATCCAGAAATGACAATATATGATTTTTTAACTATTTATTTGTATGATACAGCTGCAAATAAGTATTTGAACACCTGTCTATCAGCTAGAATTCTGACCCTCAAAGACCTGTTAGTCTGCCTTTAAAATGTCCACCTCCACTCCATTTATTATCCTAAATTAGATGCACCTTTTTGAGGCCGTTAGCTGCATAAAGACACCTGTCCACCCCATACAATCAGTAAGAATCCAACTACTAACATGGCCAAGACCAAAGAGCTGTCCAAAGACACTAGAGACAAAATTGTACACCTCCACAAGGCTGGAAAGGGCTACGGGAAATTGCCAAGCAGCTTGGTGAAAAAAGGTCCACTGTTGGAGCAATCATTAGAAAATGGAAGAAGCTAAACATGACTGTCAATCTCCCTCGAACTGGGGCTCCATGCAAGATCTCACCTCGTGGGGTCTCAATGATCCTAAGAAAGGTGAGAAATCAGCCCAGAACTACACGGGAGGAGCTGGTCAATGACCTGAAAAGAGCTGGGACCACCGTTTCCAAGGTTACTGTTGGTAATACACGAAGACGTCATGGTTTGAAATCATGCATGGCACGGAAGGTTCCCCTGCTTAAACCAGCACATGTCAAGGCCCGTCTTAAGTTTGCCAATGACCATTTGGATGATCCAGAGGAGTCATGGGTGAAAGTCATGTGGTCAGATGAGACCAAAATAGAACTTTTTGGTCATAATTCCACTAACCGTGTTTGGAGGAAGAAGAATGATGAGTACCATCCCAAGAACACCATCCCTACTGTGACGCATGGGGGTGGTAGCATCATGCTTTGGGGGTGTTTTTCTGCACATGGGACAGGGCTGACTGCACTGTATTAAGGAGAGGATGACCGGGGCCATGTATTGCGAGATTTTGGGGAACAACCTCCTTCCCTCAGTTAGAGCATTGAAGATGGGTCGAGGCTGGGTCTTCCAACATGACAATGACCCGAAGCACACAGCCAGGATAACCAAGGAGTGGCTCTATAAGAAGCATATCAAGGTTCTGGCGTGGCCTAGCCAGTCTCCAGACCTAAACCCAATAGAGAATCTTTGGAGGGAGCTCAAACTCCGTGTTTCTCAGCGACAGCCCAGAAACCTGACTGATCTAGAGAAGATCTGTGTGGAGGAGTGGGCCAAAATCCCTCCTGCAGTGTGTGCAAACCTGGTGAAAAACTACAGGAAACGTTTGACCTCTGTAATTGCAAACAAAGGCTACTGTACCAAATATTAACACTGATCTTCTCAGGTGTTCAAATACTTATTTGCAGCTGTATCATACAAATAAATAGTTAAAAAATCATATATTGTGATTTCTGGATTTTTTTTAGATTATGTCTCTCACAGTGGACATGCACCTACGATGACAATTTCAGACCCCTCCATGATTTCCAAGTGGGAGAACTTGCAAAATAGCAGGGTGTTCAAATACTTATTTTCCTCACTGTAGGTGTTTCATTTTCAATAATTATCAATTAAACGATTTTAGAGATAAACCTAAGAAATCTAATTATGACATAGTCTAAGAATACTGATGTAAGACTATAGTATTGAGACTATAAAATTTCACTTGTTTTCAATTTCACTTGTCATGAGCAAATCCCAATGAGGTCACCATGTTCAGTGCTAAAACGTGCCAACTTGTGACATAAAGGCCAAGCAAATATTCTGATTTGAAAGGGAAAGGCACTCACAAGCTGTCCTTGACCAAAGCGATTCTGCTCCAGACTAGGCAATACTTCAAGCAAGAGTAAATGCATGCACGGACTGTGTCCACATCGCATTTATAATTCTGCTATGCATGTTGCGTTTGTGCTTAGATGTGAATACGTTTCTCTAATAGCGCTAATAAACTGGCTTTTACCAAAGCCACAACCTATCGTATGCCTTCAGAATAGACCTTTTTTACAGACTGTGATGTCGCATTTCTGCCTTTTAGCAGCGTTAATTTTTTTTATATTTACATTTACATTTATTCATTTGGCAGATGCTTTTATTCAAAGTGACTTACAAAAGAGGAATAATGCATCGTAAGCGATTCATCTTAAGGAGACAGCGTTACGAAAAGTGCTGCATTACAAAGTTTCACTAGCATCAGAATAGCAGTATCCAACACAGATTTTGGTGCAACAAGAATATATATATGTAACACCCCTCACAGGAAGGAGGACAGGAAACAAGTCTTAACCGCAAGGTAAGCCTTTAATGCCCGTTGTCTTTACAACACTTCACAATAACACAATATATAATACAAGCACACTGGGTTAGCTTGTCATCTCTCTCTCCATGGAGGCCCTCTGGCTGCCCTTTTATGCCGCTCTCCCCGTGCTCACTGAAATTAGAGACAGGTGTTAGACATAATTTAGCTCAGGTGTAAGCGCCCTTACCGCTTTTCTCTCCCAGACGGGCGCTTGACCACGCCCCCGCTGCCCGACTCAGGCCAGGTCATCCAGCCTGTCTACCACTCCCCCCCATTTCTGGAGAGGAAGTTGGCGACAGCCATCTGCACCCCCGGTCTGTGGACCACCTTGAATTTAAAGGGCTGGAGGGCTAGATACCAACGGGTGATCCGGGCGTTAGTATCTTTCATGCGATGGAACCTCTGCAGTGGGGCGTGATCCAAGCAGAGGGTGAAGGCCCGCCCCAGCAGGTAGTAACGGAGGGTGAGGACCGCCCACTTGATGGCCAAACACTCCTTCTCCACGGTGCTGTACTTAGTCTCCCTTAAGGAGAGCTAATGTATAGCACCGGGCGCTCCTCCCCCTCCACCACCTGCGAGAGTATGGCCCCCAGCCCTCTGTCTGATGTGTCCGTCTGCAATACAAAAGGGAGAGAGAAGTCAGGTGCATGAAGAAGCGGCCCCCCCACAAAGTGCGGCTTTAATCTGCATAAACACCTGTTGGCACTGCTCCGACCACTGGACCGGATCTGGAGCCCCCTTTTTAGTGAGGTCAGTCAGCGGGCTGGTGACATCCGAATAATTAGGCACAAACCTCCTATAATAGCCAGCCAGCCCCAGGAACTGCCTCACCCCCTTTTTGGTCTTGGGTCTATGGCAAGTCGCAATCGCCGCGGTTTTGTCAATTTGGGGACGCACCTGGCCATGACCCAAGTGGAACCCCAGATACCGTACCTCCACACGCCCAATCACGCACTTCTTAGGATTTGCTGTGAGCCCCGCCCGCCGCAGCGATCTCAGGATGGCCCTCAGATGTTGCATGTGCCGCTGCCAGTCATTGCTATAAATGATGATATCATCTAAATAGGCAGCGGCATAAGCGGTGTGAGGTCTGAGGATCCTATCCATAAGACGCTGAAACGTGGCTGGTGCCCCAAACAAACCGAAAGGATGTGTCACAAATTGGTGTAATCCAAACGGCGTAGTGAAGGCGGTTTTCTCACGGGACATTGGTGTCAAGGGGATATGCCAATAACCCTTCGTTAAATCCAAGGTCGAATAAAAACAAGCAGTACCTAACCGATCGAGCAGTTCATCAACACGGGGCATTGGGTACGCGTCAAATTTAGACACTGCGTTGACTTTTCTGTAATCCACACAGAATCGAACAGACCCATTGCTCTTGGGAACAAGAACAACCGGGCTGGACCAATCACTGTGGGATTCCTCTATTACCCCCATATCAAGCATCGCATCTAATTCCTCCCGAACTATTTTCTTTTTATGTTCGGGTAAGCGATAGGGGCGGCAAAGTACCACCACGCCCGGTTCGGTCTCGATGTGGTGCTGTATGATGTTTGTACGGCCCGGTAGAGGGGAAAACACATCTGCAAATTCCTTTTGTAAATCAGAAACCTCTGTGAGTTGACGCGGTGAGAGGTGGTCTCCACAAGTAACCGGAGTGTTGCGACTGTGGGCTTTGTTTACCTCTGGTCCGAGCTCCGCCCTCTCCGGAACAACCGTGGCCAACGTCACAGAGGCCGCCTCTTCCCTCCACAATTTCAGGAGGTTGAGGTGATATATTTGCCGCGCGCCCCCTCTATCGGTACGTTTAACCTCATAATCGAGATCCCCAACTCGTCGTGTGACCTCAAAGGGTCCTTGCCACTTGGCGAGTAATTTAGAGCTCGATGTTGGGAGCAATACAAGTACCTTATCTCCCGGTGCAAATTCCCGTAGCCGAGCACCCCTGTCATACAGCCGGCGAAGCGATGCCCGCGTGCTGTCCGTTCTAATGGCCCGACGAGGTCCATCCCAATTCTTTCGAAGCGGACCTCGATCAATGGTAGAGGGCGCAATGGCGCTTTTGGGGTGGCCGGTGGGTTTACCAGCTGACATTCACGGCACGCCGCACACCACCTGTGGACGTCACCGCCAATGCCCGGCCAATAGAAACGGGCTATTAGACGGAGAAGTGTTTTTCGTTCCCCTAGGTGACCGGCCATAGAATTATAGTGAGCCGCCTGGAAAATCATTTCCCGGCGGCTCCGTGGAATCAACAATTGGGTCACTTCCTCTTTTGTTTGAGCGTCCTGCGTCACTCTATATAGCCGATCTTTAATCATGGCAAAATACGGGTATGAAATGGCGATGCCCGGCCGAAGCTGTTGTCCATCAATTACTCTCACTTGGTCAAGAGCATGTTTAAGGGTTTCGTCCCGCGACTGCTCTAGAGGGAAGTCCCCTTCAGGGAATTCCCTGAGAGGAGGGGTGGCCACCTCGCCCCTTACCTCGTCATTCAGAGCAGCCGAGGATGGCCCCGCCTCCGCCTCCCCTGCCAGAGCATCGCACACCGCACACCTCTTTATGCAGGACCTATCCGCGCAAATACCCTCTAAAATATCTTTAAAACTCGGCCAATAAGTACCCAAGATTAGCGGATGAGTGAGGCGGGAACTAACCGCTGCCTCCACATTACGGTTTCTTCCCCTGAATTTAATCGCCAAAGTCACCATGGGATACTTGTGAACATCCCCATGCACACACCTCACCCTCACCAGTTTAGCTAAACCCAAAGCCCCAGGTTGAACCAAGCGTTGGTGGATGGTGGTCTGATTGCAGCCGGTATCCAGCAAAGCTTGGTAAATACCCCCCCTGATCCTTACCGGAATCCGGTATGCTCCAGCCCGATTGGGGGCAGCCTGCGGGACGTTGGAGACCCACACCACCGTCCCCACCTCCATCAGCGGACACTGATCCCGGAAGTGGTCCGGGTCTCCGCACCTCCAACAGGCCGGCCCAGGCGTTGCGGCCGCACTTGTGCTGGCGGGCGCCCCCACCTGAGGAGGACAGCGGCTGAATGACGGGGAATGGGAGGGTAAATTCTCCCAAGGCCGGGAAGCTGGTCTATGGAACCCTCCACGCCTGCGCGGGGCAGGAACGGGCCCTGGGGAGAGAACAGAGGGAAAGAACATAGGGGAGGGGGAGGGGAAAGAGAGAGAGAAGAAGAGGGCTCATCCGCCCTCGGTATCGCAGCCAAGTTGTCCTCCGCCAGCCGAACAGCTTCCTCCAGCGACGCCGGGCGATGGCACTGGACCCTCCCCGTCGTCTTCCGAGGCAGCCGTTGAACGAACTGTTCCAGTACCACCTGGTCGATCACTCCCTCAACGTCGCGGTCCCCCGCGAGCAGCCACGTCCGACAGGCATCCCGGAGCCGTTGAGCGAACGCGAACGGGCGATCGCACATTTCTAATTTCATGCCCCGGAAGAGCTGCCGATTCTCTTCCGGGCTCTGACCGACCCGCCGCAGAATAGACCTCTTCAGATCGGTCTAGGCCAGGAGGTTCGTCGCCGGCAGCTGCTGTGCCGCAAGTTGAGCTTCCCCGGACAGGAGGGGAATTAGGCGGGCTGCCCACTGTTCGCGGGGCCAGCCCCAGATTTCTGCTGAGCGCTCGAACAAATCGAGGAAGGCCTCAGGATCATCTGCTGCCCCCATCTTCTGTAGCATGGGGGGGCAGCATAGCGTGGGTGTCCGGGGTCGCGGTTGTGGCCGACGCGTCCTCCTGGCTGAGGAGGCTCCAGATGGCGAACCAGTCCTCTGCCTGAGCCCGCATGATTTCAAAAAACCGGCGATCTTGGTCCTGCCGGAGCTCAAGCAGGGATTGCTGGTGGCCTTGATGCAGCGTCACGAGGGACTGGAGGACTTCTGCCAGCTGGGAGGACTCTATGGGGCGACCACTTCCCATGCTTGGAATGTTGTTTTCTTTAAATATCCCGGGTTTCTGCACCAGTGTAACACCCCTCACAGGAAGGAGGACAGGAAACAAGTCTTCACCGCAAGGTAAGCCTTTAATGCCCATTGTCTTTACAATACTTCACAATAACACACAATATAATACAAGCGCACTGGGTTAGCTTGTCATCTCTCTCTCCATGGAGGCCCTCTGGCTGCCCTTTTATGCCGCTCTCCCCGTGCTCACTGAAATTAGAGACAGGTGTTAGACATAATTTAGCTCAGGTGTAAGCGCCCTTACCGCTTTTCTCTCCCGGATGGGCGCTTGACCACGCCCCCGCTGCCACAATATATGTTTTATTTTTGGTTCATGGAAAAGATGTGTTTTAAGCTGTTTTTGAAGACAGAAAGTGAGTCTGCTTCACGGATGGAGTTGGGCAGGTCATTCCACCAACATGGTTTATTGAAACCGCAAGGTTGAAGTCTGGAAAATTGTTTTGGTGCCTCTTTCTGTTGGTACAAAGCACCGCTCATTAGCCGAACTCAGGCTTCTGGTGGGTGTGTAGCTCTGCAGAAATGACATTAGGTATGCTGGAGCAGATCCAGTGACTGTTCTCTATGCCAGCATCAGGGCCTTGAATTTGATACGTGCATCAACCAGCAGACTGTGAAGAGAGACAAGGAGTGGTGTAACACGTGCTCTCTTTGGACGTGCTGCTGCATTCTGGATCAGTTGCAGAGGTCTAATTGCGCATGTAGAAAGGCCTGCAATGAGAGAGTTACAGTAGTCCAGTCTAGTTATGACAAGTGACTGAACAAGCAGTTGTGTGGCATGTTCAGATAGGAAGGGTCTTATCTTCCTGATATTGTAGAGTGTAAATCTACATGATCTTGCGGTCTTTGAGATGTGGTCTGTGAAATTGAGTTGGTTATCAATAGTTACCCCTAGATTTCTGACCGTTTTTTAAGGCAATGCACAGCAAAACGGTGTTAAATGAACACTCCTTGGTGTCTCCACGAGTCCACTCTACAGGAGTGAAAAACTAACTCTGAGCAGTGTTGAATTGGTCAAACAGTTCATGAGATCAAGAAGTGATGATTGATCATTAGTGATGACACCTGCTGTTAAAAAACAGAGTCTGAAGGAAAGAGTGAGACAAAACAAGAACAGGAAAACAAGAGATCAAACCAGCAGACACACAACAGTTGAATCTTTCTTACTGAGATTTACATCAAGTGCAAATAAAATTGATTATTGGACAACAGTCTCTTAATATGTCATGTGAGGATGTTTAAGAAATGCAGGTTATTTTGTTTTTCATATGTATGCAAAAGTTATTTTTAAGAGGTTTGTCTCAATTTAGTGTTGATGTAATTTTATTTTAATTTGAAGTCGTCATTATAGTGTTTACTTTGGAAATTTGTGTAATCATAAAATAATTTTCATTCAGTCAGTGCAATGTACTGTGTAGTGTAGTTGAACCCAGCTGCACGGTGATGTTGTGTTCAACAGCAGGGTTGGCTGGAAAGATGAGGAGCTCAGTCTTCGCTTGGTTAAGTTGCAAGTGGTGTTCCTTCATCCAGGCCGAGATTTGAGCAGTCACTGTGTTGTCATTGGGCTGGAAAGACAAGTAGAGCTGTGTTTTATTGGCGTAGCAGTGGTAAGAGAAACCATGTGCCTGAAGGATGGGTCCCAGTGATGTTGTGTATATAGAGAAGATAAGTGGCCCAAACACTGATCCCTGAGGTACCCCAGGATATTTTACCACTCCAGGCTACCTTGAATGAAACTAGTCAAAGAACAGTCAAGCACTTTTCCTGTTATACCCAGAGTAGAGAGGGTGGAGAGTAGGTTCTGATGGTTGACCGTGTCAAAGGTTGCAGAAAGGTCTATTAGAATCTGGATGGATGATCTGGATCTCAGCGACAGACAGTAGGGCAGTCTCGGTGGAGTGTCCACTTTTGAAGCCTGACTGATTGTCATTCAGCAGATTGTTCTGCTAGAGATAGGGAGAGATCTAATTGAAAACTGCCCTTTCAAGTGTTTTTCCCATGAATGGTATGAGAGTGAATGATCTGTAGTGTTCTACTTAAGTGGGGTTAAGTGCAGGTTTTTAAGCAGCAGGGTTTCTCGAGCCTGCTTAAATGTAGTGGGAAAATGCCTAATTGTTAGGCATTGTGTTAATGATGTGTTAATTATGTATGTGAGTGCAGGTAGGATGGTCAGAGAGATGACTTGGAGAAGGTCGGAACAGTTGGTGGTGTGGTTGGAGAGGAGGAGTTTAGAGGTCAGTCAGTCAGTCAGAGGAGAGAACATAGTTGAGAAGAGTTGCATACAGGAGTCGGGTGTTTGAGAGGGTTTGGTGCTGAGAATGTATTGCTGATGGCTGTAACCATATTAGTAAAAAATGTGGCAAAGTCATCTACTGTCAGTGAGGTGTAAATTCATAACATTATGCTTATTGTTATATTACCCTGGAATTAGTTTTAAAAAATGAATTACCACAGCTGCCAGGGGGGTTCCATTACAGCTGCTGAGAGTGACAGTAATATTTTTTTTCTCTTCTGGAAAGTCATTCAAACATAATAGGGGATTTTTTCTTTTGGTCTTGGAGCAAATGGGTAAGTGAAAATAATATTTGCTGTCATCTCCCATTTACCAATTACCTATGTTGAAGTTTCATTAAAACATCTTTTGTTTTCTGCAAAAGAAAGAAAGTCACATGCTCTCTGTGGCACAATAAAAAAATGTATGTTTGTTTTGAGAGACCCGTCCCAATAACATTACTTAACCAATGGCATTAGCTGGGTGCAGGGCTATTTATTTGTTCGATCAACGACAGATGAGGGGAGTATTCAGAAAGATTTTTTTTTTTTTCACTGTTTATTTTTGCAATAGAGCTTTTCAGCCGTGACATCAATTTATAACCCTGAAGTCTACTTCGCCATTGGTTCCCTCTGGATTTTCCTATGGGTTTTTATAATGGAGTTTTTGAACTTATGTGTAAAATAAGGTCTGTGGTAAACATTACTTTACTCTACTTGGACGTGTTGTTCTAAAACATAAATAACACGTGGTTTTATAATGTTGGCTAGATGTATTGCTGGCTTCCATGGCTGCAGCATGCTGTGTTTGCCCGCTAACTTGTTTCAAATCTGGCAACACAGGGTGTCAAAATACTGGGCGGGATCACACAGGCAAAAACACAAACAGATATTCCAGCCCGGACATTTCAAAGTAGAATATAATGGCTGTAGCATTGTTTTTGGAGAAGTCAGTATTTCAACATGGCATGTTTCCTAAATCTCTGATAACATATTATGATAAATGTATGCTTTAGTACAGTAAAATATATGACATATTGCTCCTTTAACATGTTGATGTTGTTGTTACTGTTCCGTGGTTAAAAAATATGCAAAGGAAATGTATTTGTTGCTGTTATAATTGTTATTATGGTGTACAGATATTGTATGTTATGATACTAATTCAAACAAATCACTTGTAAGTTGATTATTAGTATTTTACAAATATGCAACCAAAAGAACAGTAATATGCTGCAAGAAACTAAATATAGAAAATATACAAATTAAATCTTTTACATTTATTATAATATTGGTGCTTTGTACTGATAAAGTGGTGTGTTATATGAAACTAGCTAAACAACAAACATCAATGATCACTTGCCAATTTGTTAATTTTTATTTGATCAATTATACAATGATAAGAAACTGTACAGTAGACTGCCTCTACTTTGCTTGACCTACAGTAATTTTGGATAAATTGTACTGGTGCTGCTCCCCTGGTTGATCAGGCTCAGTTCGAAGGCATTTGGTGCCATGAAGAGGATCCTGTGCTTCAGGGAGACGCTGAGGCAACTCAATGTCCTGGAGCAGCACAGACAGCTCCTGCCTTTTCTGCCTGTTGTTATGCTACTGAATAAGGGTGTTCTGGTTAACCTCCACCAGCTGCAGTGATGTGCCCTCCATAACCAAACACTTACCAAGCACGAGCTGCCTTATTTTTCGGTAGTCTTGGAGGATCAGAGACCATCTCGACAGGGTTCTTTTGCCTTTTCTTTTTGGGCTGGTGTGGAGGGTGCAGAGCCTGATGAAGATGGTCTGCACCAGACGGCAGAAGTCAGGCCACTGAGCATGTGCGCTGCTTGCTCCTAGCACACATCTGGTGGTGCTCTACACTCCCTGGGTGTGAGTGGGCCTCTTAGGCGTTCTGAAGCATCCACTCAACAGTCTCTTCTTGTGTCGAGCAGCATACACCACCTGCTCCTTGTACCGTTATGCATTTGGCAGACGCTTTTATCCAAAGCAACTTACAGAGCCCTTATTACAGGGATAATCCCCCCGGAGCAACCTGGAGTTAAGTGCCTTGCTCAAGGACACAATGGTGGTGGCTGTGGGGATCAAACCAGCAACCTTCTGATTACAAGTTATGCGCTTAGCCCACTATGCCGCCACCACCACTCCTACCCGGGTTCTGCCAAAGCTTCCAGCAGATAAATTGGAAAGTTCATACTGTTAGCACTGGTTCCTGTAAATCAATACAAAAGAGTTTAAGGTGGTGTTTAGAAAACACATAATGGACACTTGATGCATTTTCTTTACATGTACAGATTACAGTATGCATGACAGACACATTCCTGGAATGAAATGGTTCAGGTGTAGCTGAACAGACTCAAGAGAGGTGGAGCCTCTGGCACATCTGTACTGTATGTCTTTAGAAGCACACCCACTTTGGTAATGCTCCCTATCTCTGTATAGAGCTCTACACCTGGAGGGTCCTGGATGCATTTCACATGGACAGTCCAGATGTGGTCCATTCTTTCTCTGTCCAGGAGAGGAAAACCAAGGGAGTTATTGCAACTGCTGCCCATGATCTCTTTTAGAAGCTGCTAAAGGAGACGGAGAGAAGTCTCCTCTCCACGGGTCTGCCTTCAGCAATGAAGAGCCAGCTCCTAATTGGTGAGATGTTTACTGACGTCTCCATCGTTCAACGTCAACATCAGCCGCAACCATTCAAAGATGCACACTGACAGCCATGACATAAAGATGGAAAATAGCTGATGAGCATCTGTGGTATAGCCAAAGGCAATCCTGCGCATAAAATACCAGCCTCAGTGCAGCACCCACAGTCAACATACAACACACCAGGTGGATACACACCAGCTGCTGGTACCTTTTCACCAGACCATCTACCATCTTGTCCAGTCCTGTTCCCTCCTGGGCTGTCAGCACATGACCAAACTCATTGCCCACAGAGGTGAGCCACAGTCCTGTTCCCCTGGTTGTCCCAGCCAGTTTCTTGGAGGTCTGTAGCATATGATACACATGATAAAACTTCTGCACGATTCAAATGTAATGAAATATCATACCATATTGAATACAAATAGAATAACATGTTGGTATATTAGGCATTTGTGATCCACCTCTAAACTTTTTAGTGGAATACACTGAGCCATTTGTTGATGTGATCCTGGACTGAATTTCATCCAGACTTGTCAGGATGTCCTGGCTGTAGACAGTGATCAGCCACTTACAGTTTGGCACCATTGCAGGCTCTGGGGGTTCCTGGTAATTGAAAGCAACACTCCGGGTCGGTTGAGGAAGTCCACACATTGGGTGGTGTATCGGACAGACAATGTAGCCACTTCTCACCGTGGTTCTCACACAGCTGTTTGATGACCCGTGTGGGGCTGTTGCCCAGGCCATGCTCACTCAGGCCTTGGAAAAAGCAAAGCACACATACACTCATACTGTATGTATAAACATATTTTCAATTACTTTGCAAAACAAATGTAATGATGGGATTACAACTGGAAGTAGGAAACGTACTCACTTCTGTGTGAGGATGATGCGAATTTCAGAGTGATGGGCCAGATCCAGCTGTTGCAGGACAGTCTGACTCCAGACACGTGCAAGGTTCTGCACTTGGAACAGATGAGGGTTTCTGTGTGAGAATGTTGTACATCTTGTCGATGTCCATAACCTGCCGTGCCCTTTTGTGCAGACCTCCACCTGTCAGCAGATGCTGTCCACAGGCAGGATAGGTACAGAGCACCTACAAAAGTGCTGGCTGTGGTGGGTAATACTAGTGCTGAAGGTTGTCACAGAGCTCTGGCTTTACATTGGCCCCATTTTAAAAAGCCTGCTGGCAATCCACCTGTGATCCTCTGGTGGCAAGTTCTCTGACCACAAATGGGGAAGTGGAACTGCAGATGGAGCTTGCAAGGGAGCAGAGGGAGCTGTCTATGAAGGAAAAGAGATAAAGGACAAAACATTAAGTTTTTACTCTTGCAACAACAAAAAATAAAAGAGAGAGGCTGAACTGCTGTCACTGCATACAAAATAAGAAAATACTTCCTGAGACAAAACTGTATTGCTCTGGGGGACTGGCTACATCTGCTGTGGATCTGGGGACAGAGGCTGGAACTCGAGGGTCTTGTGTCTGCACAATCATGCAATGAAATATAGTATTTTGTTAATATATAAGAGTGAGAACAGTTTTTTAAATCATTATATGCCATTTCATATCTATTTAATTAAAGCATTTCCATGAATGTATGGTTCTTCATAACAATATGGTTTTCTGGAATGAAATAAATGGTTTCTATGAAGTGGGCAATCAATTTAAAATCCTGATGGGGTGGAATGAAGTTAAATGAGTCTTAACTGTATAGACAGAAATGCATTTTTAAACTGCCAATAGTTACTGAGAGTGTGAAGCTTGGTAAAGGGAGACTAGACACTGCTGGTGCTGGGTTGGTCATCAATCTGAGATGCTCTCCTAGTCACAATTATTTTTGGCTTTATGACAGCAATGTGAGAGCCACTACTGGTAAACTGAAAAGGGCAAGACAATGGGCATTTCAATGAAAATACACAATACATAGTAATAACACAGTGGTGAAATATATGATAACATTTTAAACTTTGGAAAGAATTTTCCATTTACCATAGACAAGTTTAGTGAACTTCTAGGTTCAACAGTATTGGGCTGAGGCAGACTCTGTCCTACAACTTTCTGTTCTGGTCCAGTAGACGCAGTGGGCTGCTTGAGACAACCACAAACAAAAACAAAAAAATTATAAAAATATATCTTAGGCAAATTATTATTAGAAAAAAAGTTATTGTTACCTCTTTACATAAATTATACATTTTGAGTGTGAAATCCACACATGCATTTCTGGACAATTCTAAGCAAAGTTGTCTGGCCACATGACTGCATCGGACATTTTTCAGTCTGTAAACATTATAACAAATATAATACACACTCATTGTTTTTTTGTGTGCTATTTCCCAGTATTATAAGTATTTATAAACAGTAATGATGTATTAGCTGACTTACAAGTACGTACACTGGTGTCCAGATGTTTAGAATAATGTTCAGATTTTGATCTCATGGAAATAAATTGGTACTTTTATTCACCAAAGTGGCATTCAACTGATCACAATGTATAGTCAGAACATTAATAATGTGAAAAATTACTATTACAATTTGAAAAAAAAAAAAATCTTAAACTACTTCAAAGTTCTCATGAAAAAAATATCCACATGCAGCAATGACAGCTTTTCAGATCCTTGACATTCCAGCTGTCAGTTTGTCCAGATACTCAACCAGATACATTTCACCCCACACTTCCTGTAGCACTTGCATTAGATGTGACTGTCTTGTCGGGCACTTCTATGCACCTTACAGTCTAGCTGATCCCACAAAAGCTCAATGGGGTTAAGATCCATAACACTCTTTTCCAATTATCTGTTGTCCAATGTCTGTGTTTCTTTGAACCTTTTCTTTTTCTTTTTCTGTTTCAAAAGTGGCTTTTTCTTTGCAATTCTTCCCATAAGGCCTGCACCCCTGAGTCTTCTCTTTACTGTTGTACATGAAACTGGTGTTGAGTTGGTAGAATTCAATGAAGCTGTCAGCGGAGGACATGTGAGACGTCTATTTCTCAAACTAGAGACTCTGATGTTCTTATCCTCTTGTTTAGTTGTATATCTGGTCTTCCGCATCTCTTTCTGTCCTTGTTAGAGTCAGTTGTTCTTTGTCTTTGAAGACTGTAGTGTACACCTTTGAATGAAATCTCCAGTTTTTGGGCAATTTCAAGCATTGTATATCCTTCATTCCACAAAACAATGATTGACTGACGAGTTTCTAGAGAAAGCTATTTCTTTTTTGTCATTATTGACCTAATATTGACCTTAAGACATGACAGTCTATTGCATACTGTGGCAACTCAAAAACAAACACAAAGACAACGTTAAGCTTCATTTAATGAACCAAATATCTTTCAACTGTGTTTGATATAATAGCAATTGATTTTCTAGTTCCAAATGATCAATTTATCATGATTACTCAAGGATAAGGTGTTGGAGTGATGCTGCTGTCTAGATTTGATCAAAAATGACTTTTTTCAAATAGTGATGGTGCTGTTTTTTTTACATCAGTAATGTCCTGAATATACTTTGTGATCAGTTGAATGTCACTTTGGTGAATTAAATTACCAATTTCCTTCCGAAACAGCAAAATCTATACATTATTCAAAACTTTTATTTACACCAGTGTAAATCATCAGTCATTGCTGTAGTGCTTGCAAGCAAGTACGTTTTTTTTTTTACTTTAATTTATATTGAGCCCTGTTGATCTGTTATGAAAAGAAAACAAACACTCAAAGGTGTAATCTGTTGTTCTGTTATGCAAATACAATAAACACCCAGGTCTATTTAAATTTTCAATTAGGCAAAGTCAACAAACACTCAAGTCAATTCCATTGTCCTATTATGCAAATAAACAAACTTGCATTTTCCTGTAAAATACACACTCACCCTTTGATAAAGTTCATGCCACTTATTCTGTCGAGGATCTGGCCTGTCACCCTGACATGATGGCCAAACTCCTGTGCTGGCAAACATTTTAAGACGCAATATCCATTCTGTGTTGGACATTGTGTCTTTTGAGATTTGGAAGACATTTTCTTAGATGTCCTAGATTAAACTGTTTTACACAAAACTACACTAACTGTAATAGTGTTTTAAACAATTGAAAATAGTGGTGATGATATAAAATTATCTGATTAAAATCTGCGTGATTACCTGTTGTGATAGTGTAATGCTGCGCTGAACAAACATCTTCGCTGAGTCTGACCACAAATAAACCGCTGCTCATCTTATTGTAGGTTGTGAACTTTATTGACCTCTGACACTCCTCCACTACCAAAGCGTGTGAGCGCATCATTGTCAAATGTCGTAAACTTTCAGCTCAGATTGGAAACTGAATTGATTCATTAGGGCGATATGGCCGATGCACTGCCAAACGGGAAAAGGAAGGGATTTTTTTTCTAACCAATTCTATCACTGCAACAGTCGTTATCAGTGTTCTAATCTAGACGTCTGATCTGCCACTAAATGTCCAATCAGGCTAAAGTTGTGCTTAAAATGGCCCAGCCCCTTTTGGGGTGATTTCAGTCAGGTTGAAAATCGCCCCAGAAGTCTCTCATAGGCTCATGTAAAATATTTTTTTTTTTTCAAATAATCAGAGCTTTCAATACAATCTCTATGGGTTCCGGGAGGGCTTGCACTTACGCTCTTTCGTCATACGTAAAGTAACCATGAACGTAACTAAGAAAAGAGCGGGTAGCAGCGTCAATCAATTCACATACTACTGTCAAGATGGCTAGCGTTCAGTGCAACTCGATTGTCTCTTAGAAAGAAGTTCCTTTTAGTCTGTGAACGAATCAAGATAAATTGTCAACGAAACAATTAGGACCTCCCAGACCAAATGTAATCATTCAACAGGTTTCTACTAAAGGTGGAAAGTCCTACACCCGAGGATTTTCCAAAAATGGGTACGAACTAAAAACCTGGCTAGCAGGCTGCGATGTAGCCAATGCAGTCTTCTGCTACCCCGCCTACTCTTTCACCCTGAAGGCGGCACGGCAGACAGCACCGCTTGGACAGCGACTGGTGTGACAGACATGCACCATCTTTCAGAAAAGATAAAAAATCATGAGCTGTCAAAGACCCACATGGATAGCTGTTTGAGATTGTCTGCTTTGGGGAGAGTGAGCATTGCCACTCAACTGGATGAGGGATACAGGCTAGCTGTCCGTCGCCACAACGATGAGGTTAGCAAGAACTGACACATCCTCAACCGGCTAATCCAGTGTGTTATGTTTTGCGGAGTGTTTGAGTTAGCTTTGCTCCATCAACCCTGGTATTTTTCTTGGACTGGTCAACTTTGTGGCACAGTTAGATGAGGTGTTTGACCTCATCTAACTGGTCAAACACCACAAGGTGTATGACCAGTTTTCAAGGGCACATCAAAGACTATTCAAAACAAGCTACTGGAGTGTATGCTAGCAGTTGTGAGGGAACATATTGTGGAGGAGGTGAAGTCGGCGAACTTCGTATCCATCCAAGCTGACGAGACCACGGACGTTTCTACACAGACACAGCTGGTGCTTGTGCTGAGGTATATCGATAGCAACCATAAAGTTTCTTCCCATCTCGGAATCAACCTCAATCTCAATTGCCAGTGTGCTTTTGGAGAGACTGAACGGTCTTTTTGCAGACGACGAGAAAGTCAAACTCTTTGCGCAAACTTACAATGGAGCCAGTGTGATGAGGGGAGAGAAGGCTGGTGTGCAGCAAAAGGTGCGTGAGCATTTCAAGAATGCCCATTATGTGCATTGCTATGCGCATCAGGTGAATTTGCATGAAAGGAGACTGCATTTGTGTCAGAAATTACATTATTACATTATTCTCATTATATAAGGCCAGTGGTGTAATCTAGCTTACTTTATATACTTTGTATACTGAATATTGTGCTGAACATCCAGGCTAGGTGAGACACAAAGGCTAACTTAAACACTAAAGACTTCATGCATCCCTGCCCATTTTAAGTAGAACTGAAATCTTTGTACTATACGTGGATAAAATACCTGTGCATCACATAGACTACAGTACACATTGGTCTGTTTGCCTTCAGGAACTCCTCTCAACAGCAGCTGCAAGCAACAGGAGCCAACAGTCCCAGAATGGCTTTGAGAGAAGAGGAGAAGCAGAGGCTGTCTGAAGAGGTCTGCGACACCATCCTGGATCACACCAAAACAAGGTTCTCTTTCACTGGCCACCTTGTGAGTGCTACCTTACTGCAAGCAGATATGTTTGAAAGGTACTGCCATTCATTTCCTGATGAGGCTCTGAATGCCACTGTGAACGCAACTCTCTCTGATCTATGAGAATCCTGAATTCAAGGGCTGCTGTGGTGCACTGGCACTATACCAGGTTCTCATGAGCTATAACCTCCAGGAGACATTCTCTGAGACTGTGACTCTGTTGAACATCCTCATAACTACTCCCATAACAACAGCTGAAGCTGAGAGATGTTTCTCAACTTTGACACGAGTTAAGACATTCCTGCGAAATCAATGGGCCAGGAACGTCTGTCTGAATGCACTGGCCATGCTTTCCATGGAGAGGGAACTCGTCCTCAACATGCCTGATTTCAATGAGAACGTCATTGACCGCTTTGCTGCATTGAAAGAGAGAAGAGCACAGTTTAAGTGCAAGTAATGTAGCCTCTCTCTCTCTCCCTGTCTGTCTCTTTAACACAAACACACACACACCAATCAGTTCACAGTTGATATTGTTTTAAATAGTTATTTTTCATTCAAAAAAAAAAAAAGTAAAAAAAAAATCTGTTCATGTTCATTTTCACAAATCTATACAAGAGGGCAGAATATGGAAGTCAATACAAATCGCTTATTACCAATAACTTGCGTCAATGTTTTCAGTAGCCTGTATCAAAAGCCCCTGCTCGCTTGTTGTGAATTACGCTCTGGTGCACATATTTCCAATTCAACCATGAGGCATTTTTGAAGGATTCTTAGTTAAACTTGGCAGCACCTCATCATTCTGGTTTGGTCTTCAATGTGTGAAGCCAAGATGCACAGACCACACCAGGTCAAGCCTCACTTGTTCATTCACTTATTTGGGACAACGTTACTTTGCTTTTATTAAGTAGCACGTTGGTGATATCCTACATTCCAGAAAATGTAGTTCTAAAGATCCACTTCTCTCAACAATCTGTCTACTTGTATTTTAAGCTGATATTTCATTTGTTTATGGAAATGAAGATTGTTTATTTAATCATTTTCAAGATTCTCGCTCATTGGTTGGCTGCAAATGTTGAAGCCCTTGAACGGGATTGGCTGGGCAGTATAGCGTTGTTCTACACTGTTCAACATTTAGATGGACCATTCTGCGGCAGCTGGCGTTCAGGTCGAAGTCTCCTCTGGAGGTGTGGACCTGAAAACCTTTTTTATATTATTGAAGATGATCCCGGTAGTACAACACACATCACCAGGTCGACCGGTAGAGGGTGATGTTGTCTACTGAAAATGTAATCAGGAGTGCTACAAACCGGCAGAACATCTACACCTGTATACTGTATACTTTCCATTTGTCTGCATGCGCTGCATAGACTGTATTTTTCACGAGACAACAAACCATTGAAATGTGTTTTTGTTTTTCATTTCTGTTGTTACTGTTAATCTCTACACAGAAAGAGTTGAGATTATAAAAACTGCATTCAATACAGCGTTCAATAACCAAACTATTATGTTACAGTTCTTGTTTAACACCTTTTTCCCCCTTTCTTTCAATATTCATTATATATATATATATATATATATATATATATATATATATATATATATATATATATATATATATATATATGTGTGCAAATTGTTGGACGGTTTTAAACTATAGCTTGTCTTAGCTGGAATGTCAAAGACTTTAAGTAAAAAGTGACAATTATCCCCGGTCACTTCTCTTATTACCCTGTGTTTTTCTGTACATATAAGCTTCCTTTTATTTTGTCCAGCTTTACTGTGTACAGTAGTCTATGTGCCATTCACAGGGGCGTAGATTCCAATTTTGTGTGGGTGTGAAATGATTGTCCATATAGGACACTGTTTCATGTCATAGAGTGCAGCTCTACATTCTGACTGAATTCAAGACTCACTTAAGTGTGAATTATTTATGTAAAGCCACATGAGTAATAGTAGTTGATATATTTAATGATATGCACAGCACATTCTCAACAGTAGCCCAATGTAAGATCAAAGATTTGCTTTGACCATGCAACTTGAACAAAAATCTGTATATTTAAATATGTGCATTTCAAAGATTTTTGTGAAATTTGTTATAGCTTGTATTTTCTTTTGATTTCTTTAGGTGATTAATATTAATATTTTTGAACTGTGTTATGATTCATGGGTCAAGATTACATCATGATGACTAGACATTTTATTTTTGTATTATTAAAAATAATAGTAGAGCGTTACTTTCTAAAACAAGTTCAGTCCTGCTGAGTTGATTTCACCTAAAACTAACAAAAAATTGCCACTAAATATTTTTATGAGAAGCCAAACAAAGACAGTGTTAAAGAAGAATGGTAACATTAGCGTCTAGGTATTGAATGCTGTTGTAATCTGATCTCAGCGTTTGAAGCATGGTATCTACAACACCTTTGCGAGTGCGTTTCAACAATTGAAAACAACAAAAAGAAAAGTAAGGAAAAATGGCTCACATATTACCTTTACCATATTACCTGGTTTGAATGTTTGGGCGTGTCCTAAATTGTACTTTGTTGCGCCTGTTGCCTCACCTCTGAACACATTTATTTTCATCGTGATAAAGCATTTTCTTTTGTAAATAATAAGATGAGAATTAAAATGAATAAAACTAGCATTGTGGGTCTAAACCCACCCTTGAGATATTCATTACACGCTCTATATCATTATTTTTTTTCATGCTAAAATATAGTTAGGACTTTCCATTGACACATTTTAGGTATGGGATATGTGTAGTGGTTGACCGATTTAGGTTATTCAGTGTCCAAAGGCAGATACACACATGCAGTATATTTATAATAAAATTTAATAACTGCAGAGATGTATTTACTCAAGCATTCAACACGTTGACTAGGAGAACTGATTGTTCGTTACCATTTAATCTACCCAGCTAAATACAATACATATATATTGTTTGTTTACTATAGCTTTTAAACATCTCAGTTAGGCTACCACATATGGGAAGTGTCCTAAAAGACCTAATTGAAACCTCTCTACTATAACACCAATATTCTAATATTGGCAATGGTGTTTGAGCCCCGCCCTTTTAGGCGCAAAGCTGTCTGCTATAAAGTTCGCAAACACCATTCCTCAGAATTTTCTGACTGAGGTACATGGAGCGCGTCGCTCACACCTCAAAGAACAGCTATCATTCGCAATGTCTCATTCCCTGCATCTCAGGGAACTGAGGATATGTATGTAACCTAGACGTTCCCTTACGACAACAGTACACTTGACATTGTGTTCTGCTAATGCATATGGGGAACAGAATCCCATCACACGCCACACTACATGATATAACCTTCCCAGAGATGAAACATGACACAGTAGTCTCTCGGGACAGCGAACAACACGAGTATGCCGCAAGAGAATGAACCTCATGGTCAGCCAGGAGGGGAACACTCAGAATATATATATGAACTATGGTCGTATAGTATGGATTAACTCCTTTAGGAACCCTGTCGGGAAGGAAGTTTATTTATTATGAAAGTGCTTGTGACTTTATGCTTGAATGCAGACGGTTGTGTAAAATGATGGGGAGCCCGTACTTAAAAGGAGGGGCATAAGTATATGTTTGGCAAACGAAATAGCAAGCACTCTAAACAGTGAGGAGTTGTGAAGAGAGAGACATTATTTCTAGGTTGTAAAACCTTGTGAAGGTGTTTTAAGACGACCATCCTGCTGCAAAACATATGTCTTGAAAAGACACATTTTTGGCCCATGCCCATGAGGAGGCCATGCCACTAGTTGAGTGTGATTTAACACCAATTGGGCAAATCTTACCCTGTGACTCGTAAGCCAGGGCAATCACATCAATGATCCAGTGAGAAAGTCTTTGCTTGAAGACAGACATTCCTTTCGTGGGTCCTTCATTGCACACAAAGAGATGATCAGACTGTCTGAACTGACTCAATGTAATAAGCACCCACATAGGGCATAACAAATGCAAGGATTATTCCTCAATCCATAATTAATTAGAGGAAGGAAGAAGGCTTGAAGGGAACCACCTGCATTCTGATGGGCATGGTTAGAACCTTAGGTACATAACCTTTTTCTGGGTTTGTCAGTGGCTTTAGAAAGACCGGGACCAAACTCCAGATATGAATTGTCAATTGATAGAGCATGTGAGTCACCGACTCGTTTTACTGAGGCCAGAGCCAACAGTAGTGCGGTCTTATTAGAGAGCATGTGCAAATCGAGTCCAGAGGCTCGAAGGGGAGCCCTTCCAGCACTTTTAGGGCCAAAGTTAGGTCCCAAGTCGGAACTGTAGCCTGCCAAGGTGGATTTAATAATTTTGCTCCTCTGAGGAACTTTATGATTAAATCATGTTTGCCTATAGTGGCGCAGGCTTCAGGTACATGATACGCAGATACATTCGCCACATAAACGTTAGACGCAGGACTCACTCTGTCAATGCTCAATCGCTCTTGAAGAAATATGATAATTTAATTTATGGGGCAGTTTACGGTGTCTTTGCCATGTGAAAGACACCTATCAGTGAACGTATTCCATTTTAGCATTTAGAGGCGTCTCGTGGACGATGCTCTGGCCTGTAAAATGTTGTTCATGTCTAAATGCATCAGTTGTAGCACATTTAGCATGTTCCGTTCAAAGGCCACATGTGTGGGGATGCCAAAACATGCCTTGTGTTTGAGATAAGATCTTTCTTGAGCGATATCTCCAGAAACCAGGACTGGTTAGGCCATTTCGGCTAGCACTGAAGCGGCTGCCTTCATTTGGGCTACGGCTTACATGGCTTTACCAGCGGCGACATTTAGCGGCACTGAGGCAGACAAAGCAGGAGCGAGCCGGTTGTGATGAATTACTGCTCCGTTTTGGCATAAAATCTCTCATAGCCTGTGATTGTTGCGTAACACTCAGCAATTCTAATCATAGAGCCTACGAAAAGGCTGAATGGAGACACCGGAGCATCAGAAATAGCAGCTTTTCTGATGCCACACATTTTTATGAGCATCAGCCAAATGTGAGGATCCAAAAACACCGTTACTCATGGCCTGTCCAATGACTTTCATGGCTTGCAGCACTAAGTCCGTAGTGGTGCGGAGTTCTTTGAACATCTCTGGATTGTAGCCTTGCTTGTCCATTTCTTTGAGGAGCTTAGCTTGGAAAACTTACTAACTCACTAACCACTCGCCTGTTGCAGCGAGACACATGACATCATCATCCCCAGCATCAGAACCGGCAAACGTGACGAGGCGGCGCACTCCAGAGGGCCGAAGCTCATCATACACATACTGTATCTGCATGTACAGTACATGGAGATTCAGGGGCTCGCGGGGCATGTGGCAGCACGAGGTCCACCTCAAATTAATTCTGCTTGACCTCGCGGCCCCGCCGTGCCTCTTCCTCTTCCTATGTCACAGAAGTGGTTTGGAGGGTGCATGAGGCTGAATCGTCCCTCAGAATAAGGCCGATTCGCGAGTGAAGTGTCTTGAGACTCATGCCCTCGCAGTGAGGGCAGTCTGTCTCTATGAGAGCATAAGAAAACACTTACGGAACAAACAAAAAAATGCAAATATGTATATATAGCATTATATATACATATACATATAGCAGTATATATATATATATATATATATATATATATATATATATATATATATATATACACACACACACATACAGTGCATCCGGAAAGTATTCACAGCGCATCACTTTTTCCACATTTTGTTATGTTACAGCTTTATTCCAAAATTGATTATATTCATTATGTTCCTCAAAATTCTACAAACAATACCCTATAATGACAACGTGAAAAAAGTTTGTTTGAAATCTTTTTTTTTTTTAAATACAATTAATAAATCACATGTACATAAGTATTCACAGCCTTTGCCATGACACTCAAAATTGAGCTCAGGTGCATCCTGTTTCCACCGATCATCCTTGAGAAGTTTCTACAACTTGATTGGAGACCACCTGTGGAAAATTCAGTTGATTGGACATGATTTGAAAGGCACACACCTGTCTATATATATGGTCCCACAGTTAACAGTGCATGTCAGAGCACAAACCAAGCCATGAAGTCCAAGGAATTGTCTGTAGACCTCCGAGACAGGATTGTATCGAGGCACAGATCTGGGGAAGGGTACAGAAAAATGTCTGTAGCATTGAAGGTCCCAATGAGCACAGTGGCCTCATCATGCGTAAATGGAAGTTTGGAACCACCAGGACTCTTCCTAGAGCTGGCCGCCCTGCCAAACTGAGCGATCAGGGGAGAAGGGCCTTAGTCAGGGAGATGACCAAGAACCCGATGGTCACTCTGACAGAGCTCCAGTGTTTCTCTGTGGAGACAGAATAACTTTCCAGAAGAACATCCATCTCTGCAGCACTTCACCAATCAGGCCTGTATGATAGATTGGCCAGACAGAAGCCACTCCTCTGGTCTGATGAAACAAAGATTGAACTCTTTGGCCTGAATGGCAAGCATCATGTCTGGAGGAAACCAGGCACCGCTTATCACCTGACCAATACCATCCCTACAGTGAAGCATGGTGGTGGCAGCATCATGCTGTGGGGATGTTTTTCAGCGGCAGGAACTGGGAGACTAGTCAGGATTGAGGGGAAAATGATTGCAGCAATGTACAGAGACATCCTTGATGAAAACCTGCTCCAGAGTGCTCTGGACCTCAGACTGGGGCGAAGGTTCATCTTCCAACAGTACAACGACCCAAAGCACACAGCCAAGATAACAAAGGAGTGGCTACTGGACAACTCCGTGAATGTCCTTGAGTGGCCCAGCCAGAGTCCAGACTTGAACCCGATTGAACATCTCTGGAGAGATCTGAAAATGACTGTGCACCGACGCTCCCCATCCAACCTGATGGAGCTTGAGAGGTCCTACAAAGAAGAATGGGAGAAACTGCCCAAAAATAGGTGTGCCAAGCTTGTAGCATCATACACAAAAAGACTTGAGGCTGTAATTGGTGCCAAAGGTGCTTCAACAAAGTATTGAGCAAAGGCTGTGAATACTTGTGTACATGTGAATTTTTTTATTTTTTTATTTTTTTATTTTTAATTTGCAAAGATTTCAAACAAACTTCTTTCAAATTGTCATTATGGGGTATTGTTTGTAGAATTTTGAGTAAAATAATGAATTTAATCCATTTTGGAATAAGGCTGTAAACGTAACAAAATATGGAAAAAGCGAAGCACTGTGAATAATTTCCGGATGCACTGTATGTATATATATATATATATATATATATATATATATATATATATATATATATATATATATATACACACACACACACACACACACACACACACACACACACACACACACACATACATATACACAATAACACAATAGCTTATATGGATACAAATATCCTGCCGAAGCACTGCAGGGAATCAGGAAGCTGAAGCCCGTTCACAAGCGAAGCGTCAAGGCAGAGTAAATATTCGCTGGAACATTGCAGGAGAGCGGAGAGTCTTCTCGTTGCCATGAAGATCCTGCCCACTGACTCATGTATGTTGATGGCAAAGAAGTAGAAGGCTTTAATCGCTGTTGTGAAAGAAGAAAATTCTGTGGAATGGTGTTTGCGTGCATGTTTTTTTAGTGGACAGCTTTGCGCCTAAAAAGGCAGTGCTTAAACACCATAGCCAATATTAGAATATTGGCATTATTTTAGAGAGGTTTTAACAAGGTTGTGTAGAAGGACACTTGCCATATGCATTTGCAGAATGTAATATCAAGTGTATTGAGTCGTAAGGGAACTGTGTATATGGTGACTCAGCACTTTAATGTGTAGCACTGCATTCACCTGCACTGTGAGAGCTGATCAGGAAGAACAAGTTCTTATGTAAAAACAGTAAACACAGCCCCAAAGACTGACTGATGGCAGGTGAGGTAGAGGCCCATTTGTGTCAAGAATAACAGATAGCCTATGCATTCAAATTTACAATATTTGTATAGATCCCGTCAGTCCCTCCTTTCACAGTTGAAACATGCCAAGTCATAATGACTATTAGGTCAAAAATTATTAAAGACAGATATGGTACCATTTGCACGGTACTCATAAGTTCTCCTGGACTCAAACAATTCTGATCCTATCTAGAAATCACAAGAAACGAGTAAGTACATATACTGATAACCTGCAGTCAGACAAACCTGAGTTATTGCTAAAGTTAGCTGTGTTTGATACTACAGGTGACACATGTATTATGTTCTGTTTGTAGTGACTTCACTCAAGCTCTGGTATTTCCCTACAAGAGGTATGAACGGTTCACTTTCTTACTAAGATCCATTATGCAAATGTTGAGAAGGATGGCATGTCCTTGTCTTGTGGTAGTGGTCAGACTGATTTGTGAAACATTTCAACAAATGAATTGAAAACAACTCACACAAAAGAATGATTGATGGACAAATCTGGCATCATCGTGGCTTGCGAGCAAGTTTTGCTCTACAGAAAAGCAATATCTAGTTTTGTTAAATATTCTAGGAAGGAGATAAACTACTTAAGTCATTTTCATGACTTTTAAGGTTTTATTAGTTTCCATGACTTTTCCAGGCTTACAAAACACAACTTTAAATTTCCCTGATATTTCCATGTTTTCATGATCATGGGAATCCTGAATAGTATCTGGTGTTATTTTTCATCAGGTCGTGCAGAGTCTGTACGTTTGATGCTGACGGACCAGGGTAAACAGTGGGAAGAGGTCACTGTAACCGGACAGACGTGGGGCACTCTAAAGAAGAGCTGTGTAAGTTAACCGATTACCTTATAATAAAACCTTTGATTTGGGTTTTTTAATTGCCCCATCCTTCAATAACAGTTTCTTTGCAAAGCTTGAATAATTTTATGACTGGTTCACAAGCAATCCACATGGATGTAAAAAACATGCAATCTGAAATTGATAGTATGTTTTGATAGTAGTGTGTTTGGTTAACCAGCTTTTTGGCCAGCTGCCTAAACTGGAAGATGGAGACTTGACTCTTTTCCAAACCAATGCAATTCGACGCTATTTGGCACGCAGACTTGGTAAGACAATAAATGAACCAATACTTGACCTGAACTGTTTGCTTTACTTTTCTCTTCTTTATCTTTCCAAGAAGTTTGTTGCACTAGGCTCCATCAAGTTTCTCTGTATAGACTATTACAAAGATTTACAAGGCAAACCAGATTCTAATACTACACACTACATATATAATATGGTAAATATAAACCTTCTATTGCACCTCTCTCTCTCTCTGTACTGCAGGGGTTTATGGGCAAAATGAAAAAGAAACCGCTTTGATTGACATGATGGATGAATCGCTGACAGATCTTCAGGCTAAATACATGAAGCTCATCTACCAAGAATATGTGAGTTAGTCCTCTACAAATATATTAAAGCATAATAGTAATAACATAATATATTGACTTCAAAGCACTACAAGCCAAGGCTGCATAACCGCTGCTCTCATTGGCCAATTATATTTATATTCATAATTTGGCTGGTTAGCTTCAACAGTTAGTCTCTACTAGTAGATGCCATAACTGCACCATTCTGCTGCCAAAAAGCATCTTTCTCCATTGACGGCCATTCAAAACTGGCCTGTACACTGACAATATGAATATAATTGTAAACAACATATATATTGAAAATATTTCATTTTATTATAGTAGATGTTTTGCCAGTGAAAAACTTATGAACTTTTAAAGACAGGCCTGCCATGAGCTCTGAGGTTGTTCATCGATGGCATATGCTCCTGTTTAAACCACATGCACGTAATTTCAACTTCTTTATATGTATATATATGAAGAGAAATACGTCACTGTTGCGCTCTATCGAGATGAATTAGAAATCAAATAGTTCTCTCCAGATATCATAGACTTTCTTGATTGTATCTTTCTCAGGAGTCTGGAAAAGACAAATATCTGCAGGAACTGCCTCAAAATCTTGCCCGATATGAAAACATTCTGAGCTGCAACAAAGGAGGATTTCTGGTTGGCTCACAGGTGATGTCAAGTTAAATGAACAAATTTAAAGAAAAGTACTAACCTCAGAAAAGGAGTGTGTTGCTCACAACCCACACATTTGCAAACACTTACTTTCTTAAATACATTTTCTTTGAATAAAAAGATGGGTATTTACCACTTAGGTCTGTTTTTTGTCCACAGATCTCTTTGGCAGACTATATTTTGTTGTTGCTGCTCTTAAATCATCAGGTTCTCTCTCCATCCTGTCTGGACTTGTTTCCCATCCTGAAGAGTTATCTGGACAGACTGTGTTCTAGACCTAACCTGAAGGCCTACCTCCAGAGTGATGCCTTCAAGAACAGACCCATCAATGCCAATGGAAAACAGTGAATACATTCATTTGAATTGTCAGTACATCTGAAAATTCACTTGCTAATTGAAATGTGTCAAGTTACAATTTTCTAAAAATCATTTTCTAGTTATCGGTCTTATTTAATCTGAATGATCATTTGTCTTTCATATGTGATATAGGTAATATATAATTACCTCGATTATATATAATAATCGAACAATAGCAACAACATAGTTGATTATTTTAATATCATGTGTTCCAGTTCAGTTTGTAACAGCCATGATTCAGCTCATGAAATCCTAAATATAATTAAAAAAATAAGAATAATACAAAAATATATTTACATCCATTTACTGAAGGTTTTTTGCATGTTTTAATGAAATGCTTTTATTAAATTCATCTCTGTTTCATATATTTGTTGATAAAATGTTTATAAAATTATGTAATAAAAATGTAATAATAAATCTAATCTGTTTAATTTGTTAACAAATCATTCAGTTTTTGTGACTCGGATGATCCAACTCAAAGGAACAATTAGTTCATGAAACATCGCTATTACACTAACCAAAACTTGTAATTGAGACACACACACACACACACACACAATAAGAAATAAAGTTAATAAATAAAGAAATTGTTCAGCAAAATATAAAAATTCTGTCATCATTTACTCCCCTCACAACATTAGGGCGTTCAAGCATAAACGTGTTTGTTTATCTAAAAACAGGTCCTCCAAAGCAATAGCAACAACAGAACACAACACATCTGCACACAAAACAGAGAACAGAACTTACTAAACATGTCTGAAGAGTTTGTAGTCGAACATTTTATGCATTTCTATGCCCAGCCTTTTTGGACCAATGCCAGTTCACAGGAGTTACCAGCACGATGCCGAAAATAGAAAACAGAACGTACCATCGCTTGTCACAACTGGTTAGGACAAAAACTCTGATTACCATAGAAAATATACATTTTATCACATGTCATTTGCCGTTAGGTTAGGGCACAGTGTGACTCTGGCTGCCTGTAGTGTCCTCTATGTATCTGTTTGATTTCTGAGAACTCCATTCAAAATAATAAGGCTGGGCACAGAAATGCATATATTTCTAGACTATAAACTCTTCAGACATGTTTAGTGAGTTCTGTTCTGTTTTGTGTCTAGCTGTGTTGTGCTCTGTTTTCTCTATCACTGTGGAGGACCTATTTTTAGATAGAATTTTCATTTTTGAAAAAATTCTTATCCTTTACAATCCTTTAAAATGGCATTGCACTGTAAATTTAAGGGCATGTTCATAAAGGGCTGTAATGTCTGGACCTCCAAGACATGTGGAAAAATTATGGACATTTTTCCTCCTGTGTAATGTATGTTCTGTTTGAATGATGTTTGATATTAGGAAATAAACTGGATAATAAATATAATAGGCTCATAAATAAATAGGCTCATCAACTTTGAAAAGGCAGAGAGAAAACATGTTTTTGCTGTTGACATAAGCAATAAAAACACTGTCACATGATGCACACCCTTATACTAGAAAACCATTAACAACACTATGCAAGATATAAGAAAATGCTGCCCAGGATAAATTAAATACAGGTTATGTTTTTTTAATATATGGTGGGTTGCCACTTGATATCCAATGTAAATCTGGGTTCTGAAGCAAAACCAGATGAGAACCACTGATTTTTGGTGGAGTTTTATTTGTGGACCATACATAATAAACTCAAATATGATAAATAGGTAATTATAAACAGTAAACATACAGTAAGTATACACATTATAAAAAAAATTTAATCCTTTTAAGTATTAATCTTGAGTTCAAGATGGCGCCGATTATGGCTGCTGTGTTGTGAGTTCAGACCCAATGTCATACTGCGATGCTGCTCGGAAACACACCCAAGACTTTCACCCACTGTTGCACTTGTGTATATGGTTTAGTGACAATAAAGGGAATAGATTTTTTTTTTCAAATCTAATAAAAAGTCCATACCCTGAACATTGACCACCATGCCACGCCACCATCATAGAATGGTCTCTATTAATGTAATGAAATATGTCAT
Organism: Xyrauchen texanus; assembly: GCF_025860055.1. Classification (NCBI taxonomy): domain Eukaryota; kingdom Metazoa; phylum Chordata; class Actinopteri; order Cypriniformes; family Catostomidae; genus Xyrauchen; species Xyrauchen texanus. The sequence goes on along the minus strand of NC_068294.1, from coordinate 4,377,714 downwards.
TTGCAGTGATAACAGAATAGTTGTGGTTTAGTGTGCTTCATTACCTTGCAGAAATGACAGTGTCCACCCTTTATGTAATCAAATCCAATACACAGAATGGATGTTTACTAATCCATTAAAACTATGAATGATGGTGACTAAGTACTTTTGTGACTGCTTTTACACTAGAGCGTAACAGGAACAACCTGTTCTTATGTAATGACAGCAAATAGAGTCCCAAAAACTAACTGATGGTAGGAGAGGTGCTAGATATTATTAGTGTTGATTCGATACCCCCCTTTTTCTGTTGAATTTGTTGCATACCCTGATTTTGCAACACTGTGTATTATGTTCACTAAACTTCACTCAAGCTATGGTACTTTCCAGTAAGAGGTATTAATGAAGGAATGATTCACATCCACAATGTATGTGACTTTCAAGAATGTGTATTGTAATGTGATGTTTAGAGTACAACTTATTCTCATCATACAAATTTACAGAATCGGGATAATCAACCGGGAGGGGGATAAAAACTAGCCGCATTGCATGTGTGTCTGTTCATTTATGTTGTAACATTAAATGTTATATTTACTGCTCAGCCAACTCTCGCCCCCTCCTTGCCCATCCTTGATCTGTTCACAGTCGTAACCAGACCGTTTGTATGTTTAGTTACAGGTCTTTTGTGCTCAAAGTGGTTACCCAGGTGAGGTGAATAACAAACTCTTTACAGATTAGATTAGCACTAGTGACTGCAGTGCACATCTCTCTCTCTCTCTCTCTGTGTGTGTGTGTGTGTGTGTGTGTGTGTGTGTGTGTGTGTGAGCATGTATTTATCACTTTGTGGGGACCAAATGTCCCCATAAGGATAGTAAAACCCGAAATGTTTGACCTTGTGGGGACATTTTGTCGGTCCCCATGAGGAAAACAGCTTATAAATCATACTAAATTATGTTTTTTGAAAATGTAAAAATGCAGAAAGTTTTCTGTGAGGGTTAGGTTTAGGGGTAGGGTTAGGTTTAGGGGATAGAATATAAAGTTTGTACAGTATAAAAACCATTATGTCTATGGAAAGTCCCCATAAAACATGGAAACACAACATATGTGTGTGTGTGTGTGTGTGTGTGTGTGTGTGTGTGTGTGTGTGTGTGTGTGTGTGTGTGTGAGCGTGTATTTATCACTTTGTGGGGACCAAATGTCCCCATAAGGATAGTAAAACCCGAAAGTTTTGACCTTGTGGGGACATTTTGTTGGTCCCCATGAGGAAAACAGCTTATAAATCATACTAAATTATGTTTTTTGAAAATGTAAAAATGCAGAAAGTTTTCTGTGAGGGTTAGGTTTAGGGGTAGGGTTAGGTTTAGGGATAGAATATAAAGTTTGTACAGTATAAAAACCATTATGTCTATGGAAAGTCCCCATAAAACATGGAAACACAACATATGTGTGTGTGTGTGTGTGTGTGTGTGTGTGTGTGTGTGTGTGTGTGTGTGTGTGTGTGTGTGTGTGTGTGTGTGTGTGTGTGTGAGCGTGTATTTATCACTTTGTGGGGACCAAATGTCCCCATAAGGATAGTAAAACCCGAAAGTTTTGACCTTGTGGGGACATTTTGTTGGTCCCCATGAGGAAAACAGCTTATAAATCATACTAAATTATGTTTTTTGAAAATGTAAAAATGCAGAAAGTTTTCTGTGAGGGTTAGGTTTAGGGGTAGGGTTAGGTTTAGGGGATAGAATATAAAGTTTGTACAGTATAAAAACCATTATGTCTATGGAAAGTCCCCATAAAACATGGAAACACAACACGTGTGTGTGTGTGTGTGTGTGTGTGTGTGTGTGTGTGTGTGTGTGTGTGTGTGTGTGTGTGTGTGTGTGTGTGTGTGTGTGTGTGTGTGTGTGTGTGTGTGGTTAAACAGCATTCTGACCAGGTACCTAAACTGGAATATGGAGGCCTGACTCTACACAGACAATGCAATTTAACAACATTTGGCACAAAATCTAAATGGGTGACAATAAATGAACTTACTTGACCGGAATTGTGTTTTATCTCCTTGGCTTGTCCATTGATGGCGAGTAACTAACTAAAAGTAGCAGTGCTATTAAGTTAACTAGATTTTTCAGTAGCGTGACAGTAGTTCAGCTATTTTCATAATAGTGTAGATTTTCCAGGAATAAGTTACTTTGAGTAGCGCTGTTGCATCACACAATTTTACGCTTTTGACTCATTGTAATAATAGCAGTAATACAGATGCTTAACTGATTCCCATTGGGCCTACTTCCATTTTTGTTTTATAATTTTTATGCCTTTACTTAGGGGCGGGTTTACGATTTCTGAGGCCCCAAGCAACCGACCAACCCAGGGCCCCAATTTGAAAATTTTTACATAAACAATATATTAAATCATCATTTTAAATTCATCTTATCAGCCGTTGAAGCAAGTACAAAATGTTTAATGAAAAAAAAAATCTAGTTAAAGATAATTAATTCATGTTTTCCAGTTTTCCACAATGCAGTAATAAAAAAAGCAATAATTACCTACATATATATATTTTTTTATATATATATATATATATTTTTTTTTTAATGAACAGGGTGTGCAAAACATACTAATTCAATCACAAACATTGTGGAATTCAGTTGTTATTTATCCTTATTATAACCCAACAATTATTTTGGGTGTATATTTTTGTTCAGTTTTTCAGGATAATATCCCAGATAGCAAAAAATGTCCGCACGGCTTCTTTTTGCCGCCGTCCCCAAGCTGTCGGCTATAGGTGCGTCCCACTGGCGGGGATGAAGCGTTTGCCGCCGAATTCGTCACTCCCATTTCTTGCGAGATGCCGCCGGCGGTCAGACGGCGGGCGCCCGCTTCATTTTCTCTGACGGTTGCCTCGCGGCAATCGATCATGGCTAGCCAGCGGCAAGCCGCTTTGAAATAGCCTACAAGGACAGCTTAGACTCTCAAAATCGACCAGCCATGTTGGCTATTATTATTTTTGCTCCAAAGCCATTAGGGTTTATAACAGATTCTTGACTCTTGATTCCATGATAAGGTAAGGTTTAGGAAATGACATTTAAATTACTTTGAAACTCTGAAGCGATTATACAGTAATATATGTAAAATATATTGAATTATTTATGCACAGGTGAAAATTGTTTACATTTCTTTGATTGATGCACATTGAGACATGCAATAAACCAAAAATAATTCCTTTTGTAAAACTTGGCAATAAATATCTTTCTGATTCTGATTAGGTTTTAAAATAGATATTTAATACAGGGTATGAACAATTTAGCAGAATAAATTGATGAAGTTAGACTTTTCACCAATGCCTGTATCAGTGAACAGTGAAAGACATCTGCAACATGGCCAAAATATCGGGTATACTTTAATTATTTTTTATTAATTTGCAACCATGGTGATATCTATCATAAACATGAAAATCCCTGTTTTGACGTGTAGGATAAACTCAATGAAAAAGCTTAAATTATCCTCTGGTTTCACAGTTGCGCAGAAATTTCGTTTATGTCTACATTTTTCCAACCTCGATTTTTTTTTGTTATTTTACCTTTTACAGGTTTTGCAATTATGACCTGTACAAATGTTTAAGAAAGTGTTAAAGTCCCTGTAAAGGCAATAAAAAAAATCTAAACGCATTATAAATGTTAAAAATGTATTGCTAAAACACATGACAAAGACTGAACTGTGAAGTTCCGCTGTCGCTATATCTGTTTCCGGTTTACTTGCGCGTCGCCCAAAATGTCTTTTTACTCGATGTCTCCAGAATCTTCCAAAAATACGCGTCAGCGATTTTCATTGCATTGTTGATGCCTGGTCCCCTGCTCCCACAAACAAGAGGGACAAGGGCTTTAAACTCTACATATCGCGTTATCTGCACAACTACAAGGGTAAGTATTTTAATCTAATGTGGTGTGCCGGCAGATAGCGGCTAAGCTAGTTCGCCACATGTTCATTTTTAATGTAACGTTAGTATAGAAGCTTGTTTTTTCTTAGTTTTAAAGCAGACTGTTTGTTAATTTTTGTGATAATTGTAATATAAATTATATTAACTTGGTCTCCTCTCAGTTTCTAATAAAGATCAGGACACTGGTGAAGTCACTGTCAGGGCATTGTGCTACAGGTCCATGAGAAAATCAGAATCAGAATCAGCTTTATTGCCAAGTATGCTTACACATACAAGGAATTTGTCTAAGTGACAGGTGCTACGAGTCAACAACAATACAAACAATACCAAAAAACAGCAGCAAGACATGGGTAATTAAAAACAAAAAAGAACACAAAATAAATAATTATACATATACGTACATACACTCACCTTCATACATACCCACATACACACACGTAGTGCAAATCTAATACAATCTGTATATAAAGAACAAAAAACAGTATATTATGTACAGAGCAATGTAAGTAAAAACAGATAAACCTCACAGTTTGAGTGTATGGTGAAGCTAGAATTAATAAGACCGCAGTTACAGGCTTGTTACTTTAATAGCCCGATGGGGACTCGGCTAATGTTATTCATGTTTAATGTAACTCAAATCAAATGAAAACAGTTATTGTAGGCAGGTAAGTTTCCCTAGCTGGTCCCCTCTATGTAAAATGCGTTCTTATTCAAGTTTTCAACTCAGTCATTCGTTTAAGATGCAATCTTGTGTTATAAGTATTAGGCTATCATGATTATACAGTGAGCAAGCTATATAAATAAGTATTTAATATAATAAAAGTGTAGAGCAACAACCGAGGGTGTAAGGTAAAGGCTGAATATTGTAGATTTATTACAATATGTTGCATGTTTGAATTAAAATACCTGTGGATATGCAGGAGCACACACTCTACAAAGGCCTGACTGGAGATTTGCCTGATCTATCCGTCCTTCAGGTGAGTAGGGATACAACAATAGCAAATTTCACTGTACAGTATGATATATCAACCAAAATCTGTATACCAATATTTCATTTTCTTTTTCCTCCCTTTTACAAACAAATATTCTGCTTCAAAGAAAAAAATGAAATTGATGTTATCATAAGGGTTCTTCATTATGAACTTGTATGCCATGCATAACATACTGTGGATAGAAATTACAGGGAAAGTTACTGGTATGATAATTGTGGTTATATTATATTACTATTATATTTAGTGTATTGCTAATTAATATATTGTTACTTCCCAGATGACAGCGGCTCGCTTCAAGAGCAGGTGAAGCAAGTTGGGACAATGTTGAAGACATTTGCTCGCACTGGGCAATCAGGTACAACTTGCAAACAACACCTGTGGTTGTTGGTTTAATTCCCACTGGGGCCACCTGTACATGTAGTAGACCTAGATATAAATGTCATAGTTTAGTAGTTGAAGGACCAGGACTGACTACTTTATTCTTTTATTCTGGGAATCCCTGTAGGTGCAGATCAAACCCTAATGCTGCGACGTCTTGGAGTTTGGCGATGTTGTGAGTAGCATGGAGGACAAAATGCTATGCTGCAACATTTCAGTGCCAATGTGTCTGTTGGAGAGTTATCCCTGCCAGGGGATCTGTTACTCCCCCCTAGACACCCAGGAAGATTTGGCGTTGCTTGACAACAGTTTGAGGCAGGATAAAGAGCTCCAGCAACGATTTGTAAGTGTGCGATTTCGTTTATAACGCCATAGGTTAATCTAAAAAGTACAATTAAGATCGTACACTGCATATTCTACAGTCTGAATCCACAGCCTGTCACATTTTAAATTTATATGTAGCATATGTAATGTAATGCTACAAATGTAATTTGTAGCATGTTTTTTTTTGTATTTTCAGCTTCGGTTTTTGGCAATCAAATGTGGGAGGGACCTAAAGACAACCATGTGGCGAATGCTTCAGAGTATCTTCTCTAATCACCTTTCCATCAATACAACCTGGACTGGTGTAGGGGATAAAGCATGTTTTAGAGACATGTTCCTGAAGACCATTGTTCAAAGTAAGTTGGATATTTTTTTTATATTTAAGTAGATGTGTATGACCTTATGCCATTCAAATGGAATGACAGATCTTTATTTTCTAAGAACCCGGCAACACAGGATGCCACTGATGAGGCGATCCAGGTTAACGTTACCTGAAAGGAGCATCTGAACATGAAGGTGGAAAAAGGCGCCGCACAGCTGAGAGGGACCCACAGCCGACCCCTTAAACCTAGGCTGACTACTGACACCCCAGCATCACTGACAACTGGAACCCTTTCTTTATCCTGCAGTCAGTAACATCAAGACCCCTAAAAAAGCCTGCTAAAAGTGTCAGACTACACTCACCCAATCCACACTGTTCACTGTGGAAATTGCTCTTTTTTTATTTTTTTTTTTCTCGTGACCCTGCTTTGAGGGCAGCTCCTTGGATGAATATGGGATGGTTTGTCCTTTTATACAGGCATACGAGGAATCACTGAAGATATGCTAATTTGCACTGCCTCATTCTGGAGGTCGGGAAAACCGGTGATTCTTAGCCCACTACGCCACGCAGTCCCCAACCTCTCCAGACATTCTGATTGGCTGTGTTCTCTACAGCCAGATTTTCTGCTGTTAATTATATTTATTCCCACTTGTTGTCATGTGTAAGTTGAATGTCAAAATGTATATTATACCTGTTATCCTGCACATTCCTTGATACCAAAGATCTCAATTATTTCATATACAATTTGCTGCTTATTTCATTGTTACAGTGCTTAACTATTCTATTTTTAAATATAGCTTGTAAATCCTAGATTATACATCTAATACTTGATATTTGCACATTATCTGGTATCAAATATTCTACTTACCGTGACTTTAGTATTGGCTTATTTCATTCCGTCAGTGCTTAACGATTCTATTATAGTTTGTAAATCCTATTTCATACCTCTGATACTTGATATTGCACATTAACTAGTACCAAAAATTATACTTTCATTCCATCACAGTGCTTAACTGTTATTCTATTGTTAAATATAGCTTGTAAATCCTTGTGCCACAGGTCAGCATTGCAGTTATAATGGTATATTCTACTCCAGAGCTTTACTCTAAATTATTACCACTTATCCTATTGTTAGAAATGACTTGTAAATATGATGTTATACCTCAATTTATTTGGTATCCTGCACTTTCTTTGGTACCAAATATCCTCATTGCTTATGTTTACTGGTAATTCTTTTCATCCCAGAGCTGACCTCTTTATATTATTAACAATTATTGTAAGTGTTACAATAGTGTATTATTTAAAAAAAAAAAAAAAAAAAAGAAACTGGAAACCTGCATGTCCTTTTGTGTGTGTGTGTGTATATATAATGTTTGTATTTTTCTGTTATTTATATTTCAGTGATATGACATCTTGTTTCAATGACAGTTACTGTACTTTGAAATGTGGAATTAAAACGCCAAATGGAAATTTGTCTGGTTTGATCAATCATTATTCTTGATAAACTGCATGCTATATATATATATATATATATATATATATATATCATACACAATAAGCGGCGGCAGATCGCTCGAAAAAAGCGTTTGACTCCGACGGTCCGCCTTCGATATAACGGTGGCGGAGCGGCGGCTGGCCAGCGGGCCGTCCGCGTATCGAAGGCGGTAGGAAGGCGGCGGACCGCCGTCAAACGTGTTTGCGATATCGCCATTCTGCCGCTTCTACTGCCGCCGGCGCACCGCCAGCGGACCGCCGACTTATTGCTATCTGGGTATAATACAGTATTATCATGATTATATAAGTTTGAGGATTTGATGTATACAATAGTAATATATAAGTCTTATTTACTTAACTTTCACCTGCTGGAGCTTCTTCTGACACCGCAGTGTATTTTGTTCACCATACTGCAAAAGGCTGTGATTTATGTAAGCATATAGCAACAGGGCACACAGCCCCTCAGCACATTAGAGCAGAAGGGAAATATCATTGCCGTTGATCAACCGCTGAAACTTGTTGAAACGCGTCCGGGCCGGGGCCCCACACAATTGCGTGTTTTGCGTGGTGGTTAAAATCACTACTGTCTTTACTTTTATTCTAAAATGTGGAATATTCTTTAAATTATAAAGTATGAGAAGGTGTACATTTGGACAGGTTTGCATCACGTGTCAAGTCATTTTTACTTGTAGAGCACTTTTCACAACACACGTCATTTCAAAACAGCTTCACAAAAAAACATGCAGTATTATATAGTCAACAAAAGGCTTGCAAGTAGTCACATTTGCCATTCCCGTAGGCTGTCATCACCCTGTCATGTTATCATAAGATATTATCAATCGTTTCATTGTATTTTACGCATCTGACTGCAGGAGAAGTGACCTATGCTTGTTGTATGCGCTGCACACGCGAGCATGACTAATCAAAAACTCAGCCCTTAAATAAAAGGAGCAGCACTTCACTTCAAACAGGACCAACAACCACGCACTCCATAACACACAGACTTTACTCTCCAGTCCACACCAGACAAGTAAGTAAGACTGCCTATACCTCTCATAAACTTTTGCAATAATCTTTACATTATTACGATCATGCATTAGAAATATACAGGAATTCATGAAGGGAATAAAACTCGTAACACTATCTGACATTTTACAACGGACTCACCTAAATCTCTAAGAGGAAATATATCATTTCCAGCGGCATTTATTACCTTTACAGGTGCATTTTTTTCTATTCTAACCTTATAAAATGACCATGTCATCCTTTATTGTTATAATTTAAGCAATTGAGTTTGATTAGAAAAATGGTATGTTTCAATAATTACAAAATTGCATGATCTGTACATTGCATATGTGCATTGTTACTGAAACTTTTTTTTCTTCTCATTCACATATTTTGGCTATTAAATTAACAGCCTACAAAACTAATGCACCGGCATAGAGGAGTAGATGACAACATTTCTTCAGATTTGGAACGAGGAGCTTAGGGACAGTTCGCCAAAAATGAAAAGTATCTCATCATTTACTCACTCTCATGCCACCCCAGATGTGTATGACTTTCTTTCTTCACCCAGACACAAATAAAGATTTTTAGAAGAATATTTCATCTTTGTAGTGATCAGACCTTCGTAGCTCCAAAAATCAAATAAAGTCAGCTTAAAAGAAATCCATATGACTCCAGTAGTTAAATCGTAATCTTCAGAAGCATAATGTAAATGAGAAACCGTCCAAAAAAGTTTATTTATTTATTTTTTACTTTAAATCTTCATTTTCACTTTTACATCTGAAGTCACAAGTGGTGTCTGTTTGTTCTGGAAGTGAAAGTTAAAGTGGAGATTTAGAGAAAAATGACTTACTGTAAATATTGAACTGTTTCTCACTATTATATTGCTTTTGAAGATACAGATTGAACTGGAGACATATGGATTACTTTTATGTTGTCTTTATGTGATTTTTGGAGCTACAAAGGTCTGGTCACCATTCACTTGCATTGAGCTACAGAGCTCAGATATTTTCTAAAACTCTTGTCATAAATAACAAGATATCATACACATCTTAGATGGCGTGAGGGCGAGTAAGTGATGAGAGATTTTTCATTTTTGGATCAACTATCCCTTTAAAATAAACAGCAACTCATTCATGCCAAGTGAATAAAACAATGCAAAAAATAAATAAAAAAATCACAATGAAAATTAGTCAAAGACATGATTCATACTCTAAAAGTGGTAAATGTAAAATTATTAGTGTATCATTAAAACATTTTTATTTAACATTGAGGCTATTTATCCAGATATCATTTTTGTTCATATTATTATTAACTACATTGTAGGATTTGGTTACATTATATTTTGTGTTCTCTCAGACCTGATTAACTTAATATATAACATCCATTCCTCCGGCACTTTTGGCTTCTAGCTGAGGTGGATTTTCAGACAGACAGATAATAAATGAGATGAGCCGATGGCACAGGGAGTGACAGTGTTACTCACTAGGAGAGTATATTTTGAATAAATGGTCCAAATCGTCACGTAACTTTGCGCATGACCACGACACGTAACTGATGCAGAGCGTGAGAAGCGAGTGCCCACAAGGAGGTTACCCCATGTGACTCAACCCTCCCTAGCAACCGGGCCAATTTGGTTGCTTAGGAGACCTGACTGGAGTCACTCAGCACGTGCTGGATTTGAACTTGCGACTCCAGGTGTGGTAGTCAGCTACCCAGGCCCCCATGCGCTTACAATGTTAACAGCTTTGTTGATTATGAACAGGAGCGTTAGATTTATGATGCAGTATAATGCCATTTGAATGTTGAATTAACAGATTTAAAAAGGTTTTTACATCTGTAACATCTTCTTAAGTTTACTAACTATGGGACAAAGTGCTCCGTCACTGCGCACTCACAATAAACTCAACAAGCGCTCAACGCACTGCTGACATCTGCACTTGGGAGAGACAGAGCGGATTGACTCGCATCTTTTGGAATTACAGATTGATACAAAAACAAGTTTATTTATTTGATTTGTTCATCTGTATCTATTGGTTTAATAATTTGCAGCTACACTGTAAAGTGAATAAAAGTGTGTGGGAGTCGAAATACTTGCATTGCACGGATGCAGTACTTGATTCACCGTGTCAATGCAAAATATCTGCTGAACTGATATTGCGTAATGCACAGTTATAACTTCACTACTGTAGTTCATTCAATAAATACACACTTAAACGGAAATGTGTCTGTGCTTTTAGTGTTGCAACGCATGATACTAAGTGCTGTGTGAAGCTTTTGCATCTACTTTTAAAACGGTTGATTCAAAGTGAATTTGAGTGAATGCAACAAGTGAACAAAGGCAAGTTTTATGTGATACTCAAATGCTCGTGCATTGAGAAAGATTGAGATTGAGATCGGGCACTTTGGTATGAATCTGGTTAATTGTGCAAATCTGCCTTTACAGTCACCAACATTCACTTCATGGATAGCCCCGGATTGCTTCCTCGTGCTTTAGATGAATTGCTTTATACTCCAGACGTGTTAAGTCATTTCCTCTGTTAATTTTGTTGTTGTTGTTTTTGCAGTGGCTCCCTACACTCTTACATACTTTGCAGTTAAAGGTTTGTATAAAATTATTTTTCTTTAAAACTTGTCACATGATCAAGGCATGACTTGAAATCCTTGAAAAGTTATTCATGATGTCACATGGTTCCGCAGATACATTCAATATTATGCAATGTGTCTGCAAACAAAAGAAGCTCAAGTTGCATGTATCATAAGCCAAATGCAACTATTAAATAGGCTTTATATTCTAGTAGTCATTTTAATTTGAAATATTATTATAAATGTTTTGAAATATTATTCTGGGAGCATTGCATTTATTTATTTCCAAAATGATTTTTCTAATTTAACTGATCTATAATTGTATAGATATGAAATGATATATTTATGTATTTATTTTTGGCAATAACATATCTTTTAAATCCTATTTAATTATTTTATTAGTGTACATATTTATTTCCAAATGTAGTTTTTTTTTTTTATTAATTACTAATTGAATTTACTAATGGGTCACACAACTGCTGTATGACCTCACAGAACAACCAATACCTCTCTATTCAGAGAATAAACCATTACATATTTTTTGCAGATAATATTTGCCATTTGCCACAAAATGTGCCATTTGTTTAAGGGCATTTGACCCAGATTGTTAAGGAGGGTTGGCCATGAACTTCAACCCACACATTGTCTAATAAAATTGGGAAATTGCACCACAGCTCCACAGAAATAATTTACTAGACGTTCCATTATTTTCTTTTGTCACCTGCATCTTAGTCGGAAGTTCTGCTTGCAAACTTGAGTATGAGTGTGTGTCTTATGTTTACTAGGAAGGTTGATGCATGTGATCAACACACTTAAAGGGTTAGTTCACCCAAAACATTAAATCCTCTCATGATTTACTTACCTTTAAGCCATCCCAGATGTGTTTGACTTTCCCTCTTCAGCAGAACCAAAGTGAAGATTTTTATAAGCACATTTCAGCTCTGTTGGTCCATACAATGAAAGTGAATGGGTGCCATTAGACTGCTGACTGTTTGACGGTCCAAAAGGAATATTTAGGCAGCATAAATGTAATCCACATGACTCCAGTCAATCAATTAATGTCTTCTGAAGCATATCGATAGGTCTGTGTAAAAAATAAAATTGATAATTAAAACTTTATTAACTTAAAAAAAGAATTGCTTCCTGCCAGCATTCGATGCATTACGCTGATGTCGCATGATGTAACCGCAATGCTGCATTCACGCGAGAAGTCGGAAGTGCACGCTTTTGTATGCAACAGAGGAACGAACGTCATGCAAGAGTTAGGCCATTTCAAACAGCGATTTCCAAAAGCAACAATTTAAAATCTTTTTAATTATCGATTTCCTTTAGAAGACATTCACTGATTGACATTGGATTACTTTTATGCTGCCTAAATATGACTTTTGGACCGTCAAACAGCCAGCAGCCTGATGGCACTTGTTTACATTTATGCATTTGGCAGATGCTTTTATCCAAAGCGACTTACAGTGCACTTATTACAGGGACAATCCCCCCGGAACAACCTGGAGTTAAGTGCCTTACTCAAGAACACAGTGGTGGTGGCTGTGGGGATCGAACCAGCGACCATCTGATTACCAGTTATGTGCTTTAGCCCACTACGCCACCACCACTCCATTCGTTTACTTACATTATATGGACAAACAGAGCTGAAATGTGCGTATAAAAATCTTCCTTTCAGTTCTGCTGAAGAAGGAAAGTCATACACATCTGGGATGGCTTAAAGGTAAATAATTCATGAGAGAATTTTCATTTTTGGGTGAACTATTCTTTAAGAGGATTTTAGAATGCTGTTGCTATAGTAACAGTCCCCCTGACCCCATGTTGTGCGTCTTAACAGGCAGATGTGGTGCTCTGAAGATGATGCTGGCCGACTTTGGTCAACAGTTAAATGAGAACCTGGTATCCTTTGATGAGTGGATGAAGGGCGACCTGAAGAAAAACTTAGTGAGTTTGGGCACTTTCAATCTATCTGTCTAGCACATTTATTCTCAAAACTTTTTAGGCCAAGTACTACCTTCGATTAAATCAGACTTCCAAATTCTAGTCACGATATTCCTTCCGATTTCTTTTCAGCATTTAGTAAATTGTTATAAAAAAATGTATTAAATGGGTATTTCTTCAACTTAAAGGGGACTTTCAATACTGTGGACTTCTAGAATGGAAAGTCTCCAAAAAAAAATTTTTATGGCACCTTTAATGTTTAACGGTCAGTCAGAGGTTTGAGTATATGCATGGTTTAATGTTGCAAACTTAAGTATTTTTTCTGCATATTAATAACATTTATTCCTTTAGGTCTTTGGACAGTTGCCTAAATTTGAGGATGGTGACCTGGTGCTGTATCAGTCCAATGCCATACTAAGGCATTTGGGTCGCAAACATGGTAAGAATAACAACTTTACTGAGAATGAAATTATGTTGGTTTGTTTTTTAACCTGAAGATGATCACATTTTCATGTGAAAAGAAGATTTTACAGTTGACTTATTGTAGACTTTAAGATTATACACTGCAATACATTGTCATAAATAAAAGCCTGTCCTTTCTCTACACATTCAGGTGCATATGGAAAAAATGACTCTGAGGCTTCTCTTATTGATATGATGAATGATGGAGTTGAAGATATTCGCATGAAATATATAAAGCTGATCTACCAGGAATATGTGAGTAGTGTTGTAACTGTTTCACAAAAATCACATCTACAGCACATTTTAGAGCGGAGACCAATTTTGCTGTGCATTGTTTGCTGAAATCAGTCAGTCATTTGAGACCAGTAAACTTCACAAGGGGTCTGCTGCTGGGCTCCAGTGCTGTTTTGTAGTATTATAAAAGAACAAAATGTTCATATTGAACTGTTAATTAGTTATTGCGTAATTGATATCAGGGCATTTGTAATTTGTTTGATTTCTCATTTGTAGGAGACTGGTAAAGAAGCATACATCAACGATCTGCCCAACCATCTCTGCAGGTTTGATGCCATTCTGGCCAAAAACAAGTCTGGATTCCTGGTTGGTGATAAGGTGAGACTTACTGCAGAAATAACAGAAGCATAGCCAATGATTTTGCCCTTAAACGGGTCATGAAATGCCATTTCTTAAAATCATTTTATCTTTCCTGAGGTCCACTGATAATTATATAAAAGTTTTTTTTTGCACCAAAACAGTAATCATTTAGTTATACAATAATTTTCCACCGTATTTGGCCCTCAATCTGAAATACTTGGTTTTAGCCTAAGTGCCTCCTTAAACCCTCAATCTAATTGTCCACTGTTCTGATTGGCTAACATCATGCAAAGCTCCACAACATTATAAAACTAAATTTCAGGGTGTACACATAACACACAACCTACACATTGCATGCGAACATATGAAACTGTATATCTCAAGCACTATAAACTATCAAACAGTCATGACATTTGAAATATTCATGAATTATTACGGTTTACTTACGTTTTTGATCAGGTCCAAGTGTTTTTAACTGCCACACCTTCAATCACAGTTCCTTTACAAAGCCTTTTTATATTATATTATGAGTGGTTCACAAGCAATCAATGCTGATATGAGCCAAATAAATGCACATACATAGTCCAAAGCACGGTGAAATGACGCACACACATACTGTAGGGCGTACGGAGGCACACATCGCCAGAAACACATTCAAACGGTCAAAGACGTCCATTTAGTTCATGTTTACACACACCAACTGTTAAAAATAGCGCAGATGTGCGAAAGAATGCGTCCGTGACGCGTTTGTGCTCAAACCAACAAGAGGCAGAGCAGCTAAATGACAGAAAATGGCTTCAGAGTTGTAACTTGACACCGCATCTTTTAAAAGCGACAAGATACATGACAGTTATCGAAGAGACTGTGTAGTTCATATTTATATACAAAATCATTCAAAATAGTCCAGATAGGTCCACTTTGGTGTTATATTTGGAATAGTTAGCCACACAAGGCCTTGCCAGTGGATGAAGACGCATGTTGTGGGATGTGTAAATACAAATGAGCAATGTATCGTGAAGACTTGAACAGACAGATTTCAAAACGAGATGTTTGAGCACGGTGGCAACTATGAATGCTCTTTTAAGTTTTGAGTTCTGAAATGTATAGTTTGTTTTTATAGTAGTTACCTCTTATATGTCTAAATATCAAGGACAATTTGGTTCTCCATTTCATGACCCCTTTAAAATGAAACCGAACCCCATATTACCATGTTACTCTTACTGTTTCTGCCATTTGGGAGAAATAGGGTACCTGAGCAGTTTCGACACAGTGCCACCTACTGGTCAATAAATATGATAAAATAGCTATTTTTAGTTTGGCCTAAAATCATAAGACTGGCCTCTTTAGATTCCTTGGGACAAACAGAGTTGAATGATTATTTTGTTTAAAAATACCTTAAAATTTTGCAGTCAAGTTTATATAATTATTTGAAAAAATCATGACTCTCATTATTTTCTGGGTTTGACACATAAAATATATTATAAACTTTATCACAATACTGTTGGTGCACATTTTGCCAAATATTGTAAATAATCTGAGTATTCTAAACACACTCACTATATTCTGAGTTACCATCAATGTTGTTTGTCTTCCCAAAGGTCTCGTTTGCAGATTACAACCTGTTTGACTTGATGTTGAATCATAAAGTCCTCTCTCCCACCTGTCTGGACTCGTTCTCTTCTATCAAGGGCTTTGTGGATATGATGTCTGCCCGTCCCAAAATCAAGGCCCTCCTTGAGTCTGGCGACTTTAAGAAACTTCCCATTAATGGCAATGGAAAACAGTGATTGTGTAGCCTACTAATGAACATTTACACATACATTCGATATTACAAGTACTGAACTGGTGCTCTGTGATTAGCTAAATATCCACTGTCTTTGAATGAGTATGTATTTTGTGTGTTTAACTTTTTTTATATTGTTTACTAACTCCATGTCCATGTATCAATTATAAATAAAAGCCTGAAGCTTAAGATGAAATCTGATTAATTTGTTTTTCTTCTGCTGTTAAAGGTGCATTCAGTAGCTTTTGTCTTTGTGTCATCTTGGACTTACACTGACATCTAGTGGCTTGATGCAGCATAATTTAAAATCAATAGTTTTCCATTTCAGATGCCATTGTTGAAATGTAGTATTCACAGTCAGTCATGATTACTTTAATCAATGAGTAAAAGTGTCAAATAACAGGACGGTTACTGAGATTAAGCGAGTATATTCAGCTGGTCATGTGATTCCAACATGGCCGCCCCATGTGTGGACCCTCTCCATGTAGAATAAAACAGCTTTAATGTTACTGATATGACTGGAGTCTTCATTTTAATGTGAGTGCTCATGATTTCCAACATATATTGAAAAATTACAATTCATGTCATTAGGAGTTAAACTTTTGTAATGAGGGAAAAATAACTCAATGAACCTTTCAATGTTAGATCTGAATAAATGAGACTTCTTTGCAAAACTGTACTCTAAAATCTTTCTAAAGACTCCACAATTGTGAATGTATGCTACTTCTGTTCAGTTATCTACACTATTAGAACAAATATGCATTTATTTTGAACCACTGTCATGAGCCCTATTAAAGTCTTTCTAGCAAGTCAGTTCACAGTCGGCCATGTTTGTTTCGCTCTCGGGATGCTATTTCCAGTCATGACAGTGCAGCTCCTATCTACTTGAATAGTGAAAGACCGATAACTCCAAAATGGTTGGTCAAGATTACGATCAAAGAAATATTTCAAATCAGCAGGAAAATCTGAAAATACTGGTATCATAAAGTGTGCTTCTTTACCTCAGATGACAGAGTTTTCCCATCTTTTTTTTTTTTTTTGTTTCGACATACTTTAAAATTTTTTATTTTTTTTTTTTTTTTTTATTGAACTATAGCATATACAAACAGCATAGCAACAATCATATATCATTGCAATATAACAATGAAATCAGGTGCAAAATTGCATTACAGAAAACATTAAAAAAAAAATTAATTAAAAAAAAAGGCTAGGGTTTGTTTTTTTAAATCATATTCTTCAATTATTTCAAAATGTTTTTGAGCATATTTACTTTTCATCATTTGCAGGGCCTTTGTGTAAGAAATGCATTGTGAAATGCAGAAAACCTGGGTTTAATTTAAAAATATTTAGATTTGTGTATATAAAATCTTCCAAAAATAAGAATGTCATTAACCAGAAAATCATCTTTGTATCTGTTCATAACAAGTCCAAAGATAATGTCCTTATGAGAGAAATCTGAAAGAAGAGGAACCTTTGGGAAAAGCCACTCATGAATGTCAAGCCATAAAGCCTCTACATACATACAATTAAGGATGGCTGGCGCGAAACAGACGTTCCGAAGCTTTGCGAGATCCCGAAGCAAAGATGATTCGAAACACTGATCCGAAGCGTGATTCAAAACACCCACGTCACGTGACAACGGCTAAATGAAGCGTCTAAGTGTTTCATCAGGTGGAGTGCTCCGCCGAATCAGGGTTTCATTGATTGGTCGGTTCGGGAACAAATCACACAATCACACAGTATAAAAGTTTTGTCAACGCATTTTCATATCGTGGGTTTTTGTGAGAGGAGTTTGGTTTTGAGATAGTGGATTTTTGGTGATATAGTGACATTTATAGTGCGATTTGTTTAGTTATATTTAGGATTTAATTTACATTTACACATTGACTTAGAGACACACAGAGTACATATAGTGACACATGAATAGATGCATTGATAGAAATATATATATATATATATATATATATATATATATATATATATATATAGATATAGATATATATATATATATATATATATATATATATATATATATATATATAGATTAATAGATAGATACATATATTACAGATACATATAGATTATTAGATAGATAGGCTACATATAAAATAGATAGATAGATAGATAGAAATGGAGGCTCCACAGAAGAGATGCCGTACATCTGTGGTGTGGGAGCATTTCCATTTGGAAACCCCAAATAAAGTGAGATGTGTGTATTGTGATCGGCAGCTCGCCTACTGCAACAATACATCATCCATGATGCGCCATTTGAGGAGCATTCATCCTGCCATTCTGCAGGGTGCAGAGGATGGTAGTGTTCCCCCTGTACCAAGGCCTGCTACTGACACTGCTGGGCCATCTAAGCAAGGTATGCATTGTTTGAAATATAGGCTAATTATAAGTGAAATATAATAACTAAGTGTTGGGCCATTGTTTAGAAAGGCCATGGACTAAGACATGCCTAACATCCCAATCACAACTGCCAATCACTTTAAAAACAAATGTTGTCAATATAATATTATACTTTGTGAATATACATTTTATATGTCTACATATGAGTACCCAATCTACAGCCAAGACATCATTTTGTTTTTTTGTAATTGTTGTATTTCTATAATGCACTTTATCTTTCTCTGCACACTGAGCATAAATATTCATAACATAACTTTGTTTAGGAAGGTTTCCAAATGAACCAGTAGACTACTTTCACGGTAGGCTACTATTTTTCCAATATATTTGTCTGAAAGTATGTTTTATCTTCTCTTTTAAAAGGCAGACAGAGGGAATTGGATGAGGCTCTTCTGAACATGGTGGTGAAGGATCTGCAGCCCTTCACCATCGTGGAGGATGAGGGTTTCAGGGCCTTTGTGAACAAGCTTGATCCAAGCTATGTCCTCCCATCCCGGAAGGTGCTTAAAACAATGGTCAGCGAAAGGTACAACACAACCAAGGAGAAGACAATGGAGGACCTACAAAAGGCGGAATTTGTTAGCCTTACGGCTGACATGTGGTCTTCCATTAATATGGATGGATATCTTGGTGTAACATGCCATTACATAACACCAGAGGCAACAATGGCAACTGTTTTACTGGGTGTAAGGAGGTTTTACCAAACCCACACAGCCCAGCATCTCATGGAGGCTAAAGCCTTGCTAATGGCTGAGTGGGGAATAACCTCCAAAGTTCACTGCATGGTGACTGACAATGCATCCAACATGATCCTAAGTGCCCAGCTACTCAACCTTCGCCATGTCCCATGTTTTGCTCATAATTTGAATTTGATAGTGAAAAAGGCCCTGGATCAAACCCCAGTCATCAATGAAATTCGCCAGAAAGCCAGAAAGATAGTGGGGTTGTTCAGATCCAGCTGCAAAGCAAAGGACAAGCTTGTGGAGATGCAGAGCTTGATGGGCAGACCAAGTCTGAAAATGATACAGGAGGTTGAAACGAGATGGAACAGCACATTCGACATGCTACAACGCTTGTATGAGCAACGTGAGCCAGTGGCTGCTGCACTTGCCAATTTAAACAGTGATACTGCTCCCCTGACAAGTCTTGAGTATGACATTATTCAACAGTCATTGACACTTCTTCAACCATTCAAACTAGCAACAACAGAGATGTCAGAGGAACAGAGAGTGTCTGCTTCAAAGCTCATACCATTGTACAGGATGTTGCAGCACAAGCTTGCACAGAAAAAAGGAAATGCAACGCAGGAATCAACTGTACAATTAGGTAGGACACTATGACCATACGTGTAATTGGCCATAACTCTCATATTGTTGTCATTATTTTAATTAATATGGTTTTCTCTTGTGTTGGCTCATAGGCTCACATCTACAAGAAGGTCTGCACTCCAGATGTGGAGGGTACGAGACTTTTAGAGCCTTGGCACTGGCTACACTGCTGGACCCAAGGTTTAAAAATGTGGCTTTTGGAAATCCTGCCAAAGCCCTGGATGCTGAAAAGCACATCACACTGGAGTGTGCTTCACTGATGCGTTCAAACACAACTCCTGGTGAGTTTCAGTCTATGTTATCTTATGTAATGTGATTCATGAAATTTATACTTCATATGTGTTGTCAGTTTATGATTTGTTACTAATTGCCGTTTTCTTTTAATTCAGAACCACAAATGTCAACATCAGGCCCATCATCAACACCAGTTGAAACACAAGACAGTTTATGGGAACATTTTGACAATCGTATCCGTGAGACCCAGATGATACACAATCCTACAGCTGATGCCACAGTGGAAGTGAAAAAATACCTCAGCGATGCGTTTTTGCCCAGAACTCATGATCCTCTAACTTACTGGAAAGAGAGAGCAGTAATCTTTCCTCATTTGTATGTCCTAGCTAAAAAATATCTTTGTATGCCAGCAACAAGTGTCCCTTGTGAGAGAATTTTTTCAAAGGCTGGAGAAATTATCTGTAAAAAAGAAGTAGGCTGAGTCCTTCAACAGCAGAGAAATTAATATTTTTGAATAAAAATCTATAAGAAAGGGAGACATTGTGGCTTGATTTATTTTTATTAATATTCATTTTTCATGACCAAAATCACATTATGCAATGTGAAGAGACTACAGGTTACAAGCTTCATATATTACAAAAATACAATAAAAAAAAAAACCAACACATTTTTTTATTAGCTCTTTGTAAAGGTTGTTTCAGATCAACACCTGCAAGTGACCACTAGGTGTCACCGTGGAGACGGGTTTCGGATTGATTCGAAGCCTCGAAACAAAATGGCACATTTGCTTCGACTGTTTCATTGCTTCACGAAGCCTCGATCTGCCCATCTCTACATACAATGGAAAAGTTTTCCCATCTTTATTAGCTAATGAGCATGCACGTTCTCAAGTTGATTTACAGGTGACATCTTTATCTTAAATGTGATTGGCTCTTTTACCTTTAAATTAAGGCGGGACTTCCTTTATACATCCACTTCCGTTGGACGTTACAATTCCTGGTCCAATTTGCTAAATAGTCCCTGGCCCTACTGAACATTCTTATAAATAAATTGACTTTTAAAATAAATAAAAAGGGACCAGAGATGTGCATTTATTATTGTAATGAAAGGTTTATTTATATTAGTAATTTATCACTGTAGTTTAAACCAAATTTGCCTGAATATCTAAATTCTCTTGTTTTTGCTTTGTACATTGCCACTTTCTTTTCGTCGTATATTCATGGGTTTCTTTATGTATTTTACCTTTTTTTTCCTCGTCTTTTTTCTGTAGTACAAATATTTGTACGCTTTGTAAATATAGTAAATATATGTTCTCAATCATGCTATACTATATAAGAATTACAGTATATAGAGTTCGAAATGACATACTGAGTAGTATGGTAGTAATATACGTTTCCGAAACTAGCTTAGTTGTTTGACCGCTGACTTTTATTTTGAAACACAGGTTAACTCTGGTGTTTCTGGCTTCCCACAACTACCAACATTAGCTTTCATAGCTGTCTGTACATTTAGCCAGGTTCAGTTTGTGAAATGTCTACTGTCGAAGAAATTTCCAACTCTGTGATGGAGAATCTGGTGGAGGAGAGAGTTGAAGAGGAGAATGTTGCAGAGGAGGCGGAGATGCACTATGAGGAGCCAATTCCAGGACGATATGTGTTCTACAAGTGAGTTTAGCATGATACATTTGAATGAGTGTGATTGCGGCTAATCACTTCAGTTTAAGATGAGTCATTGTTTTCGCTCCTGTATGGAACATCAGCTTTTAATTAGAGGATTTATAAAAAAGTCTCATTAATCTCCAACAGGGCTCAAATAAACCGTTTAACCCTAAATTAACTCTTTGTGACCACCATAGGTCTTTTCTGATGTAGATCAGCCATTTCTATCTCAGTGATTCTCAGTCTGTTTTGATTCAGATCACCATAGATTTTCTTTTTGAAGTTCTTTTTCAATTCTCATTTTCTTTGTGATTCACATGAACTAAATTAGATTCTTATGAGAATCAAGCGAGTAATGTGTGAACAATCAAAAGAATTGAGCAGGATTAAAAGAGTTTGTTTTATCCTTGTCTATATGAGTGTTTTTAATCCTTAGTAGAACTTCAAGAGATGTATGTACAAGTATAAATGTAGGCTACAGTTGAAGTCAGAAGTTTACATACAATTTAGCCAAATACATTTAAACTCAGTTTTTCACAATTCCTGACATTTAATCGTAGAAAACATTCCCTATCTTAGGTCAGTTAGGATCACTACATTATTTTAAGAATGTGAACTGTCAGAATAATAGCACACCCACAACATGATGCTGCCACCCCATGCTTCACGGTTGGGGTGGCGTTCTTTGGCTCACAAGCCTCACCCTTTTTCCTCAAAAACATAACAATGGTCGTTATGGCCAAACAGTTACATTTTTGTTTTATCAGACCAGAGGACAATTCTCCAAAAAGTAAGATCTTGGTTCCTATGCACACTTGCAAACTGTAGTCTGGCTAATTTATGGCTGTTTTGGAGCAGTGGAATCTTCCTTGACGAGCAGCATTTCAGTTTATGTTGATATAGGACTTGTTTTACTGTGGATATAGATACTTGTCTACCCATTTCCTCCAGCATCTTCACAAGGTCCTTTGAACAACAGTTCTGGGATTGATTTGCTCTTTTTGCACCAAACTACTTTCATCTCTAGGAGACAGAATGTGTCTCCATCCTGAGTGGTATGAGGGCTGCATGGTCACATGATGTTTAGACTTGTGTAGTATTGTGTGTACAGATGAACGTGGTACCTTAAGGCATTTAGAAATTGTTCCCAAGGATGAATCAGACTTGCGGAGGTCTACAATTTGTCTTGGCTGATTTCTTTTGATTTCCCTCATGATGTCAAGCAGAGGCACTGAGTTTGAAGGTAGGCCTTAAAATACATCCACAGGTACACATCCATTTGACTCCAATTAGCATCAGAAGCTAATTGCTTAAAGGATTGACATCATTTTCTGGAATTTTGTAAGCTGCTTAAAGTCACAGTTAACTTGGTGTATGTAAACTTCTGACCCACTGGACTTGTGATATAGTCAATTAAAAGTGAAACAATCTGTCTGTAACAATTGTTGGAAATATGATTAAGTGTCATACAAAGTAGATGTACTAAACGACTTGCCAAAACTGTAGATTGCTAATAAATCTGTGGAGTGGTTAAACAAAATTGTTTTATTGGCTTCAATCTAAGTGTATGTAAACTTCTGACTTCAACTGTATATGTAATAGTTTATGCATACATATGACAGGAAATTAAAGGATTCGTTCTCCCAAAAATGAAAATGTTGCATTTAGACAGTATATCATTTTAAATCTGAATCATTTTCGACCATTTTTTGGACACAAAGTTTTTTTTCCGAGCTCTACGGCTCATTGTATAAAAACAGGTTAGTGTGGTCATTCTGCAAAATATATCCTTTTTGTTTTCCACTGAAGAAATAAGGAAAGACATAAGAGTAAATCCTAACAAAATTTTCATTTTTGGGTAAACTATCTATTTACACTTACGTGCAAGCTCATAAACTCATTTAATCTGCTTTATTTGCTGTTTTAGGGACAGAAAAGAGTGGGCCGATCTAGAACCCGTTCCTCAAGATGATGGGCCTAACCCTGTTGTGAAGATCGCTTATTCAGAGAAATGTAAGTGTGTTTTTATATATATATATATATATATAATTAATTCAAAAGCAGTTATTTATAGTTGATCAATGATGTTGGACTTGTCAATTTTCTACATAAATGTTGTTTCTGCAGTTGCAGACGTATTTGACATGTTTCGAGCACTTTTGAAGAACGATGAGAAGAGTGAGCGAGCGTTTTCACTGACCTCTGAAGCCATCGATCTCAACGCTGCCAATTATACAGTATGGTGAGATTGAAGCTTTTATAAGTCAAGTCATTTTTATTTGTATAGTGCCTTTCACAACAACACACATTGTTTCAAAGCAGCTTTACAGAAGATCATGCATTAAAGCTAGGGTGTGTAATACAGAGAAGCTAGCTTTGAAAGCATTGAGCCCGCCCTCACTTCAGAGGTGTCTCCAAAGCCACACCTCCTCTATCACACATGAACACACACACAGAGCAAAATCTAAGCGCCAGGAGGAGAGACATGTTGGTGGAATCGATCGCAACAGTTTCAGATTACCTTATGTCTCATTCACAGGCTAGACATAGCAATAATAACGAATGTAATTCTCGCACTCACACTGCACAGCGTCAAGGAACCCGCGCTGAGGACGTGTAATAGACTGCGCTAACAAGTTGCGTGGTGGTTTGCAAATATAGATTGACAGACAGGAAGGACATCCTATCCTATTCAGACCGAATGCAATGATTTTTTTTTTTAGTCCTGTCCCTTCCACAGAAGATGTGTGTGTGTGTGTGTGTGTGTGTGTGTGTGTGTATATATATATATATTAGGGCTGTCAATCGATTCAAAGTTTTTAAGCAAATTAATTACATGGTGTCCCGATTAATCTCCAAAATACTACTGCGTGGACACATTCCCAAAAAAGGTGAGGGGCAGATTCATCACAGCATTACAGAAGGAGCAAAGTGGATCTATTTCAGGGAGCATGTTTCTTAAATAAAGATTGACTGGGTAAAAATGGTGTAACAGTTTAAAGGACACCTCCTTAACCGGTAATTAAGTATTTGTGAGGTAAAGACCATACGATAGGGTGACCACCTGGCTATTGCTCTGTTGCAGGTCAGCAGACCTGATTTTGAGGGACAATGCGGGACACGAGGGAGAGATAACTTACTATTATTGTACTAGGTGAATAAATATTGATTTTATATTAGATGTAAAATGTGTGATGCAGTGATGTTAAATGTTAATGACGGCGCTGTGAATGTCACTCAGTTTGGCATAAGGTCTACGATACAAACTAATTTTAACAGCTCAGACCTACTCAATGTAAATATAATGAAGTGAAAATAATAATCTAATCGTTAAAAAGCACATTTCCAAATAAGCACATCAATTCCATTATTAAAGACTAGAAAGATTAAATGCGATCTTACCAGATTTAGTGCATCTGAACCAGATGCACTAAAGTAAATCTGAAGTAAATCTGATCTGGCTGCTTTGAGTAGGGCCTTCTCATTCATTATGACTGTAGAACTCCTGGCAGGTGTAGGTGTTCACTTTCACCAGGAGTTCACTTTTGATGAGGTCCACAGATGCTCAGTTCCTTGTCTCTGTCCACGCAGCGGTCATCAGTGAATACACCCTCTCCACGAGCACGTTGATTTCAGGAAAGCTCAAAGCCAAAGATATCAGAGCTGTCATGTTTGGGGCACTGAACTGCTTCAGCAGAGCTGTCCGTGAAACTTCGGTGGCATACCCTGCACTTATCCTTTTTTAGGGACACCTGTAACTGGTTTTAACCATGTACATATTTTCTCCAATTCTTTATTATACGAACAAAGACACTTTTTCTTCTCGGGAGCTCCGGATAGACCCATTTTACTGTTGCAGTTTTTTTCCAGTGTTTTCCCGCTCTGGCAAGAAAAAAAGGCTGCACTGCGCATGTTCCGTGTTTTCTTATGAACTTTTTTTATAGTGATTTTGTAATTAAAGGACGATGAAATAAAATGATGCCGAAATAATAATAAAATAGAAATTATACAGACAAAATTTAAATGCGGGATACTGCTTATGACATGCGGGATGCAGGACAAAGCTTTCAATTTCGGGACTGACAGGTGGTCACCCTACCATACGAACTACGTCAGACATGATTGTGTCA
The DNA here is from genome assembly GCF_025860055.1 of Xyrauchen texanus. Classification (NCBI taxonomy): domain Eukaryota; kingdom Metazoa; phylum Chordata; class Actinopteri; order Cypriniformes; family Catostomidae; genus Xyrauchen; species Xyrauchen texanus. The sequence goes on along the minus strand of NC_068294.1, from coordinate 4,352,170 downwards.
CTTCTCGGGTGTGTTGCGCCATAAAAATAAAATGTTTACCGGTAGGTCACTGTGTCAAGTTAAATATAGTTTCATACTCAATCTTTAAACACATGTTGAGATCCCTTAGTAATGCATATGTGTTGTTTTCTTCACTGTATAAACTGTGTGTTGCTCACACAGCTGACATTTCACTTACTGCCCTCTGGAGTATACACGTGGTACTACAAGCATGCGATTAAATGCGTTAATTGTTTTAACGCGTTATTTTTTGTATAATTAATCACGCGTTAACATTTTACCTCGACAGCTCTAATATATATATATATATATATAATTATTATTATTTTTTGTTTTACATTTAGACCAATTTAATTATTGATTCCTATTAGGATGTGAAGAGACTTTCAATCAGTATAACAAAAAAATGTTCTGGAAAAGATTGCACACCCTTAGTCATCATAGTAGAGTATGATAAAATTTGATTGTGAATTGTGTTTAACAATAAGTAATTAAATAATAATTGTATTAATAACCCCAGTGAGCAAGCTGAGGGCGACTGTAATAAGGAACACAAAACTCCATAAGATGTAGATTAATGGAGAAAAATAACATTGGGAGAAACCAGACTCACTGTGGGGGCCAGTTCCCCTCTTGCTAACATCATGAATATAATGTAAATATTACTTATGTATAGTGCATGTCATGGTTTAAAATTATTAAACTAAGTAAAGGTCAGGGTCAGTGTTTAAACATAGATTTTGTATGAACTGTAAGATTAATGACCAATGTCTTTGAAGTCCATCCTGCATTAACTTCAGAAGTTCACATAGATGCAATTGTCCTTGTTAATTGGCTGATGAAGGCTTTTGTTGGCAATAGTTAGTCTATGTATTCCATTTCAAGATTGTAGTCCATCTATAGACCAAGGTGATGCTGGCAGAGATTAGTGAGGTGCATCGCAGTTCAACCTGGCCGGTAAGTTTGGTGAGGTTCGGTGTGGTCCATCCTAAATCCAAGGTTCAGACAATGGCATATGAAGTATCCCATGTCTTATGGTTGGAGTTGGCATCAGTTCATCATTCCATCATAATAGATTGAAGTGATGTTTGGCTGGCACCGGCTGTATTTAGTCATCATCACACAGCGACACGTAGCAGTGGAGTCCAACACGAAGCAGGAATGGAGCTGGATACAGCCGGTTCTGGTGACCTCAGGATAGGAGTCCCGAAGTTGAGACAGGGAAACAAATAAAATAATATAAGCATAGATGCCATTCAATTTATTGCAGAATTAGAGATCATGCTCAATGTTTCTGGTTTCTGGTTCCGGCAGACCCAACTAAAGCAGCCTAATTGTGGGTTGGAGGATAAATTAGGTGTATGCCTGGCTAAATAGATGAGTCTTTAGTCTAGACTTAAACTGAGGGAGTGTGTCTGCATCTCGAACAGTGTTAGGGAGACTATTTCATAGTTTAATATGAAAAGGCTCTACCTCCTTTTGTTGTAACCTGCCCAGGGACTACGGATGAAAATTAGCTTATTAGCTAACTCTGGTACATTTACATTGAAGTGTAATCTGAAATGTTGATTAATGTGCATTGTCCCTGGTAAATAAATAAATCAATAAAAAATAGGAATTATTAACAGGCCAGAATTTTGCGACCGTAATGAACATGATGGAATATAGCGTGGTAGAAGATCACTTAAGTACTGCGGAGCTAGACCATTCAAAGCTTTGTACATCGTTAATAGAATTTTAAAATGAATATTTATTTAACAGGTAGCCAATGTAACGATGATAAAATGGGGCTAATATGATCATATTTCTTGGTTCTCGTCAGCACTCTGGCTGCTGCATTTTGAACCAATTGAAGTTTATTTATAGATCTTGCTGGACATCCTCCCAGTAATGCATTACAATAATCTAGTCTTGAGGTCATGAACGCATGAATTAGTTTTTCGGCATCAGCGAGCATGTGCCGTAATTTAGCAATATTTCTTAGGTGGAAGAATGCTGTTCTACAAACATTGGTCATTTGATTTTCAAAGAACAGATTGGTATCAAATATAACACCTAAGTTCTTCGCTTTTGAAAACGATATAACAGGACATTCATCGAGAGTCAATTTATATTGTAGCAACTTGTTTTTAGCAGTTTTTGGTCCAATAATTATTACTGTTTTATCGGAATTGAGTAGAAGGAAATTTCTGGCCATCCAATCTTTTTTTTTCATTGATAGACTCTGATAATTTTGAGAATTGTGAAATCTCATCAGGTTTTGAAGAAATTCGTATTTCACGATTCCTGATAATATCTCCTAGGGCAGACATGGGCAACATACGGCCCGCGGGCCGGATCAGGCCCTCCACATGGTTTAATGTGGCCCGCAGCTCATTTATCGTAAAAGCGTTTTTATTTTTCATTGGATATTTCAGTTAACTTGCATTGGGATGTAACACATCTCCACTAGCCTATAACATGCTCAGGGTTGCCATATAAGAGACGCAACACCCCCAGTTTGAGATGTATACTTGCGCAAATTGGAAATATTCTGCCTAATGTTATACTTATTTTGTGCAATCTAGCAACCCTGCACGCGAGTGCTCTTTTCTATCTCGCTTTCCCCTTTGAACAAACTTAGTGATCTGTAGTGCAATATTCTGCTCAAGGAAAAGTGTTATACGGCTACTATGTGTCCACTCTTGAGGCTGCTTGTGATGTTTGGTGCTACTTTGCATGTAAACCTTCTCAGTGATTAAATTAAATATAAAAGTAGATCTCGGCATCATTGACGTGCAAGCAAAAGCAAGCCAGAGATGAATATGTATATGTATTTTTTATTTGTGCAATTTAGAAATGTTGAAGTTCCTTCGCACCTGTATGTTAATCTAACTCTTGCAGTAATCATTTATCATAGTCATGCAGTTGTGTTATTCTATTGTGTGCTGAAAGTCAAACCATCGAGTAGACCTGCATCATGACCCTTTTAGCATGTAAACGGGTAATGAAAGAATACCCATTAAAAAAGAAAATTTGAACTTGCCCGCTTTGCCCAAGCAGTAAAGCTCTATAAATGTAAAAACATTTTTTTTAATTATTATAACAGACCCCTGATGTAGAGTTTTTAAATTGAATAATAAATTAACAGGGAAGTAGAGATGGTAAAATACATTTATAAGCTCAGCCTTTATTTAGGTTATATTTAATGCCTGATAGAAAAGTATCTACCTTTGTAGAGCAATACAATACTTTAGGAAATTGCAGAATAGTCCCATTAGTCACAGATACACTTGAGAAAATTGAGTACACAAATATTTCTGGTCATAAAAGTTACAAAAACCAAATCAATGCAGAACATTGTATCTCAAAAGAAACACAATGTGGCCCCCCTTAAAGCCCGATGTGGCCCCTTTACCAAAATAGTTGCCCACCTCTCTCCTAGGGGAAGCATATAAAAGGAGAAAATCAGAGGACCTAAAAGTGATCCCTGTGGCACTCCATACTAGTTCTGCATGATGTATTGTATCGACATCGCGATCCGTATTAGTCACATCGCTGAACATGCGATGTAGGAAGGTTAATATATATCAGTCTACAATATTTTCTTTTCAAAAGGAAAACTAGCATTATATCTGATATTACATAATTTACTCCAATTTATTGGATACACATAGATTATTTATTTATTTTTTTTAAACACGTTCATTGCTGCACATTGTTGACATGCAGGCTCTGCTTGCGCATGGCAAAAGAATGAGTGAGGAACAGGCAAAAAGAAATGGAGAATTTGGTTGCAACAATGCATTGTCAGATATATGGAAATTTTTCGGCTACAGACAGGATGATGTTGAAATGTGCTTTGTCGAGAGTGCCTTGCAATTATTGCCACAACAAGAGGCAACACAACCAATTTGTTTGGTTTAAGTCGGCACCACAAATCTGTGTATGACGAGTGCAAAGCCAGATCTGAATTCCATCCAAAGCAAAAAACAATTTTGGATTCCTTTGCCAGTGTTGCACCATATGAGAAAGGTTCCAAACGGCAGAGAGAAATCACAGATTCAATAACATTTCACCTCGCGATAGACATGGTACCAATTAACACTGTTACTAAAGAGGGTTTTAAAAACCTGATCGGGTCGCTTGACAAACGGTATGTAATGCCATCCCACAACTATTTCTTTAAATGTATTTGTTTTATAAACATTTTATTTTATGTTGGATGTTTGTAAACCACTCAGGGTTGGTGTTTAGCTGGTCTTTTTTATTTTTCAAATGGATTAAAAGATGTTTGTTTACTTTTCTGTTTAAAAAAAAAAGAGGTTTGTAATTTAATTTGTAATGTAATAAAATGTTATATGACTTATTTTGTCATTCACATATATTCTATATTGTGATAATGAAACTTCCTCCTTAGTGTAATGCCCTTAGTGTGAAGCTACAGAGATAAAGCCTCCTGTAATCTCCTGGATCCCTTCTAGACACCACACTTCTTCATTCACAAATGAGCCCCTTTATTTTAGGGTAAGCAACATGCATTATTAATATCATAACATGTTAGATCATTGACTTTAGCCTGAATTGATAGAAGATTATTACATGAATACAATGGAACCATGGTGAATTAAACATTGTATTAATTATTATAATAAAATAAACTACCCAAAATAAATAAAGTAAAAAGTTATTTTCAGTTTCTTTTTTTGCTTTTAATTTTCCATGAAGATTCAGATCCCTACAAAATCACTTCAATCTTTCTAGATTAATTAATTATTCTCAAATAGAGCTGTTCACATCATTTGGTGAAGTGTATTTTTTCATATCGCAATATATATAGCAGAAAAAAAAAATAAAGCCATGTCAGGTTTTTCCAATATCGTGCAGCCCTACTCCATACTTTAGTTTGGTTTGACATTTTCTCATTTACATAGAAATAAGTGGTAGTGGCCTGATAAATAGGACCTAAATCATACAAATGCAGCTCCATAAATGCAACATAATTCTCTAGCCTATTCAAGAGTATGTTGTGATCTGTGCTATCGAAGGCAGCACTACAATCTAAAAGCACTAGAAGAGAAATGCAGCCTTGATCAGATGAAAAGAGCAAGTCATTTGTATCTCTGATAAGTTCAGTCTCTGTACTGTAATGGGCCTAAATCCTGAATGAAATTATTCATATATACCATTTCGGGAGATTTGAAATCAGTCTATAATTAGCCAATTCTCCAGGATCAAGTTGTGGCTTCTTAATAAGTGGTTTGATAACTGCCATTTTATTTCTTCGGACATGTCCTATGGAAAGTGAGGAGTTAATAATATTAAGAAAATGTTTGATATGCAGGAAATACCTCTTAAGAACTTGGTTGGTATTGGATCTAACATAAATATTGTGACACTTGATGTTTCGATAAGTTTTTTAGCTCTTCATAACCTATGACGGTGAAGGATTGAAGTTGCACGTGAGGAAAAGTATGAGACAATGTTTTCTGAGGTTCTGTGACAGATGATTGCATAATTCCAATTTTATTTCTGATTATTTCAATTTTATCTGCAAAGAAATTCATGAAGTCATTACTCTTGTGCTGCGACAATTTAGCCACAGTACTGAATAAACTGCTAGGATTTTTGTGGTTATTTACTTTGAGTTAGCTAAAATATGCTGACCTGGCAGCTTTTAGTGCTTGTCTGTAGCTACAGACACTATCCTTCCATGCACCACAAAATACTTCTAATTTTGTATTCTTCCACTTGCTCTTCATTTTCTGAGTTTCTCTCTTGAGTTTCACCATGGTGCAGGGTTTATTTCTTAAATTTTCTTGAATCGGTGTGGGGCGACACTATCAAGAGTGCTAGAGATGACTATTTATATTTTCTGTTATTTCATCAAGTTCTTCTGGGCTTTGGGATTTACTGAGTGTATGAGATGGATCTGGAAGATTATTAGTGAAACTATCTTCACTGGTTGAAAGAATAGTTCTACCTGAGCAATAGTGTGGTGTAGATTGAGTAACATTAGCTGATCGCAGCATACAAGGTAATGATCAGAGATGTCATCTCTCAGCGGCAGAATTTCTATATTATCAACATCAATTCCATATGAAAGAATTAAATCTAGCGTATGATTATGGCGATGAGTTGGTCCAGTTGCTTTTTGTCTGTGTCCAAGAGAGTTGAGAATATCGATAAATGCTAATCCCAATGTATCATTTTCATTATCTATGTGAATGTTGAAGTCACCAACAATTAAAGCTTTAACTACATTAACTACAAGATCTGAAAAAAAATCTGAATAAGGCCCGGGTGATCTATATAGTGTATAAATCAATTAAAACTACGTGAGGACCCAGTCCACTTTAAATGGCAAACATAATTTGTGCTTCAAATAAATCATCATTTAAATGGTAAAGTTTTTCCTTGATAAACTTTCATCCTGTTTTAAAGGGATAGTTCACCCAAAAATGAAAATTCTCTCATAATTTACTCGCCCTCATGCCATCGCAGATGTATAAGGCTTTCTTTGTTCTGCAGAACACAAACGATTTTTAGAAGAATATTTCAGCTCAGTTCGTCCATACAATGCAATTGAATGGGTATCAAAAATGTTAAGCTCTAAAAAGCATTTAATGTCAGCATAAAAGTTATCCATATGACTCCAGTGGTTTAATTCATGTCTTCAGAATATTTCCAAACAGTTTTGGGTGAGAACAGACCAAAATATGACTCCTTTTTCACTTTAAATCTTGATATCTGCAGTCTACTTGGCGATCATGACCTCAGGCTCGATTACACTTTCTAGTGCATCTAGTGCTCTGCGGATGCGTCAAGCACTAGGAAATGTAATCGAGCTTGAAATCGTGACCATGCCAAGAGACTGCAATGGCAACGTGTACAGTGAAAAAGGAGTTACATTCTTGGTCTGTTCTCACCCACGCCTAGCATATCACTTTTGACCACATGGATTTAACCACTGGAGATTTATGGATAACTTGTATGCTGCCTTTATGGGTTCCAAGTTTAGGTCTCCATTCACTTGCATTGTATGGACCTACAGAGCTGAAATATTCTTCTAAAAATATTTGTGTTCTGCAGAAGAAAGGAAGTCATACACATCTGGGATGGCATTAGGGTGAGTAAATGATGAGAACTTTCATTTGTGGGTGAACTATCCCACTCATCATGTTAAGAGCATTGTAAACTGAGCATGTTTTGTGCTGTGTGTTATTTGTAGGCACTACAGGAGAGTTTTACTGCAGGCTCTAGATAAAGACCTGAAAGAAGAGATGAAATACATCACAGCCATTATCGAAGATCAGCCCAAGAACTACCAAGTCTGGTAAGGCCCACCTTGACCAGTTTCACATTAAAGAATTAGTTCGCCATTTTATTATTTAGTCACTCTTATGTCATTCCAAACCCATATGCTGTTATTTTTTTTTGTCATTGAACACAAAAAGAGACTTTGTTTAAGATTGTTTATGCAGCTTAAATCTATCAAGCAATAAAAAGGTGGAAAAAACACCATAAAAGTTGTCCATAAGACAACTAAGCCTAAGCGATTATTCTAAGCCTATGATAACTAGGCTATTAATTTTTTTCACTATTTACTGAAAATGTTGCCCTCTGCTGCAGCTTAAAGCTTATTCTCCATTCCTCGGTGGTGACATTTCTTCAAAATGATATTATGTTGGTCCTTATGCACATCACGTCAGTTCTAAAGGGATACTGTGTGGCACTAAAAGCAAATAAAATTTTTTTTTTAGAGTATACCTTATTTTTTTTCCCAAACCGATGAGGGTTTTAAGGTTAATGCTGTATCGAGTTTGCAATGAACAAAACCTACCTACCTTCCCTAAACCTTAAAAATAAACCTAAAAGATCATGTCATAAAAAGCAAATATGAGTAGAAAAACACCAGCAACTGTTCCTATAAGACACTTTCAACTAATAATAATTGTTAGGTGTATCCCAAACCGCACACTTCTACACTATTCTATGCCATTTTGTAGTGCGAGTAGTACGTTAACACTGAAAATGAAACAAAAAGAAGTGTATTTTAAGTACCCGGATGATGCACTTTTTCAACCTTTAAAACGGAGTGTGGAATGTTGGACACCTCATGCACTCATTGCACGTGGCTTGCCGTTCATGTCAGATGGGGCAGAGTTACCTGGCTGCGCTGCTGGTTTGAAAAAACACTTTTAAATAATGAAGAATGGAGCATCTAAGGAAACTTCAGTGGATACAGCACCTTACAAATGTGAGTTGAATGCTTTACTGTCACCCAAAGCTGTGTAAATATGTACGTCCTTGAAGTGTTGAACTTAGGTTGGCTAGTGCATTAAAGTTAGCAGCAACCCAGCACGTGCGCTTGAAACGTCACTTCCGTCAGCTGATAAATGGCGAATAATAAAACCGTGTAGTAAAAAAACATTAAGTGTTCCATTTGGGACAATACTGCTTTGAAAATTCAAACACTACATGGGTGAGTACATGTAAGTGCATAGTGAATAGTGTGTCATTTGGGACACAGCTTGTTGTCACTTGTTGTAGTGCCTCTAGTGTTCATTTCACCAGCAAACAGTAGCAATATTGATGCTCGCCTTAGCAAACACCACTAACGCCAGATTCACACACACTCCGTGAGCGGGGCATGAGCGAGGCGTGGGCAACGCGCCGCTTTTGGGATGTGTCTATATAAAAAGTCCTGCAATGTAAGTGTAGTGTATATTAGGTTCGGTTTAAATATTGTTAAATATTTGCTTTTGCGTCCTTTCTATAATCTCCTTTGTTGCTGAGCTCAGTGTGAGACGTGCAGCAAAAATAGGCTCAATGCCATAACTATATGCTCACTGGCACGTTTGGGATGAGTCACCTCGGAACTCATGTTTGCGTTGTGAATGGTGTAATCGGCGCCGAAATGAAAACGCGCTGCTCATGCCTCGCTTATTCTGAACTCACGGAGGATATGTGAAACTGGCCTAGTCATTAGAAGTATGACTATTTAATAAAGTTGAATCCAGCACAAATAAATCAGGCCCTCTTTATTATTTTTATATTCATTATTATACTATTTGTATATATTTGACCCATTTAAGGTAGCAAGTTGGTATAAATTGCCGTTGATGGCTGAATTGAAGGTCTTGGTTTCCTCCTCATAGTTCCTTTTTGCTTTTCTAAAAACGTTGCTTCTCTGAAATCTCCCTCTCTGTCTCTCTTGTACCGGCGGATGTAGGCATCACAGGCGGATGGTGGTGGAGTGGCTGAACGACCCATCAGAGGAGCTTCAGTTTGTAGCAGAAATCCTCAGTCAAGATGCCAAGAACTACCATGCTTGGCAGCACAGACAGTGGGTCATACAGGTATAGAGTCTTATTTCAGAAACAACAGAACCTCGGACTAGTAAGCAGCCTCAGTGTGTGATGTATAAACATTTTGCTGAGTTTAAGGTCTGTCACTTTGTGTCTCACAGGAGTATAAATTGTGGGATGGAGAGCTGGAGTATGTAGAGGAACTGTTAGAGGATGACGTGAGAAATAACTCTGCATGGAATCAGAGACATTTTGTCATCAGTCACACCAGTGGATACTCCGATCCTGCCATTCTAGACAGAGAAGTGCAGTGAGTCTCTAAAATGAGATAATAGAACTTTCAGAGTGGAAAAATGTCAATATATGGTGCCGAAACATCATTGATCATATGGTGTTATAAAAGCTGGCCCAACTCGCTTTTTAATGCATATTATTTATTAATCTTTAAAAATCTTGCGATATGGCACATTTAGCACTCTTTCTCTCTCTCTCCCTGTCTCTCTCTCTCTCGCTCCCCCTCCCCCTGTCTTTCTCTTAAGGTATACTCTAAAACAAATCAAGAAAGCACCCCACAATGAGAGTGCTTGGAACTATTTAAAAGGGTGAGTTTGTTTCTGGAAATAAACACCTTGAATGTTTTAAATAGCCTATAAAATCGTCTGCATTATTTAGGATGGTACAGCAATGCCCTGTATAACCAGCAGATGGCACTGCTTACCATTAACTGGATGCTCTTGTTATAGGGCTTATTTATAAACAGAGTTGTCTTTGTGATGGTTGAGATCTATAAAAGCGAAATAACAGTGACATAGATCATTGTGTTGTCCAGGCCATTTAATCTGACTATTTGTCCAGTCCATGGTTATCTGTATTTGTCTGATAATTGTACACCTATCTTGCTTATAGTTTGCAAATAATCTTTTTTTCTGTTTAAAATTTTGTTGAATTTTGACTTAATATTTGGTCAAATGAGTGATATTTTACATGTTAATTGTTAAGACATTTTGTGTACATCGTATTTGTTGTCTTTAAAATGCAGTTTATAAACTATATAAGAAATACACCATGAGCCAGAACATTATAACCACCAGCCTAATATACTGTTGGTCCTCCGCGTGCCACCAAAATAGTGCAGACCGGCCGAGGCATGGACTCTACAAGACCTCTGAAATTCTCCTGTGGTATCTGGCACCAAGATATTAGCAGCAGATCCTTCAAGTCCTGTAAGTTGTGAGATAGAGCCGCCATGGATCTGAATTGTTGGTCCAGCACATCCCACAGTTGCTCAATTGGATTAACAATTGGAGGCCAGGGCAACACCTTAAACTCTTCATCATGTACTTCAAACCATTCCTGAACAATGTGTGCAGTGTCGCAGGGTGCATTTTCCTGCTGAAAGTGGCCACTTCCATCAGGGATTACCATTGCCATGAAGGGGTGTACCTTGTCTGCAGCTACACAGTCCCATAAGCAGCAGGGTGCGATGCACTGTCGATTTAACCATTAATAAAATTCTCTGTGACTTGTGCCACTGTCGGTTCGGACCAGATGGGGTAGCCTTTGTTGCCCTTGTACATCGATGAGCCTTGGGCGCCCAACACCCTGTCTCTGGTTTGTGGTTTTTCCCACCTCGGACCACTGTTTGTAGGTACGCACCACTGCCTTGCCGTTTCAGAGCTGGTCTGACCCAATCGTCTGGCAATAACAATTTGGCCGATTTCTCCTGCACTCGGCACGTTTACTACGAGAACTTGTTTGCTTAACATCTAATCTACCCAGACATGTGGCCTTGTTAGGAGATGATCAACGTTATTTGGTTCACCACGTCAAGTTTTGGCTCATCAGTATATATCGGCTATTAGCCACATTGCTTTCTAGATATTGGCATCAACCATTGGAAAAACGAAGGTATAATGCACAAATAAAAACTTGACAATGTCATGTTAGTGGATTCTTTTGGGAAAGTGTTGTCAACATCACAGCTCACTAAAGGATATTCACTGGATATAGTTCCTTTTCTAAAAATTTTGTATTTTTTCTGAAATATTTAGAAATCTAGAGGAAATCCTAGACTAGCAGGTTTAAAATTAGTGTTACAAATTATCGGCCTGTCCAGAGCTTAAAATATATTAATTGCATATAAGCACCATGTTTCTAGCTACATGTACAGAATTTCTCAAACATTGTCATGTTCTAAATATGTTCTGTATGACTCAGGATTCTGCAGGATGGGGGGCTTTCCTCGTACCCTGGACTGCTGGAACAAGTGATGGAGCTTCAAGACTCATGCAGTTCTCCTTATCTCACCGCCTTCCTGGTCGACCTCTTTGAAGATGCTCTGGAGACCAATAACTCCAGCTTTAACCAGCAAGACACACTTAACAAGGCTGTAGAGGTGAGCTCTGACTTCACACACAGACCAACACAGTAAAAAAAATATATTTTATTTATGCGATATATTCTGGCTAAGCTGTTATCCAGAAAAAACATGTTGGCATTCATCACTACTATTGGAATATTCCTGTATACATAAATCAGCATATTCCATATAAGCAAAGAAATGCAAATTATTTCACACCATTCTATTTTATGTTATACAGTATGCCAGCAGTATTATTCTGATTTCTAGAAACAGGATTATAAAAAAAAAAATCATAAATTATGGCACACAATCTGAATATGACCAAATTTCAGGGTTCCTTGGTCGTGTAAAACCTGGAAATATCAGGGAACTTTAAAATTGGGATTTCCAGGCCTGGAATAGTCATGGAAATTATAAAACATTTTAAGAGTTACATAAAAGTAATGGGATTTTTTTTGTAGCGTAAACAATTTGTTTAGGCTAGAAATTGCTCTCCCAGTGCAAAATGTTGTTTTTCAGTGCTCTAAAGTTTCTTTTTGAAATCCTTATTGTAAATCTTACATCGTGTGCCCCTTGGGAACAGAAGAGCTCAATTAGGAACATGTTTTATGAAGAGTACCAAATGTAAAATGGAATACATAGTTTTATCAGATCTTATAGTGTATAGTATATGTCTTATCTTGTAACATGTAAGTTCACTAACAGCTATGTATATTTTATATAGCCTGAATATTTTACCGTTTGATGATTTGTACAAAATTAGACAACCCATTTCCAGTGTGTTTTAAGAGGTTTTTGGGAATGCTTGAGTATTTCTCTGTGACAGACCTTGTGTTTACTCACTGCATCTGGGCAAACATGCAGATGTTGTGTCTGTTGAGGTTAATGAGATTTCTTTGGTGTGGCTTTCTATCCTGTGCTGTGAAGATGATTGGTTTGAAAATGATTTTCTGTTTTGAAATTGAGGCCATGTGCATGTGTTCAAAACTGCTGTTACCATTCAGTTCCAGTCAGACTGGCATCCAAATGGAGAGGAGGAATTTGAAAGCATTCAGAGGAAAACTGAAATCCACCGATGGTTATTCTGTGAAGAATTATGAGAATTATGGATCCTCCGTTTTAGAAGATGTTTGAAGGAATGCCATGGAGTCCTAACAGTTTTAAAAATCTTCTGGAAGGATTCTTCACATGATTCTAAAGTAGTTCTTAAAGATTCTTCTGTGGAATCCATACATAGCTCTCGAATGGTTTTTAAGAATTCTACATTCTAGAACACTCCATTCTAATGGTGGAATCCTCACACAGTTCTAGAATGGATCTAAAGATTATATGATGGAATCCTTGCATGGTTCTAAAATGGTTTTGAACAGTTGTGATGGAACTCTTGCATGGTTTAAAAGAGAATATTTTGAATGGTTCTTGAACAGTTTTGAAGGATTCCACCATGGCCAGCTAAAAGAGCATTATAGTAATCCAGTCTAGATATGACAAGTGAATGAACAAGCAGTTGTGTAGCATATTCGGTGAGGAAGGGTTTTATCTACCTAATTTTGTAGAGTGCAAATCTACATGATCGGGCAGTTACTGAGATGTATTTGGTGAATTTGAGGTGGTCATTGATAGTTACACCCAATTTTCTGACTTTTTTGGATGGTGTTATTATAGATGAAGCCAGCTGAATGGTGATGTTGTGCTCAACAGCAGAGGGTGGCTGGAAAGACAAGAATCATTCTCTTTGCTAGGTTGAGTTGAAGGTGGTATTCCTTCATCCAGTCTGAGATGTCTGCTAGGAAAGCCGAGATCCGAGCAGTCACGGTGGGGTCATCAGGCTGGAAAGACAAGTTGAGCCATACGCCATTGGGTGTTTCTGATTAATTCCATTGTGGAACCATCACTCAGTTGTAGAACATTTCTGATTGGATTCTACAGTGAAATCTGCACACGTAGAAGAGTGGTCTATAATGAAGGATATTACATTCCCAGACAGTTCTAGAATGGCTCTGAAGCACTCCTCTGTGTAATACCCACACAGCTCTTGAATGGTTGCTTCATATGATTCTAGAATGCTTCTGAAGGATTCTACTGTGGAATCCTCACATAGTTCATGAATGGTTCTTTAGAATTCTACTTTCTAGAATGCTGAGGAATCCTCACAGTTCTAAAATGGTTCCAGAATGGATTCTTAAGGCCCAGATTTACTAACGACAAAATCTTTCTTCGTATTTTGATCGAAACTAGAAAGTTAGAAACAGTCGAGCATTGTTATACTGATTGCAAACATTCACACACCAGCCATGTCGTTGGGGGAGGTGTTTAAATACAAGGACACAAAAGACTACATGTAAAACATCAAATAATATCAAAAATAAAATGTGTTATCAGTGACTACTTGCCTCATTCTTTGAGTAGACTTTACATGTGATCTGTAAAAATGCTGTTTTAACCACTCAATGATGATTTAAATCATATATATTCGTTAGATATTGAGTAATTTGTCTTATTCACATTCTGCATTCATGGTACTAATGTGCTAACACTATACACACCCATAACATTTAACTATAACCCTCTGTTATTGTATTATGATAACACTATTACTACTGCAAATATGGGTGTATTTGCTGTATGGGCTATTACTCCGTTGAATAAGTCCTAGAAACATTGCTAATATGATGACATATATGCAATGTCTATTTTATTTAACTATTTATGTATTGTTTTTAAATGTTGATTGGAAAGTGGAGCACATTTTATCATGTCGTCCACTGTTTTTGAAAAAATTGTCAAATGTACAGGTGAAACTCGAAAAATTAGAATATCGTGCAAAAGTTCATTAATTTCAGTAATTCAACTTAAAAGGTGAAACTAATATATTATATAGACTCGTTACAAGCAAAATAAGATATTTCAAGCCTTTATTTGATATAATTTTGATGATTATGGCTTACAGCTTATGAAAACCCCAAATTCAGAATCTCAGAAAATTAGAATATTGTGAAAAGGTTCAGTATTGTAGGCTCAAAGTGTCACACTCTAATCAGCTAAACACCTGCAAAGGGTTCCTGAGCCTTTAAATGGTCTCTCAGTCTGGTTCAGTTGAATTCACAATCATGGGGAAGACTGCTGACCTGACAGTTGTGTAGAAAACCATCATTGACACCCTCCACAAGGAGGGAAAGCCTCAAAAGGTAATTGCAAAAGAAGTTGGATGTTCTCAAAGTGCTGTATCAAAGCACATTAATAGAAAGTTAAGTGGAAGGGAAAAGTGTGGAAGAAAAAGGTGCACAAGCAGCAGGGATGACCGTAGCCTGGAGAGGATTGTCAGGAAAAGGCCATTCAAATGTGTGGGGAGCTTCACAAGGAGTGGACTGAGGCTGGAGTTACTGCATCAAGAGCCACCACACACAGACGGGTCCTGGACATGGGCTTCAAATGTCAAACGTCTTACCTGGGCTAAAGAAAAAAAGAACTGGTCTGTTGCTCAGTGGTCCAAAGTCCTCTTTTCTGATGAGAGCAAATTTTGCATCTCATTTGGAAACCAAGGTCCCAGAGTCTGGAGGAAGAATGGAGAGGCACACAATCTAAGATGCTTGAAGTCCAGTGTGAAGTTTCCACAGTCTGTGTTGGTTTGGGGAGCCATGTCATCGGCTGGTGTTGGTCCACTGTGCTTTATTAAGTCCAGAGTCAACGCAGCCATCTACCGGGACATTTTAGAGCACTTCATGCTTCCTTCAGCAGACAAGCTTTATGGAGATGCTGACTTCATTTTCCAGCAGGACTTGGCACCTGCCCACACTGCCAAAAGTACCAAAACCTGGTTCAATGACCATGGTATTACTGTGCTTGATTGGCCAGCAAACTCGCCTGACCTGAACCCCATAGCGACTCTATGGGGCATTGCCAAGAGAAAGATGAGAGGCATGAGACCAAACAATGCAGAAGAGCTGAAGGCCGCTATTGAAGCATCTTGGTCTTCCATAACACCTCAGCAGTGCCACAGGCTGATAGCATCCATGCCACGCCGCATTGAGGCAGTAATTAATGCAAAAGGGGCCCAAACCAAGTACTGAGTACATATGCATGATTATACTTTTCAGAGGGCTGACATTTCTGTATTTAAAATCCTTTTTTTTATTGATTTCATGTAATATTCTAATTTTCTGAGATTCTGAATTTGGGGTTTTCATAAGCTGTAAGCCATAATCATCAAAATTATATCAAATAAAGGCTTGAAATATCTTACTTTGCTTGTAATGAGTCTATATAATATATTAGTTTCATCTTTTAAGTTGAATTACTGAAATTAATGAACTTTTGCACGATATTCTAATTTTTCGAGTTTCACCTGTATGAAACCTGCACAGGGTGTCAGACAGGTGTAAAAGAGCAGAATACAAATAAAGGAATGATAATAATAGATGCGGGAATGGCCTCAAATTAGATGGAGCACCCACCGATGACGTGGACCATGGCAGAATGAAGGGATATAGCAATGGGTACGAATTGTTCCAGAGAGTTTGCACCGTTGAGCTTTTTCAACAAAAGAAACTCATTTGAAAACACCTTTGTTTTAGCCAGATTTTGTTCAAAAATACATCACACATTTGTACTTTGATTTTGCTAGAAGTATATCTGTGCCTTCATGGTTCTAAAATGGTTCTGATAAATTCCCCTGTTTAATCGTCACATAGAATTCTGAGGAATCCTCACAGTTCTAAAATAGTTCTAGAATGGTTCTTATGGACTCTACTGTGGAATTGTTTTTAAAAATTCTACATTCTAGAAGGAATTCTGGAGGAATACTCCCAGATAAGAAATGGTTCTAGAATGGTTTCTTCACATTATTTTTGATTGGTTCTAAGGGTATTTACAGTGGAGCCCTCACAATTCTAAATGGGTTCAATAAAGACTTCACATCTGTGTGAAATGATTCTCAGGATTTCTTCAGCAGGTTTTGCTGCAGTTTTCAGACTCCTGACCTTTCATTGAGACTGTGAAGTGCAGAATATTGATGAGTGTAACCAGCAGAGTTCTTTTCAGAAGGTCTGAACTGGCTTTTCCTGCTGCTCGGGGGGGACCCAGTTCTCTCACTGCTGTTCCACACATCAGGCTCTCTTTCCATGGGAAAATGTCAGAGCTTCACTCCTCTTGTTTCAGTATTGTTTTGCATGAAATGTGTACTGTTACTCCTGTAAACTGTATGTGTTTAAAATCAGAGTTTGTTTTGAATCTTAAAATTGGAGGCCTAGTTGTTTGCACACAAATGCTGTAATTGAGCACCACCTCTTGTCCTCTCAGGTATTTTCTCTTGATTTTTTTTTTAGCTTTGTAGATTACTAGCTGAGGAGAAGGACAACATAAGAAGGGAATACTGGAATTACGTGTCCCGCTCACTGCTGAACACATATGGCTCTGGTGACCCCACCACCTCCTCTTCTGACCCGCCCCATTCCTCTTCCGAGTAGCGTGATGAGAATCCCAGTGACCCCTGAGGAGAGCCACACACCTTGATACATGCTTGGAAGGAGCAAAAAGAATGACAGAGCTGACAGAACTTTTTATCTGTGTATGATTCCATGCAGCTAAGCTTGACTGTATTAGAAAAAGCTTTGTTGTAGTACTTGTACAACAAAGAACAGTGTAAATTATCTATTTGCTTAAACACTCCTAGTGAACTGTATGCTTCAGTTATGGATAGTGAAATGGAATTGTACAGTTGGAGTTTTATGGGAAATGCTTTGACGTATCATGTTTATTTGGGTCTCACAAAAACATGTCCAGGTCATGTTTCAATTGAGAAAACAAAAGATATTTTTTTATTATAATATTCATTATATAAAGTAAATTGAGCTGATCTTTAGGATAAAGAAAAAGCACATATTAAAGGCCATTATTTTGGTAATTCTCATACTCCGTTATTATTATTATAGGATTCTTGTTACTATTATACAAGCATTTTGACTGTATATATTACATATACATTTAATACAGTGAATGAAATGGCCGTAAGGGGTTTAGTGTCCATGGAGATGCCTCACATGGTTACAACTCTGGACCACGAAGAAATGGAGATGGCAAACAAGCACACTTGTGCTGTGTTTCATTCCAATGAAATCACCATGATATATAAATATAAGTAAAAATTATTTTACATTACAATATAACGAGAATTTTTGTGGAAAATGCTTAATTGTCATGACATTGCCAATGTCACAAGGGAAAACATCTTAGTTGTCCAAAAAGTAGGCTTTATTTTCATTTCTTAATGGGCCTAAAATATTATTCAATTTATTGATACTTATTTCTTAATGTACATTTATGGGTGAAATGTGACCTGAACATGGTCATGATAAGTTTTGTGAGAGTCAACTATTTTGGCTTCTTTAAGTCGGCAGATAAAGTTTTGTGTCATCTGTCAAAGCAATTTTATTCATAACTACCCTGTGTCAGGTGTAGACAGAAACTACTCTTGCCAAAGCAAATGCTGGTCTATATAACTAACTCTTCTCATATTTTGACTGTAAATCCAATTTCTTTTTTTTTTTTTTTTTTAGAAAATAAAAAATATGATAAAGCTGAATGATTTTTGAGATTTATTTTGTCTAAAATGATCATCAGAAAGGGTTTTGTTAAAACGATATAAGATACAGTGGAAGTGTTTATAAAAGTAGTAATTACAACAACAAAAAAAGGCATTTCAATGGTTTTAGTAAGATTTAGAACGATTTATATCCTTCAGTTGATGGTGCTGGAACAAATGTGTTTATTACTTGACCCAAATTTGGTTAGGAAGTTGTGGGTAGAGCTTGGAATTTTTTTTTTTTACTAAATTCAAGATGGTGTAAAATCTATAGAAGCTAAAATTGAAACCACCAGGTTTGAACTGAATTTTGCAATTTTATCTGTTCGAAGCAAAACTTTAAACTATTGGTAGAACTAGATGGTTTAATATGGAGATTTCAGCATGGAATGAGTGCCAAATTTCACCAGTTTTTACCATACAGTTCTAATGGGCTGCCACAGACCATCAGCAAGACAATTCAAGAAAAAAAAACAGATACCTTATTTGACAGATTATAACCCCTAACCCCCCATCCAAGTGAAAAAGTAAATAAGACAGAAATATATTACTATTGTATACAACAAATCCTCAAAGTTATAAAATCATTTTGTATATAATACAGACAAACTGGACAACAATAAATAATTGTTGGGTTATAATATTAATAAATATCAACTGAATTACAAAATGTTAGAGAGTGAATTGGTAGATTTTTCACACCCTGTTCATTAAAAAAAAAGAGTGTTTCATAAAAATATATGTATTGCTTTTTTATAAAAAAAATAACAACATCAACATGGAAAACATGTATTAATTATTTTTAACTAGATTTTTATTTCATTAAACATTTGGAAGGTACTTACTACAATGGCTGATAGGATGAATTTAAAATTATAATTTAAAATAAATTTTATGCAATTGTTTAAGCAAAAATGTTCGAAAGTAGGGTCCCAGGATGGTCGGTTGCTTGGGGCTTCAGAAATCGTAAACACACCCCTGACCATCTATTACTACCAAGAGTCGGAAGATAGATGTTTGAGCATGTACGAGGTCAGGACGTGCTGACGAGTGGATTCAGTTACTCTGGAGTCAAAAAAGATGTCAAGCTGGACATTTAGTCATATCTTAGAGCAGACTATAGAGGAAATCTCATAGTGTATGATGTTTCAAGACTAAAATATGAAGTCATAAAGTGAACAGGCAATGGACTATTTTCACATGTTACGAAAGGAATTCATCATATTTGTGTAAACGCAACTATGGTCACTGCTGAGGTTTGTGTTTTCACAGTTCTTAAAAGTTTTGCCCATTCACGTTTGAAGACGTTGACTGCATTGTCCATAAATTGTTCAATCTAAACTCTACAAAGGGCACAAGTTGTTTTTTTTGTGTTATCTGCATAAATAGGCTGGTAAGTCGATACAAATGAATTATTATTGAAAGGTCGTGCATTATATCAGCAGGGCATATTTATGTATTAAAGGAACGATCTACAAATCTGTCGGCATAAATTGCAAAAAAGAGGGCTCAAATCTGAGTTTTACTTGGTGAAACTAATACCTGCTGGGTGGGGGGGCAACACAGGATGTGAAGTGGAGAGACTTATGTCTTATGACTTCTAACCCTGTCAAACACACTCTCGTGTCGGTTCTTATGTGTAATTGTTACACTGAAACTGCAGTGTCCCTGCGCAACATCTCAGTGCATAGTGTTGCAGAGGCACTCTTCAGAATAATCTCCCGAGTGGGGATTCCGAAGGAAATCCTCACTGACCAGGGCATTACGTTTATGTCACGAACACTACACGACCTGTATGAATTATTAGGTATTAAATCGATTCGCACCAATGTTTACCACCCACAAACAGATGGGTTGGTGGAACAATTTAATAAAACCCTGAAAAACATGATCCTTAATTCAATACATGAGGATGCTCGGAATTGCGATAAGGAGCTTGGGCCTGAGGTGACGCTCAAACATAATCAGTTCACCCCGGTCCTGTGTGGAGACCACCTCTCACCTTCGCAGCTCACAGAGCTAGCCAAGTTGCAATTGGAATTTGCGGACATGTTCTCGCCTCTTCACGGTCGCACGAATCTCATAGAGCACAACATCGAGACCACCCCGGGGGTTGTGGTTCGTAGCTGCCCCTATCACCTTCCTGAACACAAAAAAGTTCATGAAGAATTAGAGGCAATGCTTGAGATGGGCGTAATAGAAGAGTCACACAGGATCGAAAAGTGAATGCATTGTATTGTCGAATTACTCGATCGGATCGGATAGGCACGGCTCAATTTTATTTGACACTGAATTTAACAAAGGGTTCTTGTCAGATCCCCATAACTCCAATCTCCAGAGAAAAAACTGTGTTTTCCACACCGTTTGGTTTACACCAATTCGTGACTGCAGTCAAGCCAGCCGCCACGTTGAAATGAGCGGTCAAACTAGCCGCCCCTATATTTCGTGGTGCGCGTATACACTGGCTATTACAGTATGACCGTCAGAACTAAAACAGATTAAATTCCTGCGAAGGCAATTTCACATTCATTCATTTATTATGTCTGTCTGTCAGAAAGAAAGAAAGAAAGATTTTAGCACACCTCACAACCTGTCACTGCATGATATATTGAATTCCAAAATAAGAGCCCCCCAAAACTCATATATTACCTTTTTTGTCCATACATTCAGAAAATCATAAAAATAAAAGTCCTAGCTTCCACAGACCAAATTCACCTCAGGTGGAGAGGACACCTTCTCAAGGTGTGAACTACAATGTTTCAGGACATTCTGATGTTGTATTCCAAAATAAGAGCCCCCCAAAACTCGAACATTAGATATTTTGTCTACAGACAAATTTCACCTCAGGTGGAGAGGACACCATCTCACAGTGTCACTTACAAAAGTACAAGACATTCTGTTATTGAATTTCACATTTACATTTTTTTATTTAAATGTTATTTACAAATTATTTAAAACTCTTAACACTTTTTTATAGTGAATATGTGAACACTTCTTTCAATGGACAGAATGTAATTAAATTGTTTAGATGGACAGGGCAATAGTGAGGGCATTTCCAGGTGTTCCAGTTTTACATTTTGGAACATCAAAAAATGAAATGGCACAAGAGCAGAAAATGATGGCTCTGCAGATACTGAAAGAATCAGGATTGTAAAGCAAGTGTTTGTCTGTTGTGTGGAGGGATATAAAATAAAATGCAGCTTAACAGTTTAGACTCTAGTCAGAATTCAAATGCAGAAGTCTAGTATAATGTAAAAACAGTAGTAGAAACAAATGCAGCTTCAGAGGGAAATAGATGGTTATAACAATAATTCAATAAAATTCAATAATTCACAATTCAAAGAAAGAATTCACACTAGTTAAGATGTCTTCTGATGGTCAACACTCACAGCCAGGTTGTATATTATTACATTAAAGCTACCAGAAAATGTAGGGTTGCCAGAGTAGTATCAGCTAAGACAGACAGAATACGGCCTGTGAAGCCATGGTGGCCAGTCATTTCAGGACAACTTATGGTGAGCTATAACACAGAGCAGCTTACAGCTGTTATAAAATGGTTACTACAAAAAGCTGTAAAGATTTCAGAAAATGGTCATTAACAAAAAAAATTTATATATTAAATATTTTATTGCTAAAAATACTTTTTCACCATAGAGTGTCGTTATTTAACAGCATTATGTAGAATTTTAACAAGACAAAAAAAAAACACACGGCAGCACAGTAATACTGGTGCCACAGGAGGGTGTATATAGTTTGTTGGCAATGGCTTCTAATGCAGCACATGCAATCATAAACACAGAGGGGATCAACTGAAATTACAAATAAAGATGACATTCTCAGAGCAGGCAAAAGGAAAATTGATCACGGGTAATACATGCCAGTAATGCAAGTAAACAAGCCTGGCAAATAACAAAAAAAGATTCCAGATGACTATGCAGAGGCCTGAAGGCATGGAAATATTGCAAGCAATGAGACGTAATACATGCAATACATGAAATGAGACATAAACAGCAACACCATAGATATACTGTGACATAAATAGGTTCACAAAAATGAAAGGGGTATAAATGGACAGTTTATAATAGTAAAAATAATGTCTTGACACAAGTTACACACATTGTTATTTTCACTCTAGGTAATACAGTACAGTATTTTAAAACCTGGTTTAAAAGCAACATTTAGTAATTACCTAAATATCTTGCTGGTTATACATATATATATATATAAATAAATGCAGTCTTCGCTGTATGTAATGTTGATATTGTAAGGTGGTTCCTTTAAAAAGGACATGGACATTGAACATTAAATTATTGTTACCAATTTATTTATTTCTAATACTTTAGTGTTTGATGAGACCAATCACTGTTCCATGTGCGCACAGAAAGAGCCAAGTGGAAGAAGGCAACGTGTGACAAAGTGGGTGAGTTTTTTTGTTCACTTGTAAAAGGAGAATTGGAAAGTGAAAAGGAGTAGCAATTTAAAACGTGGATCTGTGTATGTAGCAGTTCAGTGATATTTCTAACTTATTTTAGATCCAGTGTGACCGCTGCATGGTGGTACCATGAAAACTGCCTGGGCATGTCTCAGAAGAAGCTGAAATGGGCCAGAGTCAATAATTGGGACTGCATTTTGTGCTGTTAAATCTGTCGAGTTAACAGAATTACTACATTTATGTTATTTATCTTTTTATTTAAATTATGTTATTGTCTTTTTTTTTTTGGTAAAATAATATTGTTAATTACATTCTGTCCATTGAAAGAAGTGTTCACATATTCACTATAAAAAAGTGTTGAGTTTTAAATAATTTGTAAATAACATTTAAATAAAAAAATGTAAATGTGAAATTCAATAACAGAATGTCTTGTACTTTTGTAAGTGACACTGTGAGATGGTGTCCTCTCCACCTGAGGTGAAATTTGTCTGTAGACAAAATATCTAATATTCGAGTTTTGGGGGCTCTAATTTTGGAATTCAACATCAGAATGTCCTGAAACATTGTTGTTCACACTTTGAGAAGGTGTCCTCTCCACCTGAGGTGAAATTGGTCTGTGGAAGCTTGGACTTTTATTTTTATGATTTTCTAAATGTGTAAACAAAACATCTAATATTCGAGATTTGGGGGGCTCTTATTTTGGAATACAACATCAGAATGTCCTGAAATATTGTAGTTCACACCTTGAGAAGGTGTCCTCCCCATATGAGATGAAATTGGTCTGTGGAAGCTAGGACTTTTATTTTTATGATTTTCTGAATGTGTACACAAAACATCTAATATTCGAGATTTGGGGGGGCTCTTATTTTAGAAGACAACATCAGAATGTCCTGAAACATTGTAGTTCACACCTTGAGAAGGTGTCCTCTCCACCTGAGGTGAATTTGGTATGTGGAAGCTAGGACTTTTATTTTTATGATTTTCTGAATGTGTAAACAAAACGTCTAATATTCGAGTTTTGGGGGGCTCTTATTTTGGAAGACAACATCAGAATGTCCTGAAACATTGTAGTTCACACCTTGAGAAGGTGTCCTCTCCACCTGAGGTGAATTTGGTCTGTGGAAGCTAGGACTTTTATGTTTATAATTTTCTGAATGTATGGACAAAAAAGGTAATATATGAGTTTTGGGGGGGCTCTTATTTTGGAATTCAATATATCATGCAGTGACAGGTTGTGAGGTGTGCTAAAGTCTTTCTTTAATTCGTTCTGTCTTTCTTTTTTTTTCTGACAGACAGAATAAATGAATGCATGTGAAATTGCCTTCGCAGGAATTTAATCTGTTTTAGTTCTGACGGTCATACCGCAATAACCAGTGTATACGCGCACCACGAAATATAGGGGCGGCTATTTTGACCGCTCATTTCGACGTGGCGGCTGGCTTGACCGCAGTAATTCGTGACCCTTCCTTTTGGTTTGTTCAGGGCCGCCGCCACGTTCCAGAGTCTCAGGCCACATACGCCATGTGCCGCTGCTTATATAGATAATTTCATTATTTATAGTAATGATTGGCAGTGGCACATGTAATATCTGAGAGTTGTCCTGAGATCACTGCGGCGGCAGGCTGGATGTTGCCCCGGCCTGAGTAGGGCAGTGGGGGGTATGTGGTGATGGGGGCATGGTTGTGTGTCTGTCTGCGGGAGAGAGGGAGTGGTGTGCCTCTTCAAGCTGGTTGACATAATTTCTAACAGCTCATTACAGTGATAGTGGAGTGATGCTTTAAAACAGCCAAATGCAAGAGGAAGGGAGAGAGAGAATGACACGAGTGTGCAGCGAGTGGTGTGCCTTATTATGCGTTTTATTGTTTTACTGTGAAGCTGAAGAGTTTGAGAAGTTTTGCTTAACTGAGAGTTTGTGACATTGAACTTACTGAAATAAGGAAATTCCTAAGAAGGCTGCATTCAAAGAGACTGAAAGAGAGAATAAAAGCTACCTGAAGCATGTTACTGCTTCCCGTCTCCTCCTTTTCCATAACCGAACCCGTAGAACCTTTACACATTTTTGAATTATTCAAACTTTAACCTTTTTTTTAACAGTGGATTTCCTTGAACTTGAAATGTAAACTGCACTGGATAGGGGATGAGGCTATTTTCAAATAAAGGAAAGCCTCCATCACCATCATTTACAGCAATAAATAGAAATAGATTACAAATAATAGAACAAAAAATACAAAAATACTTTGTTTTCTTTTAAACTTACAAGTCCGAAATTTTAATGCAAATCCACCTTTTTCTCTGCTATTTACATGAACATCTCACCAAGATGGCCATTTTGGTGGAATTTTTAAATGTATTTGGTGTGCATTAGCGTGAGCATTTTCAGCACACACACACACATACTCCACCTGTCAATTAAACAGGGCGTGGCTGTAACTAGATTGTTTGCGAATTATAAAATGCCATGCTCTTAATTACTGTCAATAGCAGAGTACAGTTTGTGCCATTCTAAAGAGTAAAAGCAGTGCAGATGTGTTAAAAGCTGTCTCATTATATTTAATTTTGTGACATTACATATTTTAGCCAGCAGGTGGTGGCAAAAGACAATTTTTGTGTGTAATATGAGCCAGTTAGGTGACGTTTAGTAAGTCAGCATCAGTCAGTGTTTACATTCAACATTATTCCGTGATCGCTCGTATTACAGCTACACAACTAAAGCTAGGAAATAGCTTTAAACGGCTTTAAACTAACAACTTCAGCATTAAGGCTCATCAAAGCTTAATTACACAATCTCAAGGCGCTTACCTCTTACCGGAGTTTCCACGTTGGAGAGGAAATACTGTTCAAAATGGCAGGGGACATTGCAGTTTCTATAGTGAAAGCCTCTTTTGCACCAACTGCCACAAATTAGGGAGGAATACCCCTGCTTGAATGGCTATTTATCTACTGACAGGATGAATTTCATTAAAATGTCATTATCTTTAGAAAGCTGACTAACAGAGTACAGCATCATCAACAGGGGATCATACACGCTCCATCTGTTTCTCTCTCTCTCTCTCTCTCTCTCTCTCTCTCTCTCACACACACACACACACACATCCTTGTTTCTCCAATACTATATCAAGGATTCGGCTGTTTCTAACATATGTAGTTCTTAGTGATGTTTTTGAGAGGCTTGGACACATCATTTGTTTTGAACCAGCAATGGCAGATTCTGATCCTTGGCATTAGAAAGTAGTTCCATGCACAAATGCGTTTTTTATGGCTTTACCCAATTTTTTAAAATGTACTTGTTCATTGAAGTGTTGTATATAAGCAGTGTCATATTCGCAATCATGCTATATGGCCCTAAATCAGCAGGCCAAATGCCATAGGCAATCACAGCAGTGCTAATGTAGGGCCATATCGCTCTTGTTCGTGTGATATTGCTTACATATATATATAAATATATATATACACATGAGCCAAATCATTACAACCACTGACAGGTGCACCATTTACCTGAGGAAGTGATGCCACCGGGATGCACTGTGGGAAGACAACAAGCCGGTGGAGGGAGTGTGATGCTCTGGGCAATGTTCTGCTGGGAAACCCTGAGTCCAGCCATTCATGTGGATGTCAATTTGACACGTGCCACCTACCTAAACATGGTTGCAGACCAGGTACACCTCTTCATGGCAATGGTATTTCCTGATGGCTGTGGCCTCTTTCAGACTGTCAGTACATACTGTATATTTGCAAAGTATTAACGATTAAAGAATATTAATGCGCGCCATGAAGAACATTGGTAACGTGATATGATTTTGAGAAAGTAAATTACTGATATCATTGTAAGAACATCACTAATTTGTTGTGAGCTCACTTTCCAGTTTGAAAACAATTTCACATTATATGAGATACTGAGTGTGAAGAACCTTTTTATAGTCTAAAGAACCCGTTTCCACCACAAAGAACCTTAAGTGGAATTGACTTGACAATCTGGGGTCAATGAGCATGGCTAGGGAGGATTGAGAGCTTTCACGATGTTGGTTGAACTTGCTTTGAAATTGTTTAAATTTTACCAGACTGATCTCACAGTGAAATGGGAAACAGAATGGGAAGCTAGAATCAGTGTTGTTGGGCGTATGGGGATGTGTGAGCTCTGACTTCTGTCAACTTCTTGTGTGATAATGTTGATTGTGTTCATACACAAATTTTCACATTTAAAAAAAACTGTATGCTCGCCTACATTCTCTGCAGGAGGATATTCTGTATGTCTCAGTCAATGAAGTTTACATTTAACTTCAAGAAGTATCCAATAAATGATCTTCATTCAGTTTCTTTAATTTATATTTATAATTTGTTTTATTATATATATTTTTTGAATCGACTTGAGTTTAGTCACTGGTATGATACGTTGACTTTGCTTACTCATGCAGATTTAGACATTATGATTCAGTTTTGCTACAGTAAGCTGAAGCACAAATATGATCTGTGGATAAGTTTAATTTGCTGCAGTTATGGATCATTGTCACAAAAACAGCTGAAACACCTGCCAACACTGGAAAATGCAGTTTCATAGCAAACTCTGCAGCCTGTGCCAGCCAGATATCACTTCAGTCTAATACGATGGACTTCACAGAGGATGAACTGATGCCATCACCAACTGTCAGACATGGGATACTTCACTGGACTCTGCCTGAAACTTGGACTTAAAATGGACCCAATGGGAAATGAATCTGCCACAAGCTTTAAGTGGAACTGCAGTGCACCTCACTGACCTCTGCCTGCATCACCTTTGTCACATGATGAACTACACTCTTAAAATACAAAACATAGATAATACATTAATTGCAGCCTTCATCAGACAAATAACAATAGACAATGCATCTGTTTGCACTTCTGCAGTTTATTAAGAATGTAAATTCTGAGACTTTAGTCATTAATCTTACAGTTAATAACACTTAGTTTACACATTTAAAATCTTGACTAATATTGGCATTATATTCATGCTTTTTAGCCATAGGAGAACTGGCCCACACAGTGATCTAAATATAAATATGTAAAGAAGTCAATGGAAAGGAGGAGGCGAGAACCGGCTTTTCAATATAAATAATAGTTTTAATGATACACTTAAAAAGACACAAATAAACACATGACGGACATGTCCATTAACGATCTCTCTCTCCCGCACAATCCTCCGCAGTTGACCTTTATCCCTCTCGGAGGCTTGATTAGCCTGACAAGGGACCGGGTGTGTATGATCACGACCCGGCCCCGCCCTCCACCCTGCCACATTCCTCCCTCGTTCTCTCAGGCAGTGTAGCCCCCGGCATGATGTACACTCCCCCTCCCCTCTTTCCCTGGGGAGGGGCGTGCCTCTTGCCCCGTCTGCCGGCAGGTCATCCCCATCTACCTGGACGAGGGAGGGGACAAGGGGAGGGAAACAGAAATAATTAAATAGGGGGGGGTACTTCCCGTAACAGTGTAGTACCCCCCAAAAACAAACAAACATTTAAACGAGAGGGAAAAGGCCAACGCAGAGCGGCAGTGAGAGAGGAGAGAGAGTAAGAAATCCAGTTATCCGATACGCCGTAGCTTGTTCCTCGGCCACTCCTCCACCCTCTAACGGACAACAGCCATGCCTGGCGGACGGAACGCCCCTCCACGTTCTTGGGGAACTAAAGGGGTCTCCCCCGCCCCTGGCAGCGGTTCTCCCGCTCCAGGCGGTCGGCAGCGAGCCCCTTCTCCCCTCGCGGTCGGCAGCCGTCGTCCGCTTCCAGGCGGCCAGGCTCCTCGTCCCCCGGCAGATGGCCGCAGCTGCTCCTTGGGGTGGACAGTAGTGGCGAGAACTACGGCGTATCCCGGGAACCGGCTTTTCAATATAAATAATATTTTAATAATAAACTTAAACAGAAGACACAAACCCACATGACGGACCTGTCTGTAAACTATCTCTCTCTCCCACACAATCCTCCGCAGTCTGCCTTTATCCCTCGCTGAGGTTTAATTAGCCTGATAAGGGACCGGGTGTGAATAATCACGACCCGGCCCCGCCACAAAATATAATAATTTTCTATGATTTATATTAAGGCACAATATACAGACATTACTATATTGCAGGTTTTTCTGTTGAAGCATCATTTTCTGTAATGCTGCTTTGAAATGATGTGTGCAAATAAAATTTACTTGACTCTAGACTCTTTATGAAAGAAAAAGCAAAGAACAGTGATATGGGCTCTGCTTTCCCAAGAGTGTGTAGCCCAGAGCTTTTGGAGCTCAACTGAGATGGTCTATAGTGTCAAATGAGGATTGTATCTCATTTCCAGCAGCAGACAGGCTCTGGACATTGACTTGCCGCAGGAAGAAAACAATGCTTTCAAATCACGCCGAGAGAGCTGCAGAATACAGAGCAGGAGTAGCCTTGAATAGAGACTGATAGGAAGGGGATTTTCCATTAAACTTTTCTGAATCTTCGCTCAGGTAAACTTAAAAGGAATGAGGAATCTTTCTGTGTTCAACTGATGTCAGAGCCATGTGACGGCAGTGGCTAAGTTAAGTGTTAAACGTTGGTGCGTAACCTGTCCCATATTGTTTGAGCTACAGATATGAATGATGCATAAAATATGCAATGATATGTTAGCTAGCATCTTTTAATTATTGTCATAAATCCATGCATTCTTTCCGGCCAATGCTGTGTCTTTGTAGTGTATTCCTTGTCAAGTGTCAAAATTAGTGGAATATTTTATATGACAATGTTAATAAAAGGCTAACATTGACATAATATTTTATTTTATCTTCCATTTTGTTTTATTGGATTAGATACAGTTGTTAGAGGGTAATTGGACATGTGTGCTTTTTCAGAGCTTTCTGAATGCACTCAAGGTAGCAGGATTTTTTGATCCCTACCACATTTGAAATTGGGCGGCTGTGGCTCAGTTGGTAGAGCGGAGTGGCCACTAATCGCAGGATTGGTGGTTTGAATCCCAGCCCACACGACCCAAATGCCGAAGTGTCCTTAGGCAAGACTCTGAACACCAAGTTGCTTCCAATGGTAGGCTAGCGCCTTGCATGGCAGCTCTGCCGTCATTGGTGTATGAATGGGTGAATGTGTTACAGTCTAAAGTGCTCTGAATTTAAAAAGTGCAGACCATTTAAAAAAATAAATGTTTTGGAAATTATGATAATGCAGCCCAGATTATCAACAATGCATTTACAATATACAAACATGTTTCCCTATTGCTTCTCACAAGCAGAGGGTTGATGAGGCATTGGTCAATACAGGGTCGCCACTGGCTAAATTGATGCTGGGGGTGGGGTTGGACGAGGTGGTTCGCGCGATATGAGCGCAAAGCGATCATCTGTGTTCCTCAACTGCTTTCGGGTCCTTGAATAACGTATAACGTGTGAGTAAAGGTGGACTTTCTGTTGCCCTCCTAGGGTAAGATGGTACCCCCCCCCTAGGGAGTTGGTGCCCTATGCAGACTGCATAGTCTGCTTATAGGGAGTGGCGGTACTGGGTCAATATTGTTATCAAAGACTCTCAGCCATTTACAGTGTTTGAGGATGAAGGTTTCAGGGGGATCATCCATGCTCTGGACCCTATTTACATACTGCCATCCAGGCAGATGAGAATGAACACAGCAGAGGACAATATAGATTTAGCTGTATAACCTTTATTTTACCATTATTCTATTATTGTGTTCTATAGCCTTTAAATAAAATGGTGGCTTCAAAACATGTGGAAGCAAAGAGAAAGGCCATGGCTCAGTTGGAAAACGTTACAGCTGTGTCTCTCACATCATTTATGTGGACTTCTATCAACACGGATGCATTCCTAGCCATTATATTGATGACAGTGAAAAGCTGACCACTGTCTTGTTGGGGTTGGAAAAGTTCACAAATAGACACACTGCAAAAATAATGTTATATGGAGGAGTGGGCATCAAGGACAAAGTGAAGTGCCGTGTCACAGATGCTGCAGCAAACATGATTGCTTTTGCAAGAATTCTGCAAGTGAGACACTCAATCTGCATTGCACATGCCCTTAACACTATGGTTCAAAAATATCCTGCTCTTTGTGACATCCGGAACAAAGCCAAGAAAGTGGTCACCTATTTTAGAAGCAGCACCACTGCCAGAGAAATGTTGTGGGGGCATCCCTTGCCTCGCTTAAAACTGACATCACTCCGCTTCATGCACTGGAGTCTGAAGCCATAGAGCAAATTCTGTGTGTTCTCTCCCCATTCCACCAGGCCACAGTAGAGCTGTCTGATGAAAAACAAGCATCTGGCTCCAAAGTCATTCCATTTCTGAAAATTATTCACCATTTTTTTCAGGAGGAACAAATCAGGTATATATTTGTATTTATTTAGCCTATTCATTAACATGAGTTATCAATGTTTTGGGGTTGATTTAGAGTGTTATTAAATAAGTAATTAAATACAGTATATTTTAGAAATAATATAGTATTTATATGTACACGGATCAGCTACAACATTAAAACCACCTGCCTAATATTGTGTACGGCCCCCATCATGCTCACAAAACATCTCTGAACCGTTCAGGCATGGACTCTACAAGACCTCTGAAGTTGTGCTATGGTTTCTGGTACCAAGATGTTAGCAGCAGATCCTTTTAGTCCTGTTAATTTTGAGATGGGGCCTCCATGGATCAAACTTGTTGGTCCAGTACATCCCATAGATGCTCAATCGGATTGAGATCTTGGGAATTTGGAGGCCAATTCAATGCCTTGAACTCTTTGACATATTCCTCAAACCATTCTTGAACTATTTTCGCAGTGTGGCAGTGCGCATTATCCTGCTGAAAGAGGCCACTGCCATCAGGGAATACCATTGCCATGAAGGGGTGTACATGGTCTGCAACAATATTTAGGTAGTTGGTGTGTGTCAAAGTCACATCCACATGAATGCCTGGACTCAAGGTTTCCCAGCAGAACATTGCCCAGAGCAATTGTGATTGATCACACCAGGCCACCTGGTCACACCATTGCTCCATGGTCCAGTTCTGACTCTCACGTGCCCATTGTAGGTGCTTTCTGTGGTGGACAGGGGTCAACATGGGCACGCTGATTGGTCTGCAGCAAGCTGCGATGCACTGTGTGTTCTGACACATTTCTATCATGGCCAGCATCAAGTTTTTCAGCAATTTGTTCTACAATAGCTCTTCTGTGGGATCAGACCAGATGGGCTATCCGTGCACATCACTGGGCGGCTCGCCGGTTGTCCTTCCTTGGACCAATTTGGTATGTACTAACCACTGCATACTGGGACCACCCCACAAGACCTGCTGTTTTGGAGATGCTCTGACCCATTTGTCTAGCCATCAAATGTCACTCAGATCCTTATTCTTGCCCATTTTTCCTGCTTCCAACACATGAAATTCAAGAACTGACTGTTCACTTTCTGCCTAATATACCCCACTCCTTGACAGGTGCCATTGTAACAATATAATCAATGTTATTTACTTCACCTGTCAGTGGTTTTTATCATTGTGGCTGATCAGTGAATATACTGTATGTTTTTACTGCAGTAACCCATTTTTTATTTCATAGGTTAAACGTGGACATCTCAAAAGAATTAACTGCAAAACTCATCAACACATCTGGAATATGGAGTCACTGAGCATAATGACCATGCCAACTTTGCTGGACCCAAGGTTTAACATGTTTTGTTTCCTCAACCAGAATAAAATGACTGAGGCTGTCAAATGGCTAAAAGCAAAATGTGCCAATATCATCAGGACCGACACTGACAAGCACTTTGTCAACAGAACCACCATCCTCAACTCAACAGCCTACAACAAGCTCATGTATTTATTTATTAATGTCTTTTTTTTGTTGTTGTTGTTGACTGTTGTTGTATGATGTATTCAGTCAATGTACATGTACAGTCACTCCCATTCAAGTTCTTTTCCCTTCACATTTCTCAGGTGGAAGTCTGTGGCTCCTGTTGGACAGTGCTTTGGACCAGAGCAAACAAAGCTCAAACGCCACAGCTGATGCAATAGTTGAAGTTGATAGATACCTTACAGAGACAAATATTCAAAGAGCCGAAGATCCACTGGTTTATTGGAAAATACAAAAACATGTGTACCCCCATCTATACACTTTGGCACTGGAGTTTATTTGTACCACGGCCTCCTCTGTAGCCTGTAAGAGAGTGTTCTCTAAGGCAGGGGAAGTAATAAACTCTAGACAACACTGTCAAACAGATAGAGAATACCAATATTTACAGCCCAAATACTTGCCATGTGCAACTCAGAATAACATTGGTGCTTCATCCTCAGGTTTTTTGCTGCTTTATTTTGTACCACCAGTTGGCAGAGTTCTGACACTCTCAAAGCTTTGAATCTTTTCCCAGGGAAAAGCCTCAGAGTTTTACAAGGTTTCATATCCCCATCCCTAGCTTGTGAATGTGTGGAGCCGGTGTTGTGAAGGTAAACCGTTCATCCCTTTAAGAGATCTTTGGCACATACATGGAAAACACTATCATGAGCTTTGCATGCTCTGTTTGTAGCAGATGAAAGCAGGCAGAGCATTAATTCACTTTTTAGCAAGAGTCATATACAGATTACACATTTATTTATTTATATAGTAGCCTTTGTTGGTTTAATAATTTGTGATTCTATGGGTTCAAAATTATTGCGGTCACGGATCCAAAAATAATAAGTGTGAATCAAAATAATAAGTGTGAATCAAAAATTAATAAGCACAGATAAAACAACAATAAGCACAAAAATAAATAATTAGCGCAGATCAAAAAATAACAAGCATGAATAAAAAAATATATAAACACATTTAAAATATGCTGCAAAAAAATAAAATAGAATAATGAAAGCAAAGTCATCAGAATTGCAAACAAAATCATGATTTCCTTGGTTATATTACTGTTTTTGTGCTCTCTGACAATTTTACTCATATTTAAAAAAAAAATAACAATGTGTATGACTAGGATGTATTTTTCTTTGCTCTTGTTTCCAAATTCTGCACTTGGTTTTCCAAAACTTGTGAGTAGAGTTTCATGTAAATCAGGGGGTGTTTTGTGTCCCTATTGGTCCACTAGTTCTTGATCGACAGCTCCTCCTCTAGCTAATCATTTGAAGAGGGGAGGTGACATCACAATACTTTGTTATTTTTTGATTCACTCTTATTATTTTTGGATCTGTGACCGCAATACTTATATGATTCACATAGCGACTGGCTTTTCTGTATTGGGAATCTTTTATATCTTTGAGCTTAATAAAAGTATTTTTAGAGTGCAGACCTTTTTGCCTTCTCATATTGATACATAGGTCTTAGCATAGACATAATAAATACATAGACGCCCTATTGGCCGCTTTGGAACATTGCTGCGATACGTCAACGCGTCCGCCATTTTGCGGAGGGCAAGACTGCGCTGTAATCAAATGCAAGTAAACGGATGAGTTGCGGTTTTTCTGGATAAAAACAAAAATAACGTTTACATTTATCAACCGATTTCAGTGGTTCGTACATGGTGTAACGAGTACTTGTCATAAAAGTCGGTTTTAAGAAAATATTTAGATTTTCAGGAAATTTACTTTATAATATAAAATATAAGATAAAACTATACTATAAATCATGTCAACTCATGTCTCAACTTTCACAGCTCGCAAGCAAGCTATTTTAGTCTGACTAACTCCGGTGGCCAACTAACGTTACTATTACTAATTATATAACGACCAAATACAACCAAAAACAAATGTTCAGTCTTACTTGTGAAAAGTAATTCCCCGAGACCTGTTTTCAATAGTGCGGCGATTTGTACAGCCCCAAGCAGCACATGAGGCAGGCATATTTCCTCAACTCCCGTTATGAGAGAAATGGGAATGTTGCCCTCCGCCCGTTGACGTACGATCCAGCGGCCAATAGGGCGTCTATGTATTTATTATGTCTATGGGTCTTAGCACCTACTTAGCTGGGAGAGCAGCGCGAGTGCTTTGTTCGGATTGGGAATCTGCCATCATTATGTCAGAGCTACTAGATCTAAAAACACAGAAACACTTCAAAATAAAAGCTCCACCAAAACTAAACGCTCAATTAAAAAAAGACAGAAATAGATCACTGCTATATGTAATATTCACTGTTATACTACTAATAATATTAATAATAAATCAATAGTAACTGTTTTTTGTTTAAGCAATATCTCACATCTGTGATGCTCTGTTATGCAGAACTTTATTTGACAATGTTGTATTTAGGAATGTGCTGTGAGGTTACGTATAAAATCACTTCATGCTGAATATTATTTGTTATACTTTCATTTGATGTGTTTATTTGATAAATATGATAATGATAAAATTTACATAAACTACTGATATGGAATTCAGAAAAAAAAACAGGCATCTGACTCAGTATTGGCGAGTACATAATAAAATAATCCCAATACACATTTTACAGTTATAATTACCTTTACTTACTTAAAACAAGTCATCAAACATTAACATTCCCAGGGCGGATCTAGAAAATAATTTATGGAGTGGCATGAGGACTATGAGGGGTGGCAACACCAAAGTTAGCACCCATACATACTTTATCTGGATTAAGATGCACAACTTCACTGCAGCAAGTACTAGTTCATATATTTAAGTCACTTTCAATTTACAAATGTCAATGAATTTGCAATAAAGTTGCATTTCCACTGAGAGGCCACAATTAAATAATTTAGCTTCTGTTTTGCTAACATTAAAACTTAACATAAAACATTAAAAAAAAAAATGTATCATTGCATGGCGGAATAAATTATTCAGCGTAGGGTGCTCTGGTTGTACAGTGCACATTTTGTATTTCTTGGATACTTTTCACATCATGAATGCATATTACTTTCTCTCAAAAATAGTAGGTATTATAATATACTTAACATACCCCTTGGCTCTTTAAATGATATGTATCATTAAAATGAGCAACAGATTACAACTTCCCAACCGCTCCAGGAGACATTATTGCATTTATCTTATACTGATTAATAAGCATCCATTACAGCAGATGAAAACAAGGCTGGATGAAATGAGATCAAATGTATTTGACCGCAGAGCTGCAACCGCAGGGGTACAAAACTTTAATGAAGAACAAATCCACATTAATCGTGTCTCTTCAGACCACAGTGCTTCTAATGGCACATTCATACTGTAAATCTGACTGGGTTTTATAGTCATTTGTGCTATCGGTCACTATCTGCTGCTAAAGGGCTCTCTTTTCGTGAGTGCGCAAATGGGCGTGGGTGGGAGTGTTTGCGCTACTGTGGGTGTATGTGCTCAAACTGTGGGTGTATTATTTGTAAATGAAGTGGAACAAATAGCAATTTGCTATTTTCCTAAGAATTTGGTCATTGCGCTAAGATGTTTCAATAACACGTTAAGACGTTAAGACTCAGTTCAAAGTCCAAATTCAGTTCCTGCATTTGCAATTTGGAGATTCCACCAGCAGGTGGTAATAAAGTGTCCTTACTCTGAAAATATAGTGGAACATTAAATGAAGTCCCTGACAATCACTGTCGTAGCCTTTTTGAGAAAATATTTATAATTTATATTGTTTTTTGTTTTGCTTTTTGTGTGATTTTTAAGTTACATTTACATTTACTTACATTTGGGGGCTGGGTATCTCAGTGAGTATTGCCGCTGACTATCAACCCTGGAGTCGTGAGTTTGAATCCAGGGCGTGCCGAGTGACTCCAGCCAGGTCTCCTAAACAACCAAATTGGCCCGGTTGCTAGGGAGGGTCGAGTCACATGGGGTAACCTCCTTGAGGTCACTACGCCACCACGAGAACTTAGAGCACATTGGGAATTGGGCATGCCGAATTGGGGAGAAAAGGGGGAAAATAAATAATTCTCTAATATTTAAAGGAGCATACATCCAAACTCTAACGAGATTCACACTTTCCATTCATATAAAAGGAGCGTTCGTCACTATCATATTAATTTGCCTGGCATTCATCAAGAACGCAGTTAATGCACGAAAGAATATATCCATATTTCTGTTCTTTTATTTCATTATAAACAGTCCGTTTTCACTCCCAACTTCTTATGAATGTACTGTCTTTGTTTAAATCATTGGTGCTTGAGGGAATGGACTACATAATAGGATGCAGACACTGGTATAAACAGAAAAGAATCTTAGAATCAAATTGCACTTGGTCCAGCCTCATGATTTTGCAAAACCCACTTGCGTCTGGAGTTAGCGCATGCTTGCAAGAAAATACCAAAACATCATGGCCATACCCATTGACTTTGCCCTAATGACTTAAAGCACTGCATTGCGCGTAACGCTTGCATGCTTAAAATAGGGCCCAAAGTCTTTTTTATAACCATCAATCAATCCAGTAATACACTGCAGCAAAGAAAAAGCTGTTTGAATGGGAAAAGAGATTGCCAGACTATTTCAGCCAGTTTAGGAATAGTTCACACTTGAAGAGTTCCCATGAGATATGCCAGAAATGTGATCATAAATGTGGCAGAATGTTCATTAAAAGAGGTCTTTGGGAAACGCTGGGTGCTGCTCTGTGTGTAAATAACATCCATTATTAACTGCAGCCTGTGCCAAGACCTGCTACCCGACACAAGCAGCAATGCCAAAAGTCAGACTGATCATCGCCTGCCCTGCTGCCTCACGGGGTGTGTGTGTGTGTGTGTGTGTGTGTGTGCGTGTGTGACTCCAGAGCTTCTTAAAATGACATTTTTGCCCTTTCTTCACTCCATTCTCCTAAATGTTTTTGCTGAACAAACCAACAATCTACCCTGTTTTCTATTTGTCCTCCTTGCGCTAAACTTCAAGGCTTATTGAGATGATGGTTGCTAGGCGACACTGGGGTAAAAGTTGTATCACAAGGCATTCATTTTAATGCCATGTCATTGTGTGTTTGTGTGTATGAATGAGATCTCAAGCATCAAATATAGCAGGGCAGGCAAACATTTATCTGTTATGGAGCTCAGGGAGAGATAAAGCCGTGCATATCCGACAGTGTCATTCACTTTAGGTAATGTTCCAATGCATAGATAAACCAAAGGAGTATGGGGTTGAACACAATGGGAAGATGTTGCATCACACTTTTGTTGTTGTCACAAATGAGAGTTTTAGGATGGAGCTTTTCTAAGATCAATTAGGGAGTTTCAGAGAGCAAAAAACTAAAACAGGGCTGCCAATCGATTTGAATGTTTAATCAAATTAATAACACAAGATGCTGATCAATTAATTGCCTACTGTCCCATATTCAAGAGGCGAATCACTTGACTGGCACCCCCCACCCCCACTGTTTGGACGACAAATGTATTATAGGCATTGTGTCCTTTATTGAAGGGGGGACAAGCTCAAGGGGGAATAAGTCTAAGTGGGAGGTTTACTAATTTAAAGAACTTGGAAATGTGGAGACCTGTCCAGGATATTTCCCTGTCTTTGGCCCAAGACAGCTGGGATAGGCTCCAACACTACTTGCATCCCTGCATAGGAAAGCGGCTACAGAAGATGAATGGATGGAAATGTGGATGCTTCACTCCATGAATATGCGATCAAGGCCGTAACCATAGCTGTGTCCCAAACGACACGCTACACACTATGTACTTACACAATGTATTATGCACTCAGCCATGTAGTGTATGTATTTTCAAAGTGTAGTATCATCCCAAATGGAACACTTTTTTTACTACACGGAAGCATTCACGTTTAACAGCTGATGGAAGTGACGTTCCAAATATAGCGCGCTATCCACCCTCAGTTCAACACTTATATCTCAATAATATACACATTGAAACAGCTTGGCACAATGGTAAAGGGTGTAACTCACTTTTGTAAGGTGCTGTTTTCACAGAGGTTTCGCTAGTTGTCAAATTATCCATTACAATCCATCGCTGCTGGTAACTCCGCCTCTTCCGATATGTACGGTAAGCCATGTGCGCTGAGTGCACGAAGTGTCCAACATTTCAGATGCCGTTTTGACGGTTGAAAAAGTGCATCATCCGGATACTCATAGAACTCTTTGTTTTGTTGCATTTTCAGTCTCAAATCAGAGACTAATATCATTGTATTTTATTTTCATCATTGATTTATCTGTAAAATGACATGACTGTGTTAGCTGGCTAGCAAAAAAATACTTATCCTCAGATTTTCCTCCCTTGTTATGATTTTTTTTTTTTGTGGAATTTTAACACAGTCTTTTCTTCAAAAACTTTATGCTGTTCTTTTTCATACAACAGTTTATATTGACCACTGCTGTGAATGTCCAAAGAAAATATATTTTTTTAATTGTCATTAAATGTAAAAAAAAGTAGCCCATAAAACACAAAGCTGCTGTATGGCCCCCCCAAAAATTTTAATATAGTGCACATCATATGGACTACTTGAAAGCTGTCTTTATACTGCACTTTTACTGGTGCTTATATATTTTTCTGTTTCAAGAAAATGTGACAGCATATGGGTTTGAAATAACCTATGGTCCATAGGTTCCATTTTTAGGTAAACTACTCCTGTAATTGGTGGCTCTTTTTTTATTTATTTATTTTTAGCACAGACCCAACAAGGACATAACCAAACTAAAATTGTTGTAGTTCATGAACCCGTGTCTCTTAAAGTCATAGAGTAATTAGAAAATCTCAAATTGATGAGATTCTCCATTCACAATAATTCTTTGGGTAAAAAATATTGGTAGGAAAATACGGCCTTTTTATTACTCTATTGTTACATTTCTGCATATAAATTCTATTTATAATTATATTATATATTAAATACTTTTCTGCACTGTTCATATAGTGGGGGGGAAACCCCTGGAAAACATGCATTTATCTTTTTTCTTATTCATTTCTAACCTTTTTCTCCCCAATTTGAAATGGCCAATTCCCAATACTCTCTAAGTTCGTGGTGGTGTAGTGACTCGCCTAAATCCGGGTTGCGGTGGACAAATCTCAGTTGCCTCCTGAGAACGTCAATCCATGCATCTTATCATGTGGCTTGTTGAGCGAGTTACCGTGGAGACATAGCATCTGTGGAGGCTTCACACCATCCACCACGGCATCAACTCATCACGTGCCCCACTGAGAGCAAACCACATTATAGCGACCATGAGGAGGTTACCCCATGTGACTCTACCCTCCCTAGCAACTGGGCCAATTTGGTTTCTTAGGAGACCTGACTGGAGTCACTCAGCACACCCTGGATTCAAACTCGTGACTCAAGGGGTAGTAGTCAGCGTCTTTACTCGTTGAGCTACCCAGGCCCCCCACATGCATTCATCTTTAACTAGATTCCCTTAAATGGGTATGCCATGTCACGGGAGTTGGCATTTGCTGCAGAGCTCTTTTGGCGCTTTCTTTGCTGTGAATATCGAATTCTCTGATCTCCCTCTTCTTTTTAATTATGGACTGATGGCTTTAACAGAAGCATAAACCCTTGCTTAACAACATCAGAGCTCACTGTAGGTCTGTCTTGAAAGGTTTATAAGCTATCGTTAAAAATATATTTGCTCATGGAGAAAATGTATGGAATTTTTACTTCCAGAACTTTCTACGAGACTTTAGTGCTCTATTCAGAACACTTTCAGAAGTTTAGCATGTTCAAGCACCACTTACATATTATTATTATTTTTCATAATGTTTTTAAATATTAGTTGCTGGATGAGCCTTAAAAAAGAACTGCCAGGGGCCAGGGTACTGACAGCGAGTATTGATGCTGACTAACACCCCTGGAGTCACGAGTTCAAATCCAGGGTTGTTGAGGTGTTGCGCGGGAATTGGGCATTCCAAATTGAGAGAACAGGGGATAAAAAAAGAACTGCCACGTGACAGTTTAGTTTTACCATGTTAAAAATAAACATAAAACACAAAACATGTCCAAAGCATCTGATGATTTTATGCAACAGACACTGAAATCTTTTTTATTTAAGCCCTTTGGCTATCTGTATGCATTTTTGTGATTTGTTGTTTGCTGCTGGGCCAGATGAGTGTGTAATGCTAATTTTGACTTTGAATGGTGAAACGACTGTTGTTGTAAAGTTATTTGGCACTTCTGTTTCTCCGGCTTCCTGTGTGACTCTCCCTGGATTCTGAGAGCAGCCGGTGCTGCCACATGCCAATGAACATCTGTTCCAGAGAAACAAACAAAGCCGAGATCTGATCTAGACTGAAGAGATTAAGTTGACTATCTCTCTTGTTCTCTCTCGCAATTGCATTTGCGGCAATACCAACCTGTAGACCAATACAAGGATAGACTGAAAAAGGGCTTTTAAACTACTCGTGAAGCACCTTTATTTATGAGTGTCAGTGTCCCACCAGTATCCATGAATATGGCAACCCAGAGAGGTGTTACAGAAGGGCAAGTGTTTTCAAACAAAACACATTTTTGTGTTTTAAATTGATTTTGTCATCATTTAAATCTGCTAGACGGATATCTTTAAACATTGTGCAGTGTCTCATGCAGGAGGACCACGCTTTTAAGTTGCTGTGTTAAGTTAAAAGAACTTAAACTTTTAGAGAGCAGTTTAAAGCAGATCAAAGGCCTTTTGTGGGTTTTTCAATTTTGGACAGTTGGACAGTTGAATTAATGAAGATTCTGTTTTTCAGTTCTAAGAATGCAGAGAACTGACTTGTATTCTCATGAAGACCAGTCTTGCCAAGCTACCTTGGAAGAAAGAACTCAGAAGGACAAGAGGACGTACAGTAGAACACATCTATTGCAAGATTTGAGATGTGCTGCAATCTCTGCAATCTTGCCTCAATTTCAAGGACACATTTGAGTACATTTACATTTATGCATTTGGCAGATGCTTTTATCCAAAGCGACTTACAGTGCACTTATTACAGGGACAATCCCCCCAGAGCAACCTGGAGTTAAGTAACTTGCTCAAGGACACAATGGTGGTGGCTGTGGGGATCGAACCAGCGACCTTCTGATTAACAGTTATGTGCTTTAGCCCACTACGCCACCACCACTCTGATGACGCGGCCCGGAATGCCGCCTGGACCCGCAGCTTTACAGATGTTCACCCGTCGGAAGGATCGGGTTACATCCACAACAGAGACGGAGAGTGAACCAACCTCTGTAGCGTCAGCCGCGAGTGCTCTCTCCGCGAGGGCGGTGTTATTGTCCTCGAAACGAGCATAAAATGTATTAAGTTCGTCAAGGAGAGATGCAGCGATGTTCATGGCGGAGTCTTTATTCCGTTTGTAGTCCGTGATGGTGTTAATTCCCTGCCACATACTTCTAGAGTCAGTGGTGTTGAACTGACCTTCAAGCTTGTGCCTGTACTGGCGTTTGGCTGCACTGATGGTGTTACGGAGGGCATAACTGGCTTGTTTACGCTCCTCCGTGTTAGAAGAATTAAAAGCGGAGGACCGCGTGAACCTCGCCGTTAACCCATGGTTTCTGGTTGGGGTATATCCGTATTGTTTTGGTCGGAACAACATCCTCTACGCACTTCCTGATGAAACACGTTGCGCTGTCAGCGTAAACCTCGATGTCGTCATCAGAGGCAGACCGGAACATCTCCCAGTCCGCGTGATCAAAACAGTCTTGTAGCGCAGAGTCTGATTGGTCCGACCAGCACTGGATCGTTCTGAGAGTGGGTGCGTCCCGTTTCAATTTCTGCCTGTACGCGGGCAGAAGCAGAACGGAATTGTGGTCCGATTTGCCAAATGGGGGGCGGGGGAGGGATTTGTAGCCATCCCGGAAAGGAGAGTAACAATGGTCTAAAACCCGGTCCCCTCGTGTGTTGAACTTTATGTGTTGGTGGTATTTTGGAGCGATTTTTTTGAAGTTGGCTTCGTTAAAGTCCCCGGTAACAATGAACGCAGCCTCAGGGTGTGTGGTTTCCTGCTCACTTATACGCCCATACGGTTCCCTGAGTGCCCGGTCTGTGTCGGCTTGTGGGGGGTTGTACACAGCTGTGATAATGACCGCTGTGAATTCCCTCGGCAGCCAGAATGGTCGACACAGATGCATGAGATATTTCAGATCAGGAGAGCAGAAAGACTTGATGAAATGTACGTTCCTCTGATCACACCATGATTTGTTGATCATAAAACATACACCACCACCTCTGCTTTTACCTGAGAGGTCTTTCGCTCTGTCCGCTTGGTGCACGAAAAAGCCCGTGATTTCGATGGCCGAGTCTGGAATCTCCGCAGCCAGCCAGGTTTCTGTAAGGCAGATAACGCAGCAGTCCCTCGTCTCTCGTTGGAAAGAGATCCGCGCTCTCAGCTCGCAGAGTTTGTTGTCCAGTGATTGAACATTTGCCAGTAATATACTGGGTAGCGGGGGTCGATTTGCACGACATCTTACTCTGATGAGAACGCCGGCTCGTTTTCCTCTTTTCCTTCTGCGTTTCCGTGGCCGAGCAGCCCAGACAAAGGGCTCCGCCGGCGTGTTTGTAAACAGCGGGTCGGCATTAAGGAATTTAAAGTCCGGTTTTTGATGTGTAATTGTAGAACCAATGTCCAAAAGCATTTGGCAGTCGTAAACAATAAGTCAGACAACATCCAAGACAAAAAAACAAAGAACTGTAAACAAAACAAACAATAAACCGCAGTGTTGTATCGGAGCTCGCAACGCAGCAGCCATACTCGGTGCCATTTTGAGATTAGCACTGCACTTTATTAATCTATAATCTCACACTGGACTGTCAACATATTGTCCTCAATTCAACTACTTATATATATTTCATATACTCCCACTTATTGTATATTGTGTATTCTATATTGTGTGTATTGTTTACTGTACATTGAATATTATTATTGTGTTGTGTAAGTATGTGTACATCTGATATGTAAATTGTGTTGTGTAAGTATGTTGTTTACTGTAATTGGTATATGTCTCGTCACTCTCATGACTGCTATGTTGCTTGGAACTGCACACAAGAATTTCACCCACTGTTGCACTTGTGTATATGGTAGTGTGACAATAAAGTGATATGATTTGATTTGACCACACCACTGAGTAATTTAAGAAATTCTAATTTTCTTGGAATCGAACATCAGCAGTGGATGATGACGTGGAACGAGTTCATGAGAACGTAAGAACACAAAAGAATGCACATTGAGAAACAGCCAAGGTCTTTTTAGCAAGTCAGTCCACTGTCGGCCATGTTTGTCACGCTCTAGGGAAGCTATTTACAGTTATGACAGTGCAGCTCCTATATACTTCAATGGGGAAAGACCGATATCTCCACAACAGTTGGTCAAGATTATGATCAAAGAACATATTTCAAATCAGCAGTAAAATCTGACAACACCGGTAATATAAATTGTACCGATTACGCTAAAAACCGCAATTTTCCCAGCTTGTATAGCTAATTGGGTTTTTTACTTGTAAGGCGGGACTTCCTTTATACATCCACTGCCCGCTGGCTGCCATTGGGTGTTTCAATTTCGTCCAGTCATGTTAATAGAAGAGGCCTGTCTCTGCTAAATAGTCTCTGATATTGACTAATTTACATTGGCTGTGTCTCAATTCGAAGCCTGTGTGCTCCAGTGGTTGCATTTGTCAGCCGCTTATGTCACAGAGGCTGTCTTGTTTCAGAAAAGCAAGTAGGACCCTCCGTCTGCAACCTTTGAATGCAAATTCTTTACTTCTTTTACATACATTTCGGAGGATACAAGAGTTGTATGCTTCATTGGCACTTACAATCCACAATTCTGTGCTTCAACAGGAACATACACCATTTCTTAGAAACAATTATGCAGATTTAAACGAATATACGATGGAAGGAATGTTCATTCCCAAGTTGAAGTACCTCTGTAGAAAGGGTGTAAAATATATAATA
Organism: Xyrauchen texanus; assembly: GCF_025860055.1. Taxonomy (NCBI): domain Eukaryota; kingdom Metazoa; phylum Chordata; class Actinopteri; order Cypriniformes; family Catostomidae; genus Xyrauchen; species Xyrauchen texanus. The sequence goes on along the minus strand of NC_068294.1, from coordinate 4,307,752 downwards.
GCTCAGATTTGTTTTTTGGACACTATCCGTTAGGTTTAGGTTTAAGATTTTGGGTAGGGAGGCATGTTTTGTTCATTTCAACCCCCAGAGAGCATTTAATTTGCATTTAGCACCCCTCAGTAGACATTCCACATTAAAACATCTGCAATGAATTATTAGTCATTTATAAACCCTTTTATAATATCTTAAAGAGAACATTAATGTAAAGTTTTACCATTTTTATTTGTTGTTGCTGACAAAATCCAAAACCTTACTGTATTATTGGAACACCCCTAAATGTGATTTCTTCACATACTTGATGGTTCAAGTTTAAATGTGTGCGCAAATGAGAGGGGAAGATTTTCAACAAATAATGACGTACATTTTTGTTTTATCTTCATACAAAGCTATCGGATGGCTTCACTTTGAAATCAGCTTAATAAAGAACCAAACTCTACGTTTCAAGAGCAGTTTCAGCCTTATTTTCTGGAAGGCCCATAGCCTTGAATGTCTTATTATGTCTCGGCATGAGGTGTAGATATCAGACGTGAGTGAGACTGCCTCTCATCCAGAACAGCAGTTAATTGCAGTGATTACCAGCATCACAGAGATAATTGTTATTTTCCATGGTTCAGATTGGGGCTTTTGGCGATCATTTGCTCTGTTTTAATGTGTATGTACTAGCTTGATAAACTGTTTTTTTCCCCTGGTGAATTCAGAAACAGCCCTTGTCTCGTAATGAGCCTAGAGGGAATCAGGCACTCCTGAAATTGCCAATTCTAATTTTACTTCTCAACTGCATGACACCTCTAATGAACTTTTAGCTCTGAATATCAGTACCACATTTGACTTTAACACATATTAAGAAGATGCACATTCTTGTTTTTCAACAATACAGTATTGTCTGTGGTTGGCAGCAGTCATAAAACTTAAAATTGCATCAATTCACACACACACACACACACATAAATATATATATTTGATTTGGAAAGATCTGCTTCTTGTAGAAACAAAACATATGCCGAGAATAATTTGTCTGCTCGACATAACATGAAACTATGACTTTAGCAGAGCAAAGTGTGGTGCAACATGCTCATTTGCGAGACAAAGAGTCAATTTTCCATCTGCGCATGTTTCTCAGGGGTGTGTGCAGATGAAAATCCGCTGCCATCAAACACCTTTCAGCATCACTTGCTGCGACACACAAATAGCTCCCAAAATAGGATTGCTTGCATGCGGGACACATCTGCTTTAAAGAGCCCGTAAAAGATGAATCATTTGTTCACCATGTACTATTTTGGAGATGACGCAGAGACTCACTGGAAATGCATCCATCCATCTGAAAGAAAAAAATATAGCCTTTGTGACTTTTCACCACATTTGGCAAATTAGTGCTCTAGACATTCATTTAAACCACATGAAAACACTATAGACCTGTTGTGGTCGGGTCTGTAGGTCTGAAACTCATTTGAACCCATAGCATAATGTTCATTAATAATTTCTTAATAACTTAATATCATTAATATCAAACATTATTCCATTATGGTAATGCAAAACAGATATTTAAATTAACTTTCAATTCTTTAATCATTTTCAATAAATGTCTATTTAAAAGTGCACAGTATTTTTTACCTCATTAAAAAAGTTTTCCTTTTAAAGACATGAATTGTAATTTTGCAGTATATGTATGAAGTCATGAGCACTCACATTCAAATGAAGACTCCAGTCACATCAGTAACCTTATAAAAGCTGTTTTATTCTACATGGAGAGGGTCCGCACATGGGGGCGGCCATTTTAGAATCACATGACCAGCCGAATACTACTCACTTAATCTCAGTAATCGTCCTGTTATTGGACACTTTTACTCATTGATTAAATTAATCATGACTGACTGTGAATACTAAATTTCTACAATGACATCTGAAACTGAAAACTAGTGATTTTAAATATTTAAAACCACTAGATGTCAGTGTAAGTCCAAGATGACACAAAGACAAAAGTTACTGAGTGCACCTTTAAATGTACTACTGGTTTTTGAGGCATTAAATTATTTCACTGTGTAAAAATGTATTTATTTATAAAAAAAATTTGGTTCCTGGGTATTAAGTGTTATTTCCTAATTGCTTATGCCTCAAAAGTATAGAAAATGGCTATTATTCCCCACCGATATTTTGAAATTGACCTATTTTCCAGAACATTCCAGATAGATTCAGTGCTGAGTAAACTTGGAGTAACTTCTAGAACTTTCTAGAACTTTCCAGTAGTATAAATAGTAGTATACATACAGGGGCCTTAAGCCCACCAGTTCAGTTTAGTTCCAGCTGCCTAAGTGGATACATATCAAGACCTTGCTGGACACCTTGAAGTATGATGAGTACAGCTGGGAGGTCATAGGAGACTTCAAAATGGTGGCATTCCTGATGGGTCTCCAAGGCAGTTTTACCAAGTTTCCCTGCTATCTTCACCTTTGGGACAGCAGGGACCGAGTTCTCTGTGGGGAGAATCAATGTCAAGTGGGAGCCACTGTTGGACCCCCGGAAGGTGCCGTTGCCACCACCGCACATCAAATTGGGCCTTATGAAACAATTTTCCAGCGCTCTTCCCTAAGCTGTCTGAGGCAAAGGTCAAAGCCAGAGTCTTCGTCGGACACAGATAAAGAAGATCCTGGAGCGCAATGAATTCCCCAGGAAGCTCACTAGTAATGAGAAAGCGGCGTGGAACAGTTTTGTCACAGTGGTTCGGGGCTTCCTGGGCAATCACAAGGCTGAAAACTATGTGGAGCTGGTTAAGACTCTGGTGAAGAACTATGGCACAATGGGCTGTAGGATGTCCCTCAGAGTTCATATCCTTGATGCTCATCTTGATAAATTCAAGGAGAACATGGGAGTGTACTCGGAGGAGCAAGGCGAGCGCTTCCATCAGGATATACAGGACTTTGAACGCCGCTACCAAGGACAGTATAACCAGAACATGATAGAAGACAACATTTGGGGACTGATTCGTGAAAGTAATTTACAGTACAATCGTAAATCTCGTAAATATTGTTTTTTTTTCTGACTTTATGTGAATGAAAAGACACAAATTCACCCGTTTACTTATTGGAAATAGGTCAATTTCAAAATATCACTGTCCTGGTCACAGAAGCAAAGTTTGTGGGGAATAATAACACTTTTCTATACTTTTGAGGCATAAGCAATTAGGAAATAACACTTACTATCAGGAACAATATAATTTTATAAATGACCAATGAATGTATTACAGTATTGCAGTGTTGCCAGGAGAAGTTAAAGTTCCTAGCCCAAGCAATAAAGTTCCTCCCACAAAACAGAACTCTACTATTGATTCACTAAACATTCGAATATTATACTGGTTATACTAGTAAAAGTGAATATATTATATAATATAATATAATATAAAGGGGGAATCTTCTCTGTAGGAGCATCTATCTAAACAGCAATTTGAATTAACATTAGTGTCTTACGGAAAATCCGTCAAACAAAAATAATAATTAATTGACTTTAAAACAGCCTGCATTTATGATCATTCTAAACTTTATTTGGTCCTATTTTTCATGTTACAGTGTAATTTTCAGTGTATGGTGTAATCTTTGTTTTAAAAAAAGTAATTTTGTTTTAAAAATCTATAATTTATGAAGTCATTTAAAAGTAAATAAATTGGTCATATAAAAATCTGATTGCACTTTATTGAGGTAATTAGTAATTTGTGGTTGACTGCTATTTTTGAGTAACTTACCCAACACTGGTCATTTTGTAGATAAACAATAACATGAAGCTTTTTTGCCAACAAAAATTGTCATCTATTAAAATGTATATTTACAGTGAGGTCTAAAGGTCTGAGACTACTTTTTTCCTCATTTAAATCTGAAAAGAAAATTATAAGAGGTATTGATTAATTGGACTTTGATCAACTAGTGAAAGGCCCCACTCATGTACAGGGCACACTTGATCTTGTATTAGCATGGTTTGTCTGTTTACGGCATGAAAATATGTAATATTTGTTTATCATTAAGGCTTCAGAATACTTCGGTTGACCACATTGCTGACCTCTCCGCACACAGTATGCGTTATGCAAATCTGGCCATCAGCACAGTCCACACGCGGCCCAGATTTTGTCCACAGACGGACAGTCCTCATCTGTGCGCATTGTCTGCGCATGTGCCTGCCGTTGACTTTACTTTGACAATACATCAAGTATCCCAAATGGCACACTTGATGTGGAGTTGCGGTCTCATGACCTTCATTTCCGCATTCAGGCAAAGTCCACAAGACTGTAGGGCAGGGGTCCCCAAACTTTTTTCTATGAGGGCCACATCATTTTTCCTTTCTATAATGGAGGGCCGTAGTCTAACAGAAAATGGCATGGGCCGGAGTGATTTATTGTGGAGATTTTATTATGATTTTAAATGGATTTACAGTATTATGCCTCCTAATGCTAGATTAATTTATTATTTATGCACCATACATATCAAGTGATATACAGCCTATTAAAAGAGCATTATTACTATCGTAATGACATTTTTTCATATTCTTTGCTATTGAAATCAAATAATTTACTTACTCATGCGTATTAGGCTAATCAGTGTGAACTATGTCCCCTTGATGCGCCAACCATACTAGGAGCTCCGTCAGTCGTTATGCTGGCCAGCTTAGACCAGTCTAGATCCAACTCTTCTATCGTTTGGCACACTTTACCAAAAATATCCTCCCCTGTCCTAGTACCTTTGAGACTTTTTAGGGCTGCCAGCTCCTCGGACACTTCAAAGTTTGAGCTAACTCCGCGAAGAAAATTGAGCAGCTGTGCCGTGTCCTGCACGTCATTACTTTCATCCAGTGCTAATGCAAAAAAATCTAAATCTTTCACTTTTTCCTTCAGCTGGGCATATTATACCCCATTTCTTCAATTCGTCTGGTGATTGTACTTGCGGACAGACTCACCGCATTTAAGACGTCTTTCTTATCGGGGCACACCTCCTCCACAACAGCATTCATACATTCTTTACGAACTCACCATCACTGAATGTCCTACCGCAGGTTGCAATCAGTTTAGCTACCTGAAAGCTAGCTCGAATGGATGACTGGTTCAACTGGGTTTGCCGTACAAACGTGTTTTGCTGAGCAGATAGTCCACTTTTTAGCTTCGACACTTTGTCTGCCCTCATTTGGCCTTGTAAACTCGCATACTTGTCTCTGTGGCGGGTTTCATAGTGTCGGCGCAGATTGTATTCTTTGAACACGGAGACTGTTTCTTGACAGATGAGGCAAACAGCCATTTCTTTGCATTGAACAAAAAATAATCACTTGTCCACTTTTGGTTAAATACCCTGCATTCTGAATCAACTTTTCTCTTTCCCAACCGTTTGGCCATTTTGTTGTCACTTTAAATTTTCTTGCTGGATCACGTGCACCCGCTCGATCACGATGGAATGTTAATCCGGGTGAATCTAACAAATAATTTGGCTACTTTAATAATTATAACTAAGGGAAATTTTATTTTGAAAGCCAATATGTATTATCAAACACAAATATGATATGATTAAAACATATTTAAAATTAAATTGTAAAAATATTTCTCTGCATGGCATTGTTCAGAGGGCCGGTCCAAATGTGGGGCCGTAGTTTGGGGACCCCTGCTGTAGGGTGTCCCATTTGACATTTCAGCACTCCGAGGGGTGCTCGCGAGCCCACCTTTGCACATCAATGTGGCAGATAAATCAGCATTTATCACACTTCCACATTCCGCTTAGCAGTGTAAAACAACTTCAAAGTTTCAATGACAGTGCCCATAGCACATAATTATTAGGGCCTATTTTATGTACAATTCATCTCAAATACGTAATCTAAATCTGTTTTATTATTTTAACCAGGATGTATGTAAGCAGGGAACACTTCACAGAGTAGAAGTACTTTTTTTTTGGTATTAGAGGAATGCAAGAATATAGTACAAACAAGAGTACCTTTATACATTAAAGAGCATTAGAACAAGACAGGGGTATACAGTATGCCACAATATTGAAAAATAAAGATTATACTGAGTATTTGAGATGATAATGATTGCATTGCTTTCATGTACTTACTTTTTATAATCTCCATGTATGACATAAGAGCCATTTAAAAATGTTCAAATAAAGAAACATTTCCATCTCAGAGTCCAATTACAGAAAATAATTGGTTTGATCGTTGTAAACATGGAGTACAATCCTCACGGTTTGAATGCCATGATTGGGGAGGCGTTCACTCGCGAGTCACAATCAAATGCAATGTATATAAATCATAGCAATGAAAATGTCAAAATAAACTTGAACATGAAAACAATGACATTAAAAGACTTTGACGCTTCTCTTCGGACTTGAGCACATTAATCCTCTGGGAGAAGCTTGAACAGCGTGTAGCTCTTCATGATCTGGGAAAACTTTGATCACCTCGCTCAGCAACCTACAGTTACACATTAAAGTGGTAGATAACACAGATGGTGAAGTGCTGTGTGAAGCTAAAGAAACAATTAAACGGATGATGTTTACTACCAAGTGTATCCAAGTTGGTTTAAAGGGGTCATGACATGAGAAACCAAATTTGCCTTGATCTTTTGGTATATAAGAGGTCTTTGTATCATTAAAACGTCCTGCAAGTTTAATATTTTAAGACGTCATCCCCATTCTAAACGAATCATTTATTTAATCAAGCTCAAAATACAGCTCGTTCTGGATTCATGGTTAGAAGTGACGTGTCGGTTAGAAGTGACGTAACAGCGTTTGCATATGACCGCCTCCAGCACAAGATAACTACGCTTTAAGCGCAAGACAACTACGCTCATTTCAGTATCGCCGTCGCCTCACAAGTGTTCAGTCGATGGACAGCGAGCTCTGACAGAGACTACTTGTGCACAGGAAAATTACGATGCCACACAGATGTGCTGTTCCTGGCTGTGGTCAAACAAAACCTCTGAATAAGCTGCCGAAAGATCCAGGCGTCAGGGAAAAATGGATGCAGTTTATTTTTTGCGGATCGACCCAGTCACGGCAGTGTTAACTTAAGCGTTTGTTCTGTACATTTTAAGGATGACTGTTTTGAGAACAAATCTCAATATGATGCTGGCTTTGCCAGAAAACTGTTGCTCAAAGATAAGTCCGTGCCGACTATTCTGGGAACAACGACGACGCAAACTGTAAGTAATCTATTTTAAACTTTAAACTACTTTTTAAAGCGCAATTTCATTCATTATGAATAATCACAGTGTTTTTACTTAGTTTACTTGCATATTGTTCTGGCTGGAGGCGTCAATAATTGATACATAGGCACTGACGTTAGCCAATCATAACAGTGGGCGTTAACACTGAAGTCTTAAATGGAAAACGCCCCCAAAACAGACTGTTTGAATCAGAGGATGAGAAACAGGGTGGGAAAAGGTCATAAATCACTAGATTTTAAAAGTTTTTCTTAAAAAAAAATATATTAATACTATAATTGCACCTAAGGGAACATAATAATACAATAAAAAAAAACATGTCATGACCCCTTTAAGTTATATATAAAAACTGGCGATCATCCATAGATTCTGATTCTGCTCCTTTAAAGGCTAAACATCCTACCCAAGTCTAAGCCTTGTCTGAATGATTCCATCATGCTCTCAGGCAGGTCTGCAGAATGAAAGACAATGGAAAAAGCTTCTAGTTTCTTATGAAATGTTAAGGGATGCCTTGTTTCAAGTTCAGAGAGCTGTGTCAGAAGCAAACTCGAAGTTCCTCTCTGATATCATTGAAATAAAAACTTTCATAAACCTCGAACTCTAAACTCTTGTCAATCCCTCTGTTGGTGTTTATCCCGTTGTGTCTACATTGGTCTGGGAAAGGTTTTTAGATTCTTTGTTGACAAGATAGTGGATATTAGATATTGCATATCCTACTGTCTGCTCATGATCCATCAGTCCCTTCTATTTGCTCTGGAGCTTCAAGCCAGTTTAAACCTATTTCACTTTCTTTTTTACAAGAAGTTGTTGGTCCGCTAAAGCCTACATCCTCTCCCATAGACGTCATTCCCTCACATCTTCTTAGACATGTTTTTGGTGCTGCTGGGTCCAGGATCTAGGTAATTATCAACAAGTGTCTTACAATAGGGACTGTACCAGATTATTTCAAACATGCCACTGTACAACCCGTTCTTATAAGGCATAATCTAGACCCTACAGTTATATCTCATTTTAGACCTACTGTATCTCTAACCTTCTTAACGTTTTAGGAAAAATAGTCCTCTATCAACTAAATTCTTTTTTTTTATATAAAAATAAGATATTTAAAATATTCCAGTCAGGTTTTAGGACACATCATAATACTTGGATCTGCACTTATAAAAGTCTTTAATGATATGATTAACTCTGCAGTCCTTGTGCTTTATGATCTGAGTACTGCATTTGAAACAGTCAATGAAGGTGTTCTCATTTCTCTTGAGTAATGTGTAAGCATCCAAGGAAATGCCTTCAGCTGGTTTAAATCTTACCTGAAGAATAGAAGATTTTCAGTCAGTATTGGTGAATTTTCATCTTGTGTTGCTCATCTTACTTGCGGGGTTGCTCAAGACTCCATTCTTGTTCCTATTTTATTGTTTTTTTACTGTATATGTTTCCCTTAGTTTGTGATTTTAAGAAAGGCATTTTGTCCTGAAACAAAATGATTAGAGTGTCTTAGAATCCTTACTGGCAAGTTTATCAGGGTTTCTTAAAATTCTTAAACCTCAGCGAGAGTAAAACCGAGGTCATTGTGTTTGGTCCTCCAATGCCAGTGATATCCTCAACCTTAATCTTGGCGATCTGTCCCCCTATGTTACACCGTTGGTGAAAAACTTGGGTGTTTTATTTGAATGTGCCCTTAAGTTTGATAAACAGGTTCATTCAGTTCTCAAATCTAGTTTTTACCATTTACCAGTTTCTTTTCTCTCTTTCAAGCACTTTGAAAGAGTGATTCATGCTTTTATCTCCTCTAAACATGACTACTGTAATTCTCACTACATAGTAATAATCCAATCTTCTCTTGCTCGATTGTAATTGGTTCAGAATGTTCTCTTTGTTTTAAGGTCTCAGGTCCTCCGACCAGAGAATTTTGGTCTAGACTGAAACTGAGAGGCGACCATGGTTTTTGCAGTAGCTGCCCCCCTGATCTGGAACAAACTATCTGTTTTTATTAGAACTGCCTCATCAGTACATGATTTGAAATCAGTTAAAAACTCACCTCTTTTCTCAAGCTTCTAATAAGTCTTCGAGATTTTTGGATTTTGTCTAAAATTGCTATTTTTACATTGTATATTTTCTATACTGTAATTGTTCTTGTACAGCACATTGGTCAAGTATTGTTGTTTTTTATTTTGCTTTATAAATAAATTGACATTGACATTTTGAACAACTTAAGACATAGAAAAGTTATGATATAATTAAGTGTTGGGTAAGTTACACACAAAAAGTAATCCATTGCAAATTGCTAATTATTCCTCTAAAATTGTAATCAGATAGCTTTACTGATTAATCCATTGAAAAGGTACTCATGATTTTACTTAAGTTACTTTCCAAAACAATTTTCATTGAAAAGTTTGTTTTTCCACTCATTACAGCTGTAATCTGATTACAATAATTTAAAATGTAATGTATTACACTACTTTTTGTGTAAAGAGAAAATAGATTAAAGCAACTACTTTGTAATCACATAAATAACAAAAGTGCCTCTGGTAAGAAATCTCTAAGTTTTTCACTGAAACCTGTTTCTAGAGTCTCTAGTTTCATCTGATATGCCGCTTTATAAAATCTGTTCATGTTTTGATTGTCAGCGCCCTGATAAACACGATGTCCACATACAAGGATTTTGGGATGTTATTCTCACAATAGTAGAAAAAACATGTTACTAAACATAACACATCTGTGGTCATTTAGCTTAATTTTAATATACATTTTGTTATGTTTAATTTTGTTATCACTGCAGATTCTATTCATTAACATTAGTTATGCATTGCTATATACTGTGTATTTTCACATTAAGAATTAATTGATTCACCCAAAAGCTGAAAATGTTGCTTCCATATGCAATTAGGATGAAAGTAAGTTGCATTTCAAACTGTTCTAAGACCAGTGCAGACAGACAGCATGCTGGAGGTTAAGTCATTTACTAAATAGGGAGCAAGGGAGCATCCTATAGCCTTCTATGCAGCTAAGTGCAATCCTAAAATCCAAACAAAAGTTGAGTTTCATGCTGCAGATGATGTTTGGACCACACAACATGTTTGACACACATAGTACAATGATTATCAGTACATAGATTCAGAATTGTGTAATGTATTGTTTTATTTTAACATGGTTGGCAGTGATTGGATGATGCTGGACATTACTTTGAAAAATAATTATTTATTCAGCTTTACAGAAATGAATCTGTAATGTCTGTAACGTCTCAAAAACATGAATAACTAACACTCCTGGAAACATAATAAACAATTTGATGAAACAATCTGACTTTCTATAGTTTAGTGTTATTAAAAATTTCACAATGTATCTATCTATTTAAAAAAAAAATGTTTTTTTGCATGTTTATTAGGTTCTACTAGATACAATAAAAAAGGGAAATGAAAAATGCACATAGCAGTCAGGTCCGTGTATCATCCGATCATTCGATTATTCCATTTAATCTGGCAAACCAAAAACGAAATAACGAATCAATGTTTTGTTTTTCTGTTTTTCTGTATGAACCAAATATGAAAATTTTCGTTCATTTGATTGCTTTCAGCTCGAAACGGGAAATATAATAAACAAGGAAACCAAAACGAAATAATGGGTCGAATATACGTTGTCTTTATTTTTCTTTATTTGTTTTCCTATTTCCCACGGTGGAATCAATTCTGTTTCGCGCATGCGCAGTGGATAGTTTCAAAGGAGTAGGTCGCTGAGTGCCAAAAGCGTAGGGTTCGGTCCCAGCTGGTCAAACTTTCCAGTTCAAATGGCACTAGGCGCAAAATGAAGCCTTGGATGTTTTATGAATCTGGTCCATGGAGCACAGATTTTATCAGCTGGCAATTTTCATTGCACATTTAAGAGTGCAAGTTGCAACTATTATTAACAATAATTGAAAGCTGAGGCTTATCAGTAGCAGTAACAATGAACATAGGCCTATGTGCAGTTATGTCACCAACACTCATTCATTATGGAATATTATTAACAGTGAGGACACAAAAAGTGTCCACATCATCTCAAGCACATTTATCGTCCAAAACCATTGTCAAACTGAGGTTATGTACTGTATCAGCTGAATGAGCAAGCTTCCAGGAACTGTTACTACTACTTCTTCTTCTTCTTCTTCTACTACTAGTACTACTACTACACACACACACACACGCACACACACACACACACACACACACACACACACACACACACACACACACACGAAGCCGAAAACGTCAGTTCAGTGCTTCGCAACCCAGACGGGGTGAATTTATGAATGAACGCGTGAAAGTTCTGTTGCAAAAAAACAATGTTGTTACGTATCAGCTCACTATTTTAAGTGGGTATACGAAAATATCTGACCGTTCCTTGTGGGTATATATCGTATAGGCTACCTGCGTATCACGTAGACTAGTGATAGGTCTAGTATGGGTGACCATATTTTGATTACCAAATACCAGGACACTCGGCCCGGCAAACAGATACTCAAATGATACTCGAATTTTACTCAAAGATGCCTTATTAATTTCAATACATTTAAAGTAGGCTATGCCTCCTCTGTATGGATAGAAAATTGTTATATTACAAGACACAAATTCAGATAGGCTTCTCAGAGGTTACTCAACATGTTTTATTATGACAGGTTTCAAAAATAATGAATGAAATAATGTCTCTTCTGTATTAGAAAAATAAATATATAAATAATAAATGACTAAAAGAAATACCTCCAAATTGAACAAAAATAGCTCTCACAAACTTACAAAAACGAACTAACAAAATATATTTATATCTTTAGTTTTCTTCCTCTTTATCCTGTTTTTCTTCCTCATCCTCCTTGTTTGCCCATCTATATTTGGCTGTAGAGCTGATCTTTCCCAGCAGTTTTTTGAAAACCAGGACATTTTCATCACTTTATAAAAAACAGCCAGGACGGCCAGGACAGGACGTGAAAACAGGACATGTCCTGGGAAAACAGGACTGTTGGTCACCCTAGTTTAGTATGCAACATGTTTTACTTTTTTTTATATCACGTAACGTTACCTCATTTATTGCTCGAGAGACAGCAATGTCAAGGTCTGAATCAGAAGTGTGTCCTTTTCTCCGCATATTATGCTTGGCAAGTAGTCTCCGGATGCTGATCTCAGAGCTTCCACGCTGGACACCCATTTCTTGCATCTTTACTGAGATCTCATGATATGGCATTCCATTCATAAACATGTCCTCAATAAAAGACATGTATGGTTCGAGTGCCATTTGAACTGGAAAGTTTGACCAACTGGGACCGAACCCTACGCTTTTGGCGCTCAGCGACCTACTCCTTTGAAACTATCCACTGCGCATGCGCGAAACAGAATTGATTCCACCGTGGGAAATAGGAAAACAAATAAAGAAAAATAAAGACAACGTATATTCGACCCATTATTTCATTTTGGTTTCCTTGTTTATTATATTTCCCGTTTCGAGCTGAAAGCAATCAAACGAACGAAAATTTTCATATTTGGTTCATACAGAAAAACAGAAAAACAAAACATTGATTCGTTATTTCGTTTTTGGTTTGCCAGATTAAATGGAATAATCGAATGATCGGATGATACACGGACCCAGTCATGCGGTGTCTCAGAAAGTTCAAATTTAAAGGAATATTACAAGTTCAATTCAACTTAAGTTCAGTCTGCAGCATTTGTGGCACAGTGTTGATTAACACAAAACATGACTAAGACTAGTCCTCCTTTTCTTAAAAAAAAAAAAATAAGAAGAGCAAAAATCAAAGTTATGAGGCATTTACAATGGAAGTGAATGGAGGGTTTAAAGGCAGGAATGTGCAACTTATAATTGTATAATACACATTTACATTAAATCTTCTGTTAAAGCTGTAAAGTTATTTAAATCATCATTTTAAGGTTTTAGTGTTTACAGCCTTACATCCTTGTGCAAGAAGCTGTAAAATTAGATAACTTTACACAGAACTGGTGAGTATACAATTTTATCACACTAAAATCATGTTCACAAACGTATTGTTTACTTCCTGTGGCTCTAATTTTGAAAGAATGTGTATTTAAATTTTATGAGCTGGTCCCATTCACTTTTTTTTTTTTTTTAAGAAAAGTAGGGTGTGTGCAAATCAATATTTGCTGCCTGATGAGCACAAAATACACTTGTATTAAACCTGGAATATTCCTAAATAGTTCTGCAGTGGGGCAAATTCATTTTTCAAATATCCCATATAGTTTTTTCCATTAAAACTAAATATATGCATATTAAAAATGTGATGTTTGTTTGAAATAGTTACTTTTGCACTATACCAACTGCTGAGTATTGAGCTGTACTAATGAACAACATATAATGAGGTATAATTACTTTCCAGGGCACCTTGCAAATACACATTGCTGGTGTTATTGTTATATTAATTATGTTTACATGGTTGGCAATGTAAAGTGTGACCAATCATTGTTAAAATGCACAAAGAGTCTGTATGACTCATTTCAGTAGTAGGGAAGTGAGACCAGTAGGGGGGTCGGATCGCTTTCTCCTGATCTCCGTGCAGCCCCTCGGTCAAGTTCAGATCTCAGAGGTGGAGTGAGAGAGGGAGAACACTTCCCTCTCCAGCATCACAAACAAGGAATGCGCTTCATCGCCTAGGGGAGTGGATGGATGGAGGGGACAGGGTCATGAAGGTAACCACAACCTTTGGGTTGGATTTAGGGGGCTGTTACCGCAGAAGGAGCCTATCCATTATTAATAATCCAGGGAAGAGCGAGCCGGAGATCCTTGAACCGAAGCGCAACCATCGGCGAGTCATGTCCCCAACTGACAGCGCTTCCAGAGGAGCCGACGAAGAGGATAAAGGAGGATGAAGGAGGCAGGAGGCGAAGAGGCAGAGGAGGATTATAATGAAGTTGAGTGGCAAAGGACTGTGCACCATCGTCTCCAGCAGTCTGCTTTTCGTGTGCGCCCTGAGCGCCGTGGTCGTGGGATTCAGATGTATCGCGCTGGGCTCCAGGGTGCGAGCGCACTTCCACCTGGGCTCCGCGGCCGGCGCGTTTTACTCGGGGATCCTAGTGGCTGTTGGGCAGGTCCTGATGTGGACGGCGCTGATCTTTTGCCGGGGCAAGCCACAGTGTGGGAATTTCTTTCTCTTTGGGATCTTAGTGTTTCTTCTAGGGGTGCTGACGGCGTTCTCGGGCGCGGTGGTTGACGGCGACACGGTGTCGCTGGTAGAGAGGAAGTACGCGCACTATTGCCTTGACTCCGTGGATCTAAACCAGGCGTGCGACCGGCTTAAGGTTTACCAGAGGGGTCTGGTGGTTTCCACCATCCTTAACACTCTAGAGTGTCTCCTGGGGCTCTTGAACTTGGTGATTATTAAGCGCTACCAAACGGAGCGGATTCACCGGAGTCGCCGCGCGCAGAGGCGGAGCGCACGGACGATTATCCTCAACGAGGAGCGCGACTTCGCGGTCACGGAGTTCCAGCCGGTCTCTTACATCAACCTGGGGGTGTTACACGCTTTGAACGAGGCTGACGGGGAGGCCCACGGCAGGGGCCACCCGTCCATGGAGCTCCCTGGCTATTCACCCGCGGATCCGGAGCTCAATCACTCGTACCCGTTTTCTTACCCACTTCGCAACGAGTTGCCACCCGCCTACGAGGACATATTTCCCGGAGATACGTGCCACAATTAGCAAACGAGCTGTTGAGAATTGGGGGGTTGCTGTTTTGCAGTGACAATCAAGCATTTCTCACAATGAACTTTCAATGGCAGTGCAATGCGGATTGGGTGACAGGTTTATATTCTCCTGATCAGCCAGACTAATGTACTATTTATTCAGTGGAGGTTTCAGCGTTTGAAACAATACTGGCAATGAACTGTTGTCCCTATATGACAAGGTAAATATATACACAATTAAATGATTAAGTATACATGCAAGATTGTTAGTTATTTTTTACCCTCTGATTGATTGTATTCCCAATTCATTGATATAGTCATAAAATCCTGTACAAGATTCCTATTGGACTTTCTATTACAATTTGGAACCAATCCTAAAGAATCCTAATAGGAATTTTCTTGAAAAAAAAAAAAACCTTTTACAAGTTCCCTATAGAACTAATTACCAATCCGTGTCAGAAATGAACGTTTACATTAAGGATTTGATTTGATTAGCTGGGTTTTTTGCCTTTATGATGGCATATTTTGATGCCAAAATGGCCAAAAATGGTCATCTCAATGTTATCTTTGAAAGCTAGCTGTGTCTCATCCATTTATGTAAATTAGCTCAATTTAATTGATTCATTCTTACACATTCTTAAGACAAGGAATAGATCACCTTTTACCCCAAAAAATAAAAATCAACTTGTTTAATGCAATAATATGTAAAACTAGGACTATAACAGATTTTATTAATGATTTAAGATTTGTTTGGCCCCACATTTAGAACTTTGGGGTCATTTTTGCCCTGAGCCCACCTAAATGATAATATTCTCTCTAATTACTCTTAAAGAGTCATTTAAAGAAAATATATAGATATACCAGACAATCAAGAAATGATTCCAAAACAATGCAGAAAGGGTTCTGATAAAGATTACATAAAATCTAATAAATAAAAAAAAAAAAGTAAGAAGTAAGAATTGTTAATCCAGTAGGATTCTTGGGAAAATTCCAGTTGAAGTCCTGTAGGATCGGCTGCAAATTATGAATTGGAATCCTGTACACATTGCTTTAGGATAACTTTGACTAGGGATCCCTATGTATTTTCTTAATGTCACTCTATTGTTTTCTCTCATATTGCTTAAGTTAAGCTTACAAATAAAAGGTGTATTTACTCTCTCTTGCTTTTGAGTCCCGGTTAACTAACACAATTGTGCATGAGGTGCTGCTCAGGAGGTGACAGCCAGTTTGCCTGCAGAAGGTGTTGCCATGGTTCCTTGACCCTTTTCTACCTGCATGTAATTAGATATGTAACAAACCAGTCTTTGAAATGCAGATTTGGTTGGTTTGTCTAGTCTGATCTGGGGCACAAAGCAAAGTTGTTTAATGTAATGATCAAATTCATTTACGTCTTTAGTTTGGTGTGTTTAGAAAAATCTCTTTGAATGCAGCTAAATAGAGCACACCACTGAACATTTTAAAGAATGCAGATGAGGTGTTATATGCATTACAAACACGTCAGGAAAATAGCTGGCTGAATAGACCAGAGCACAGTAATTATTCTGAGTGGATATCATATGCTTTGGCACAACACCAAAAGCTGTGATGAAGCTTTATCTGGCTACGGAGCGATGCTTTGTCTGAGACACCGCTGGACCTCAAGACAGCATATACAATGGGCTTCAAACGTCTGAAAGGTCTTGTGGTTCTAATTTCAATTAAAACTAAATCTCACTACAGATTAAACTATCAGCATAGAAGTTTGAGTAAATGTTCTATTTACTCACCCTCATGTTGTTCCTAACATGTATGACTTTTTTTCTTCTTCAGTGAAACTGAAGAGATGTTCGGCAGAATGTTTGAGACTGACAGCCTGCGAAGGTTTGAGACGTCATCCACTTTCACTTCACCTTTTACACAATGAAAAACAGTGAAAGTGGATGGTGACTGAGTCAAGCTGAAATCATTTTTCTGGTAATCAATATTAGGCCACAAATGCTGTTAACTGAAATTAAAGGAATATTCCGGGTTCAATACAAGTTAAGCTCAATCGACAGCATTTGGGGCATAACATTGATTTCCAGAAAAATTCCAACTCATCCCGCTATTCTTTACAAAATAAAATAAATCTGTGTTACAGTGAGGCACTTACAATGGAAGTGAATGGAGCCATTTTTTTGGAGGGTTAAAAGTCAGAAATGTGAAAGCTTAAAACATTATGTGTTGTTAAAACGTGTATTATTTGAGCTGGTAAGTTTGAATCGTCGTTTTTGCAGTGAACTACTAAATTAATGGAATTACAGGGTTTACAGCATCAACATGACAATGAAGTGACAAAAATATTTATAAACTCAGCAAAAAAAAAAAAAATGTCCCTTTTTCAGGACAGTGTATTTTAAAGATAATTTTGTTAAAAATCCAAATAACTTTACAGATCTTTATTGTAAAGGGTTTAAACAATGTTTTCCATGATTGTTCAATGAACCATAAACAATTAATGAACATGCACCTGTGGAACAGTCGTTTAGACACTAACAGCTTACAGACGGTAGGCAATTAATATCACAGGTATAAAAACTTAGGACACTAAAGAGACCTTTCTACTGACCTTTCTAATCCCTGCTCATCTGTGGGAACGTCCCTTAGGCATGCTGCATGGAGGCATGAGGACTGCAGATGTGGCCAGGGCAATACATTGCAATGTCTGTACTGTGAGACGCTTAAGACAGCACTACAGGGAGACAGGAAGGACAGCAAATCGTCCTCGCAAAGGCAGACCATGTGTAACAACACCTGCACAGGATCGGTACATCCGAATATCACACCTGTGGGACAGGTACAGGATGGCAATAACAATTGCCTGTGTTACACCAGGAATGCACAATCAGTGCTCAGACTGTCCTCAATAGGCTGAGAGTACCTGGACTGAGGGCTTGTAGGCCACAAACCCACCTTCACTGGACCAGACAGGACTGGCAAAAAGTGCTCTTCACTGACGAGTCGTGGTTTTGTCTCACCAGGGGTGATGATCGGACTCATGTTTATTGTCGAAGGAATGAGTGTTACACCGAGGCCTGTACTGTGGAGCGGGATCGATTTGGAGGTGGAGGGTCTATCATGGGACGATCTGGGGCAGTGTGTCACAGCACCATCGGACTGCATTTGTTGTCATTGCAGGCAATCTCAATGCTGTGCGTTACAGGGAAGACATCCTCCTCCCTCATGTGGTCCCCTTCCTGCAGGCTCATCCTGACATGACAATGCCACCAGTCATACTGCTCGTTCTGTGAGTGATTTCCTGCAAGACAGGAATGTCAGTGTTCTGTCATGGCCAGTGAAGAGCCCGGATCTCAATCCCATTGAGCATGTCTGGGACCTGTTGAATCGGAGGGTGAGGGCTAGGGCCATTCCCCCCAGAAATGTCTTTGTAGAAGAGTGGGGTAACATCTCACAGCAAGAACTGGCAAATGTCTTGCAGTCCATGAGGAGGAGATGCACTGCAGTACTTAATGCAGCTGGTGTCACACCAGATACTGACTGTTACTCTTGATTTTGACCCCCCACGTTTGTTCAGGGACACATTATTCAATTTCTGTTAGTCACATGTCTGTGAAACTTGTTCAGTTTATGTCTTAGTTGTTGAATCTTTTTATGTTCATACAAACATTTAAATTTGCTGAAAATAAAACCTGTTGAAAGCATAGCTTTACACAGAAAAGGTTAGTAAGTGATTTTTTACACACTAAGATCATGTGAACACGGATTCTTTTTATGTCTTGTGACTATACTTTTGAAACGGTGAGTATTTTAACATTTATTGATTGTCTCTATTCACTTCTTTTATAAGTGTCTCACTGTAACACAGATATTTTGCTTCTTTTCTAAAGAAAATGAGGAACAAGTCAAAATTAACTTTTGTGGCAATCACATTATACTACAAATGCTGTTGATTGAGCTTAACTTGTATTGATTCTGGAATATTCCTTGCTTATATTTAATAGTGATCTAGAAACTTAAATAATTCTAAAATACTTCTTTATTTGTTAAAACTTTGTTTTTACTTCATAATTTTGTATATTTCCAGGTTGAATTGAGATTTTTAATGTGGTATCAGGCTTTTGGACCCCACTGTATATCTTGCGGATGTTATCTGCAATATGTTTCCACAACACTGATGTAACACTCATGGGCTGGTGTGAAACTGATGTTATGTGACATATTGACTCTGTTCAAGTGATGCTGTACTTTGTAATCACATGCAGGATTGAATCATGCACTCAAAAATGAAATAAACGTTAACTGAACTGAATTAAATTGAGGAAAACTTTTCCACGCAATTAAATTACATTTTTCCATCAAAGTATTATTGGTTTGAACTGACTTGTTCTTGTTCAAGTTGTATAAACTTAAATTCATTTAGTCAGAACAACTAGGTAAGATCTAATTAACTGTCTTAAGTTGGTCCAGCTAAATTAATATTATTAACCATTATTATATACAGGGTTGGGAGTGTTATTTTTAAATGTATTCCACTACAGATTACAGAATACATGCTATAAAATGTAATTTGTAACGGATTCCATTAGATTATTCAAGGTCAGTAACATATTCAAAATACTTTGGATTACTTCTTCAGCATTGGTGGATTTTTTCATTTGCCAACAGTAAGACAAAATACACATGTTAAAAATACATTCTCTGAAAAACATAAATATCTTATGCAGTGTTGTTTCTAAAACAAGCGCAATCAAACTGATTTTGTTTTAAGGATTTTTACATATTTTTACAGGAAAACAATACAAAAATGATCAACAAGAATATGACTTTACCCTAATATCAAAGGTCTTACTTGACAAAAATAAATTATAATCTAACGTGAATTTTCTTGATAAAAAATATGATCGTGCTGGTAACATGTGTATGTAAAATGGCTAGAAATAGCATTTTAGCTTAGCGTAAAGCTAACAATTTACACAAGATTTATTTCTATAATTAATACATCTGTCTACACTAGTGGTACGTGATGTTGGAAATGTGGTAGCAATCGAGTATTATTCTTTTGATGAACTTACAACACAATAAATGGAGTGAACTTTTTATCTGACCTGTTTCTCGTCTGAGGTAACGGCACTTCGATGTGCACATCAGTGCTGATATCTGTAACTGCATTTTAACTAGTAGAATTTCACAAAGATTTGTCATTCACTCCTGTTCAAAACACAAGTAGTGCAAACCTAATTACTGATATGAACAATTAACATTCTAAACTGTGAAAAATAAATGACAGTTTTCTATTATTCATATTATGCAAGTGATAAAATGTCGAAAGGGCTTATGATATTAGTTCAACATGCAATGGTAGACACAGATATAATAAATACAAAGAGATGTGTCCACATTACAATATACAATCTTGATTTGGTCTTTTTTTGTTTTGCTTAGAAACATCTACCAAAGGGAAGCTTTTGAAACAAGCAGTATTCAGGACAGGATGGACCTTTAATAATCTTTGCAGCCGGTTCAGTGTCATAGGCCTGTAGATCTCAGCAAGTGATGGAAGATTGCAGCCCGTTGTTCTTTCGGGGAACCTGATAATGAACTGAAGCTCTCGATGATGCTCTGTAGATTATAAGAATTGGTTGTGCAATGCCCAGTTTATTTCATCTCAGGGGATTAGCAATACAATAGAATAAATGAAATCAAAACTGACTGTATATTTACCTAATACATGTTCGTGGGTTTATTATGAATTATTTGAATGTTATTCAAAAGAAACTTTCCTATTTGTCTGATAATGAAGTCTTCTTAATTTTTTCAACCCCTTCCCTCAAACCACTTGTCACAAAGAGACAACTTTCCCAATTCAATCAGTTTGGATATTCAAACAGTTGAACTGAATATCCTCTTTCACTCTGATATCATACAGAGGTGAAATGTGTTGTGTTCAGATTCTTGTTGACTTTAAAGTGTCTATGTGTGATGGACAGATCAGATATGAATCTGAGGGTGGAGGTCGGGTGTAATTTGATTGAAATTGAAATTTGTCTCGTGCATGATTGCCATGTAAATCAGGCTACTGCATTTGAAACAGATCTTTATACATTATATTTTTGGTCATACTTTTATTCCCAGTGTCACTTCTCTCTGGTTTGATTCAGTATTGAGATGCAGATACAGAAATATGGAGCTCTAACCAGTCTGATTTGGAGAGCATACTTCCTAATGTTCTCCACAAAATCTGCCCATCATTAAAAATGCAATCAATATATGTTAACAGCTTAGAAAGGAAACATTGCCACTATGAAAATGGAAACTGTGCAGAATAACTATTTAACTACGCTCAGCATGGTTCTAGTGGGAAGTCTAGCAGCTGTACATCATCGCACCATTAGCTGGGTAATTTCCAGCCAATCACATGTAAGCCGTTTCTTTATAAGTCTGCTCACACTCTATCACATTGCTGTTTCAGTGTGCTAACACGGCAACCTTCTCCACCCCACCACCACCAGTTGAGTCCTGTCCTGCTCGGAGGTAGGCTCCTCGCCCCTGCCTCCTATCTCCGGCAGGATATGACGGTTCTGAGTACAACTTCTTCGGACCACCAGACGGTGCTTACGCCAAAGAGAGACATTACATTTCTGTTTTATATTCATCAAATATATGTCATCTTAAATTTCACTCAAGTCTGCAAGTCTTCCTGATAGAAATGGACCACAGCAATTGTGTTTCTGAGGTGGATGATGTTCCCAACTGAGCAAATGCTTATTTGAACGAATACTTCAAAGATATATTCTGATGAAAATTTCAGAAAAGTGGGGAAAAAGGGAAGAAAGTATATCTAAATTTATGTTACTTCCCCTGAAGGTCAGTGGAAGTGTTGAAATGAGTTATGCTGGTGACTTTTCTTTTCTTTTATGGCTGATCTTCAAAATGGTTCAATTTAGCTAATGGATGTGAGCCACACATAATGGAATTTACTCGCTGCCCCATTCAACTCTTTTCTGTTATCTATTATTCATATGACCAGGCCAAGAAATCACAATGTTCTTCCTATTTCCATTTATTGTTATTATTAATATTTTTTCTTTTTACCATATGTATGCCTGCAGCTTTTAATTTTCACAATGAAATAAGTGGCTAATGCCAAATGTTTTGCTTATTTGTCAGG
The DNA here is from genome assembly GCF_025860055.1 of Xyrauchen texanus. Lineage (NCBI taxonomy): Eukaryota > Metazoa > Chordata > Actinopteri > Cypriniformes > Catostomidae > Xyrauchen > Xyrauchen texanus. The sequence goes on along the minus strand of NC_068294.1, from coordinate 4,285,750 downwards.
CAAAAAAAAAAAAAGCTTTAGTTTAATTATGTCCTTGTGGCCTTTGCCTTGGGGTTTTGTTAGGTGTACGAGCCAGTCGCCCGAGGCAGGGGTTTTCAAACATTTTGATATCAGTGATGCCAAAATAAAATGAGTCCCTTGCGAGGGACCCTCTAAGGGCAGATTCAAGTCCAATTCATACTCTGTGAAAAAAATAGTAAGCATGGCATTATAAAGAAAACATTATTTACAATATTAAATAATCAGCTTTTGTATTATCTTTAGAATACAGAATGAAACCACAATAATTGAACATTTGTTAAACTGTTTTGTAATATATTTTCTTTCAAATTGTCTGCATCCCTAGACCCCAGTTTGAGTTACCATCTCATGGTTGTTATTCTCCAAAATAATTTCTGCATATAGTGAAATCATATTATCAAATGCAAGAAAATGGTTTGACTAAATCCAAAGACGCTTTTGAGGTTGAATTGTAAGTTCCTACTTTTTAAATGTGCAGCTATTCTTGATCAGTCGAAATTATTTTCAACTTGAATGGCATAGATAACTCTAGATAAACACAATGTTGAGCAATGAGGTGAAGTAATAATTTTAAATTGTCCTCTTCTTAAACTGCATGGTAAAGTCAACATGAAATGGTTGACAGGCGGTTGGAGCGGCGAGGTTGAAAAGTAAGAGGGACTTGAGATGTCAGCTGAAAAGGATAGTGAATCAAGTTATTACATTCTGATACATTATTACAAATTTCTACTAATGATAATACTAATAATACCAGGAACATGTATTAAAAGGAAGTTAAGCTCAATTGACACCATATATGGCATAATATTGATTTATATATATGAAATAAAACTTTATTTCCACACATCCCTCATATACAGGGTTGGGAATGTCACTTTTGAAATGTATTCCACTACAGATTATAGAATACATGCTGTAAAATGTAATTTGTAATGTATTCCTTTAGATTACTCTAAACTACAACACCTGGAGTTGCGAGTTTGAATCCAGGGTATCCTGAGTGACTGCAGTCAGGCTTCCTAAGAAACCATATTGGCCCGGTTGCTAGGGTGGGTAGAGTCACATGGGGTAACCTCCTCGTGGTCGCTATAATGTGGTTCTCGCTCTCGGTGGGGCGCGTGGTGAGATGTGTGTGGATGCCACGGAGAACAGCATGAGCCTCAACATGCGTTACGTCTCTGCGGTAATGCGCTCAACAAGCCATGTGATAAGATGCATGGATTGATGGTCTCAGACTTGGAGGCAACTGAGATTTGTCCTGCTTCACCCCAATTGAGGCGAATCACTACGCTACCACGAGGATTTAGAGCGCATTGGGAATTGGGCATTACAAATTGGGGAGAAAATCCCCCCAATAACAAAAAGATATTAGGGCAAAGAATATGATTTTTGCCCTAATATCAAAGGTCTTACTAGAAAAAAACGAATTATGATCTAATGTGAATTTTCTTGATAAAACTATGATCGTGTCTGTTAAAATGTGCATGTAAAATGGCTAGAAATCACAAGGAATAAAAGGATAAACAAGGTTTATTTCTATTTCTTCTGCTCCAAACTTACTTCAAACGTACTTCTCTGTCTGCTCGTATGAATGTCACACATCATAAGAAAGTGTTTCACCGCTGTTCAAATGCACTTTGGATCACATCATTTATATGTAGAAATGTTTTCCATCTGAAAGAACTAAATATTAAATGAAACAAATGACAATAAAATGCAAAATAATCTCTTCAGTAATCAAAATACTTTTTAAATGTAACTGTATTCTAATTACCATTATTTAATTTGTAACAGTAGTGGAATACAGTTACTTATATTTTGTATTTTAAATACGTAATCCCGTTACATGTATTCCGTTACTCCCCAACACTGTACATATATATATATATATATATTAACAGGGTTGGGGAGTTACGGAACACATGTAACAGGATTACATTACATTTGCACCAGTGTTTCTTAAGAATAAATTTAATTTTCAGGCCAGCGCAAAGAGCAAGTGTGCGTGGATGGGAGTGTTTGCACTATCTGTGGGTGTATGTGCGCAAACTGTGAGTGTACTGTATGGTAATTAATTGGCGCAAAGCGCATTTTACCACCATGAGTTCTCAGCGCAAAGTCCAAATTCAGTTCCTGCATTTGCAGTTTGGAGATTCCACCAGCAGTCGGCAATAAAGTTCATTTCCAAATTCTGAAAGTACAGAACATCAAATAATGTCCTTGACGATCACTGTTGTAGCCGTTTTAAAAAACAAAAATGTATGAGATTTGTGTTAAACTTTGTGGAGGTTATGGTTTATTTGTACTATTGTGAATTATGATCTATTGGTATTTTTCCACCTGTTGTTGAAGAGTGATATTTGAGTCACTGCAAAAGAGGCCAGTGAAAGAAGTTGGAGTGGGTAAAATGTTTTGATATTGGGAGGAGTTTATAAGTGATTTGTGACCCATTTGTTAATTTGATTAGATTTTTGTTTAATGGATTTAGAAGTACGTGAAAAATTCCCTCGATCCATGGCCTAACCTGAAGGCCGTTAATACTATCACTGTTAATACTAGCCATGATTCGTGTAAGTTTATCAATATGATCAATAATACTTATATTCTCTATATAATTGAATAGTACCTACATCAAAATCCCGAAAGGAGCTTGTCACTGTCATAGATATATGCCTGACAACAAGGATGCAGTGAATGCACAATAGAATGGAAGCCCATATTTCTATTCTTCTAATTCATTGCATAGAGTTACACTACCGACTTCTTATGAATGTACTGTATTTGTTCATATTGCTGGTGCTTGACAGGAAATGAAATATATATATATATATATATATATATATATATATATATATATATATATATTTTAGGGATGTGCATCTCCATAACTGAGGCCGATGCATTACGCATCTCGATGCATAGCCAACGATACGATACATTAAAGATACATATGAAGCAGCTACCAATGCGGTATGATATGATTCACCCCTATTACGATGCTTTCTGATCCGATTTCGATTCGATTCAACGCAATGCGATTCAATGCAATATGATGTTATGGGAAAAAATATGATGCTATGCAATTCAATATGGTAGGATACAGAGAGTTCACTTTTATTTCTTTGGTTCAGATAGACAGTAAATCATAAATGAACTTAAGTGCCTTCTGACTTCTAACGAATGGACCGTTCACAAAAAGGCCTTTGTAGTGCAAAAAAAAAAAAGATTTAATAAAACCAGATGTTATTTTCCTGTTCTGTTTCCAGATAAACTTTTAACAGTGAAACAAATTAAGGATGCTCAGGGATAAACAATGAAGAAATAACTTGCCAGCAGACGAATGTGCTTTTGTGTCGGCGCTTCAAGTGTGTTGGTAAATTAGTCATACTGCCTGTATATTTTATAGCAGCATGACATATTTTACAAACTGCATGGTTTTATCAAAATCTCCATCTCTTTATAAAACCCAGAGTGTTTCCAAACATTGGATTTGTAATTATTTGGTGGAAGATGCAGCTCTGCCTCTGCCATGTTAATCTATATTCTATTTCAGGGGTGCCCACACTTTTTTGCATCAGTATCTACTTTTAAATGACCAACTCAATAAGATCTACCAACAAAAAAAAAAAAAAACACAGTTTAATAAAAAAAAAAAATAATGCTTGTTGGGACTACTGCATGTATCCCTACATGGAATTCATCTTCTGATTAATTAAAAAAGATATAATAATGTTCAATGTTGATATCATTCAGTTTTAACACTAAACCCAAAACACCTACAGCATAATATAAACAATAGCCAGGGCAATTACCTTATTCTGATGACATGCATCAGAATAACAAAGGAATCAGACAGTTTTGCATAATCCGGGCAGTAGCTGCTGGTAGCTAGTCTCAAAAACAGCTAGCTTTGCAATTTTGCGCTCTGTTCTCAGAGCCCTTGAAAGGCCCGAACCTAGTTGTCATGGCAACTGAATAAACAAAAATCTCACCTGGTCAAAATTTACTCGTCAAGTGCAAGTCAAACAGAAACTAAAAGAAGGAATATATTTGTATATATATATATTTTTTTTATTAAAATATATCTAAAACACATTTAAATGTTGTGCTATCTACCAGCATTGCCTTTGCATATGTGTGTGACTGTCAGGACGCGCCTCGGCCTCCGTAGTGTTGTTATACGTCATGTTCATGTAGCAGCAGTGGTGATGAGAGAACGTGCTGGGGAAACAGTTTAGAGAGGAGAAATCAATCTACATATAATATATGGTCACAAATTATTGGTCACTTTCCAAATAATAATTATATATAAATAAAACATTTTTTTACCGATGCAAATATGTTAGAAATGATGCATCGCGATACAAATGCCAACTTGTATCCGGTGCACACTTTTTTAAATCAATGCATCGCATCATTAACTTTTATGCCGATGCACAGATGCGAATCGGTGAATCTTACCATCCCTAATATATATATAAATAATAGGAACCTGAGAATATAATTGTACTTGACCCAACCCAATAGCGCTTTTGCATCTGCAAATGCTTTCAATTGACCTTTATTGAACCTTGAACATTCCTTTAAGAAAGTAAATGGCCAATTTTGATTTCATATTGACTTTAAGGCATCTTTTTGGTTTAAGAAATAGATATAAATGGCTGAGATCCACACATTTCTGATTGCCATTTAAGCTTGAGCGCTGCGGTTAAATTTGTCTTCACACAGGTGAACCGTTTCCAGCAAGGCAGATGATGAAAGAAAAACCACCAGGACTTCAGAGCAAACTGTGGTAGTTATGCACGATCTGCCTCGTGTACTTTGATGCTTCTATTTTTAGAAGAGATCAATTACGGTTCATGTGGCTGGCTTGTGCAATAGAAGTTTATCGACATTTGGATTAGGATTTTTGTTCTTCCATCAGTGTGACAAAACTTATTTTGATCTAGTGTATGTGTCTCCAGTATGTAGGCATATACAGTGTGCATTGAGCTACTAAATATCATAAAAACACGTCTAGGTCACATTTCATCCCAAAAAGAAAAGGAATTTAAAACAAAAAAGAAAACTATGCTGTTTTTAGGACATTAAGATGTTTTGATTTCTAATTTCTTGGTTATTTCTTTTGATTTTGGAGTGAAAAAATCTTGTTTCTTGGTTTCATGAGATTGACCCTATTATCGTGCAGCGCTGTGCATTGCAAGCTCATAGAGTACAGTGATATACTGTAGTTGCCAAAGAAACAATACGATACAGTCGTTTTCATTAATCATGCAGTTAATCATGCATTTAATGAGATCATTCCATGTGGACGTGGATTTATAGTCGCTCCTACTGAGTCATGTGCTCTTGTAGCCTGCAGTGAATTGTACACTTGTATGGTGATTCTGCGCTCTCTCTCCTGTGTCATGCTGACAGGCCTGGCCGCTGTCCAAGGTCTCGACTCCCATCGTGTGCTTACTTTCAATTTTTCAATTTACGCTGGTTGAGAATAGAAGGATGGAGAGGAGAGAGATTTTATTCCACTGCTGAACTGGGGCCCTGGGGGAGATATTTCATGACAAGAGTACCAAATATGTGCACCAAGCACAAACATCTGCATGTTTTCCAGCTTAAATATATGAATTCTATTCTATCAATTTCTATTCTCATTTAATATTTATTTTATGCTTGACAAGCTTCAGTCATAACATATCCAATCTGTCAAATAAAAAAGAGAGAATTATTTATTTAATTATTTGAATTATATCAATTATTTGAATTATTCTTCAAGCTTATGAGATTTACTAGTTTTAAAATGACATGTCTGAAACGTGTTCTCTCTTTGTGTGTTTATCACAAAGAGAGATTTTTAAAAATATAGATATTTAACACCTGTTAAAAATCTATATTTACTCTTCTAGCTGACCCTGACAGCGTAGGTCACTGGTGGTCACTCAGGACTGTTGCGACGTGACAATTTTAGTTAAAGCATTTGCTTTACTTTTCATCTTCAATCCCTTGACAATAATGACAAATATTGTCTGAACGCTCTAACTGAGAGAAAGTATATATGTTTTGGGAAAGTTTCATGGTTAGAGCTAGAGCTTGACCAAATCCAACCTTGAAGAAGCGGTGTATCTGTTTGTGTGTGAAGCTGACTTCTGCTGATGAAACTGCAAACTATTCTTCAGTAAAATCTTCTTCAGTTGATTGCATACCTGACTCCTGGTCTTCATTCATCATATCTGGTCCTTGGGTCTTAATTGTAAAATCCCCTAAACCAACCTGCTGTCAATATTGAGCAAGCTCTGCACTTATGGTGACACGATTTCGTAGCTGATTCCTCAGGAGGAGACGGTCCTGGCACTTGCTGGACACTCTGGGACGTCCTGAAGCCTTCTTCACTCTCTCTTGAAGTTCTTGATGATCCGGTAAATGGTTCTTTCAGGTGCAATATTCTTTGCAGCAATTTCCTTGCATGTGAGGCCATTTTGATGCAAAGCATCTTTAGCTGCACTTCTTCCCTCCTTTTATAGCAATCAGTCTGCTCTTATAATCCAATCACAATGATAGAGTGATTTCACCTGACTAGCACTTGTTCACACTTTCAAAGGTGCTGCTGATATGATTAGTGAAATGATGTTAGCTGGTCATTTTGTGCCAGTGCCAAAAACCTGTGAAATTTGGGTTTTTGTGATAAAGTTATTTTTTTTTTGTGCAATTATTTAAAATGCATTTTACTCTGCACAATAATCTAGAAACAATGTGTATCAACACCACAACAACTGAAGCAGACACATTTTGCTAAACACAAAATTGATGTCACTGCCAATACTTTTGGCCATGGCTGTATATGTGTACAATTTAGTGTTGCTGATGTCATTTTATTGTTTAATTTCAATTCATTCATTATGGTGATTAGTGTTCTCTTTGGTTAGGCACTTGAACCTTAATATGTTTTAATGCAATTTTCATTTAGTGAAATTCAGTAAATTGTTCAAACTAACATCTGTAATGAATTGTGATGGTGAAAATATGTTTTGATGAATTCAGTCATGGCTCATCTGAAGTGGAATGACTGAAAGGCAAATCAATACATTAATTCCACGTTAACTGTGAAAATGTCATTTAGGTAAACCAACCCAATGTGGCGATAAAGAATATCATTTCAAAACTTTAATCCGATGACAAGACAGTGCTTTTAAAAGGATATAATCACATACTGCCGACAGATATCAAGTCTCAGCACTAAAACCTCATCAATGGTGACAATCAACAAACTCCTTTCAGACACATAGAATCATGCTGCAATGCATTTTGGGTGCCATTGTTGAGTTCTGTACTATGCAGACACCCAGAAAGCATTATGGCATGAATCTGAAAATGAGTTTGTTATTGTCACCATTGATGAGTTTTGTATGCGGAGTCTTTATGTCTAATTGACAACTCAAATATCATATCTAAAGACAGTATCTGCTATCCTTGCCTGAAGAGTATTGTGTTGACCCCCTTTTTTCCCATATTTGTTTAATATTACAATATATATATTAGTAAGATATATGTTTTCACAATTATTATTTATTTCATATTATGACTTGAATTTCAGTCATTAGACATTGATTGATGTCTCAATGAATATTACCTGAAATCAAACACATTCTCTTCATCACAGTTGTTCTTTTGAACAACATTGCAACAAAAAGAAATATTTGTCACTATAAGAAAATCACCATAATACTGACTTCAAATGAAACTAAAACGACTTCAGCAACACTACATTGAGCTTAACCTCAATTCATTCTCAGCAAATATATTTTGTACACATATGAAAACCAGGGCAGAACTGGGAAGAGAAATTGGCCCGGGATTTTACATGGCCCAACTGTTGAGCGTGTGGGATGGGGTGCTTTGCAGTACCATTTTGTGGTCCGTTCTGCATAACGCGGTGGCTCATTTTTGCTTATCGCGACCTATTCAGCACGTTTCGTGGCCGACCCACCGGCCTGCTTTCTTCTCCCAATGGCCAGTCCGCCCCTGATCGGCCCCAAAGTGTGTCGGCCCTCCTGGAAAATGCCCGGTATGCCAGATTCCCAGTCCAGCACTGATCCTATCATATGATTGTCCATGATATTGCATTAGCAGTTAATTTCTATCTAAGGCTGTGACAGTAAGACATATTCAAATTGCATGCTTTGAGATTTTAGTGCAACATTAACATTAAGTTTAATTAAAATAAAATGCTTAATTCTTATTAGGGTGAAAAGTTTGCATAAGTTCACTGAACATTTTCAGTTTGACTGATATCAACATAAAGTGTCACAGATAAGAAGCACACTGTAAAGAATCAGACATGTCGGGCAGATCCATTTGCAACAATTTAATGGGCAGACTTCAAGTAAACATAAAATGTTCTCAATAATGAGCAAACACAAGGCAAAGGTCCAGTCTGATGCCCGGGGAAGGGTTCAACTCAGGAGAAGGGTCTGGCTGGATCCGAGATCGGCGGCAGGCGACAGAGAGGCGTGAGACAGGCTTGATTTGGGGCGGGCGGCGAGATATCAGAGTCCGGTAGCAGGCACGGGTCGTTAGGCAGGCTGCAGACAGGCAGAAAGGTTAGTAACAGGCTGGGATCAGAACAACAGAATCACTTGGAGAACGCTCAGACATGTAACATGGGGTGAAACAATACTTCGCACTAGACGCCGAGTTAACGAAGCAGATATAGTCTCAGGGCGAGAGTTTAATGCGGGACAGCTGGGAAGCAATCAAAGCTTAATGATCCGTGGAGTGGAGTTAGCAGAGCAGGGCGCCGTAACACACACACATCTCTAAAGCTCAGTTGCATGTACTCCACAATAAAAAGTGTGTGTGAGAGAGAGAGAGAGAGGTAAAAACTGATGTACTACATTAAAAGGATTTTCTTGATTCTTTCTAATCTGTAAAAAACAAAGGACAGCATTTGGAATTATCCGTCAATTTTCAAAAAATCGTAAAATGAAGTGAAGGAGAATTTTCTGTTAACGCAGCCCCTGAAATGTTGGATTGAAAGGAATATTTTGGGTTCAATACAAGTTAAGCTTAATCGACAGCATTTGTGGCATAATATTGATTACCACAAAAAATTATTTTGACTTGCCCCTCCTTTTCTATATAAAAAAGGCAAAAAATATGGGTTACAGTGAGACACTTACGATGGATGTGAATGGGGGCCCAATCGTAAAAACTTTAAAACACTCACAGTTTCAAAAACTTTAAATATACTCACAGTTTCAAAAGTATAGTCATAAGACATAATCAGTAAGCATGTTAACATGATTTCAGTGTGATAAAATTGCTTACTTACAATTTGTAGCTTTTGTTGAAAGCTAATTTTACAACTTTGCTGCCACGACGATGTAATGTCATCAAACCCTAAAACCCTAAAAAAAATCTATTTAAACAACTTTACAGCTCAAATAATATATTGGTTTTAATAGAAGAATTAATGTAAATTCTTTTGAAAAATTATAAGCTCCACATTTCTGCCTTTAAACCCTCCAAAAATCCTCCATTGACTTCCATTGTAAGTGCCTCACTGTAACTGTTTATTGCTTTTTTTTTTTTTTAAGAAAAGGAGGGATGAGTTGAAATAAAATTTTGTGGTAATCAACATTATGCCCCAAATGCTGTCGATTGAGCTTAACTTGTACTGAACCCGGAGTATTCCTTTAAGTTCTAGTTTGTGCACCACCAGAAATAATGAGCCTGAGATGCCACTGATCTTATATTTTAGTGCATTGTATACTTTTGGATTAAAATAAATATGAATATGTGTATGTATTAAGCATTTGTAATTTGTAATACTCACTATTTTGCAAATATTTTGCAAACAACTGCTCTGACTTACGCCACAGGCTAGCACGGTCATCATAAACTCGCAGCATATTAATGCATATGCAATATTTCATGCTCCTCCAACTCAAATGGGGGAGGATAGAAAGCCTGACAATTAATAGTCTGTGAGTGAAATTATGTAAAGACCTTGGGCAAATAGCCCAAGCGAGGTCCTAACACTGCCCTTAAACACCCTGGCGCAAATTCCATACATTAGGGATTAATCGACAGGGCATGCAAATCACCAGCCTTTATAAACAAAGCCAATACCACCAGCAAGGTTGTTTTAAGAGTCAGAAACTTATCAACAACTCTTGCCAAGGGCTCAAATGGAGCACCCAAGAGCGCCTGTAAAACAACAGATACATCCCATAAAGGAACGCGGATGAAACGGAAAGGTCTAAGCCTGAGTACACCACGCATAATACGTAAGACAAGAGAATGTCTATCGACAGAGACTCCATTGATAAGCACATACTCAGCTGCTACAGTGGCAATATAGACTTTAAGCGTTGCCGGGGCAACACTGGCCCCAAAACGCTCTTGCAAAAAAAATCCAGCACTGTAATGACAGGGCAGTGAGCTGGATCTTCACCTCGTGCAAAAATATGCCGAACATATAAAGCTTCCTTGTTGATGGAGCTATAGCATTCAGAATGGTATCAACCACAGAAGGGGATAACCCTTCATTCAAAAGTGCACCCCGTTGAGGGGCCATACCCATAACTTCCACAAGTCTGGACGGGGGTGCCAAATGCTGCCCCGAGCCTGAGACAACATGTCTGTTCTGACTGGAATCTGCCAAGGCACTTTCTCCAGGAGAGACCAGAGTTGAAAACCATATTTGAGACTACCAAAATAGCACCACTAACAGAAACCAAACCAGATCCTCCCGAGTGGACTGATCGGTAAATACTTTACGCGTTTTTGGGGTCGAGAGGGAAAAGCCAGAGGGGACAGTGTGACGTGTCGCTCGAAACGAACAGATCCACTTCCGCTCCAGATGTGTTCTATAGTCTGAGGATGTAATGTCCACTCTCTGGGTATCAAGCCCTGTCTGGACATGAGATTCACCCCCAAATTCAACTGGCATGGAATATGCATGGCTCGTAGAGACAGCACGTTGTCTCATGCCGACAGAAGAATGCGACATGCCGGCTTCAGTGTGGCATGAGAATGCACTACTCCCTGGCGATTATGTAGGACACCGCTGTCTTGTTGTCTGAAAGGATAAGGACATGACTGCCCTGAATCTCTGGGAGGAAAAACGTTAATGTCAGCAACACCGTGAACATCTCCAGACAGTTTTGTGCCAAAATTGCCACTGGCCTGTCCAAACCCTGCTGGCTGGACAACTCATATACAGTGCCCCAAACCGTGAAGGAGGTGTCTGTCAATATAACTTTTTTGGCAACATACCTGTCCCAACAGAACGCCCGACATCAGAAGACAGGACCGTTTCCATGGTGGCAGAGTTCAGTAGCACCCTATGATCATTTTGAAGAGATGGAACGCATGCATCAGTGGTTGAAGTCCCTTTGTAGAGTTCATCCAGCACTGAAAAGGTCTTGTATGCAACATGCCCAGGGAATGACAGCTGAAGCTGTGAATATTCTCGCAGGGAGAATGCATCCCACTCTGAACATCGCTAGACACCGGTGGAATGACAGAATGTGAACTGGAGACAGACGTGCCTGCATCGCCAACGAATCCACCCCTAGAAACAGAGTCTGCTGCCTTGGCAACTGCAGTCAAGGGTTACACAGCCTAAGATTGCTCAAATGGCTGAGAATGACATTTCGATGTTGGGCAGCCAATGCCTCCGAGTGGGCTAGCACCAACCAAACGTTGAGATAATTCAAAACACGGATGTCCTGAAGCTTCAAGTGCATCAAAGCCACATTCAAGCATTTTGTGAAAGTGTGTGTTGCCACCACAAGTGGAACGGACTGCACTTGTGACACTATTTGCTTCTGTCAGCATTACGATTTGAAATTTCATTAGTTTGTAATTCAAAAGTCTCATATCCAGAATGGAATGCAAGCCACCTTCTTTTTTCAAAACTCGAAAATAACATCTGTAAAAGCCGCACTCTCTCTGAGAAGGGTGACTTACTCTATTACCTCTATTGCCCCTTCTTCTAAGAGAGAACGAATTTCCCAAATAAAAAATGGGGCTTCCCAAACAGAAACATCTGTCTGAACAACCCCAATGAACACCGGTGGAGTTCGGCTGAATTGAATAACATAACCAATACACAACCTTCATTTGAAGTACCAAGTTCAAAATGCTCTTCAGCTGCTGCCAAGCTGACATACGGGCAGACAGAGGGATTAATGCATGGCTCTTACCTGCAGAGCAACCTGTAACCGCTAGATGGTGTGCTTGGCTTACTTTTGGCAACTGCCTCCAAACCAGTGGCACAGCAGAGGGAAGCTTTTGCTCCCCTAATACTGTGGCTTGTTGAAGGGAATTTGATAATGTTTTTGCCTTTATAGTATTTAGGCATAAATGATGAGCGCCCTGAGTGTATCTACAGCAGGGTCACTGACAGAATAAACATTTTCCCTGGTATTTTAACAGGGAAACGTGTAGGTACATTGGGGGGAATATTTATTTCAGAAAACTGGTTTATTCCACAACGGCCCTGAAATTCCTTATGGTGGGATAACGTGTAGTGCCTATGTTCAGTGTGTTTTGTGTACACTTGTGCTCGATGAACATCTAATTCTGTTATGTATGTCCCGAAACACTTGGTCATGGAGACAGAGGCTAAATTCTACCAGGCAGTTCTAAGAATGTATTTACAGCAATACCTCGTTGTGATTGTATAAGGGCTTCAGTCCACGTGACACTCTGTGCGTGTCCCAATGCGATTATGCAGCTCGTGTTCCTACAAAAGGGAACTCTGTACATTTCCATCAGAGGTTTAATGAAACACGTTTGTTCAATTTGGCCTGATGGCATTAGTTTTTGAAGCCATTCGCTTCAGGACAGCTGATTTAAAGTGGTTCCTTATGAAGACAAATATACTCCTCCATCAATGCAAACATAAATAATCTTTAATGCACCTTATTTAGGCACATTAGCATCAAACTAACAGTGTTTGGGCTCAGGCCAAAAATTCTCTACAGAAAGTACACACGCTCTCGGTGAGGTGAACAATAATTTGTTGAACCTCCCTTGCTTGTCTCACTTGTTTAATGTGGCTGAAATTGGCCAAACTCTGTCCTTGCTAAAAATACAGCTGTGCTGAAAAATGCAGGTGTTGTTAAATGAGTGTTCTTAGTTCAATACAAGTTGCGCTCTATTGACAGCATTTGCGGCAATCTGACTCGTCCAACGGTTTGTAAAACTGCACAGTATAACACACAATTAAAGTCTATGTAGCAGGGCTGGTTTAAAGGGACAGTTCACCCCAAAATGAAAATTCTGTCATTATTTACTCACACTCATATTGTTCTAAATCATATATCTTCATAAGACTACTTTTATAATGCTTTTTCTTTTCTTTTTTTTTTTACCTTGGGAGTCGTGTTCACAATTAACTGTCTTTGTATGGAAAGGAGGACAGTAAAATTAGGAGTTCCACAGAAAGAAATAACAGATTGTGGTTTGGGATGAAATAAGAGTGAGTAAACAATAACAGAATAAGCACAAGTGTGCAGCTTGTTTTTTGCTTATACAGCACTTTCAATTTATTCTGTTCAAAATTGTGTGTTATTTGACAAATGCATGTGAAAATCTGGTTATGTGTAGAGCTGTAATTCATAAAACAGAATTGTTTTCAATGTCTAGTAGTCTAGAAACATTCTATAATCCTTTTGTGCATCATTCGAAAGAAACTGGGTTTGCAGCCTTTACATAGCCTTTACAATTGGATCTAATTTTGCAAAGACAAGATTTACTGTAATTAAAAAAAATTATTTTCTAAAAAGTCGATGGTAATCAACAGCATACCAGAGATGCCGTTGATGGAGCTTAACTTGTTGGTAACACTTAACATAAATGTTTCCTTTGTTAAGGGTCTATATGTGGTTAATTAATGATGAATAAGTTGTTTACAAATACATTGTAAATCACTGACATGTGGTTATAACATCATGTTGAAAAGAACGACTTTCATGCAATACTTGCCAAATAGTGAGCATTTTAATATGCATGTTATAGATGCTTAATAAATACTCTTATTCTTATATTCATCAAAAACATTAAATGCAGTGATTCATGATTTATGTCATGATGCAGCAAAAATAGGATATTATAGTGTCATTTTTTAAAAGTTTGATTTGTGTTTTTAATCATTTCTTTCCTTTTCATGTTGATGTCAAAAGAGTATTTCTACTCTGAGTGCTGTCCCAACTGGTTCCCTAAAGTCCTCTTCAAAAACACTTCGATCTTAATTCTCCTTCACAGCATATACAGTATAATCAAATAAAGCCTGATGATCATTAATCCATACTGAACTTTATGTACAGAGGTTTCTAATGTTGGCAACTCCTCAATAAATGATTCATATTTATCCACTTTACATTAAGGTACATTTTCAAAGGTTACTAATGTTAAATAAGTGTTATTAAGCATTTATAACATGTTAGGTAAAATGGACATTTTTCATCATATGAAATAACAACATTCATTGTTTTTTGCAGCACTGCTGAGAATCTCTGCACAATAATTTGGCCCATCAATACATTTTAGTCAAGGTAACTGAATATTATTATTTTTTTGCCTGTCAAAATCAAATAGATATTAAAGTAGTTGCACAGAATGGGGCAAAAGGTGTGTTTTTGATGAATTTTTATCAGATAGAGAGCAAGTAAAGTAAAAAACACTGCTCACAGACTCGAGTAACACGCTCAATTTATTTGTGGTTTCCAGAGAAAAATTCAATATAATCTCTTTAAGGCGGAACGGCTTTCACATTTAACCATTGTGGTGAAGGGCAATAAGTGCGGAACTTTAAAAAACAGTCTGTGAATGTGTAAAAGGAATGATCATTATTTGTTTTGTTTAGATACTGATTTTTTAAAACTGTAATTACACAGCATTTTCTAGGTAATAAATTATGTTGTAAACAAGTGGAGAGTAAACAAAGTAAAACTGATTCAAAATAAAATATAAGACATAAATCTCATTTATAATAAAGTGTTTAATGTTAGTGATTTGTTCTGGCAGTGGCCCGTTCCCCTTTAACAAGAGCCTTCTCCAGTGATCTATGATGTCAGCTCGTGTATATAATCACATTTTCATTATGAATCTTTTACAGATAACACTATAAACAAGTGGAGAAGATTTCTATGCTGTTTCAAGTCTGTAAATGCAAGAAGACATCTTTCATTTTTTCATCAACTGAAAACAAAAGTGAATCTAAGTGCAGAATTATAAATTCTAAGTATAAATTCAAAAACAACAGCGTGACTCATTTATCATGCAAAATATTATTTACTTATTACTAGCATTTTCAATTAGACACTTTTATACTATTCTGTTCTATTCTGTATTTTTATTTATTTATATTCTATTCTACCCTCTTATGTTCTGTTCAATTTGTTTTACTCTATCTTATTATTTAATACTTTGTTCTGTATTATTTCCTATTCTGTTCTGTTCTATTCTATTCTATTCTGGTCAGGTCTGTTCTGTTCTATTCTATTCTATTCTGGTCAGGTCTGTTCTGTTGTATTCCTTTGTGTTCTATTCTATACTGATTGGATCTGTTCATATCAGTTTTCATTTCTTTCTGTTCTATTCTATTAGATACTTTTGTATTTTTTATAGTATATTCTGTTCTGCTCTGTTCTATTCCATCCTATTCTATTTTAAACCATTTTAATCTGCTCTGTATTCTTTTTGTTTAATTCCACTCGGTTCTATGCTAATCTGAACTGTTCTAATCAGTATTCTTTTTTTCTTCTACTCTGTTCAACCAAATTCTATTCTATACTACCCTCTTCTGTTGTATTGTGTTGCTTTATTCTATTGACTCATATTCTATATTACCTGTTCAACTCTGTTCTATTCTACTCAGTTCTATGCCATGTTCTGTTCTATTCTGTTCTGTTCTATACCACTCTGATCTATTCAAATAAATTCTATTCAATTCTATTCTATTGTGCTCTGGTCTACTCTGTTCATTTTTAATTTGTTCTATTCTATTGTATTCTAACTTATTCTATTCTGTTCTATCAACTCTTTTCAATACTAATCTGATCTGTTCTAATCCATTTTTTTCTATTTTAATTTTGCTCTCTCAAGTACTACTCTCTTCTGTTCTTTTCTTTGCTAAGCGGATCTGTTCTGATCAGTTTTACTTTTTTCAATTCAATTATTTCTATTTTATTCTACTCTCTTCTATTCTCTTCACTTTTATTCTATCATGTTCTATTCTATGAAATGTTATTCTATCGTGATCTGTAATACTTTGTTCTGTTCTATTACCAGTCTGGGCCTCGTTGGCCACAAGCACTGTAACTTAAGTAGTACTTGAAAATGCTCGTAGACTTGCGAGTGCTCTGGAGTAATCGTACAGCGCTAAGAGCATCGTAAGGTCACAGACACCTGCAGGACAATAATTCTGGTGAAATAACACTCCATACAATTTAAATACCAATATGTACACTTTATGCTGAGACTTTAATATCAGGATATACTGTATGTGTTTTATTTATTTTACCAGAGAAGTCTAATAATAATAATAATAATAATATTGTAATGCATAAAATAGATAGTCTCAATAGATTAATAGATTAATTATCTCTTAATGTGTTGTGTGAGGATGCTTAAGATATTTGGGGTATTTTGTTGTTTTTTTGCATATGTGTATGCAATATTATTTAATGAAAATGAATAGAGGTTTGGCTTTATTTTGTGTTATCTTTGGTTAGGCAATTTGTTTTCAATAAGTGCAGTACTGTTCTTGAGAACTGCTGTGATACACTGTGATTCACAAGTTGTCAATTAGACACACAGATATCAAAACTCATCAATGTTAACAATCAACAAACTCATTTTAAGATCATGAGTCTTGATGTCTGTGTGTCTCAAAAAACGATATCTTTTAGTTTTAGGCAATATCTGTTCACCTTCACAACAATCGTCCATTGCTCCATCTTTATAATCACATTTGGGCAGTATCATAAAATCATAGCTCCAATTAAAACATGGATTTCAAAATGTTAATTTATAAGACCATACATCTTGGTAAAAATGTTTTGAGGAATATTTAAACTCATCCAGAAGTATGCTTTCCATCATAATGAATCAAAATGGTTCTTTTGAACAATACTTCATGGTTTTTGTTTCTAACCAGTGCCTAACCAAAAATAACACAAATGAAACAATAAAATGACACCAGCAACACTAAATAAAGCTAAACCTCTATGCATTTTCAATAAATACATTTCATACATGCATATAAAAAAATACCTCAAAATTCTTCAACATCCTCATACAACATATTGAGAGATTGTTGTCCAATAATCTATTTTATTTACAGCTGATGTACATCTCCGTAAGACAGATTCAATTGTTGTGTGTCTGCTGGTTTGTTCTCTTGTTTTTCTGTTCTTGTTGTCTCTCACTCTTTTCTTCAGTAGATTCTGCTTGTTAACAGCAGGTGTCATCACTAATGATCAATCATCACTCATTTAATTGACTGTTGATTTAATATCTTCACTGTACATTTTAATTGTATTTATTGATCATTTGATTTTACTTGGCAAATTTATCATCATTCTTCATCCTCCACTGAGATGCTCTGGTGCCCAACCAGTTTGAAAACCCTGACCCTACAACAATCTCTACTCCTAAACCTTACCTTCCTTTACAAAAATGAACCATTATTTTACCACAGTAACCATAGTTTCACAATGGTATTTTGTGGTAAAACTATACTTACCACAAAAAACACATTCACACTAAATATCTGTGTTTTCACCAGACTAGTCCAGATCTGGACTCAAGATGGCACCGAGTATGGCTGCTGCGTTGCGAGCTCCGATACAACACTGCGGTTTATTGTTTGTTTTGTTTACAGTTCTTTGTTTTTTTGTCTTGGATGTTGTCTGACTTATTGTTTACGACAGCCAAATGCTTTTGGACATTGGTTCTACAATTACACATCGAAAACCGGACTTTAAATTCCTTAATGCCGACCCGCTGTTTACAAACACGCCGGCGGAGCCCTTTGTCTGGGCTGCTCGGCCACGGAAACGCAGAAGGAAAAGAGGAAAACGAGCCGGCGTTCTTATCAGAGTAAGATGTCGTGCAAATCGACCCCCGCTACCCAATATATTACTGGCAAATGTTCAATCACTGGACAACAAACTCTGCGAGCTGAGAGCGCGGATCTCTTTCCAACGAGAGACGAGAGATTGCTGTGTTATCTGCCTTACAGAAACCTGGCTGGCTGCGGAGATTCACAGGCTTTTCCGTGCACCGAGCAGACAGTGCAAAAGACCTCTCAGGTAAAAGCAGAGGTGGTGGTGTATGTTTTATGATCAACAAATCATGGTGTGATCAGAGGAACGTACATTTCATCAAGTCTTTCTGCTCTCCTGATCTGAAATATCTCATGCTTCTGTGTCGACCATTCTGGCTACCGAGGGAATTCACAGCGGTCATTATCACAGCTGTGTACATCCCCCCACAAGCCGACACAGACCGGGCACTCAGGGAACTGTATGGGAGTATAAGTGAGCAGGAAACCGCGCACCCTGAGGCTGCGTTCATTGTTACCGGGGACTTCAACAAAGCAAATTTTAAAACAATAGCACCAAAATACCACCAACACATAAACTTCAACACACGAGGGGACCGGGTTTTAGATCATTGTTACTCTCCTTTCCGGTATGGCTACAAATATGAAAAAGCTCAGAGGATCATCAGAGACTCCAGCCACCCGAGTCATGGGCTGTTCTCACTGCTACCATCAGGCAGGCGGTATCGCAGCATCAGGACCCGCACCAGCCGACTACATGACAGCTTCTTCCCCCAAGCAGTCAGACTGTTGAACACTTGATCTATCATGATCAATAATTAGCACTGCACTTTATTCATCTATAATCTCACACTGGACTGTCAACATATTCTCCTCAATACAACTACTTTATATATATATATATTCGTATACTCTTTACTTATTGTATTGTATATTTTGTATCCTATATTGTATGTGTTGTTTACTGTACATTGTATATAATTATTGTGTTGTGTAAGTATATGTACATTTGATATGTAAATTGTGTTGTGTAAGTATGTTGTTTATTGTAATTGGTATATGTCTCGTCACTGTCATGACTGCTATGTTGCTCGGAACTGCACACAAGAATTTCACCTACTGTTGCACTTGTGTACATGGTAGTGTGACAATAAAGTGATTTGATTTGATTTGACTATTGGAGTGCAAACAGCTACGCAGTGTGGCAGGTGCTATTTACACCTAATGCAAATAGTCACTCCGTTCTTTATATTCTACTCTGTTCAACTCTGTTCTATACATATTTAGTCTAAAATATTTATTCTATTCTATCCTATAATACTCTCTTTTGTTCTGTTCTACTCTGTCCTGTTCTACTTTAATAAGTTCCATTCAGTTCTGCTCTGTTCTGTTAAGAGTGTAATGTTTGTATAGCTAGTAAACAGATGAGTTCATTTACTTCATACATCAGATCTTAGATACGGGGAAAATCAGTTTAAAAATATTTCAGGGGACAGGCTTTGTTTTTCTTTTTATTTAAGTATGCAGAAATTTGAGTGTGTACACAGTTTGCAGTGTGTGTTTGTTTATGTGTGTGAGTGAGAGAGAGAGAGAGAGAGAGAGAGAGAGAGAGAGAGAGAGCTCTCAAACTCACAGCACCTCCACCCCTACAACCCTTCAGGCTTCACGGAACCTCAAGAGGAAAGACAACAGCAGGCAGAGCCATCCGCCTACCACAACATCACCCAGCAGAGAACAGAGGAGGCAGGACAACATTGTCATCCTCAGTGACGTGTATTGGGTGCGCCCTCTCACATCATTCTGCACCAGAAGGGTGGATGTCGCTAAAGCTCTGACCGACATGATGAAAACAGCTTCCAGGATCGTCCCCAGTGCTAAGGTCATCATTTCTACACTTCTCCCTCACAGAGACATTCCACAAAAAAATAAATAATTAATGCAATTAAAATGCAATTAAAACAGAGATAGCTAGTGCTTGTGCACCAATGTCAAATGTGCAAACCATCAGCACATCATCCATGAGCATCTATAAGATCACTTGCACATTCATCAAGAAGGCATGAGACTTTTTACAAAATCCATCAAGGACCCAGAGAACACGTCCATCAGTGAGGAGAGGGTCACACATCATCCCGGCAGACAGTCAGAGAGCTATGCTGCTGTTGTGGCTGGTAGAGGCAGTTCAAACACCAGTGACCTCAGCCAGATAAAAAACATGAAAATGTTGACAATATGTGACAATCTATTAGCTTAATTACCTACAATGTAAGTTTAGTCAAGCATATTCTTTATTTCTTTATTATTAGTATTTTGTAGTGCATTTTATTTTTAATTTTATCACCTTTTCTCCCAATTTGGAATGCCCAATTTCCACTACTTAGTAGGTCCTCGTGGTGTTGCGGTTATTCACCTCAACCCGGGTGGTGGAGAACAAGTCTCAGTTGCCTCCGCTTCCGAGACTGTCAGTCTGTGCATCTTATCACGTGACTCATTGTGCATGACACCGCGGAGACTCACAGCATGTGGAGGCTCATGCTTCTCTCTGCGATACACACACAACTTACCACACACCCCATTGTGAGCGAGAACCACTAATCATGACCACGAGGAGGTTACCCCATGTGACTCTACCCTCCTTAGCAACCGGGCCAATTTGGTTGCTTAGGAGACATGGCTGGAGTGATTCAGCACACCATGGATTCCAACTCACGACTCCAGGGGTGGTAGTCAGCGTAAATATTGCTGAGCTACCCAGGCCCCCAAATTTTGTAATGCATTTCAATTGATTCACTATATTTCAAAACAAGACTGGGTCGCAAAATCATATTTTATTCTTTCTGGTTAACAGACCATTTCTCAATGTCTTCATTTAAAATAAAATGCTACAACATTAAGGGGATTTTCTCTTCATCTTTTGGAGAGAAAAGCACTAACCCTGATTTATTAAATATTGTATATTGATCGGATATAATTATATTACTTGAGACATGGAGACGTTTAGATTCTCAAACCTACTCCGTCAACTAAAGAGAATTATTTGTACCTTCAGTCAAAAACCCTCATGTTAAAAATGGAAGAGATTCAGGAGAAATTATAGTTAGATTTAAAGAGCATCGGTTCTGCTACATTCAGCATGTAAAGGGAAAACACATATCTGAGGAACTCATTTGTTCAGATGAGGACACACCTACAGTCAATGCAGTGTATATCCCACCATACGAGTCCCCCAATTATAAAGAGGACACCTTACCAACACAACAGTCAGAGATCATTCAGTTTCGGTCTTTAGGCTCTGTGCTGTTAAAGGGGGATCTGAATGGAAGTACCAGAAAGGAACCAGACTACATTAGTTCAGCTGGAGATCAGTATATTAACAGTACACATATACAGCAGAATCAACTCCTTACTAAAGAACATAAGAACCATGACAACACGATAATCCGACATGTGCTGCAGCTCTGTTAAAGCCTGGGTTTATATATAGTTAATGGCAGGACAAGCGGAGACTTTCTGGTCGATTTACTTACAGCTCACCTCCAGGCAGCAGCACATTGGACTACACTATAACAGATATAGACCACAATAAGATCAACTTCTTTATGGTGATGTCACCGCTTCCATTCTTAGATCATAGTCACATAGTCATTAGTCTAAACAAGATCAGAAAATGTCATTGTATTCACTCTCCACCAAATGTATATGGAAAATTGACAGTCCTGCACGTGTTGAAGCTGAGCTCCACAACATTCATGTTCAGTTAATGATAGACACATTTTTCTACACCAAACTTGGACTAGACAAGAAAAGTATCAATTTGGCAATAGAACATTTAACCAAAATATTTTATACAGTGGACAGCAAAGCCCTGAGAAAAAGAAAAATGTACAGAAGCAAAAAAGAAATCGTGAAAGCCGATTGGTTTGACAAAGATTGTCAAACATCAAGAAAGGAATTAAGATCATTATCAAATGAAAAACACAGAGACCCTGTAAACCAGCACACACAAATCAAATATCATCAAACCCTTAAAATATACAGATCACTACAGAAGGAAAGAGCTGAACAGACAGCAAAACTCAACAAGATTGAAGAGGCTATCAACAGAAATTCCTTTTGGATCCAAAAAAAGTCAAATCCATTCCCATCTGTAACCCAAAACATTTCAGAAACCTCTATTCACAAACACAAACCACACCTCAGCCAAAAACATTTGACCTCTTAACTAAATAATATGGAAAACACAACAATGAACAATTAAACCATTTGGACACCGCCATCTTTAAATGAACTGACTGTAATTAATTTATAGAAATAAAATATCTTGTGGTTTGGATGGACCTGCGTGAAGTTGGCCCCCCACCCAACGCAAAATGTCAGCAAAATAGTCTCAATCGTTTGTGCTGTAAAATGTTTGTTTGTGCTGCTTTGGTTTTTTAGATATTCAAATAATATTTATAGGTCATTCTGAGGTCACTCAGCCCCACACATGCTCTAAATTCACCCCAAAATAGTCTTGTTTGTTTGTGCTGCTTTGGTATTTAAAATATTAGACATTGAATTACAGGCGAATTATAAATGCTGATATTTATTGAATACAATACTGACAGAATAAATAGATCACTTAATGGTCACAAAAATCAAATATAGGTTAGTAGCAGTCTCATTCTGATTACTATATATTAGACTACTATATTATATATTTCTAAAATAGGTCTGTCTTGTTTTGTGTGTAGTCAGTACGATTTATGAGCAGTGTGCATTTTATTTTGGGTTTGTCATTTACATCTCTTGCCAAAATGTTGGATGAAGATGTTTTAATAGGACAGCAGCAGCTCAATATTCATCTGGTATCTTTTTCTGTCTTTTTCTGTGAACACACTTTTAGAGTCGAATTGTCGAAGAATTTCTGTCAAGACTAATCATCACATAATTTGTTCAATACACAATTATCTTTACTTCATTCACTGGTGTTTCCTGATTGAACTTTTTATTTATTTACATGGAGTATCATCTGCTACACTTCGCTGCCACCACTAGGCTCAAGTGACACTTCTGTTCAAGATGCTCTTGTGGAAATTAGTGTCGAGTTAGTAGAGAAAAAGTCGTTACTAAATTACATTTCTGGCCAATGTAAGTACAATGTTTTACACTGCCAGTTACAATAGTATTTGTTAACTTCAAGAATAATTGTACACCATTCAAGAGAACTAAGATTGTCATTGTTTATTGAACAGAATACTCATTGCTAATACTAATACATGCTAATTAGTTTTACATGTGACCCATGTTAGTTTTTTGAATACATTGTGCATCTATGGGTCAACATTACCATATTGGTCCTAATATAAGATACATTATCCTTATATATTATTACTATATTATCCTTATAATCAGACCAATACAGTAATGAAAACAAGTTTATATTACATTTTTGGAGTCAGGATTATTTTAGTGGGTAATTATGTTTTGCTTATTCCAGATGTCCAAGAAACCAGCAGTCGACAGAGATTCCATTTTCACAGTCCTGTGTTCATCAAAAGATGCCATAGTCCAAAATGGCACCATAGCTACTCCTAATCAGAGCATCTGGACAGAGCTCAGTAAACAGCTAGAAAACAAGATCACTGCAAAGGCTCTATATAAGTTTGTTAAATTAAATAGACACAACATCTGGACTGCTTTAGGGTTTACTCATGAAACAAATGGCATTACTGATTACACTGATTTTGAGCCAGGGTCCCTTTCACCCAGACCAAAAGATTGCTGGACTTTTGATCTTGAAGTTCCATTTCAGAAATGGATTGAATTCATGCCTGAAACGGTTAAATACAACAAGTTCTCTAAAACACCAAAAAGGGAATACACAATTTTGAAGCCTGGCATCTGGACACATGTGATACCTAATCACATACTGCAAGAAGTGAAATGCCCATGCACATTTGCCTTTAAAAGAGCCAAGGTCTATCCATCAGCCACATAGAATACATAGAAATCAGAGGCAACTGTAAGGAGTGTCATGGCCACATTCACAGAAAATGTGACAGAGCGCCTGAAATGAACAGACTATAGTGCTCAAGTAAATTGTAGAGACTGTTGGGTGTGAAATTCCCAGGAGATCATCAGTTACAGAAATATTCAAACCAGCCCTTCTGGCACCAACAATCATCCATGAGATTATCTAACCAGCCAATCATGTGGCAGA
Source organism: Xyrauchen texanus (assembly GCF_025860055.1). Lineage (NCBI taxonomy): Eukaryota > Metazoa > Chordata > Actinopteri > Cypriniformes > Catostomidae > Xyrauchen > Xyrauchen texanus. Next base: position 4,261,451 of record NC_068294.1, on the reverse strand, counting down.
AGTGCCGTGCATAAAATCATGCAGATACGGCTCAGGAGCTTCAGTTAATGTTAACATCAACCATCAGAATGTGGGAAAAATGTGGCCTCACTGAATTGGACTGTGGCAGGATTGTTACGGTCATGCTACGGTCCGCCACATACATTCATGATTGGCAGCACAAAGTCACACAATTACATAAATTAATCTACTTCTACAGAATCAAGACTGGAACCGTATTTTATCAATAATAAGGACCATCGACAAAGATAGATTCTGTCAAAGTATCGTCTGAGTGAGCACAGTCTGCCCATAGTGATGTGCTGACACAGACAGAACTGAAAATCCAGAGAGAACAGACTGTGTTCAGGCTGCACTGAAGGAGCCTGTAGAGATGGGTCGACACAGACACATCTGGAGATCCAGAGAGGACAGACTGTGTTCACACTGCACTGAAGGAGTCTGTAGAGATGGGTCGACACAGACAGATCTGGAGATCCAGAGAGGACAGACTGCGTACACACTGCACTGAAGGTGTCTGTACAGATGGGTCGACACAGACAGAACTGGAGACCCAGAGAGGACGGATTGTGTTCACACTGCACTGAAGGAGTCTGTAGAGACGGGTCGACACAGACAGAACTGGAGACCCAGAGAGGGCAGACTGTGTTCACACTGCACTGAAGGAGTCTGTAGAGACGGGTCAACACAGACAGAATTGGAGACCCATAGAGTGCAGACTGTGTTCACACTGCACTGACAACACGTTCTCACCCCGACTCGTCACATACGGACGCTTCGGGCGGTTTCGTCGCATATTGACGCGCCAGGTACACCTTTGGCGTCGTTTTTCGACGCGCAGGGCGGTCCCATAGACTTCCATGTATCTGCGCGAACCGGAGCGTGCAGCGTTGAAATGTCACGTCTCGGGTAAGCTCACGCCGCGAACGGGTGGACAGTCGAGACCGCGATTAATAACAATCAAAAGGAATAGGCTGCAATGGCCCTCCAACTGTTTTTTGATGTTTAAAACCCCGGACACGTCACGTTCTACGTATCTCCGAACCGGAGTGTGCGGCGTTGAAATGTCACGTCTCGGGTAAGCTCACGACGCGAACGGGTCGAGAGTCGAGACCGCGATCAATAAAAATCGAAAGGAATATGCTACAATGGCCCTCCAACCGGTTTTTTATGTTTCGAAACCGGACGCGTCGTAAAACGACGCCAAAGGTACACCCGGCGTGTCGATAAGCGACGCCAAGGGGTCCTGCCCGAGCGTCCGTATGTGACGAGTTGGGGTGTGAGAATGTGTTGGCACTGAAGGAGTCTGTAGAGACGGGTCGACACAGACAGAACTGGAGACCCAGAGAGGGCAGACTGTGTTCACACTGCACTGAAGGAGTCTGTAGAGACGGGTCGACACAGACAGAACTGGAGACCCAGAGAGTGCAGACTGTGTTCACACTGCACTGACGGAGTCTGTAGAGACGGGTCGACACAGACAGAACTGGAGACCCAGAGAGGGCGGACTGTGCTCACACTGCACTGAAGGAGTCTGTAGAGACGGGTCGACACAGACAGAACTGGAGACCCAGAGAGGGCGGACTGTGTTCACACTGCACTGAAGGAGTCTGTAGAGACGGGTCGACACAGACAGAACTGGAGACCCAGAGAGGACGGACTGTGTTCACACTGCACTGAAGGAGTCTGTGGAGACGGGTCGACACAGACAGAACTGGAGACCCAGAGAGGGCGGATTGTGTTCACACAGCACTGAAGGAGTCTGTAGAGACGGGTCGACACAGACAGAACTGGAGACCCAGAGAGGGCGGACTGTGTTCACACTGCACTGAAGGAGTCTGTAGTGACGGGTCGACACAGACAGAACTGGAGACCCAGAGAGGACGGACTGTGTTCACACTGCACTGAAGGAGTCTGTAGAGACGGGTCGACACAGACAGAACTGGAGACCCAGGGAGGACGGATTGTGTTCACACTGCACTGAAGGAGTCTGTAGAGACGGGTCGACACAGACAGAACTGGAGACCCAGGGAGGACGGATTGTGTTCACACTGCACTGAAGGAGTCTGTAGAGACGGGCCGACACAGACAGAACTGGAAACCCAGAGAGGACAGACTGTGTTCAGGCTGCACTGAAGGAGCCTGTAGAGACGGGTCAACACAGACAGAACTGGAGACCCAGGGAGGACGGATTGTGTTCACACTGCACTGAAGGAGTCTGTAGAGACGGGCCGACACAGACAGAACTGGAAACCCAGAGAGGACAGACTGTGTTCAGGCTGCACTGAAGGAGCCTGTAGAGACGGGTCGACACAGACAGAACTGGAAATCCAGAGAGGACAGACTATGTTCAGGCTGCACTGAAGGAGTCTGTAGAGATGGGTCGACAAAGACAGAACTGGAGACCCAGAGAGGACAGACTTCGTTCACACTGAACTGAATGAGTCTGTAGAGACGGGTCAACACAGACAGAACTGGAGACCCAGAGAGGACAGACTGCATTCACACTGCACTGAAGGAGTCTTTAGAGACGGGTCGACACAGAGAGAACTGGAGACCCAGAGAGGACAGACTGCGTTCACACTGCACTGAAGGAGTCTGTAGAGACGGGTCGACACAGAGAGAACTGGAGACCCAGAGAGGACAGACTGCGTTCACACTGCACTGAATGAGTCTGTAGAGACGGGTCGACACAGACAGAACTGGAGACTCAGAGAGGACAGACTGCGTTCACATGCACTGAAGGAGTCTGTAGAGACGGGTCGACACAGAGAGAACTGGAGACCCAGAGAGGACAGACTGTGTTCACACTGCACTGAAGGAGTCTGTAGAGACGGGTCGACACAGAGAGAACTGGAGACCCAGAGAGGACAGACTGTGTTCACACTGCACTGAAGGAGTCATGGAGGCCGAGCTGCACTTTCTCACTCCCTGCAGTAAATATGACACCATTAGAAACACTTACTTTACACAAATAGCTCATATTCTACCTGACTAACTTTTTTTAGACAAACACTATAAAGTAGAGTGCAGTATGTGTCCTCCTGTCACCATATGAGGGAGAGAGGCTGACCCCTCATGATATTAGAGCTCTATTGAAACTCTCTCATTGCTATCTGTATTTTACTTTGTTATTTGTGTTTTATTTTATTATCATTATTATTTATTTATTGTATATACATATGTTTACATTTGTAATATGTTTATTACTCAGTGCTTTGGCAACATTGTACATTGTATTCAGTCATGCCAATAAAGCTAATTTGAAATGATTTGAGAGAGAGAGAGAGAGAGCTGTGATGTCTCCACACACACACACACAAACACTCACACACACACTCTAAATATGGATGTGTCAACATTCAACATTAAAGTGTGTTTGGCATGTCGCTCAAATACAGGCCGCGCTAAATTAACTTTGTTCAATAAAATCCTCTCAAGCACATTTAATTGCTCTGTAATTAATGATTACAGTAAAACTCCTGAGAGCTCTTCATTAAAGCACTTGAGTGAATCTGAGGACAGCTGTCTTTCATTCTGCAGGTTTCACTGCCAGCCACTACAGTAACAATACTCTGATAATCAGTTACATTATTTGCGAGAAACTGTAATTGAGTAATGCCAGTGAGTGGAGATAAGACACATCTAACCTTATAATAATTATCTTAAATGAACAATCACTTGAAAAATTTTAATTCTTGCATCATTTGATAGTTTGAGAAAGAGATTCTCACCCAATCGTGTTATAATTTATCATAGTTGGGTCTGTTTTGAGTATGTGGTCACATGACACAAAGCAGCACACATGCACAGTGTTTTCCAGATCCTTCTTTGGCCTAAGATATTACAGTTGCGATGAGGATGGGATTCCTAAATGAAAAATGAGTCCATTAAATAAGAACTCAGAGAGAAAGAGAAAAAAATATTGCGATGGCCATGTTTCAGATCAGACACATCAGCGAATATATTGAAGGACAGGAAGATTTTGATTCTTACCTGGAAAGACTTGATCAGTGGATGACTGCAAACAAAGTGGATGAAAAGAAGGTCAGTGTGTTTCTGTCAGTCATCTGGGCTGAAGCTTATCAAAGCTTGGTAATTTTAATACAGATACATTAAAAAAGTATTTTGATTACTGAAGAGATTACTTTGCATTTTATTGTCATTTGTTTCATTTAATATTTAGTTCTTTCAGATGGAAAACATTTCTACATATAAATGATGTGATCCAAAGTGCATTTGAACAGCGGTGAAACACTTTCTTATGATGTGTGACATTCATACGAGCAGACAGAGAAGTACATTTGAAGTAAGTTTGGAGCAGAAGAAATAGAAATAAACCTTGTGTAAATTGTTAGCTTTATGCTAAGCTAAAATGCTATTTCTAGCCATTTTACATGCACATGTTACCAGACACGATCATATTTTTTATCAAGAACGAAACGAAAATTAGGCTGTGTCAGGCTACATTATGGAGTTAAAACAGTTGTTCACTCATTGTGAGTTCGGTGCTTATTTAGACGAAGCTCTGAGGGACCGTTTCGTCAGTGGATTACGAGTGGAGGCGTTTCAGAGAAAATTGCTGGCCTAACGGGATCTTACATTTCTGAATGCATGTGAAATTGCTTTATCCATGAAAATGGCTTGAGTCTGCAGGAAAAATGAAAGAGATGGGAACTGTAAACAAAATTGTGAATGTGAAAACTAACCAAGGAGCATGGAGAAAGAAAACAGATTCAGGGAATATGATGTCAACAAAGAATGTAAAAAAGTGCTTCATTTATGTTCAATAGATTCAAGATGTGGTGGTACAAATCATGCTGCATGTGCCTGTAGATTTAAGACTGAAAAATGCTGCCTGTGTTCCAAAATAGGACATATCACTCACACATGTTAAAATAAAAGAATGACAGATTCAGTTCATCACTGAAGAGACTGTGAACTTAAAAATTAACAGGAACTTTTTGGAGTTTGTACATTCTACACCACCTGTAATGGATAGAAAGGCATAACTGTCAATGTGGATATCAAAGGGCAGCCAACTGAATTGCAGTTAGACATGGGGCAGCGGTGTCTCATTTCTGAAATTGTGGATAAAAGGAACTTCTCTCACTTACTCCTGGAACAGTACAATATGAACTATCCACATTTTCAGGTGAGCCCATTCAGTTACTTGGCAAAGTGTCTGTAAATGTCAAATATGAAGGGCAGACTGCAAAATGACCCCTGGTGAAAGTGCAAGGGGACAGACCAAACTTTTTAGGTCGAAATTGGCTAGCACAACTCAAATTGAACTGGGCAAATTGCTAATGCTTATTTAGAGGCAGTGTTACAATGGAACGTTTTCTTTAGGCCCAAGCACCATACATTAGTTTAAAGTCAGGATCAAACTGAAGCCCAATGCCAAACCAATGTTTCATAAAGCCAGACCGTTTAAAAACCATACACCTTTAAAGAGGTGGTGGAAAAGGAGATTGATAGATTGGAAAGTCTGGACTTCATCTACAAACTTGACAGAAGTGAGTAGGCTGCACCTATATTGGTAGTACCATAGGCTGACAAATCAATTTGTACCATTACATGGTGACGGTGAATCAGGAATCAGGAGAGTTGGGTGACTTGAAATTCAAGCAACTTGGCTTTGTTTGATGGCTTGTGGCCATCCATCGTCCTCTTGATCACATTCCAGAGGTTTTCAGTGTGGTTCAGGTCTGGAGATTGTGCCGGCCATGACAGGCTCCTCCATCCACACCTCGATTGACCTTATATATGACCTAAATTATATTTTGCTAGAGATACTTGCATTTAACTATCTATTTCTTCATCACAATGCATTATTGTTGTTCTCGTGAACAATATTGCATTGGCTGAAAACATTTGTTGTATGATCAAACAAAGTTCATAACTGTAAAACAAAGTGTATAAATAAAGTGAACAATAATAACCATAATGATGACTTTAAATGAAAGAGAAAAAAAAAATGACATCTCTCTCTTTCTCAGCATTTGTCCAGCGTAGGTGAAGGGTCCACTTTGTGATAGTCTGCATATATATATATATATATATATATATATGAACAAGTAAAAAATATACATATTGTTTTTAGCAGAAAAACATGTGCAAACAAACATTTTTGTGAAGTGTTTTTTATAAAGTAATTTAAAAGAAATAGTAATGTGATTACTTTTTTGATGACGTACCCAAACTTATCCAAATAGGCTAGAATTTGAGCAATTTAATTCTAAAAAACAGAATGATGTCATTAATATCACATGTCATTTCCATCACACAATCTTTCAAAAATCTGTTTGAAGGTTGATCAAGGCCATGAACATATTTTTATTAAAGGATGTGCAAAATGTTTTAACATGAAACATGGGATTAAAGTTTCATGTTTCAAGCTTTCAAGTAGTTAAAATTGGCCCAAAACGAAGAATTACCCACCAGCGAATACTAATGAGATCAAGTAGGCATAGACTATACAAAGGGAAAGGCAGCACATAAGGAGGAGATTGATTGAAAGTAAGATGTCCAGAGAGCCATACAGTATGTGAAAAAAGTTAATGGATTGGGGGGTGGGGTACAGGTCATGTTTCACAACAACTAGAAAGTCATAGGAAATTGCTGCAGTGGCAAACAGCCAGAACTGTGTGTGTGTGTGTGTGTGTGTGTGTGTGTGTGTGTGTGTGTGGTGAGCTGAGTCTTGGAGCCATTAATGAGCAAAAAAATCAATGAGAAGTCAGGATTCTATGTAGAAAGAAAAAACATCTGGCTACTATAAAATTCTGATGCTCTTAAATAAATCTTATTGTGCAGGTTGTTGTCATTTATATTCTAAATTGCATTAGGAGGCCAAACAACATTAAACCGCTTTTCAAATACAGAGCTCTTTTGCTGAAATATTGTCACTTCAATGTCACATGCGTCCCGAAGAGATTTATGGATTGTGGATTATCTGCATACAACAGCTTTCATGCATTTTTAGTGGTGTTTGCTAAGTCAAGCATCACTAATAATTTTGTATATACTTTGGCCAGAAACATGCATGTATATGGCCCCATTTACACCTTGCATTAACATACATTTCATATGCGGATATTATCTGGATATTCTTTAGCTGGACTGCATTTATACCTTGCAAACAAATGCGTCTCCATTGTGATTGGATACAGATAGAGCTGTGCTAACAGAAAATTCTCTGTGGTTAAATGCAGGTACGAGAACAGATAAAACCTTGATAAAACAGGATGGGCAAAATATCCAATAATCACTGTACTAGTGGTGTTGCTGTTCTTTTCTGCATATCGCTGCCCCCTTCGGCATATGGCAGTTTATTTCAGCTCAGTCCCGGTTCTCCCGATGGCTTGTCCGCCCCTGATCAGCCCCAAAGTGCATCTTCTCACCGGGAAAATGCCCAGTATGTCAGATTACCTATCCAGCACCGACTACATCACAGCATACTGGCACACAACAAGAATCAAACCTTCTCACATTCCAACAAGTTCCAAATGTACTTAACAAACATAACCAAAATGACAGTTTAACTATGAACATTGAGAAAATATTTTTACTTACCATATGATATCTCCTACTATTTTGGTTTTAGATGACAGGGCTTTTGGTTAAACGCAGGATAATCTCATCATAGTCAAGTGATCTCATCATACACAACTCTGTCAGTTCATGTTCAAGTGAGAGCAGTGATAAATCTCTTAGGTGAACAGTAAGCATTGAGGAGCATAGACATGTTTTTATGTGGTTTGTTGTGGAGAACAGCTTTTAAACACTGCATGATATCATTGGCAGAATAATAAGTGCTCGTTTCATTTTGTTCATGTTTGGAAAGATGTCCTCAGGACTGTCTAACAATTCAATGAGTGATATGTAGGGCTCTACTTATTAGCAATTATCATAGATAATTATCAATTATTAAAATCAATAGAACACTGATTAGAATCAATGTTAGCTTTTTAATCCTTTAAATCAACAATCATCAAAGACAACCATCAATTATCAAATTCAAAAGAATATGAATTATTATCAAAGATAATCATTAATTATTAAAATTAATGGAACATTGATTAGAATTAACACTAGCTTATTGATCCTTCAAATTCAACATTCATCAAAGACAATTGTCAATTATCAAAATCAATAGAATATTAATAAAGATAGATATCTCCTGGGCACCAACATGGAATCAGGGACTAATAACCAGACAGTATAACAGTCTCAATATTAGATTGTTCTCTTAGGAAAATCGACGTCCGGATAACATCAACATTCAAAAGGAAACAATGAAGGCTTGAATCCGACCACTGGCATCCCCTGCCAGCCTTTGACACATGTGTATGCAAAACAAACCAAAACACTGATTGATGCTGTAATATGAATTAATATTCAATACAATGCAGTCAATAAACTTCCGACTTACTACTAAGTCGGCAAAATAAGCCTATAACACATGAGGAAGGTGGTGTAGTGGGCTAATGCACACAACTGTTAATCAGAAGGTTGTTGGTTAGATCCCCACAACCACCACCATTGTGTCCTTGAGCAAGGCACAAAATGGCAGACGTGACTCTCGTGGAGAATATGTCACGCGAGATTTCCGGCCAGAGAAGATGTTGGCGGAGTGAAGCTGGTTAATGGCGTCTGCCCATTTACTGTGTGTCGCCAAGCAATATGCATGGTGGCTCCTTGGGAAACCGTTAAGAACAAGTTCTGGTTTGGTAACCTTAGTTTAGTGGCTGTATCATGGTGGTCGTATGACATTATGACTGCGGTGGCTGGAGTGTTAATGAGCAAGCGATTGCCTGCTCACTCTACCCTTGTCTCTGTTCCCTCGTCTTTGACAGACATGTTACCGTGACACTTTTGTTCAGGGGATTCGGTTCTATACAGCAGAGGTAGTTAGTCACCTCTCTACCGAAGGGGTTGCTTGGACAAACCCAATGAATGTCCTTTGTCTTGCTACACATGTTTAGGTTAGGGATAAGGTAGAGCGAGGTGTTCTCCTCATGGTAGGCGAGTGTTGGTGGTGTTTTGAGGTGAATGTGTGTTTACCTCTCTGAAAACCAACATTCAATACAGACTTTAATCAATAGTATATATTTTGCCTTTCTATGATGGGTAGATTTCGAGGTTCTGAGGATTTTACATGGATTGGAATTACGCTGCCAAGACTTTATTCCAGGTGTATCTGTGAAGGTTGCACAACAGAGGTAGTAGCAGATCTAAGGAATTGTTCTACAAGGTCTAGGGAGACCAGGTAAACTGGAATCCTTCCACCAGAGTTTCCGCTAGAAAAAAATGGTGCCGGTCAAAGTGACCGGCAGAGGTTTCGTTTTACGGACATTTTGATGATATGCCGGTCAAATATATCGCCTCTTAATTAGTCAAGTTGAGGAAAACTGGAGGCAGTCTATGTAACTTAAAAAATGACATAATCAGGCCGTATAGAATGCAACATATTATTATTAGCTTAACTTTCAAATAGACGGAAAAAAAACATGAACGTCCGATTGGCGTCAATCAACGCCAATTGTTTTTTACTGTGGTTTCACACACATTCACTTTTTGAAACATTGAGGCACGGATATACCTAATACAAATAAATAAAACATCTCCAGTTAACTAGCAGATCATTCATTTAGTCCGTTATTAAATAAGAGATCTAGCGCTAAAATCTGTTGTTTTTGAAATCAAGCTGAGCCTCGTGTCCGCTGCTATCAGTTGCATGGACGACGCTGCTGCGCGAGTTGCGCAATCTTCACTAGCACGCGCGTTTCAATCTATCGCCGTTGCGGAGACTCTCTATTAATTCTGGTGAAATCACAAAATAAAATGCACACAAACGTGTCCCTGCTTGATATAGACTGTAACCATGCACTGATGAACATAGGCTATTCAGTTTTGATGATAGAGAAAAAAAAAACTCACGAATGCGCGGATTAGAAGCACTGATCTATCTATAATGAGATGTTCCTGATTCACCATCGTCTGGCCTCTGAAAAAAGCTTTTAAAGCTAGTCTGCCTGGGCCTGGCCATATTTGAAACGTCTCACTCAATCGTTCGTTGTTTAGGTCTATATTGCAGCGTGCGCTTTATTTGAAATGCAGCATGCGTTGTTGTTTCATAACTTTCAAACGATAGAGCCTGTTCCTTTATAACATAGCAAGAGATCGGTGTATTTTTGCTTTATACATTTTAGGCTTATTCTCAAATTCAGATTGTGTTAGGGGGACGGGATTATTAGGCAATTTTAATCGGACAATTTGACCGGAGAGATTTAATTTTGTCGGACATTTAATTTTTTTACCGGCCAATGTCCGGTAATTACCGGACAACGGAAACCCTGCCTTCCACCACTCAGACTGTTGACTGAGGAGCTAATTTCCTTGATGAGGTCCTGCATTAGATCTCTAACGATATGCACATAAGTTATGTCTTCTCTGACAACCTCTGGCAAAGTCCCTAAAGCGTGCAAAGTGTTATTGAATAGAGCAGAGTACAAATTTACAGTGACTATAGTACCTTGGAGCCCTGTAATTGTTCTTGGAGTCTCTGCTGGATTTCTGGATGATGGCGACTTGTCCATCTGAGGCTGGCGAACTGTATTCTGGACCAAATAGTCTCAGTGTGTTAACTTGAGCCCATGTGTCCATGACGGCAGTCAATGAGAGGAGCCTGTCAGTTCAGTAGGTCCTGGCCAATTAACAGTGGTTCCATATTAATGGGGCATATTTAAACAGGATGTAGAATGTGACAAGGTGGAGGGCGGGGCCGGGTGGTGATTCTGCACACCTGGTCCCTTATCAGGCTAATTAAGCCTCCGAGAGGAATAAAGGCCAACTGCAGATGGTGGTGTGAGAGAGAGAGAATGTTTACAGGCAGCTGACCATATGTGTGTGTTTGTGTCTTTTGGTTTATTTCTTCATTAAACTATTATTTATATTGTCAAGCCGGTTCTCGCCTTTTCCTTTCCATTGTTGGCTTTACAGGGGTGTCTGTGATGATACATTTTTCAAGCAAATTGCTTTTACTCAATTACAATTTATTCATTTATTTATCAAAGTTAAAGGAGGAAGGAATTAATCTCAATGACTTAAGCATATAATGAATTCTAACAAATAATAATAAAAAAATTGTTAGACTGATTATCCAACAACACAGGGATAGAGTGATATTTTAAATAAATATATCTATAATGAAAATGCAATGTTGAGTCTGAGAAGCAAATTTGACTTAAGTGTAAACTTTATGAATGAAAATGCGTCTCTCAAGTTCAAATCATTATCCGTCTCTGTACACAATACACCGCAGTGCAAAGGATATGCTTATCATCATATCCAGGGGTGGACCTAGAACTAGGCAAAGGTGGGCAACCGCCTAGGGCCCCTAAAAGCTGAGGGCCCCCTAAAAATACAAATAATATTTTTTATTATTATTAATGTAAAATAACATATGCTTAAACTTGAAATATTGCTGTTATAACACTGATATGATTAATATCGCTGTTCATTTCAACACCGTCAATACAAGCATCCTACTCAAATCAGGCCTTAGTGGGATATTCCAAGGTTTACACAGCTACGCAAGTTTGTGGATGTAACAGGCAGGGAAATCTCGAGTGCTCCAACTTTAGCACATGGATATGGATGCACTTTCAAGGTTGAGGTAAAGTTTTTTTTGTTTGTTTTTTAATTCCCTTTTCTCCCAATTTGGAATGCCCAATTCCAACTACTTATTAGGTCCTTGTGGTGGCGCGGTTACTCACCTCAATCCGGGTGGCGGAGGATAAGCTTCTGAGACAGACAATCCACGCATCTTATCACGTGGCTCATTGTGTATGACACCGCGGAGACTCACAGCATGTGGAGGCTCATGCTACTCTCCACGATCCACGCACCCCACTGAGAGCGAAAACCACTAATCGCAACCACTAGGAGGTTACCCCATGTGACACTACCCTCCCTAGCAACCGGCCAATTTCATTGCATAGGAGACCTGGCTTGAGTCACTCAGCACACCCTGGATTCAAACTCACGACTCCAGTGGTGGCAGTCAGCGTCAATACTCGCTGAGATACCCAGGCTCCAGGGTTGAGGTAATGTTACCTCTGCGCTGCACACTGGGCACACAGCTGCACTGTAGATCCTGAACTACAATTTTATGTATTGCACATAAAAAAGTGTGACAGAAACTGAGAGGTGATCACTTAAAACGTGAGGTGTTATTATTTTTGTCCTGAAAGTCTCTGAATGTCTATGCTTTACATCTAGAGTTTTCATAGTGGTGAGCTTGTGATTGGGAAATACTGGATTCAGCATGTTACTGAGATTAAGAGAAACACCACAGTGGAATGAGTACCCTATTCAGATTAGTGGTCTATTTATAAAGCACCACAATGAAATTATTAATAAAAACATTTATGTAAAATCCAAGTATTCATGTTTTTAATTACAAACCGGGAACAAGAAACTAGGCCTACATATTCTGTGGTGTTTTGGAGTTCTAGAAATTGCAATAATTTATCTAAACATGAATATTATTAGTTATAAAATATGTAATTATATCAAAACCTTGGCTGGCTTCTATAGGCAACTTATCTGGTAGTTCGGTTCATTTGGTAACAAAGTTTTGTTTAACATTTACCAGGCTGCTACAATGAGCACCTCTGAGAAAGAACTAGTCTAAAACTTTTTATTATATTTGCCAAAGCTTGCAAAGTGTATGGCTTTGAAAGAAATTAAAGAGTGCCATTGAAGCAACTTGTGTGATTAAGTGATTATTTTAATGAGCTACCGCTTTTTATGGCATACCACAGTAAATAATAAAATAATTATAATAATACAAAAAAATAATAACAGTGAAGATGGCCCCATTCCTGTACTTTGCTAAGGGCCCTCAAATCACTAAATTTTGTTGTAGCAAAACAGGGAGAAAATGATCCACTGAAAGAGACAAATTCTGTTGAAATGTCGCTATGCTCCTGTTTATATGCCAGTGATGACACGTGCATAAGGGGCAGAGTGTCAAGCACCATCTGCCACGTGCTTCAGAGATCACCACTCCTGGGAGGAGTCAAGAGACTGACTTTAAAGAGGACCATTCTATCTCACTGCAACTAACTAACTAGCACTGAAAGAAACTGACAGACCAGTGCAGTAGCAATGCTTTTTTCTTGTCTATTCAAAGTTGTCTGAAATAAACAGATTTCTATATGTGCCTTTCTCTTGTTGGAATTCTTTTTCAAACAGAATTGTAAAGTGTTCTTGGCTCAGTCTAGTCTTTTGAACTGCTGGACTCTCTAACATGTGCTGACACTAACATGTATAGCTTGTAAACTGCTATATCCCATGTACTGATCGCCCTTCCCTCTCTTTTGCTTCATTCTATATTTCCTGAGAACTTAAAGGTTTTCAAAGGTCAGAAGCAGCGGGGAGATGATACTTAAAGTGAAAAAAATAAAACATGAGACATTTCTTGCCCTTAGAATTTCTAATAATTGATGTATTTCTCAAAATGAACCATGATGAGTGTGACACTATAAGTGTCAAAGTGATAACTGCTGCTCCATCTATTGAACTGCCACCACAATCAGACAGAAATTCTCAGTTATAAAAAATAGCTATAATATTCTTGTATCTGACCTTGACCTGACTTTGATACAACCTGACTTTATAGATGTTTTAATACATTTATTACAGTGACAAAAAGTTGGGACAAACCTGTGAAACCTTTTAAAAGATTTTTCTCGTAGCATCCAGTGGTCATTATTTCTGATTATACCAAGGTCTGTTTGAATACTGGATTCTGATTGGCTGGAATGCATGCCGTTCAAAACGTTAAATGCACAGGTAGTACTGGTCAGTTTTAATCACCACTTGCTATTAATGCGCTGTTTGTTACCATAGTAACATAGCATTAAAGCGCAAGCAGAGTGAGTTTTAGCAATCGAAAACATTTCCTAACCACTTTCATTAGCATAGCTAATATAATGGAGTGTCATTCGCTGTCCGGCCATGCAATGTAAGATTGATTTAAACTGTAATGTGTTGTGTATGTTAAGTTGTTTTGCTGAAGCCAGTAGAGGCCCCCCACGCTCACACATCTCTGACTCAAACGCTGTAGCAGAAGGTCTGTTTACACAATGCAGGAAGCATTTTGTGGTGAAGCGCTACCATTCAAGGACAAATTTCGATTTCATTCTAAATTCAGTCAGTCGTGCAGCCTTGATGGATACCATACCAATGTCTCGGAGGTCAAAATCTGCAGGTTCCTGAGTGTTACGAATAGTTTTTACCTTATTATATAGTTAGTTCAACTTTTACTGGCACTGCCAGGTTTGTAACGTTGTTTTTTTTTCCACGTTAATGTGAAAATAACAATGAATAAAAAATGAATAATACATTTCTCTAAAGTGACTACCACTACATTCTGTGGATATTATTATTTCTGGATTGCACATCTAAATTCACATTTTTGACCAAGTGTGTGTTTGCGCTACATACTTCTCAGTGTCTGAATAGGCAGAGTTTTAGATCTAATGAACCTTAGATAAAATTAACCATTATTATATGTTCTTCCAGTCAAAATTTGCACTGCAAAAAATCAATGATAGCTGTAACTAATCAATTCTGGCAAGTGGCCATGGTATAAGTGGGACAATCCATGGCTAGATGTACATTAAACGGTTTTAAATGCACAACATGTAGGTGAAGAACCAGCCGACACAAATCTCTGCTATTAATACTGTTACGAATGAGGCAGCAAGGAGAGAGGATCTAAATGCAGGTTTCTTTATTTAGCAAAATCAAAACAAACACAAAGGAAAAACCCTCGATGGGGAAACAAACATAAACTAAGAACTCAGGCAGGGAAACACAGATCAGGCTTGACAACATTCAACGAACGACAAGGAGTGAACAAAAAGCAGGGCTTAAATAACCAGGGAGTGATGACTGAATTAGACACAGGTGAGAACAATGAACAAAATGGCAGTGGTGATGGCAGGTGGATTCTGGGAAGTGTAGTACATTTAACAATGACAAGTGAAACCCAGGGCAGACAACAAGGGAATCGTGACAAATACTGTATAACTGACCACTCAAATCAGTTTTGAATGTCCATGTATTCATTTATTTTGTAAATAGCCATGTAATAAGTGGGACAATGTACAGTCAGCTGGGGATTATTGGGTTATCTTCAGGGTTATACAGGACCATTTATATATCAACCAATATATTTTTCTAAGTTTAACAGGAGGGTTAGTTGTTATTTGAAAAAGGTTGCTACAAGAGTTATACATCTGTACTGTCCAAAGTCCAGTTGTGCAAATGTGTAAGTTCTCTTTCTGTGGATTTGAATGTTGGTTTCAAACGCCTAGTTTTCAGTGCAAATTTATATATATATTATTATTATTATTTTCCAGCCAATATTTTTAGGTATATGGCTATGCAGATATTGAGTTAACAAATCTACCATGAGAAATACTCACTGGCGTAAAACGTGTGACAACATTTTTATTCTACATGGAATATTTAATTATGGTCAGAAGAAAGGTGGCTTTAAGTAATGTAATGAAAATAAAATAGTTACGATCATTACAAAGGAGAAATGTTACGAAGTTAAAAAATAATGGCAGATAAAACAACAAAATTCATATATTCACTAAGTTCTACATCCAAAGCAGTTGATTTTAGCTGTCTGTCTCTATTTTTGGCCAACGGTTCATCCTGTCTAGGTTTAAAAAGCAACAATAATAGAAGTGGAAAGCAAGAATTGATCTGTGTTAAAAGCCACTTGTGAGGCAATGCTCCATTTGTCTGTGTAGGGCAGAGCAGGTAAAACTGTTTGTGGAAAAGCTCCAGTGGGCATTAAACGCAAACAGCAGGTCTGCCCAAGACAGAAAATAGATCATTAGCTCATTGTGTTCTTCTGAGCCATTAGACATAGTCCTGTGACCAAAATGTCCCCGCTGTATCCTCCTGAGCCATTAAAAGTGATGCTTAACATAACACAATAAAACCGGAAAGGAAAAAATGCTTTTATTCTTTAAAAATCTTTAAGTTGCTCTTTTCCATACAATGAAAATGAATACAGATGAATGCTGTTGTACCCTAAAATTTACAAAAAAGTTACCTTAAAAGTACCTTAAAGGTATAGCCCATAAGGCTGGACATAGAAATGCATCAATTTTTCAACTACAAACCCTTCAGACATGTTTAGTGATTTCTGTTCTTTGTTTTTTGTGCAGCTGTGTTGTTCTGTTGTCACTATCACTGTGGAGGACCTGTTTTAAGATAAATAATTTAATTTTTTGCTTGAACACCCTAGTGATGCAATGGCACTACATGAACTGTTGCTCTCATGGCCTATCATGAATGTACACAGGAGATCAATTATTAAGATTTTCACTAAATAATACATTACATTTTCGGTTTGTTTCACACCAAACCTCATTGTATGCTTTCATAACAATCATGAGTCTCATGGAATCATGTATTAGACTTCTGAATTATACGTTTGCATTCTTCAGAAGCTTGAAGAGGTAATCACCATAAACTACCATTGTATGACATCACTGAGCACAAAGTTCTTTCTGAATTTCTCCCTTTGTGTTAAAAAAAAAGAGAGAAACTCATTAAGGGTTATAACAACACATGTGTGAGTAAACAATGACTGAATTAATGAACTAATCCTTTAAAGTAGTCCATATCATTTGTGTGCGCTATATGCCAAGTCTTCTGAAGCCATTTTATAACTTAGTGTGAGGAACAGACCAAAAAATAAGTCATTAAATTGTAATGAAAATGTTCCCCTCCACAATGACTCTCAAATCTTTTTGGTGTTTAGCATCATTG
The DNA here is from genome assembly GCF_025860055.1 of Xyrauchen texanus. Lineage (NCBI taxonomy): Eukaryota > Metazoa > Chordata > Actinopteri > Cypriniformes > Catostomidae > Xyrauchen > Xyrauchen texanus. The sequence continues at coordinate 4,244,582 of NC_068294.1, read as the reverse complement.
ACATCAAACCTGTCTTAGTTTAGGAGGATCTGTGCTGTCAGAAAAGGGTCAAACTTTCGACCTATGGAGTCATGTGACAAAACAACATAGCGCTGATCACAGCAGACTTTGTCTTTGGGAGAAACCCCAACAAAACTAAATCTGGTAAGAAACATAATTCAGTTTTTACATTGAAACCTGTTTGAGTCAAAAGACTGGAGTCTCTAGTTTCATCCAATATGCCATTTATTTTTAATTTCAGTGATTTATTGCAGAATGCCATGCTGCAAAACACAACGTACAGTAATGTGTACAATAGCAGAAGGTATTCATTAGAAATTCTATTTTTACTGTGCTTTTTTTTTTAGAGGCTTTATATGAAGTTAGGATGAAAATGTGGTGCATTTTTAACTGTTCTGAGACCAGTGAGACAGACAGCACACTGGAGGATAAGTCATTCACTAAATAGGGAGTAAGGGAGCTACCTACAGTTTCCTATACAGCCAAGTGCATTTAATTCAAACATCCTAGCAAAAGTTCATTTTCAGACTGCAGATGATGTTTGGACCACTCAACATGTTTGGCAGACATGGGACAGTGATAATCAGTACTTACTGTAGTTTTAGAATTTATAATGTTTATTTTAACATGGTTGGCAGTGATTGGCCAATGCTGGCCATTATTTGTACCAGAATTAATTATGCTCATTTCTTATTGGTAACATTTTTCAGCACTGTTTGACAGTTCAAAGACAGAACACTGAGATTATGTTGCCAAAGTAGAACAAATAAACATTGTAACATATAAGTCAAATCAAGTCAAATAATGTATATGAATAAATTATAAAACATTTTAGGAAAACTATTTGCACTAATTTATTTATTTAATTATTATTATTTTTTTTGGTATGTTTATTTGGTGCTACTAGTTACAAATCAAAAAGGGAAAAGGAAAATGCTCACAGCAGTCACACTCAGGTCTCAGGAGGTAATGAATGTATTGTGAATGCTTGGTGCAATTATGCTCCGAATATATTTGTGAAATGCTATTTCTTCTAAAATGGTCTAAAAAAACATTGCCAACTGCAAGGAGTGACTAAAAAAATTACCTTGTAAACAACAAAAACCAACACACACACACACACACACACACACACACACACACATGTTGTGTTTCCATGTTTTATGGGGACTTTCCATAGACATAATGGTTTTTATACTGTACAAACTTTATATTCTATCCCCTAAACCTAACCCTACCCCTAAACCTAACCCTCACAGAAAACATTCTGCATTTTTACATTTTCAAAAAACATAATTTAGTATGATTTATAAGCTGTTTTCCTCATGGGGACCGACAAAATGTCCCCACAAGGTCAAAAATTTCGGGTTTTACTATCCTTATGGGGACATTTGGTCCCCACAAAGTGATAAATACACGCTCACACACACACACACACACACACACACACACACACACACACACACACACACACACACACACAGTTTACCCAGTGAGCTTTGAACGGATTCCTCTCATCCTCCTATCATTTGACCACCCACTATTAACTCTCCAACAGCTGCTGGAGTCAAAGTGTGAATCCCGTGAGGGCTGTCTCATGTTCCGGCTGGAGAAACTATGCTGTTTATTTCAGTCAGTCACACTCACACAGTTCTAGATGGATTTTTATCTGTTATTCATTTGGCAAAGTTGTTTACCTGCTATAATTCTTGGATATGTTGTCTGGTAGGGATATTGAAGCTGATACTGCTTGTCATGCGTGTATCAATTAAACAATACTCATGTGTTAACTGATCACGATATATCTGTGTTGGTCAGGGGAAGTTACTGTGACATGCTCACTAATATTTATGACTTCTGAAAATTATTTCTTGTAACTGTTATTCTGCATATAAGTATATTATTATTATTATGTTTAATAAAGTATATTTCATCCCCATCATTGTTGAATCCTTGTTTTATGTTTTTAGTTTACTGTGTTATTGTGAGTATTGTATAGATATACTATTGTAGTAATATGGTTCACTTGCATTATCAACTGAGGCTGTACAATATAATAAAGCAATAATAAAGTGTCCTATTGAACTTTTATCAGCCATGTTACAAGTATTACCTTTTAAACTGATAAGGGTTGTACAATACAAACATTAGTAGGAGATAACAAAGTTGTAAAATGATATTAAAATACACTGGTAGTGATTGAGTTGACTGTTCTCTATGTAAAAGCACTTTGAATGTAGTGTCAGATAGGCACTGTAATTGTAAATTTCATAAAATCTAAATATGTAAATAAGAGTGTTTTTTATCTTCATCAAATCGAGTAATACTTTGGTTTTACATTTTGTATCGTATAACACAATATAAAACATGAAAATGCCACATTATGACTCCAGCTCTGAATATCTCCCAATCATGATCCCACACAGGAGATGTCCAGGTAACCTCAAATCATGAGATTCATTCGCCAGAAGTGCTGAAACACGACTCACGTAACGTGTTGCTCCTCAAACAGCTTGCAATTTTAAGTTTCAACCACAGATGACGCTACAGAGCACAACGTTACATAGTGCAGCTTTAAGAAAATGTAGATGGATTGTACACAATTAAATTATGTTGCATTTGCCAATTTTAATTAAGTAAATTGAGCAAGCCATAAGCCATTAAGTAAAGACACAATCATTTGGAAGCCTGAATCCATTTGAACATTTGATAACACTTCACAATAATTTGTTAACAATTGTAAAAAACAAACAACAAAAAAAAAAAAAAAAAACATGTACTAACAATGAAGAATACTTTAACAGCATTTATTCATCTTGGTTAATGCTAATTTTAACATATACTAATAAATATTTAAAATCAAAAGTTGAATTTGTTAACATTAGTTAGTTAATGCACTATGAACTAACATGAACTAACAATAAACAATTGCATTTTTATTAACAAACATTAACAGAAGTTTAACAGATGCTGTTAAATATATATATATATATATTGTTCATTATTTGTTCATGATACCTAACAGATGAAAGTGATGTGATCACACCTTTTTTTGTTGATTGTGTTGAATGTCACATGACTATAAACAATATTACTTTGTTTTCATCTCAAACATAAATCCATAAAGTTGATTGTAAGTGTACTGGTTAAGTATTTTCAGAAGAGCTGCTATCCCTTTTTTCACTATGTATGTTCCCTCGTGACTGCTGTGTGCATTTTCGTTTCTCTTTTTGTAACTAGTAGCACCTAATAAACAAGCAAAAAATATTAAGCAAATAGTTTTCCTAAAAATGAATGTCCACATGTGGACAGCAGGACTACTTTGGGAAATATTAAATAACACTAAGCTAAAGAAAGTCCGATTGTTTTCAGGAGTGTTGATTATTGGGTTATTGAGACGTTACAGACATTACAGATTAATTTCTGTAAAGCTGAATAAATAATCATTTTTCAAAGTAATGTCCAGCATCATCCAATCACTGCCAACCATGTTAAATCTTAAAATAAAATGTAGCATTATACAATTCTGAATCTGCATACTCAACTTTTGGATTGAATGCACTTAGCTGCATAGAAAGCTATAGGATGCTCCCTTGCTCACTATTTAGTGAAACTTGTGCTATATACTGTTTCTTCACTGGTCTCCGAACAGTTTTGAAATGCTTATCCTGGAGCATCCTAACTCCATATAAAGTCTCTGAAAGCAACATTTTCAGCTTTTGGGTGAATCAATTAATTCTTAATGTGAAAATGCACAGTACATATACAGCAATGGATTAACTAATTTTTGCACTGATGCGAGATTTTATAAAGTGGCATATCAGATGAAACTAGAGACTCTAGAAACAGATTTAAGTTAAAAACTTAGAGATTTCTTACCAGAGCCATTTTTGTTTGTGCTGCGTCCATAGAAGCGCTTCAAGGAAATCTATGCCATGCTTTTGTGTCACGTGACTCGGTGCGGCAGAAGTTAAACCTTTAAATGACAGTCTAGAGTCTTGTGAACAGTATTCAGTCGGTTTTTAAATTATGCGTTGCGTATTGTGAAACCAAAATACAACGTCCACGCATGTGGATGTGGGGGTCGCATGAGGTTAACAGTTATCATTTGGTTAAATGCTACATTATAATTTCCTTGTTACATATATTATATGTTATTCTAAACATTTACAGTAGCAATAACTATAATCAATTGTAGCCGAAGCTCCTCAAAATAATTATATTTCATTCCTCAGAATTAATCTACTCATGTAATCTGTAATCTTTTTAGATTACAATTTAAAAGGGGATTAGCTGGGAATCTAATCATAAGAGAGACTTTAAGAGAGGCAACTAAATAACTTATAAATCTCCATCATATTTTTGGAATGTCACTGCAGTTTGTCTGTAAAGACTGCAGGGTTTGGGCTGAGTGTCTAGAAAATTGTAGCATTGACTGTCCTGTTGTCATTCTATCAGATCTTTCCAGTCCAACTGTACAACATTAAACCTGAGATAACTGCATCCCTTATATCTAGACAGACTTTTAATCTGTGCATTTAATGATGGATGTCATTATGAGCATCATGTTCTGACTAGTTAAAAAAAAATGGGCAAGCACTGTTGCACTCTATAAATGTAACAAAGATTTGTAATGGATTAGATGAACAACAAACATCGTAAATTTGGTTCATGAGAACCCAGGGCAGTAGTCTGGATCGATACAATGTCTCTGGAATATCCACTGTACACCCCAAGCATCTTCTGTCTACATTTTATAAATTGATACCTGTTTCACAGTCAATGGCACTCTTTGTTTTATTAAAACATCAACAAACTCCACTTTACTTGAAACATTTCAAACAAACTCTAGAAGAAAACTGTGCCATCATAACCACAAAGGAAGAAACTCATAATCCGAGAGTCTCAGTATTGATCTAACACTTTGGCTGTGAATGTCAGTTGATTGGATCTCAGTGGTGACACACATTCCCTGTTTTTGTGCTTAGACTTTTATTTTGAAATTCTTGTTTAGTTCTCCGTTCCTGTTAGTTTTTTAGTCCTTTGTAGTTTCCTTTCATGATTGGTTTTCCCCTGATTGTTTTGCCCAAGGCACTGTATACCTCGTTCCCTTGTTTCCCCTGTTTTTTTTTTTTGTCAGTCTTCACATGTGTTGTTATGTTCTGTGCCTGGTTCCCTGTGTTTTGTTTCCTTTTATACTGAGTTACATTGTTTATCTTGTGTTTCATTAAAAGCTGCATTTAGATCATCATTCCTCGTCTGCCTCGTCACAAAAAGACTGACCAAAAATGGATCTAGCGGCGGTAAGAATTCTGCTTCTGAAGCAAGGGGACCGTCCAGCTGAGGATCACGTCCGTACGTTTTTAGAGCTGGTGATTTTAGTGACTATCCAGACCGCTCTCTGGTGGTTTTCTTCTGGACCGGTCTGAATAGTGCACTGAAGGAACTGATGCCTCCGTCTGATACTCAATGAACACTCTGTGAATATGTGGAGAAGGGTCTGGATCTTCGCGGATCCTTTTACACAGTAGATATTGGCGGGAACACTAGGCCAAAACCTGCATCTTCTGCTCCCTCGTCCAAGCCTGCCACGGCTCTTTATCCAAGCTTTCCATGGCTCCTTGCTCCAAGCCTTCCACGGTTACTTGCTCCAAACCTGCCATTGCCAACAAGCCGGCGCCTATGCCTACGACGGCCAACGAGCCTTGAGCCTCTTCCTGCACCGCCTGCCTTTGTCGAGCCTCTCCTGGCTCCGCCCATAGTCTTCCACAGCTCCGCCCACTTCCCCAGAAATTGTTCCCCCAGCGGTGCCACCCCCTTCTCCAGAGACGACTCCTCCAGTGGCTCACTGAGTCTGATCTGCTCTGATCTCCTTGGTCTCCTAGTCATCCACCTGATCTGCTCTGGTCTCCTGGCCATCTGCCTGATCTGCTCTGGCCTCTTTGGTCTCTGGCTCCACCTTGGTTCTCACTCCCACCAGCTCTGCCTCGGTCTTCCAAGCCCCCACCTCCACCTCAGCCCTCTGAAGGGGGTGGGGGGCTCTGTCACGTATTCCCTGTTTTTGTGCTTAGACTTTTATTTTGAAATTCTTGTTTAGTTCCCCGTTTCTGTTTCCTGTTAGTTTTTTTTGTCCTTTGTAGTTTCCTTTCATGATTGGTTTTCCCCTGATTGTTCTCCCCAGGTGTTCCCTGTTCCCTTGTATGCCCTTGTGTATTTAAGCCCTTGTTTCCCCTGGTTTCTTTGTCAGTCTTCACATGTGTTGTCATGGTTCCCTTTGTTTTGTTTCCTTTTATTCTGAGTTACCTTGTTTAACATGTGTTTCATTAAAAGCTGCATTTATATCCTCATTCCTCATCTGCCCCGTCACAAGTGGAAGAATCTGATAAGTAAGCTCCACTGTGGTACGGCATGACTTATGGAATTCTTACCCCATCTGTACGGTCAAACTGAATTATTAGTCCATGAGGAGTACAAATTCAGTTTTTAGAGAGAAAAACAATAAACACTGGGTCATTATAAATGTTATTTGATGCATTGGCAAACATTTGTGCACTTATGCATTTTTAATTCTATGAATAAATTTGAAATGTATGTATTGAAGCTCTGTAATAAAATCCTGCCATTTTATTTGAGTCATTTTAGCATTCTGATGGGATTCGTTTTCAAAAGACAACAGTAAATCTGCCATTTAAGGTCCTGATTCGGACAGGATTTGGGATCTCTGCAGATATTAATATGATGGAGATATTAGGTGTTCATGCCAAAACCCACTGAAAACTGACTTACTGTACAGTATATGGCTGTTTCTTCAACTTAGGGCACCTTTAGCACTGTAGATTTCAAGGAAGTAATGTCTTGTTAAAACATTTTCAATCATTCTTTTTTTTTATTTGTCATTTCTGTAATTTATTTGGAAAGTCATGAAAATTCCCACCACAGAGTCATGTCCAGTACATCTCAAACTGAAGTTCACCAAATTATATATATATATATATACAACTTTTGTTTGGTGTGGTGTAAATGATGGCACAACACTGGAACAGTTGTCATTTTTTAAATATTAATTTTTTTATACAAACTACTGTCACACAATAAATATTTAAATGTTTTTTGATTGTCTCACTCTTTTAGATTAACATAGTTTTAAACATGTAAAAACAAAAAAATTTTAAGGGACTTTCATAGTTTAATATTTAAAATATGCATCCGGGACAAGGTTAACTAGACGTTAAAATAAAATTGCACTGTTTTTTGGTCTTTCCCATTATTTCTATGGTCGGTCAATTTTGACATACTCAGAAATATGGCAAAAAAACAGTCCAACAATACATTTAGCTTTAGATACATTTTTCGACAAATGTCAAAATAAATGAGAAGTGTTATGAACAAAAAAATTGATATGCCACACATTCCTATTATGACTGGATTACATATCTCAGAGACCCCAGAGTTAGCTGACAAACACAAGGTTGTAAATGTTATTTACATTTTTATTGTCAATTTTCCTTGATTGTGGTAGAAAAAAAACACAGACATATTCTATTTGGGTGCAAAAAAAATTTTTTTGTGACCTTGACAAAACTGATTTCCAACTGTGACACTGTGAAATTCTTAATGAGACTTTATATTAAATTGGCTCTATGTCTGTAAATGTCCCCATCACTAAATGGCACTCTAGTTGTTTTTGGAGGAGATGATTTAGGCAGGGGACCAAATCTGCTGATTAGTTTGGCAGAGGTTCCTCAGTTTCTGTGTGCTCAATAGAAAAAAGTGTGATGTGTTTGTGATGTTTGGATGAGATACAGTCAGCTCATAATTAAACCACATCTGTGATCTAACTTCTTACAGTGAATCAAAGCAGGGTAAACAAAAAAAATAAATCACAACAACGTCATCAACGGCAACAATGCCATAATCAGGGGTGCATTAACGCACAGGCTTACACTGGCTGATGCCCAGGGGCCCACAACTCCCAGGGCGCCCAGCTGGTGGTGTCCGTCATCCCATTTTCCCCTATTATGTTCACGGGAGGAGCGTGTCTGAACAGTTTAAAGGACAACCTCATTGAAGCAAAGCAATAATCAAATTAAGCAATATCACATGAGAGCTGTTGTACTGAATATTAACTTGGCTGTGATTTTGCCACAGGTAATAAATCTGATGTATACATGCATAATCTATAAGTTCTACACATAATCTTCCTTTTCATATTCGGCCTTCTCCCTCAGTCACTGTGTCGATCATTTGTGATGTTTGTGTCATTTTTAGAATCTGTTTAGCCCATGTGGCATTGATCAGTGTGAGCTAACACTGTCAGACAGCCTGTCTGTTTCTCTGCCGACATGACCATGCTGTGCTCAAATTTCCGGGAAATTGTTTGGTAACACTGTTTGATGGAGTCATGTCAAATCCAAACATGGCAGCTTTGGCAGCATATGTGCTAGCTCATGCCACTTATTAACACAAACACACAGCAAACATTTATCTCAGTGTCAGGAATTACGAACTACACTGTCGTGTGTAAAATGGGGCTGTCTGATTTGTTCACAGCCAAACTTTCTATCACCAGACAGGCTTCAAAGTCAACATGAAATCAAAATTAAACCCATTTATTTTCTTTACTTACATTCCTGGTCTTATTGTGTGCTATTCATCAGTACATGTTATTGCAAAGTATAAAATGTTCGTTTTCATAATCATTAATAAAAATGTCCTAACTGAAAGCCTCTGAAATGCCTTTTCTTTCTGACATCACCTAGGTCAGGGGTGGGGAACCCTGCTCCTGGAGGGCCACTGTCCTGCAGAGTTTAGCTCCAACCCTAAGCCCTAACCCCGTCCCTGATTAGGGTTGGAGCTAAACTCTGCAGGGCAGTGGCCCTCCAGGAGCAGGGTTCCCCACCGTTGACCTAGGTCATGTGGGCGGGAAAATATTGACAGACAATTGTGCAACAGGAGGATCGCAGCATAACTCAAAGCACAAAATAGACACGTTCTACGTCCTCCTGTCCTTCCGAGTTCATTCTTCCAAGGTAGCTTGGAAAGACTGTTCTTCTATCAGAAAAGACTGAAAGACTGAGATGACTGAGATCAATACAAATGTAGAGAAATTTAGATAATTTGGCATAAGCCCCATCCTACGGTTCGGCGCTCTGATACTTGCTCGAACCGTCGGCTCCTGCCTGAAAGCAATGATGGCAAGGGGAGAAGAGCTTACACCTATGGCAGGACGGGACCTAAAATGTGGTGATGGGGTGGTGGCGGGTGAAAACAACGAGGCATTACAAGCAATGAAAGGCAGCTGTATAGCTTATTGTGACAGGGCGGAGGGCGGCCAGGTCGTGATTTTGCACACCCGGTCCCTTATCAGGCTAGTCAAGCCTCCGAGAGGGATAAAGGCCAACTGCGGACAGTGGTGCAACAGAGAAAGAAAGTTTACGGGCAGCTGTCCATCCTTTGTGTCTTTTGGTTAAGTTCTACATTAAAAATATTATTTATATTGTCAAGCCGGTTCTCGCCTCCTCCTTTCCATTGTTCCCTTTACACTGGTGCCGAAACCCGGGAAGGAGGAGGGATACGCCGTAGTGGAGTTCTCGCCGCTACCATCCACCACCATCCGCAGTAGGCCTTTATCCCTGTTGGATTCTTGATTAGCCTGATAAAGGACCGGGTGTGTAAAATCACGACCCGGCCCCGCCCTCCACCCTGTCACACTTATAAAGCATAGGCTGTATAATGATTGGATCAGATGCCTGATTGAATAAAAGCATAAAGTCTTCCTGCTAGAATTGCTGCTTACGCTTCCATTTCTCTGCATTCTTAGCATTGAGAAACACCCTTTGAGACCAGGTGAGATATGTAAAGATGCTCTCAGGAGTGAACCTGCCCTGTATCAGTGGTTAAAAGGCTCAAATGAAATATGACCTGATTTCTGACACAAATTGTATTCTTTCCTCAATTGACTGCAATTTGCATTCAGGTCTGAATCTGAATAAAATTCCCACTTTTCACAATATAATCAATTCCTGATAGATAAAGTTATGTCCCACTAGAAATTGTAAAATTATGGAAGTAAAATGGTTTGCAGATAACGTTTCATGTTGTCATTAAACTTTGCTTGCTATTTAGGAGTCAAAGACACTCGTCTGTATGCATTTAACAGTGTTAAGAACTGTTAAATTTAGCCAAAGATCTGACAAAGACATTTGTCTGATGAAAAATGTTAGGACGTTTAACAGTGAAACTTGACAGAGAAGCATTTGCGCTCATGGAGGATTTCCCGTGACTGATTTTTTATAAATGAGAACATGCTGTTTGGTCGTGTAGATGGCAATATCCCCTCTGCCGTTGCACCTGCCCGAGGGATTATAATCAGCCAGCTGTCAGAGGCACTGAAGAGCTCTCAAATGCCTTCAAATAAGTGCTACAAACTGAGAAAAGAGAAGTAAATGTGCAAAAGAGCTTTAAGCGTGAGTGTGTGTTTTACAATTTTCTGCCTTTAATTTTTCCATTTATTCTATTCAAATCGATCAATTGTTAAAGATGGAGTATGTCTTTTTTATGTTTTTATGTTGAAATACTTTCTCCAATCCCAGTTTATGGGAAACAACTATACAAAGTTTCAGTAACAGTAAGTAAGCAATTTGCAGGTTGATAACCCTGAAAGGTGTAACACTGTGGGTGCTTCTCAATCAGCTCCCTATGTTGTGAATCAGTATATTGTGAACATGAATTAAGGCACTGTCAAGGGTGTTCATCCACTGAGCATTTGGACAAAATTGGGACATTATGACTCAATCAACTCAAACTCAATTACGAGTTTGCGCATTAAAACACATCTGGTATTTATCAACAACATTGCTGTATAAATGACATTATTGTGCATTTTCATTGTAGACATAAAAATGTACAATCTTATTATGAAAGATTAATGACATAAATCAAGAAATCAATTAGAATATAAAGGATTTTATTTTTTACCTTCTTCTAACAACTCTTATATTTAAAAGATTGTTTTCCTTTTATGGTCATTATGGAAAAAACAACATCTCTTTTAAAGAGATCTTAAGTCTTTGACTTAAAAGTTTTACACTTGTATCAACTTGAAAGACTTTGTGACAACGTTTCCGGTAAGGGAACATAGTGAACAACGATGCTCCCTGAGTTTTACAGTGCAATCTGGAAATATTTAGGGAGCAACCATTTCAGTGCACTAACAGTGCATCCTAACAAGCCCAACACAGCAACATTGGCTCAGCCAATGGTGTGAGCTTAGAACATGGCTATTTGTTTGTCTGACAAATGGGGGAGTGTTCAGGAAACCTTCCACAGTTTTGCAGTTTTGTTTTGTTACCTAAAGATTTTCCCATACATTTCCCCATAGATATCTCATTAAATCCTTCATAAAAGAGTTGTAAGCTATTGTAAGGGAATACAGCTTGACTCATTAGAGAGACCATGAACAATGAAGACCAGGAGTCAAAGTTTCGAATCGGTCGAGAGAAAGTTTAGGACTGAAGTCAAAGTTTGCCACATTTCCAAAGACAAAAGAGAGAAACAGAAAGTTGAGGATCTAAATGTGAACTATCTTTTGAATTCAGAAACAACAGTAATTATTGGCATATGAAAATGAATTGGCATCATCTCTTACAAGTACAGAGTTCTGATAGATGAACGGTACAGATAACAACAGATCAAACCAGCAGACACACAACAATTGAATCTTTCTTACTGAGATGTAAAATAAACTATGCTCTTTGACAACTGTGTTTTTTTTTTCATATGTTTTCAAGATTGAAAGTTGATAGAGCTTTAGCTCCAATTAGTGTTGCTGATTTTTTATTTGAAGTCATCGTTGTGATTGGTGATTGGTGTTCTCTTTGGTTAGTCACTTGAACCTTGTTCTGAACTGAATTAATGAACTTCCCGCCAGTGCAATAATGTTTCAAAGAAACATGTTAAGTTGCACAATGATGGAAGTGACTCATTATATTGAGTGCCTAATAGAAGTGTAATGCATTAATTCCATTCAATACAAGTTCAACGTAAATACAGTTAAAGCAATTCATATGAGAGAAGTGTTACTGCAACAGTTATTTGTCAAGTTGAGCAGATTCTGCCTATGAACACAAAACTCATTAATGGTGACAATCAAACAACTCATATTCAGTCACATAGATTAATGCTGCAATGCATTCTGGGTGCCACTGTTGAGTTAGTTACTATGCAGACACCCAGAAAGCATTTTGGCAAGAATCTGAAATTGAGTTTGTTGATTGTCACCATTGATGAGTTTTGTGTACCGTGTCTTTATGTCTAATTGACAGCTAAATAATGATCTCTTAGAGGCAACATTTGCTCACCTTGTCAGAACGGCTTTGAATTGAACCCATTAACACATTTGGGTAGTCTTACTAAATTGCATTTCCAGACTAATTCTTAATTTCTTATTATGATATTGGTTTTAATAATGACACTTTGGATGAGACCTTAATTAGAAATCATACAGTATTCTCTTCATCAGAGCGTCTTGTAGAACTTGTTTTCTGAACAATACTGCACTGCCCATAAAATGATCATCTTAATTTAAAGCAAGGCTCAAGTGCCTAAACAAAGAGAACACTAATCACCATAATGGTGACTTCAAATGAAACAACAAAATGACATCAGCAACACTAAATAGAGGCAAGCCTCTATTTATTCTCAGTGAATACATTTTGTACATATATGAAAAACAAACATCCTCATATGACATATTGAGAGATTGTTGTCCAATAACCTATTTTATCTGCATTTACAAGTAAGACTGTGCGAGACATATTCAATTGTTGTGGTGTCTGCTGTTTTTTTCTCTTGTTTTTCTGTTCTTGTTGTCTCTCACTCTTTTCTTCAGTAGATTCTGCTTGTTAACAGCAGGTGTCATCACTAATGATCAATCATCACTCAGAGAGTGTACCTACTTTATGTTAGGGCAAGTCAGCGTTCAACACTACAAAGTGTAGATTCAACACTGCTTAGTGTTAGTTTTTAACACCAGCGGGTGAGACCCAAATGAACACCCAGGAGTGTACATTTAACACTGGGAATGTTGCTGTGTGGGTGTCTCTTTGCTACGTCAGACTGACTAGAATGGTGACATCTCGTTTTCAAATCTATCGTCATTTGCTTTAATTACAATAACATTACTGGTACTGTTACTTTACCATTTTAAAATTACTTCATTAACTACTAGCAAGATTTAAGGTCACATTGTAACGTTGCCACATAAGGGAAGCTTATTTATAATAATTGAAATTAACTAAATTGTTGGTTGTCAATTAATTAATTGCTTTGCCCGGTAATCTGTATTGCCCTGACTATCGTGAGATTGACGCCGATATTTACATGTTCTCGCGATCACTTCCCGTGACGTCTCGTCGCGTTACTACGTGACATGTAAACAGGAAATACGAGGAGTTGGGGATATAAGGAAGCGGTATTCCGGTACTCGAGAGAGCTGTTACAATCTCTCAAACCTTCAACAAAGCACGTGGATTATCTTTTTTGCTGGCTGTTTTTTTGGAGCATGTTCCTTGGAGGAATTTCCAGATAGCGATCGCTTGGATTCTCATTCTGTTGGGACTTATAACAGTCACCCTCATCACATTGATCCTGCTCACAGACTGAACATATCTCCGGTGAGACCGATCTTACACTGTTTGTTTGTACACGCTGGATTTTCAGACTGTAGTCACCTCCATACCGGACATTCCTACATTCACATATATATATATATATATCACTGTCTCAGTCATTGTCATGCCATTATATGTTTTGTATATATATATATATACTTTTCCTTTAATGTAAATACACTTGGGTTTATTGTTCATATATCCGTGTTTGTGTAGTTTCTTCCTCAACTCTATCACTTTAGAAAAGCACCCTTCCCTTTTTTGTGTTATACCCCTTATTTATTTAGGGGAGTGTTACAACATTACCTAAAACAATCCTGACATGGTTTTGTTGCCTAATAGTTAACATTATTCATCAGCTACAGTAGGAGACATTAGCGGAAAAATGGTCTCTTGTGATCTTGTCACTCTGAGTTTGTTTGTTATTTTGTGTGTGTGTGTGTGTGTGTGTGTGTGTGTGTGTGTGTGTGTGTCCTTGAAAATATGCATTGGCAGTGTGAGATTGGTGTATATCTCTACACTGGATAAATTGGAAAAGACCCAAAGGAAATTTGATTTGCAGGCCTAAAGAGGGACAGGTGAGGGGAACGGCCGAGGTCCCATAATACATTTCTTCTGCTGCAGTTGGGAGCAAAGCCACCACTAATGCGAAGTATTTAAAACACTCTCAAGAGTCTGAGCCCAGGCGATATGCGCCAAGTACACTTTTCCTTTTAAGCAGATTTTACTGTCACATTAAGGGGAGTGGGTTCCTCCAAAACTCACATCCACCCAGAATCTATGCCCCTGCATGCAAGAGTCAATTAATTAAGGTATATTTTAATTAAAACCTTTAAAGATGTTCTCAGGACCCTTATTTATTTTTTTACTTTTTCATAGAATTTATATCAGGGCAGGTTGTCACATGTCTTTTAAATGTTGCCATTTTAAGGCAACTGATAATATTTTCTTTTACATAATTGTTTTATTGTGTAATTATTGCTAAAAAGCCTGTAAATTTGGTTGCTTTGTTACAACATACCCCATATAGGCAATATACCCTGCAATATATACTGAATGGTCACTGAAAGGTCACTGTGTTCAATAAACTGTATTTTTAGATTAAATAGTGTTCAAATGCTTATTTGTTGCCAAATCTTTAAGGAAACCTTTACACTGAGAACTATTCTTTGGAGTTAAATGTATCACAACAAGCCTCGATATTAAACTAACACTTTACATGAATGTTCTCTTTGAGAACAAAGTTACTTAAAACAAGTATTTAACAACAAATTGCTAATTACTGCTCTGAAAATGTGATCAGATTACAGTACTCATTGCGTCATAAAATAAAACAATTAATCACATTACTAATTACTTCACTTTTAAGTTACTTTCTAAAATGATTTTAACAGAAAAGTCTTTGTTTTTCTGCTCATTGAAATCTAAAGTGAAATTTCTGCTGTCACAGATGTGCAGACAGACCTACTGTATATATGTACATTATTCATGTTTTAAATGTATTCTACATGAATACTATTTTACAAATATGTGTATCCCATGTATTCTACTTAAAATTACCTTAATTGAAAATGAGTAACTGTAATCTGACTACACAAATGTAAAATGTAACAGGCCACACTACTTCTTTAATTAAAAAGCAATAAGATTAGAGTAACTAATTACTTTATAATCCGATTAGACCCAACAATGTTCATTGATGACTGATTAGCCATTAAAAAATGCATTAAAAATCATTGATATGTGATTATAACAACATTGATAACAATGTAGCACTTATTTTGCAATATTTTAAAAATACTTTATAGCACTTATTCAACATTAGTAACCTATGAAAATGTACCTTGATGTAAAGTGGACAAATATGAAGCACAGTTGGCAACATTAGACTCCTGTGTACTGCACATAAATGTTATTATGGTTTAATGGTCATCAGACTTTATGATATATGCTGTGAATGAGCATGATGACCTGAAAAGTGTTTTTGCAGAGGAAACTGGTTTAGGTAACTAGGACTGGTTAAGTTGGGACACCACTCGGAGTCGCACCTTTCTTTTGAAATAAACGTGACAAGGAAATAATTTAATAAAAACACAAAGCATAGTGTAAAAAAATGACACAAACTCAATATAATAGTCTATTTTGCTGTATTCTGACCAAAATTAAAGCTTGAGCCCAAAATTCCATTCTGTGCCAGAATATGATATTCATATCCATATTATATTCATATAACATCACACACCTGGACTGTATATACCATATTGAAGAGATGAACTAGGGATTTTAAATGGTATAAATATATGTATGATTATTTAAGGCTAATCATCAATGCATGAGTTCACACAGCAATGTTTACAAAAATCTTCTCTGGCCACCATACTTGATCAGACAACTGCAATTTTAACCATTTTAATTACAAGCTAGAGGGAAACTTAGAGTGTATGAAATATACATAACCTTGTGGGCAATGTAAAATAGCAGACAGATTAAAAATATAATCTATTGTTTAAAAGTTATGACCATTCTAGTGATTAGTGGGAAAATTGAATAAAACAAGATACATTTCACATGACCACTCCTCAAATACTCCTTTTGAGCACCTGTAATAATACATTGAGATTGCATCTGAAATTGAAGGACACAAACACTGAAATGTACATTATATGTGTTCAATAAAACACACACTTTATTTAATTTGAACATTAGAATTAAACACGAATTACACAGCAAAACATACAAAATCAAACTTAAATATATCCGTAAAACTTAAAAAAAAAAACAGAAAATACATTTTTAATAAAGAGTGCAGGAACAGAATATATATAAATTCATAAATACTCAACAACTGCAATACCTGTAGTGAGAAGAGAGGGAGAAAAGGGGGGAGGGGGAGGACAACAACGCCAGTAAACATGGCTTGGGATTAGGTTCCATCTCATCCTCCATCTCCTCGTGGTCCGGGTCTTCCTTCAGTAGTTCCTGGTCCAGCAGATCTTCCTCCTGTGTGTTCATGCCTCATGAGCCTTGTCCTCCTCTGCTTTGAACCTAAGCTCATCAGCAGTCATCTGACTCATCCTTTTGAGGGTGCTGAGTAGGGAGCCATAGTCTCTATCCATCTCTACAACAGAAAAAAGTACAACAATTGTAAGCCAGCAGTGTGTCCTTCATGAATCCATACACTGAATAGTCACCAAAGGCTTGCAGACTAACCAGAATGTCCAACTGCAGACAGCCCTCTCACACTTTCCTTGTGAACAGGAAGCTACACACAACCTAAAATCATGTCTGTGTGATGGATGGGTAAGGCTATCTGCTAAATTATTGAAAGATATCTAAATAAAATAATTACATGGGTAAACATGTAACAATCTAGATAACTTATCTAACTAGTAGGCCAGTTTCCAGGCAGGTCTAAACAGCATCTGCTCTCTGCCTCACATTATTTCATACGATTTCTTTGCAGACAAAAAAGTTATTGATATTTAGTTAAAAATGTACATAGTATTGCTAGCTAAATGTTTATTTAGCAAGTGTCACAGAAACTGCCAAAAAAAATGTTTATATAAAAAAGGCTTGCAGATGACGGTTACGGTTTTTTCCAGAAAAACACTAGCTAGCGCTAATACAAATTAATGTTTCGTAACTAAAAAGGTTTGATCTTCCACAAGCAACAAAATTTGCCAAAATTTTTTTTGATATTTAGCTAAAAATGTACATAGTATTGCTAGCTAATGTTTATTTAGCAAGTTTCACAGAAATTTGCTTAAAAATAGAGGCTAACTGCCTGTCCGATGAACGGCGTAATTTTTTCATGAGCCTTTAGTTATGCTTCGTAACTAAAACTTTGTGACTTTCAATAGACAATAGTGACAACACATGTTAAATAACTTTTCTTACCTTGAAAGATCGCCTCAGTTTTCAATTTGAAGCAGTAAGTCCAACACTTAGGTAAATCTCCTGGGGCATCCTCTCTGGCTCTGCCCAGGCAAATGGAGGATGACGATGTTGACGATACATTTATTATTCACGCCCAGTTACCCCTTAACCAATCATATGTACCTTTAGCTTATATTGTCATGAGTATCTGGCAGTTTTCAGAAATAAAATTGGTGATTGGACGGCGAAGATATTGAGACTTGAGAATACTTGTTCCCAAATTTGAACACTCCGGCTGGTAAGGGTTAATATAAGATATATGAAAAAGTGTATTTATTTGTTATTTATAACATGTAAGTTAAAATGCTCACTATTTGACAAGTATTGCATAAAGTTGCCCTTTTTAAAATGTTGTTATAACCACATATTCATTATTTATAATGATTTTTTAAATGACGAATTAGTCATTAATGAACAACTTTAAAAACCCTTAAAGGGAACTATTATCTAAATTATAATCATAAAGATATGTTATATTTAAAGATAAAGACCAAGGTCAAGAGTGTGATACCACCACAGTGCTCAAAGTGTTTCATTAACATAGTAACTCAATTATGGCATGATATGCACTCTCTTCTCTCTGTCAGCTTTGGCTCACTCTGAATGATGGACGCTGGCCTTTCTGACATTATCATCACTCACCTCCTGATGTACTGCTGACCACAGCCACAAAGCTGGCTGCCATTTCTCACTGCAACAACTGCTTCAAACACTGTATCACCAATGCATTTAAAGGAATAGCTCACCCACAAATGAAAATGTTGGTATTATTTACTCACTCATACTCAGATCGTCCCAACCCCTCTGTAGAACATAACCAGGAATTTTTGAAGAACCTTCGAAGTACACATCAGATGAACCTCTTTTGACGTACAGCACAATCAAACTGGTGTGTTTACACTAGGCTGGGCTCAGAGGTGTACAATCAAACTGGTGCAATGTGCATTCACTCTGCTCTTTACCAGGAGAGGGAATGAAGTGGGTGTCATAATGAAACAGCTGCTCATACTGCCTTTTCAATATCACCATTTCTTTCTTTTTTTATGTTACAAACATTGGAATAATCACAAAATAGAAGTTTAAAGCTGTTAATACCATAGGTTTTGATGCAACAATGCAGAGCTGTTTTCTGAAGTCAAACAAAGGATGTATAAACTAGTTAGTCCACCATTCTGTCCGTCACTCTTTCTCACCACATCTGGCACAACAAGTAGGAGGACTAGGTTTTTAGAGCCATCTATGCTTGATGAACCCATGCTGCATTGCAATGTAAACAACTCAAGCAATCACATCTTTATCATATATCAATCATTATAGACATCCAAAAATCACATTACATGTTGATAGTATATAATCTATCCTCCAGTGCATCTGCTGTGAAGTGTGAGGTGATATTTTTTTAATTACAGAGCACAATTAAGAACTCACACTGGGGGATTAGTCAGTACAGGTGAATCTCATGTGCAAAAGGGTTCATTCATGAATTCCATTAAATCAATTAGCAATATCAGGCTACGTCCAAATTAATCAGGATTAATATGAAACTGAATTTCCAACGTTCTACAGAAGTTGATCGTCCACACACTGAAATATTTCAAATTGCTTAATTCCCTTTCCTGTGCATGCAGAAAAAAACACATACAAAATGATTGTAAGAAGTATGGTGCTGCAACATTTCCATGTATGGTCTGAAATGCAATTGCCCTCGTGTTCTGCCACCAGACAGCATTTACTAGTAAACTTCCCATCACCAAAATTGGATAGCAAGCACAAAAACATTGCTACAGATGGCCGCCATCTTTCCTGTATTGGTTGACTGCATGACATGACAAAAAACACATCATAGTTTTCAGATATCTCAGTTTTTCCTGTCCACACTAAAATGTGAAGAGGGCCTTTTCAAATGTATCCACTTAAAAAGAGTGTTTTAGAAAAGATTCAGTTTGCTGGGCAAAAACTCTGTCTAAGTGTGGACGGATGGCCAAAAGCGAAATTGGCCATCCATCAAACGTTTCAAAATGAAAGTGATTTGTGTGGATGTGTCCTCAGAGACAGGATTGTGATGTCTCTTTAGCTTGAGTATTTTCACTGTGAAGCAGCACAGGCATCTCGAAGGGCAGATATCCCGCAGTGATCAATATGTGACTCAGCATTCCTCTTAATCCCAACTGGAATAACAGTCAAACCATTGCTAGATTTCCAATAGGTGTCCAATGTAGGTCAACAGTTTCCTGAAATTAAGTGGGCTCTAAGGAATTGCTAATGCTAAGTTAAGATGGAGGATTAAAGCAGGAATATTCAGGCTATTCTTTTATCCTTGGTTGAAAAAGGAATCTGCCAGAGATCCTAAAACATGTTGACACATTTTTAAATACAGCTTTACTACCAGAGATTATCCGTGAAGATTCTCCTTCTATGAAACTATGCTAGTCCAACAATGTTTTGTGTTATTGGAGTTTAGAGGTCACTTGATAGAATTGAATAGTGATGGGAAAATCTGATAATTTAACTGACTTGGATCTTTGATTCTCGTTCAGCAAAATTAACAAATCTTTATTCGAGTCATTTCGTTCATTTGGGCAGAATTAAATTAAAATGTTATATTTTCAATAGCAAACCCCCCCACCCTCTCCCTTTTTCCTGTATTATTATTATTATTATTATTATTATTATTATTATATGTTTTTCTACATATATAATGTTTTATATAACCCTTGACAAATTTTGTGGTTATGGTTTTGCATACGTAACAAAGGTTATTGAGATGTTCCCTTTCAAAGGAACTTCTACGTTGCTTAATGACTCAATTGGGAATGATATACTTTCAAGCCATGCAAACAGTAGCTGCCATCTGTCTAGGCCTGTGAGGCAAGCCTACAGCGGTGCACAAGCGAGCTAAAGTATATAACAAATATTAATGTATTCCTGTTCCAACAGAAATAACCTGAAAATAACTAAAGTGACTTTCCCTATCTGTCACTAACTCGATGTTGTGTCGATGTAGTGACATTAGGGGTCACTCTTGGGAGCCCGAGACGCCTCTGATCTTTGATAAAAGGCCAATGGGAATTGGTGAGCGGTATTTGCATGCCCCACCCCCGGACATACGGGTATAAAGGAGGGGGGCGTGCATACCGTTCATTCAGATTTTTTCTTCGGAGCCGAGCAGTCACTATTTCATTGAGAAATAGGCAAGCTGAATTCCCACGGCTTCCATTCACCTCTGCTGGATCCTTATGGCGCATTACATTGGCTTTCTCCCCTCTGTGCACGGGTGCACTGCAGAGATCGCCCCTGGATGTGCCCAAGGTTACCAAGACCCCTTTCAGGGACTAGGTGGTGAACCTGCAAGCGCTGCCCCTGGAGGAGACAGATCTAAACTTAGTGTTGCTATGTCCTGTGTGCGCTTTGCACATCTATTTGAATTGCATGCAGAGCTTTAGGATCTCTGAGCAGCTCTTTGTCTGCTTTGGTGGACAGCGGAAAGGAAGCACGCACTAGGTCATCGATGATAGCTGTTGCCTACCAGGCCCAACACGTGACGCCCTCTGCTTGGCTACGAGCCCATTCCACCAGGAGCATGGCGGCCTCCTCGGCTCTGACCAGTGGTGCTGACATTTGCAGAGCAGCTGGCTGGGCAACACCCAACACCTTCACAAGATTCTACAATCTCTGGCTTGAGCCAGTCTCATCCCGTGACTTAGCAGGAACAAATGGGTAAGTCCGGACAGACCAGCCGGGTATTCCACTTGCGCCTAGCACCTTTCACCTCCCTCGAGCTGAAGATGTGCGTTGTTGATTCCAAGCAGTATTCACAAATGTGTTCTCTGGTTGATTTCCTCCTAGCCCTGCGGCAGATGAGTTTGCGGAGAAACTCACTGCCAGCCCAGTACTTGTGCTAACTACTCCCCGTGATGGGACAGGTGCTCTGCATGCGCTCGATCCCTATAGGCAACCCCTTGCAATGTATTTTCCACTGAAAAATGTTTCCCGGTTGGCAAACTGCATCTTCCTTGGGCAGAGACCCCTCTGCCCCAGACACAACTTTGAGTGAGTGACTGATAGGGAAAGTCCTGGTTACTTTGGTAAACTCCATTCCCTGATGGAGGGACTGAGACATTGTGTCCCTCCTGCCACAATGCTGAACTACACACTGAAATGGCCGGGACCTTATTGTCAGCTCCTCAGCACAAAACCTGAATGAACGGTATGCCCGGGGGAGGGGCATGCAAATACCGCTTACCAATTCCCATTGGTCTTTTATCAAAGATCAGAGGCCTCTCGGGCTCCCAAGAGTGACCCTTAGTTTCAATACATCGACACAAATTCTCATTCCCTCCATCAGGGAACGGAGATTACGAAAGTAACCAGGACAATTTTAAAAGTATTTTGTATATGAGAGAAGATCCATTAGGGTGTTTTAATTCTGATGGTAGGCTGCAATAATAGAGTTCAAAAGAGTTCAAGGTGTTGCCCAATGTCAATCTGATTGAGAATATATGGGATGTGCTGGACAATCAATTCCGATCCATGGAGGCCCCACCTCGCAACTTACAGGACGTAAAGGATCTGCAGCTAACATCTTGGTGCCAGATACCACAGGAAACCTTCAGAGGTCTTGTGGAGTCCATGTCTCAAGGGACCAGATCTGTTTTGGCAGAACGAAGGGGACCTACACAATATCATAGGAGGAGGATGGGGCCAGGCATTTTCGTTTGTGTGTCTTTATGTTTAAGTTTATTAAAAACATTACTTTGATGCTTTGTCCGGTTCCCGTCTCCTCCTTTCCATTTTAACCCTGCTACATTGGTGCTGAAGCCCGGGAAGGAGGAGGGATACTCCATCATAGAGTCCTCGCCACTACCATCCACGCCAAAGGAGCAGCCGTGGCCATCCGCAGGGGGATGGAGGATTTGCTACCGGCTGCCAGGACACAGAGGAAGGGAGAAGGGGCTCCAAACCGACTGCCTGGAGTGGTAGGACCGCTGCCAGGGGCGGGGGAGACCCCTTCTGTTTTCCAAGAATGCAACGGGTGTTCCGTCCGCCTGGAGTGGTGGGATTGCTGCCAGGGGCAGAGTACCCCCCTAAAAACCAAAGTAAAATTTCAAAGAGAGGGAAATGCCAACGCATAGCGGCAGCAGGAGAGAGACAGGAGAGAGAGAAGAAAATAAAACACTTACATACCTCCAACGGACGACAGCCGTGCATCCCCGGACGTATCAGAGGCAGTTTTCCGGCCCCTGGCGGACAGAACACCCATTGCATTCTTGGAAAACAGAAGGGGTCTCCCCCGCCCCTGGCAGCGGTCCTACCACTCCAGGCAGTCGGTTAGGAGCCCCTTCTCCCTTCGCTGTCGGTGGCCGTATGTCCGCTCTCAGGCAGCCGGCTCCTCCGGTGGATGGCCGCAGCTGCTCCGTTGGGGTGGATGGCAGTGGCGAGGACTCTACTACGGCCCATTCCTCCTCCTTACCAGATTTCGGAACCTGTGTAAAGGGATTATTGGAAACGAGGAGGCGAGAACCGGCTTGACAATATAAATAATATTTTAATGAAGAACGAAAAGACAAACACACAATCTTGTCGGACAGCTGCCCGTAAATCTCTCTCTTTTGCACTGCAGCCTCCAGTCGGCCTTTATCCCTCTAAGGCTTGATTAGCCTGATTAGGGGCCGGGTGTGCAGCATCACGACCCGGCCCTGCCCTCCACCCTGTCACAGTGTCCTTTTTTATTTATTTTTAATGACCACTTAGACTTATCGAATCATTCCCAAAATGTATTTTTTTATTTATTTTTGTCTTTTCAGATGGCAAGTGGAGGAAAAGTCTTGTACCACTCAGATAAAGGAGACATGTTTTATTAAATCAGCAAAAGTGTTTTCAGTCAAAAATGACCAAAGACCATGGGAGAGTTGATAATAAATTATATACTTATTCATACATATGTGAATAAAAAATTAATAACAAATGAATTATTGGTCATTGATGTAAAGGGTTTACCATATTTTGTCTCAAAATGTGTGTTGTACTATGATGTGTAAATTCCCGTTCCTGTCATTCCAACTCAAATTCCAATTCAACAGCACAAATTTGCAAACCCTCATATAACATAAATAAGGAGATCTGTTGTTTTACCTAATTGGAAAAAGCACCATCAGTGTGTTTGAGTTTGATGGATTCAGTTATTTTGTGATGAAAAGCAATTCCTGGTAATGACGGACAGCTGCAATGAGACAATAGATTGCTAAGCGAAAGCATGTCAGACAGACAGGCATGTCATGGTGGCCAGAATGAACAGAGAAAGTGTCATTACCTTGGAGGCAATAAAAGGTAAAGAAACAGAAAGACAGAACATTTAGCATCTGCTGTTGCATCTCAGAGGGGAAGTCAGGACAGGAGGATGATCTGTCTTTGTGTCTCGCGATGAAACAGCTTCACTGGAGATGGAGACAGGTGTGTTTTACAGTTGTGTCCAGAGCGCTCCGAGCACTAATGCTGCTGTTGATAGCACTGCAATGTGAACTGTCTCAAATTTGATTGATATTGGAAAAACATAAAAAATGAATAAACCCTTTATGGCAAAATAATGTGGGTACTCTGTTTTAAAGGATGGGTTTGACTATTCCAGCAATTCCAATAAAAACAATTATCAGTGCCAACATAAATCTGAGACCAGACCCGGACCCTTTGAACACCTTTGGGATGAATTGTAACAATGAATGTGAGTCAGACCCCATCACCCACACAATATTCTAAATACAAAGCTATTATTTATGATGATTTCAATTAAGGATGCTTTAAATGTAATTCTCAAATAAAAGATTAAAGGCAACACAACAGTTTACCAAAAGATTTCAATTCTGTCATCATTTAATTAGCATGTCGTGGTTTTCATGCCCAAACATTTATATATGAGCATATGTGAAAGCATATTGCTGATTATTAACTTTTTATTCAATCAAGTTATAATAATAATTGCATTTATTGTCATCAGAGTTTCATGCTGTGATCCGGCATGTTGAATAAGATTGACAAATATTGATTTTAAGTTCAGTTTAAGTTTTCTACATTAAAGTTTTGTACCTAAAGCACCCAATAAAGATACTGATGCACAAGCATGGATATGTCCTATGTGTCTAAGGCATATCAAGAGAATAAACAAGTCTTAACTCACCAGACACCATGATTCAGTTTATAACCAATTAAAATATCATCTGAATGCAAAATACACAAAAGTTTAATGAATTTACATCTCTCGCCTGAAAGGTTGCTGCATGTTTTAATTGAAATGTTATTTAATAAAACTAGATTTAAGGATATTATAGGAGAAACTTACAGTTGGCCCCATGCATGCTCGTTCATGTCCACAGTACACGCGTGCTCATAGGATCAGTAGCTCACTCATCAGACTCCTTGGTAATCCTCGGCAAACCTCAACAGATCGTGGACGGCTCATTCGGTTCTTTTTGAGTCGGACACGACTCAAGAGCTGACTTTCGATTCTGCCTTTAGGTTTGATTCCTTCATTTGGAAAGGACTCTTTGGTTCAATAACCGGTCTAGTAACACGTAAGAGCTGCCTGCCTGTATGATTCCAACTCAATCGTTTCTAACTCTGTGTCAAGCTACTAGTTATCTGCATTTAGGCTGTTTTAATATGTTATTGCTGATACATAAGTTAATGAAATTCAGATTTCGTGATAAAATACA
The DNA here is from genome assembly GCF_025860055.1 of Xyrauchen texanus. Lineage (NCBI taxonomy): Eukaryota > Metazoa > Chordata > Actinopteri > Cypriniformes > Catostomidae > Xyrauchen > Xyrauchen texanus. Next base: position 4,219,270 of record NC_068294.1, on the reverse strand, counting down.
TAACTAGAAAACAAACATATTATTAATCAATTGTATTAGTAACATGATCAAGTAAAAATGCCTAGTTAAGTCTCAAGATAAGCAAATATTTTTAAAATGATTCAAAAATTACACAGAAAGAATCATCTGTTATATAAATCTGATTTATTTGTTTTATAAATGTTTAATTCAGATACTATTAATGTCTCAATGCATTGCAAGTCCACGGTAATCCTAGGCAAACTAAGACAGTCAGTGGGACCGGCTCATTCGGTTCTTTTTGAATCGGACATTCGTTCAAGAATCAGCCATCACTATTGTGTGGGCACCAGACCTGCTCGTGTGCTATAATCTTTTGAGACTTCTAAAGCCTTTCAATAGCTTGGTGCGAGGAACAGACATACATTTAATTGTTAGTTGTTAATCTTCTTCTCTAATCTAGCTTTTCAATTTTGTATGCAGAAGCACATTGGCGTATCATGTGTTTGTGGAGTGTCATTGGTCAGCATCAGTGGCGAATTTAGGCATCATGCCACACAACCCCACCCCCCAACAACTTTGGGGGCGTGTTGAAGCGGGTTTCGCCCAGGGCACCAAGCAAGCTAGAATCGCTACTGGTCATAATTAGTTCTTGTATGTCTTGTAACCAAAATGTAATTTTATAAACCGCTCATTTAGAGGACTTCTACTTTCCACAGAATAAAGAAAGTCGCATGGGCTTAAAATAACATGATGGTAAGTAAATGATGACTGGATTTTCATTTTGTGGTGAACTATCCCTTTTCAAGTCAGTGTTGGGTAAGTTTCTCAAAAAAGTAACCCACCACAAATTACTAATACACCAAAATGGTAATTAGATTACTAATTTGACTGATTAAGTCAAACACTTTTTACTTAAAAGTTTGCTTCAACAAATTGAAAATCTCTATAAATGTTCACATTGTTCATTTTCACACACAAGTCATTCACTCAGTTTCCCCCTTAGAGTGACTCACAAGGGACATAATTCATGTTATGCACGTATTTTACAAAAATACAATTATTTTGGAAATATGTGTAACTCAAATAATGTACAATTTTGTTTCATAATCAGATTGCTCTCAACACGGATTTCTGTACACTTGATTTGAATGCGATGTTGAATAAATGTAAGTGTAAAATCTTTCCATCAAACTGACTGACTGAACAATAAAACAGAATAATTCAGAAATTATAATTGCAATAGTTTTCAAATGACTAAACTGATGCAAAGTAACTCAAAAGGTTCTTTAAAAATCAGCTGTTCAATCAACTACATCATCTAGTCTATAAAAGTATACCACTGCGGTGCATGATTTCAAAAAGTGTGTGTGTGTGTGTGTGTGTTTTGTTTGTGGGTGGTTGGTTGGGTGATATAGCTAAATTCTTTTAAATGGAAAGACTTCCTGTTGGGACCAGCTTTGCTTGTTAATTTGAGTCCAGTGTAGAAATTCTGAAGCATTTTCTGGGAAAGGAGACAAGTTCGAAGATTCTGAGATATTTAAAGTTGAATTTATAGCCCAGAGTGACAGTTCTCTGGAATACCTGGTTTTACACATTGATCTGGCACCAGGCCATGAGAAGATACAGTTTGTGGAGACTGCAGTGTGTGGGAGGGACCTGAACCATCTACTGGGGTTAATACCATCCTGATTTTATACACATGTGAACATTTAGTCATTCATCTATTCTTTTAGAGTTTAACAAAAGATCTAAAGAGTTTGAGCATATACTTCATTCACAGTGAAGTTGGTAACACTTTACATCAATTAAAGGTGTATAACTAGTGCTGTCAGTCGATTCAAAATTAATCACATTCGCTTTTTTAGTTAATCAAGATTAATCACAGATAAATGCATTTATTTCCATCTTAGGAAAGAAAACAAAACAATATGTATAAATAAAATGCTTTAATAATATATTCCAAACAAAACCTTCCACAAAATAAAGATAGAAATTAACTCAAATAGATTAAATAATTAATCAACATTTGTACTTCTCCCACAGTCTAATTGGGAGATTGACTTATTGAAAGATGGGATAAGTATTCATTCATATTTCTATATTCTCTTTATATGTAACTATTTTACATTTATAATATTCATCTCATAAAATGATTTATGCATTTGCAACTGCTGTGTAAATGCATTTATTCCTACTCTATGAAAATACACATAATTGCAACTTCAGATGCAGATTCTGTGACACTTACTGTGTAAAGATGGCTTTAGTGCCGACGGGTTTATTATTCATTGCAATGAGTATTGTATCTCTTAAACTCTCATCCTCCACAATATTAATCTGCCAGTAGACTGTGGCTATCTGCTGCATTCATGATTCATGTCATAGTGTCAACACCAGCATCCAGCTTCGCTATTAAGTCCACGTGAACAGCAGAGTGATAATTAAGATCTGACGTGCTTTTGTGGTAATTAAAATGTGCCTTACATAGGCTGAAAATACTTGATTTCTATCACAATGCATGTACATGCACTGTTGGGCATAATTAGTAGAGAAACCAAGCACAATAACATCATGATATGAGATATTATGTGAAACTTGCAGCTGCTAGACTATCACTTAAAATGTGCTATCAAACAACATCAGCGTATTTTCTTTAAAACCTCTTGAGTACATCAGCCATTCCATTTCATAAACATACTCATACATGTAACACTCAGAGCTAAAGAAGCAGTGCTTCATCAAATACTGATAGCCTTTCATTGTTGTATTCAGAAATACATGCATCTCAGATGTTGGCAAAGACAGAACACTGTTTTGCTGAGTTATAAATAAATCTGTTTTATTATAACAATAAGAAGAACATCATGATTTTGATCAGCTGAAATGCCTACTAGTGTGTGAAATGGATGGGAGTATTTTGTTGATTTATGAAAAGGCCAACCGTCTCTTTGTTGTCTTGTTTCCTCATCGACCGAAGTTCATATTGTATATTCAAAATCCATCATTTCTGCTCAAGGTTATTGGAGAGTCAAGCCGGGAATAATTCCAAGAGATGAAGAGAGAGAAAGAGAGACATATCACCTTTTTATTGAGTAGAAGGAAGATTTACATTGTTATTTGTGATGGCTAAATAGTCTCAAACAAGCAAGCAAAGTAAATGGCCATCCCTAGCAACGACTTTAAAGCCAGCTCTCAAAGTCTGTTTAACACACACACACACATGTTGTGTTTCCATGTTTTATGGCGACTTTCCATATACTTAATGTTTTTTATACTGTACAAACTATATAGTCTATCCCCTAACCCTAACCCTACCCCTAAACCTAACCCTCACAGAAAACTTGCATTTAAAAAAAAACAAAAAAACAATTTAGTATAAGCTGTTTTCCTCACGGGGACCGACAAAATGTCCCCACAACGTAAAACATTTCGGGTTTTACTATCCTTATGGGGAGATTTGGTCCCCACAAAGTGATAAATACACGCTCACACACACATACAGGTACATGTGGTTTATGAGGTCAAAGTGTTTTTTCAGTCGTTTACAGGGACCCACCATTCCCATCATCCAGTCAACTTAAAAGTCATGTAAAAAAAATTCATTTGATCTACAGAAGACAAATCTCACTTAAAAAATGTATTTCACTTTCACAACATAAATATAGTAAATATGTGACATTTCACAAGCATATGGGGTCAGGACAAGTTTGTGGTTTATGGGGACAACAGAATTTATTGAGGTCTGTTTACATACAACACACAAGCCTAGCCACTTACTGGTATAAAGGGACTGACAAACATTACAAGGTCTATATAAACATAACATTATATTTAACCTCTTAAAACACACTGCCAGGTCCAGGAAGTCTTGTACCTTTGCCTTTTATCTATGCTAACATTTATGCACAATCCAGTGGTAGGTGCTTGTACTCAACATCAATTTATTTTCCTGTGTAAGGCCAACATATCACGACTGGATTGTGTGATTGCATAAATTACCCTTGCCAAGATATGGAGTGTAAAAAATATTTATTTCTAGAAAAAAACACATTTTCTACCAATTTGAAGGGTTCTTGTTCTAAAACAACCATGAGTTTATATTTATTCGATGTAGTTAATGAATGACAAGTCTTTTTATTTGGCATACAAATTTAGGTGAAAATTTCAGTATAAAACAGATGGTTAATAACTAATACATGCTGTAAATTTACTGCATTATTAGAAAAATAAATGCTCAATCAAATCCTCCTAACAAACCAAGTAGCTGCTCTGCACAACCTACCCAGTGCCCGTTTCTCCCACAGACTCTCCACTGCGAAGGGAAACTATGTCATTGGTGACCGGGAACTCCTTGCTGTCAAGCTGGCCCTGAAGGAGGGGTGCCATTGGCTTAAGGGAGCAGATCAGCCCTTCGGTGTGTGGATAGACCACAAGAACCTTTCCTACATCATTTCTAAAAAGCGACTGCACTTTCAACAAGCAAGGTAGGCTCTGTTTCTTTGCTGTTTCAATTTAACCCTAACCTATTGCCAAGGTTCCCGTAACGTCATGTAAGTTCACCACTGAAGTAACAGGCGCTAATCCTGAACCCATCCTGCTGTAGTCACCTGGGAGATTAAGCTGTTGGAAAACAGGGGCCAGGATCATCAGCCCGATCAAGGAAATGGTCCATCTAACCGTCTTTTTGTCCCTGCATCTGTCCGCTCCGAGGTTCTCCAGTGTGGCCACTCCTCCCGCCTAACCAACCATCCAGAAATAAACCGGACACTAGCCTTTCTATGTCTGCGGTTCTGGTGGCCAACCATGGCGTTCCAAGGACCCAATATGGCTACTGTATGTGACTAAGCAGTAGGCTATGGCTGCATAACCATTGTGTGTGTGTTTATTGTGTGTGCTTACTCTTGGTTTAAGAGGCCATGATTTGGTATATAAGGACCCGATATGGCTACTGTATATGACTAAGCAGTGGGCTATGGCTACATAACCCTTGTGTGTGTGTTTATTGTGTGTGCTTACTCATGGTTTAGGAGGCCATGCTCTCTTTTGGAGATTCCCCCTCACTCCCCATTTGGAGATCTCTGGCCTGCAGCTATACCTACTTGTCCTCATAGAGGAAAAAAACACATTTAGGAAGTAAAATAACTGGGACAACATTATTATTAAATAATTTTCAATTTGATTTACAACAATTTATAGGATTTCTATTTGTGCCCTCATGAAAGATGCCAGGTACACGGTCTTGTACCTTTGCCTTTTTGTCCAATTTTCAAATATTTACTTATCAAAACAAAAGTTCCCCGTCAGCCGCTCACTTCGACGTTGTGTCAAAGAAGCGACACTAGGGGTCTCTCGAGAGACTTGCGCATCTCTGAACTTGAGAAAAGGTCAATGAGACGCATTTCCCTCCCTTTATACCCATATGTCTGGGGGCGGGACATGCAAATTCTGTCTGCCAATTTCTCATTGGCCTATTCTCAAGTTCAGAGATGAGCGAGGTTCTCAAGAGAGAACCCTAGTGTCGCTTCTTTGACGCAACGTCTCGTTCCCTCCATCAGGGAACGGAGGTTACAATAGTAACCTAGACGTTTGTAATGTTGTGATTCACCTCTGAGCTGGTTGGTTTGGTTCATGAGTTTACAAAACATACCATAAATCATGCAAAACTACCTCCCAAACTAATGACTCTTCAGTTCCTTTTAGTGAATCAAAAACGTACTAAACCAAGTCAATCATTTCGCCATGTCTAGCTCGTGAGACTTAAATCTGAGTAATTACTGACTGGATGTTTAAATTACCATATGTATTTAAATATACACATTATGAGATTTGTTGTAATTATTAATATTTTAAAAAAAAATTATGAATAAAATACAGTTGTAAATACTTCAATAAAATACTTGCCCTCTGCAAGAATAAGTTCTATAAAAAAAAGAAATGGTTATTTTGTAACATACTGCTGAGGGAACAAGGTCCTAAATAAATAGAGTAAAAATTGCATTTCTTATTTTCAATAAAAAAAATGGCTAATGGATCTGTTCTCTTTGTTAAGGGGAATCAGAATTGGAACCAGAATGATTAAAATCCTTATAATTTGTATTCCTAGTAAGACTAGATCCTAGTGACCATCAAGCAAACACCTAATACAGCAACCAGAAATAGCAACATGCTTAGAACTACTGAGAACACCTTAGAACTACATAAAAACACACTGATAACACACATAATGCCTTACCAACTGCACAGCAATGCACTGAAAACCACTCTGAATACCTTAGCAACCATATAACCCTGGAAACCACCCAGCACTGTGGCAGCAAATATACACTGGCAAACACCTTTCACATATCCTCCAGAAAATGTACATATCTAGTATGAATTTTTCTGTTATTGTAAACATTTCTTACTTTTGAGCATTCTGAGGTAATATTCCGCCTGTCTGGATCATAATAACAAAATGATGCATAAGATAGTTCAGTGTTTTAAACTTCAAATCACTCACTGCCATCTAACACAGCTGCAATAAAGCAAAAGATTGCAACCAAAAAATATTCTGCAATATAAAAACATTTGATACTAAAAAAAGAAGAGAGTCGTCAGAAGAATTATAAACTGTGAGAAGATGTAGACGATTAATACCTGTCTGGTTTGATTTAATGTTTTTAAATAAAGACAGACAAGAAGCAATGCGTACGTTTTTATGAGGGAGAGCGGAACTTACTGTATTACACAACAGAATAAATGCACAATTGCTGTAAATATTACATTTTCCCTTGTGTATGTGGGGGGTGTTGACGGTTTGAAGAATTATAGTGATATTATAGGGGTGCTTCTCATGACAACTGTCAAGAAAATGTCCTGTCATATTTAACCCATATTAAAGCAAAAATAATATATATATATATATATATATATATATATATATATATATATATATATATATAAAAATGATATAGAGTATTGCTGGTTTGTGGTACATCGATGCACAAGGGCAACAAAGGCTATCCCGTCTGGTCCAAACTGACAAAAGATTTACTGTGGCACAACTCACAGAAAATTGTAATGATGATTACGGGAGGAATGTGTCACGCTGCTATATATGATCCCTGTCCACCGTTGAAAGTGGCTACAATGGGCACTTGAGCATCAGAACTGGACCGTGGAGCAGTTGAGGAAGGTTGCCTAGTCCGATGAGTCCTGTTTACTTTTACATCATGTGAACGCCCTATAATATCACCCATATAATATCACGCCAGTGTATTTGTGTGCCATTTACCTAGGGAAGTGATGGGACCAGGATGCACTGTGGGAAGACAACAAGCCGGTGGAGGGAATGTGATGCTCTGGGAAATGTTCTGCTGGGAAACCCTGGATTCTCACCATTCAGGTGGACATAAACATCATTGCAGACCAGGTACACCCCTTCATGGCAATGGTATTCCCCGATGGCAGTGGTCTCTTTCGGCAGGATAATGCGCCCTGCCACATTGCACACATAATTCGGGAATGGTTTGAGGAAAAAGTCAAGTCATTTTTTTTTGTATAGCGCTTTTCACAACCCACATCGTTTAAAAAGAAGCTTTACAGAAAATCATGCATTAACAGAAAATGAAACTGTAATATCTATAAAATCTTAGAGTCATCATTGTGTAGTTTGATTAACTATGATTGACAAATTGTGCATAAAAATAAATAATTAATTAATAATTGTATTTAGAACCCCAGTGAGCATGCCGAAGGTTACTGTGGAACACAAAATTCCATAAGATGCTGGTTAATGGAGAAAAACTTGATAAAGTGTTCAAGGTGTTGCCTCATTGTGTCAGCGGTGTTTTGGCAGCACGGGCGGACTACCAGAATATTAGGTACATCAGTGTATGTATATATAATATATACATTTTTATTTTCATGAAGCATGCATTGAGGACCATTAAGGTTTATTTTTAAGTGTGACATCATTTTTAGGACAATAAGAACAACAGTGCCTTCTTATTTTATTTCTGATTTAAAAAAAAAAAAAGAGTATGTGATGAGGAGGATGGCGTGGCCAGGCCGTGAGGTTACACGGCTGGCGCTGAATCGGGTGATCAGTGAGAGAGCTAGATAAGGGGGAACCAGAGACACCAGTTCAAGAGAGAGAGAGAGGGAGAGAGATGCACACGGCCGCATGCATGTATGCATGTATGCATGTATGCATGTATGTATGTATGTATGTGTGTGTGTGTTTGTTTATGTTTTATGTTTTATGTTTTGACTGTTCAGCTGGTTCCTGCTGTAAAATACAACTTTCCGAGTTTCACTACTTTTACTTAATCATACACTGAATGCTAAAGAAGCCTAATTTACATATAGAAAACTCCTGATGTTGCTATAACAATGCAAAAAGCACTTACCAATTAGCTTGAAGTGAAAAGCAGTCCTCCACTGTTGTTTAATAAATTAAGAAATCACATGATCATGCAGAACATCTTGTGTTTTTAAATCCATCGCTAGTCTTTCTCAATGGTGATGTGACTGACAGCCGACTCTCAGACAGATATCGCACTCTTCGCTTTCAAATTATGTACATCACTTAAAGCGTGATTGCTTCACTCAACGCCAGCTAGAAGGCCTTGACCGGGATATAACCTAAAGAACACACCCACCAAAAACAAATAAATCATTCTGATTGGCTGATGAATCTGACTTTAGTTGCTCATTCTCTTGCACTGTTGAGGGATTCTGTGGAAATTCTAAAGGCCTGACGGGGTGGAGTGCACTGCACTGCTGCCACACAGTTGGCTGGTTAGACAATCAAATGAATTAATAGGTGTACAGGTGTTCCTAATAAAGTGCTCAGTGAGTGTAGATTGATTGTGTATGATTGTTATGTATAGAGGGTTCCTTTAATTATAACAAAATTACTTTAAAAATAATATAAAACAACTTGCATCATATTCATTGAACTTTAGTAATCTGATTTATTTTCAGAGAGAAAAGACATTTTCAATGGAAAACTAAGTAGGGTGGCAATTTTATTATTTCCTTTTATAATATCTGGTCTTAGTGACATCAGCAAAAAGAAGTCTTTACAGAGGTGGAGAAAGTTATTACATTTTGATGAAAGACTATAAAAACAACCTTTTTTTTTTCTTTTCTTTTTTAGAATAATGTGCACTAATGAACCATGCACAATAAGATTAGTGAAAATGTCTGCAGTATATAGCCTTTTCTAATAATCTTGTTGTTCCTCTTGCTGTGTTTTCTCCTCACTTCTCAGAAAAACAAACATAAAGTGCATAAGAGCACAAAGAGCATTAGTTAAGGGTTCTAAACAGCTCTAAAGGTACTGTACATCTGCAGGAGATTTTTGATCCCAGAGGACAACAAACACACAGAACGAAGATCTTCAAAACAACATCCTTTTGAGATATCCACTGCAGTTCCAGCATCCATACAGCATGAGCCGACAAGACAACACTGTCTGCTAGAAAAAATAAAAACAAATTCTCCCCTTACAGAAAACCCATGTGAATTTCTCATGCAACCATATCAAATGATATTAGCATTGAGGCTTGAAATTTGCACGTGAAACCATGTCATCACCATGTGAAACTTCGAATGCACTTTGACATTGCTCTTGTCCCATGTGATATTGCTTTTATACAACGCTTTAACAAACAAGTAAATAATACTGAATTACATATTTTACTCCAATTTGACCAGCCTTTCTTCTCCGCCAGTGAAAATAGTAGATATGCACCTGATTTCATAACAAGTCAAAATAATAGTTTGAGATGGTGAAATCGTACAAAATCGTTGGCTTGTTCAAAAAACTGCAACTTTAATTCTTATAGAGTTAAATAAACAAATGAATGAATGATATTATTATGATTTATGTATAAGTTTAACTGCTAAGTATCCCATACCCAAACCTAACCATAAAGTCTAACCCCTTACCCAAACCCTAAAACAAACCAAGATTTTAATTGAAAAATAACTTCAGGGTTTGGAACAAGATGAATAAAGCGTATTACAGGCTATGAACAAATATAAATATAGGATGAGTAACAAAATGTTTTCTAAAATTGTATGACTTTATTGTATTGACTTTAAATGATGTTGAATAGTTGGTCTCTAAGTCATAACTTTTGCTGTAAGTCAAGTCATATATGACCAGGTATGGATTAACCACCGGGCCAATTGGGCCGTTGCCCAGGGGCCCCTAAACCCAAAGGACCCAGAGCTCTAAATCAATTATTGATTTATTTTGAGATATCCACGTAAATGTCAGCCTTATGTGAAATCCCGTTTGTTCGGTCAGATGTGTGCAGGACTACTACAGCAGTGCGCGCTCAGGGAATCTGCATCTCACAGGTGCAGCGCTTTTATTTGAAGGACTGCAGAGAACAGCCTTTGATTTACAAAACTCTTTCAAACACAATGATAAGGTGCAGTTTACCTGGTTGTGTACAAAGCTGATGTTTGCATTCATATAAGCGACAGAATTCATGCAACAATATGGAGGACTGTAAAATGTTAAGTCATGCATGCATTTAATGTTTAATGATAAAGCAAAATATTTCGTAATACCCTAATAATGTGCATGGTAAGTTTGGTTATATTTGGTTAATGAACTGTTAACAATTCTGTTGTTTGTTGAGACTCTGGAATAAAAAGATGCGTCAAACACAATCTCAGATTAGCAGGGAATAAATTGCACAGTGAGCTATGAGCCTAAATAGCACAATACATATTGATCTTCAAATGATAAATTTACATAAAGTCTCTCTCTCTGCTTGCAATTTAGTAGTCCTATACTTAATCAATGAAAAATGTGTAATTCTGATTTAGCATTTAACTTTATTGTCTGCGCACCAGAAGAAAATAAGGGAAAACAATGGCAACAACTTGACTTTATCAAGTTCTGACACTATCCCAGGTGAAAAACAATCTGGAATCATATGTAATAGACAAATTATGTCCTCTTTCTGAGTTGAAATGGTGAAAAAAAAAACAATGGTGAAACAGAACACAGGTGTCCTGAGATGCATTAATAAATATTGAAATAATTTTTAAGTTAACTGTGTCCAAACAAATGCAAAGGTCCTACACAACCAAATGTAAAACAGAATGCACGTGTCTTGAGATGCGTTTATAAATAATAAAGTTATTTTAAACTTAACACAGTGTCTAAAAAATGCAGCTGTCCCCTGTTGTACACAGAAATAAAATGTAGTTGTGGCACAACGATCAAAAACATCTGTCTGTCATGTTTACATGTCCTTGATGCAAGTGTAAAGCTTGTAACTCGCATTATAGCCTTCTGGAAAAATTTACCCAAACCTGGCCCAAAACCTGTAGGCTTGTCAGGTACCCTCAGACACAGATCAGGTTTAAGACTTCTAAACATGCAGAATAACAGAATAGTGCTTTTGGTATTTGAATACCGTGCGTAACCCTATTAATAACGCATGATTTTGGATCAGTTCATGATTAAAAAGTAATAATTGGCCATGTAAGACAACTTTTCATCTGTCCGTTTGAAAAATCCAACCAAATCTGGCAAGCGCCCTGTAACGCATAAAGGGGAATGTAGACACGACACATCATGGATGTACCAGCCCATGGGCCTCTTAGTTCTTAATCTGTCCTTGTATATGACAGATATCTTAAGAAATCCCCATGTTGTGTGAATTATTACAAGCTGTCATGAAACTAATTTAAAATAGTTCCAAAGGAAGCCAACGCATCAAGCTTAAAGATAAAAACCTGTCTCTGCATTACTCTCATACTCTGGTTTCCAACTAGGGGGGTTTCATTTGTAAACAAATCAGTCCTTTGAACAAATCTTTCAAGGGAACGAATCATGTTCATGAACAATGTTTTTTCTTATTATTTGAGTCAATGATTCAACCACATCATTACATAAAAAAATACTAATTTGTTGCCTACTTGTGTAAAATGTGATTGCAGATATGGTCACTGAATGAGTCGGTGAAAGAAATCAATATACTGTATATAAAAATCCTTACCACTATTTGGAAAGTCATGAACACAGACAAGTGGAGTGATACAAACAGTGAAGCATCCTAGTGCTTTTGGACTGCTCGTCAGCAGTATTGAAACCAGAGAATGTGAGTGGAGCAGAGAGGAAACGGAGCGGCATGATTTTGCCTGGAGCGAGGAGTGAGTTTTTTGAAAATCAGAGCGTCATGGTTTTTTCTTGCACCAAAAGTGATCTACTAACGGTACCCACCATCATGACCTGTTAACAACACCTGTTAACGTCGCCATAACGTGCCATAAGGTTTCCTGATGGAGGGAACGAGACGTTGTGTCGAAGAAGCAACACTAGGGGTCGCTCTTGAGAGCCTTTTGCATCTCTGATCTATGAGAAAAGGCCAGTGAGAAATTGGCAGACAGAATTTGCATGTCCCGCCCCCGGACATATGGGTATAAAGGGAGGGAAATGCGTCTGTTTCATTCAGGATTTTTCTGAGGAGTCGACAATGAGATTCGGCCGCAACAGTGGCTCGGTTCAGCGACGTGGCCAGTTGGACACAACGTCTCGTTCCCTCCATCAGGGAAAGGAGGTTACATCTGTAACCTAGACGTTCCCCGTCTGTCGCTCACTTCGACAAACACACTTTCTGTCAGCAATAATCTGGGGTTTATAATAGAGGCCTGGCTTCAGTACTGCATCAGGGTCCACAGGAACATGTGGAGGTGATCATGGTAAGAAAATAACACATTTAATTACAGCTAAATGTTTCACGCACGCACGCACGCACGCACACACACACACACACACACACACACACATGTGTACGTAAGAGAAAGCATAGTTCTTTCAGGAAGATCTCTTAATTCATTCTATCAGGCATCTCATCCAATCAAAACACAACCTCCACACTATAAGGCCGCTCAGGGGTTTTTCATTGTTGCCTACTCCCATTGTTTTCACATCACACATCATGGATAGGTGTTGTTGATTTGATGCCGGCTTTAACAGAAGCCTCGGTGTCTAACATAACATCATTATTTGAATTTACATATTTGCCTTTTGATCTGCATCTATGGCATTCACCTGTACCTTGGACTTTCTGTCGTCTTAAGATTTCAAAGTGTAAGATTACATCACTTAATTATTGGTATGCTTTCGCTTGTTGTTTACTTTACATAATATGTTATGGTATTTGCCTGGAATTTTATATTTTTTTCCCTTCTTCTGGAACACCACTCTATATTACAGTTCACATGTCATTTCCCTTTGTTTCTCTGGTAAGTGCATCCATGCTCGCACTTTTCGCAAGGGCCATATGTAACACAATCATGAAGCCTTTTTTTATATGCGTCGCTGCAACCACAGTGCTCCAGCTGTTGATTCAATCCATCTCCTAAACAGCGCAAAGTTGTTGTCCAGGTGCTGCAACCATGGCATATTTTCTGCTATTGGTTCAGTACATCTTCTAAGCAGTGCAAAAGAGCTGTACAGGTACCGCAACTGTGGTACGTCTTTCGGGTCCTGCTTCTAAGAGCCCCATGACATTACAAATTTAGTTGATAAATAAAGCATTTATTCTCTCTTCACATGGCAAATCATTGTTTATATTTAGCAGGGGTATTGCACAAACAATACTTGCCCTTATCATTGGGTTCAAACGCAAAATGCTGATATCCTTGCAAGAGTATTGCACAGACAACGTCGCCCTTATCGCAGGGCTCAAACAATGTTGTTTGTCCTTTTGCAGGGGTTTGCACAAGCGACATCACCCTTATTGTAGAGCTAATCACAAAGTTATTTGTACTTTTCCAGTGGTATTGCTTAAACTATGCTTGGCATTTTTGCAAGGGCACATTCACAAGCATTGTTTACCCTTCTGCAAAGATATTGCACAAACAAGGCACACCAATTTAACACCAAAAACACACCAAACACACCAAAAATAAAATTACCATAAGCTAGCCTACTCTTCTACAGGATATGGCACGATATTAATATATGTATACAGTTATATGCAGGCTTTTGTTTGCATAATTTATATTTCTTCTTCTTTCAGATTTGTCCCTGACCTTTGGAACACCTGGTTGTTATCCTCAGTCTAATTTATTGCTTTTGTGTTTTCTTTCTGGGGGCATATGTTTTAATTTTGGTTCTTTTCCTTTTGGTGTAATATCCACTCCCCTGCCGTCATTGCTTCCGGCAGGATCCAATGGTTCAAGCAAGTAATCGAGCGCTGAACCATAGATGGGGCTTACACCAAATCATATAAGTATTGCTATGTTCTCATTCCTAATAATCCAGAGTCTTTCTGATAGAAGAACAGAGTACCGAGTCAATTCAGTCCCCGGGTGCTGTCTAACTGACACAGGACTGCTTTTCATACACTTATTTGAGCGTGTGCTCTGTTAAACCTTTTTCGCTGCAATAGACAATTAATCACATTAAAACTGTGATATTTCCTAGTGAGATTATTGAAATGCAAAAGGATTCAATTTAATTAAAGCTGACTTATTTAATGTGTTAATTGCATGCAGTTAATTAATAAAGTTTAACATGTTAATTTTTGTTAATCGCTATTAATTAATTTACAGTTAATATAGCATAAATGAGCTTCAACACTTGTTGGGAAGGTGAAACCTTTGTAATGTATCGATGTGTCTGCTCAAAGTCATAACACTGACACACACACCACAACAGTGCTTCCCTGTCAGTGATTAAATGAAGGAGAAAGGACCTCTTAGCACTATTATTTGATGTACAAAACAAGCCCAGATGGGACTTGTGCTAGATATCAAGTATTTTCAGCACATTTTCATAACCACTGAAACATGTCAAGTCTTATCTATCACTATGCTTTTCCTGTGGAGTTCAAAGCAGCGCTGGACACTGGCATTGACGATCTGATGCAAATCATGAATGCAGCTTCATGATTCCTGTAACAAAGGGTATAGTCACAGTCTACTGGCAGATTAATATTGTGGAGGATGAGAGTTTAAGAGATTTAATGCACATTGCAATGAAAACTAAACTTATGGGGACTAAAGCCATCTTTACACAGCAAAGGTGGCATAGAAAAGGTGGCATAAAAGCTTCATCTGAAGTGGCAATTAGCTATATTTTCACAGAGCAGGAATAAATGCAACTATTTTTTTGTATTTTTTATATATGATTTATTTATTGAATTTTTCACAACAACAGACACAAACACTCAAAAAAATAAATAAATAAATAAAATAAAACTACATAAAAAAACAAAAAACAAATCAATACAAAAACACCAACACAAAGTCCTACACCCCACTAACAGGTTTAGTACAGTATATCATATATTATAACAGAACTGTATGTAATAATACAGACATAGGCCAAAGTGAGCCTTAACTAAGTCCAGTAAGTTAAGTTGAGTAACCCAAAGACTAATAAAGTGTGCTACCGGAATGACCAACACTGATAGGGCAGGGTGGGTGGTCAGTCAGTCAATTGGGACTGCCTCCAGCTGCAGAGATTTAACATGCTCTAAAAAGGGTAACCAGATTCTTGAAAATTTAACCATGGAACCACGAAGGCAGTGTTTAATTTTTTCCAATTTAACAAAAAATAAGGCATCTTTTATCCACCGAGTACGAGAAGGGGCGTGAGGACCCTTCCAGTTCATCAAAATACAACGTCTCGCTAGCAGCGTAAGAAAAGCTACCAACTCAGCGAAATGAGATGGCAACGAATAATCAGGAAATAGTACTCCAAACAAGCCGATTAGTGGAGAGGGATGGATATTAACAGAAGTGATAGCTGAAAGCGAATCAAAAACAGACTCCCAGAAAAAAGATAAAGCAGGACAAGGCCAGAACATGTGAGTTAAATTAGCTGGTTCTAGATGACACTTGTCGCAGCTTGGATCAATGTCAGGGAACATGTGGGCTAATTTACTTTTAGACCAGTGTACTCTGTGAACAACTTTACACTGTAAAACTCTGTGGTGAGCACAAACAGATGACGTGTGAACACGTTTCAAAATCGACTGCCATGTCTCTGTCTCTATCTCTATATTAAGATCCCTAGCCCAAGTAGTCCTCAGACTATCAGAAGCCAAGGGGTAACATATGAAAAAGGTGTTATATATCGTGGAGATGGCCCCTCTTTGATAAGGGTTAATATTTGATATGGTATCGACAATGGTGGAGGGTGGGATCAAGGGGAACCCCGGAAAATGCTTACGGACAAAGTCCCGGACTTGCAAGTATCTGAAAAATTGGGACCTTGGTAAGTTAAAAACTTGAGTCAATTGTTCAAAAGAAGCGAATGTACCATCAATGTAAAGATGCTTAATAGAAAAGATCCCGTGGTCCACCCAGGCTGCAAAAGCCTTATCAATGCAAGAGGGAGGAAAAAGGGGGTTAAAGTGCACTGGGCATATAAGAGGTGTTGACAGTAAAATAAAATGGTGCTTGAGCTGACACCAGATCTTAAGACAATTTTTAACTATAACATTACTGGAGAAGGTTAAAGGTGAAAACGAGAGAGGAAGACAGAAGAGACATAAGCGAAGAGCTGCCACATGAGGCCTCCTCAATCTTCAACCAGGGTGGAGGCTGATCACTGGAACAGCACCAGAATAAAATGTTACGAACATTCGCAGCCCAGTAATAAAACAAGAAGTTAGGTAGTGCTAAACCCCCCAGCTCCTTCGTTTTTTGTAAAATGCCTTTCTGTATTCTTGGAGTTTTTCCATTCCAAATAAATTGAGAAATAGAGCTATCTAAAGAGTGAAAGAAACGCTTCGGAATAAAAACTGGTATGCATTGAAAAAGATATAGAAATTTAGGCAGTACATTCATTTTAATACAATTTATCCTACCCGCAAGAGAGAGAGGCAATAGAGACCAACGATGAAGATCTTCAGTCAGTCTATCCAACAGAGGAGAGAAATTACATTTAAACAGGTCAGAGTAATTCTTGGTTACGCAGATGCCCAAATAATTAAATTGATCTAATGATGTTTTAAATGGCAATTTTGAAAGAGGGTACGCTACGGCTGTGGAATTTATAGGCAAGAGCTCACTCTTCTGAAGATTCAATTTATACCCCGAAACCTGCCCAAATTCCTTCAGTAAAGCTAAAACTTGGGGTATAGATCTGTCTGGCTCAGAGATGAAAAGTAAGAGGTCGTCAGCGTATAAAGACAGTTTGTGCACAGAGCCCCCTCTTATAATGCCCATCATCTGACTAGATCTAAGGGCCACTGCCAATGGTTCAATAGCAATGGCGAACAATAAGGGGGAAAGTGGACAGCCCTGCCGAGTACCACGTCCAAGGGAAAAATAATCCGAATAATCATTGTTTGTGTGGACACGAGCCAAAGGAGAAGCATAAAGAAGTTTAATCCACGATATAAATTTACAGCCAAATCCAAACCTTATTAATGTATGGAACAAATAAGGCCACTCCACACGGTCAAATGCCTTCTCTGCATCCATCGAAATAACCAACTCAGGGGTGGAAGATGTTGAGGAAGAGTACAATATATCAAATAGACACCTGACATTATGAAAAGAGTGCCTACCCTTGACAAACCCAGTTTGGTCTGTAGAAATGATTGAAGGCAAAACAGCCTCTAGACGCCTTGCCAGCATCTTAGCTAATATTTTAACATCCGCACATAACAAAGAAATAGGGCGATAGTTACTACAGAAAAGGGGATCCTTGCCTTTCTTCAATAAAAGTGAAATGGTGGCCTGTCTTAAAGTAGGAGGGAGTATGCCACATTGTAAAGATTCGTTAAACATATTTAGCAGTAGTGGGGGATGTTTATCTGCAAACGCCTTAAAAAATTCAGTAGGAAAACCATCAGGCCCTGGACATTTCCCATTCTGCATCGAATGTAACGCATCTTTAATTTCATCTACTGTAAAAAGGTCATCCAACCTAGAAGATGTCTCGGGGTCAATGGAAGGAATGTTTAGGGGCCTAAGGAAACTATCCAACTGAACCTCTTCAGATGAACACTCAGAAGTGTATAACAGAGCATAAAAATTCCTGAATTGGTCGTTAATAGTTTGAGGGTCAATAGCTGTGCCATTGACAGTATTAATTTGTAAGATATGTTGAGCCGAGGCAGATTGTCGGATTTGGTGAGCCAATATTTTGCCTGGCTTATCTCCAGACTCATAATAACTATGACGAGACTTTAAGTAATGCTTCTATTGCCCCGTCGGCAGCCAAAATATCAAATTCAGACTGTTTAGTAAGCAATTCTTTGATTAGTTCAGGTTCAGGTGCATCCTCGCATCTGGACTGCAGGTCAGCCAATTCCCTAGAGATAGAGACACTCCTTTCAACAGTGAACTTTTTCCGAAAGGCGGAGTAAGAAATGATCTCTCCACGTAAATAAGCTTTGCATGCCTCCCAAATTGTTGACGCTGACACGTCCGAATTAACATTAGTGGAAATGAAAATATCAATGCGACTATCAATGGTTTTTATGAAATCCGGGTCCGTAAGTAGAAACGAGTTAAAGCGCCATGGGGATCGCGTAAAGGACACACCAGGAAATGAGATATCCTCTATGATAGTAGCATGAATTGAAATAACTATAGGACTGTAGAAACAAGTGTTAACAGAAGAGAGCAGCTTGTTGTCAATGAGAAAGAGGTCAATTCGAGTAAAAGTACCATGTACGGTAGAGAAAAAAGAAAACTGCTTATCACTGGGATTGAAGAAGCACCATACATCCGAGACTGCATACTGCTCCATAAAAAGTTGAATAACTTTAGATGATTTAGATGGAGAGAGGGGCTTATTGGATGAGCGATCGAGTGAGGGATCAACACAGCAATTAAAGTCTCCACCGAAAATAAGGTGACTAGATGCTATATCAGGAATTGAAAAAAGAAAGTTTTTATAGAAATCCTCATTATCCCAGTTTGGGCCATACACATTAGCTAACGTCAGAGTAGTGCCAAAAATTTTCCCTGTAACAACAATAAAGCGACCATTGGGATCCAATATAACTTTAGAGACGGACAGAGGTGCTGACTTATGCACTAAGATTGCAGTCCCACGGGCCTTACTAGAAAATGAAGAATGGTAAAGTTGGCCTACCCATCCTCTACGAAGTTTAAGATGATCAGATGTTTTAAGGTGGGTTTCCTGCAAAAAAAGCAATTTTAGTGTTTAAATGTTTTAAGTGATCAATCACTTTATTGCGTTTCACAGGTGAATTAAGCCCCTTCACATTCCAGCTGGTAAACCTCAATCCACCACTAGATGCCAACTTGGCATTATAATTTAACATAGAAAGGATATATTAGAGGTGATATAATCCAACAAATTTGCACCCATGACAGATTACCAGCAGCACAAAAAAGGGAGAAGGAGGTAGTACACAAAATTGAGAGAGAAGAGAGAAAAAAAAGAAAGAGAAAAAAAGCACAAGAAAGAAAAAAAAAAAAAACAAAAAAACAAACCCAACAAATAACCCCAACCCAGTTGTTGTAGCGAACAACAACAGCAACGAACACAACTCTGATACAGCGATCAGCGAGAATTACTACTTCCCTATAGCAATCGCCCTGCCCCCACATACAAGTGCAATTAAACCTAAAGAGAACAAGTTAAACCTTATCAAACATCTCGAGTAAAACACATTGAAAGAAACAAGGCTTGGTTGGATTTATAAGACCAGGGAGGCCCATATAATAGACAGCAAAAAAGATAATCAAACAGCATTCACCTTACAGCAGGCGTACGGTTCAAGGATGCATGTTATAAAAATCAAAATATACAAAACTTAAAAAAGGGGATACCGTAACATGCATTTACCATCCGTAAAATGTGAAGATTGCGATGAGACAGGAAAATGTCTGCACCGCCATAGCAGCATCGGCCGCAAATACTCCAATATAGTGACATCAGAAAGTGTCAATTGGCATGCTTACGAGTTCGTGTTTAAGTCCTGGTCCTGGACGAATTTGACAGCATCTGAAGCGGACTGAAGCCACGTTTTATCCCCGTTGGGTAGAGTGATGCGCAGTCTGGCCGGGTAAAGGAGCGCCGGTTTGTATCCGCGCTTGTATAGCTCGGCCATAGGACCTCTGTACTCGGCGCGCTGCTTCAATACATCGGGGCTGTAGTCGTCAAACAGACGAATCGTATGGCCTTTATAAAGCAGGACACCCCGTTTGCGAGCCTCGCGGATTACCACGTCTTTAACTTGGAATCGGTGGAAACGCAAGATAACAGGCCACGGCCTTCCTCCCGGAGCGGGCTTAGGAGCGAGGCTCCGATGCGCACGATCTAACTCGGGGGGCGAAGTGAGGACCTCCGTGCCCAGAACATCAACAAGTAGTTGAGAAAAGAACGTGGATGGACGAGGACCTTCAATCGATTCGGGTAAGCCTATAATCCGAATGTTTTGGCGTCTGCTGCGACCCTCCAAATCAGCTACTTTGAGTTTGAGCAGATCATTGTCTTTCTGCAAAGCGGAGTAGGCGCCCTCCAGATGCTGAAGTCGTTGGTCAACTGAAGTGGCGTTACCTTCCAGAGAATCAATGCGTTGCCCGTGATCAGAAATGGTGGAATGAATGCAGTCCAGTGTAGATGCAAGAGACTCGAATGAGGATTTAAAATCAGCCGAAAGGGCCTCTCTGTGTTCGTCCAGCAGTGAGCTAATGTCGGCCATGGAAATGCTAGCCGTTGAAGAACACTCCTTATCTTTTTCTGCGTGTTTTCCTTTAGCCTTAGACATGATGAAGTGGACCGAGCACTTACAACCAG
The DNA here is from genome assembly GCF_025860055.1 of Xyrauchen texanus. Classification (NCBI taxonomy): domain Eukaryota; kingdom Metazoa; phylum Chordata; class Actinopteri; order Cypriniformes; family Catostomidae; genus Xyrauchen; species Xyrauchen texanus. The sequence goes on along the minus strand of NC_068294.1, from coordinate 4,198,554 downwards.
GTTATTAAACTTTTGTTGACACTATAAATAAAAATATGAAGGTTTGACAAGAAAATTAAAAATGAAACCGCAGGAGCAGGCTGAGTGCGCGACTACTCTGCACACCTCATAACCGGAAGTCTTGATAAATGCAACTATTGTTAAGATATGAATTTCACCGTCTGTCGCTCACTTCGACGTTGTGTCAAAGAAGCGACAATAGGGGTCTCTCTTGAGCACCGAATATGCCTCTGATCTATGAAAAAAGGCCAAAGGGAATTAGGCAGACAGTATTTGCAGACTCCGCTCCGGACATACGGGTATAAATGCGAGCAAATATGTAGAGTTCATTCAGAAATCTTCTTCGGAGCCGATGGTCGTGTTGCAGTCAGCTGCGAGTTTTCCTCTGACGCTTGCCTGTTGGATTCGACGGTGCATTACAGTGGCTTTCTCCTTCTCTGCACGGCAGTGCAGTTTGCCCCTGGGCACTTCAACAGTGCAAGAAACTTAAAGAGTTATAAAAGAGTGATTTTCTCTAAAAGAGGTATTTCCTCTAAAAGAGCAAATAAGCAGCTGGTGTTGAACGTCCTTTTCAGAATGCGTGTTTATAAAGATGCCCTTCCGCCCCTGCGTAGTTCCTGGATGCGGTAGGGTGCTCTCCGTTTCAGACGGCCACTGGCGTTGTCTCGTGTGTCTGGGTTGCAATCACACCGAGGCAGCGTTTGTGGATGGTTCATGTTCTCACTGCGAGAACATGACCATGGCAACGTTGTGGTCGCGGCTTGCTTTCAACCGAAAGCACGCCACTCCAGCCAACCCCCGCATTGCTCCTTCTTCCCACGGGATTGAGGATGGTGCGGCTGGCGATAGAGGCGATCTGGGGATGGCAGCGGGTGCAGCTCCGCCGGGTACGCCCCCTCGGACCACCCGCCCCACAGCACGCTCGTTGTCTCCCGTCCGTGCTCGAGGCAACAGCGGCCCACCTCACAGCCAGTCTGCCTATCATCTAGAGCTTGAGGTTGATGAGCTCGCCGCTGCATCGGAGAGCACGGTGTCTGATGCTGAGGACTCCCCTGGGCTGCTGCCTTCGGGCCTGCATGCCCAGGCTGAGGGCGATGCGCAGATGTCCGATATGCTTGTCCGGGTTTGTGATCGAGGTGGAGGTCCTGTAGCGGCGTCCTCTGGACTCGTTCGAACTGGCCGGCCGGGGAAAAATCGGGGAAAAGTTGAACAGTGAGTGCGGAGCAAGGTAAGTGCTTCGAGTCTTTTCTCTGCACTAGAGCCTCGGGATGCGTTCGCAATTGGTTATGCAATTCAGTTAGCCAGGGCACCGCCCCACTTCAAGGGTGTCCGCTTCTCAGCAGTACACGGTGAACATGCCAAATCCCTGCGTGCAGAAATCGCTACTCTTCTACTCAAAGACGCGATAGAGCCTGTCCCTCCAACCAAGATGAAGAAAGGTTTCTACAGCCCTTACTTCATCGTACCCAAGAAAGGCGGCGGCTTATGACCAATCTTGGACTTGCGAGTTTTCAAAATGCTCACGCAAAAACACATCCTAACTTGCATCCGGGATCTAAATTGGTTCGCAGCAGTAGACCTGAAGGACGCGTAATTTCACGTCTCAATTCTGCCTCGACTGCGACCCTTCCTACGGTTCAGTCTGTCCATGCTGTAGCAACTCCCCCTCCTTGAGGCTGGATCTACCACCGTGCCATTTTTTCCACATGCGATGGAGGGAACGAGACGTTTTGTCCTCACGGCCATGTCGCTGAGCTGAGCCACTGTAGTGGCCAGACCATTCCGGCTCCTCAGAAAAATCCTGAATGAACTCGACGTACTTGCCCACTTTTATAAGCGTATGTCCGGGGTGGGGTATGCAAATCCTGTCTGCCTAATTCCCATTGGCCTTTTTTCATAGATCAGAGGCATATTCCGTGCTCAAGAGAGACCCCTAATGTCGCTTCTTCAGCACAACATCTCATTCCCTCCATCAGGGAATGGAGGTTACATCCGTAACCTTAACGATTTCAAATGTAAAATTATGAATTTTGATATACGAAATTACTGAAAATATGAATGAACACTCAACCTTTGGGGACTAATTCTTTCAATAAGTCAACCTCACAATTCCATTTTGGGAAACATTTAGTGTTACTTGACGAGGTCAGATTTTTTTCTTTATATTGTGGAAGGCTTTGTTTTGAAAATGTTAATAAAGCATTATGTTACATATTTTTTTTATTTTCTTTCCTAAGATGTAAATAAATGCATTTTGACAGGAAATAAGTATATATGGTGTCAAATTTCTGCATTTTCAAAAATAAATGCCGGCTCCGCCAGCTCCCCCAGTGGCCACTCCTCCTCCCAGGCCCCCTGAACCGGCCCTTGCCCAATGACCACCTCCTAGGCCACCTAAACCTGTCCCTGTCCTGTGGCCACCTCCCAGACCTCCCGAACCGGTCCTTGCCTTGTGGCCACCTCCCTGGCCTCCTAAGCCTGTCCCTACCCATTGGATGCCCCCCAGGCCACCTGACCCAGTCCCCGTCTCATACCCCCATGGACTGCCTGTCTGCCCTCTCGGCCTCCCTGGTCTGCCTGTCCGTCCCTTGTGCCTCCGTGGACTGTCTAATTGCCTCTTGTGCCTACTTGGACTGTCTCTGTGTCCCGTGTGCCCCCTTTTGTCTGTCTGTTCTCCCCCTGTTCTAGCCCCTCTCTCTTTGGACATTTTTTTTTTTGTTTTTGTTATTTTTGTGTTTTTTAGCACCATTTGGAATCCGGTCCTTTTGAGGGGGGGTTATGTTACGATCCCTTGTTGTCCGCCCCGTGTTTTCTGTTTCACATGTCACTTATCATATTCCATGTCACGTTTTCCTTGTTGTCTGCCCCGTGTTTCACTAGTCTTTGTATAAAAACTACATTTCCCATCATTCCCGGCCCTCACTGCCAGCACTGCGTTATTGTCCACACCTGATTGTTATTTTGTCATCATCGTGTCTGTTTATTTAAACCCCGCTCTTTTCCCTTTCTTTTGTCGATCTTTATCGTTTCATGTTCGCTGTTAATATTCTCCAATGTTCGTTCATGATGTTCCTTGTTGTTCCTGTTGTCCATTCCTGTTCGTTCGAGGAAACCTTGACCTTTGTGGATGTTTTTCAACCTGTGTTCCGCTGTGTGTTATTTTGTGTTTGAGTTCAGTTTTTCCCATCATGGACTTTTCATTTGTTCCTGAGTTTATTTGTTTGTTGTTGCAATAAAAGTCCCGTCTGCCTTCTCCTGCATTCCACACAAGCATAACAGTATTAAACAGGTAACTCATCCCACACCATTGTATGAATAGGGTTGTCACCTCAGCCCTGTAAAATTTCTGGACACCATTTCAGATTAAAAAGTAGCCTGCTGTTAGCCATCATGCAAGATTAATTAATATAATTAATTCAAACAATAACACAAATAATTGTATTGTGTATTAATATAACATATTTACTTATTCTTTCCTTTGAGTTAAAATGTTGAGTTTAAAAATACACTGCAAGCTTTTAACAGTAAAATCTAAACACACTGAACCATTATCTTTTTAGAAATATATAACTATCAGAATTAAACAGCAGTTAAACAGATACTGTACAACATTACATTAATAAATCTTTTGAAAACATAGTTTTGAACAGTAGCATTTAACTAAATTAACCGCTGAAAATAAGAAAACATGAAACGATGCGCTGGGTATTCTGTGTGAAACTCAAATTAATCTTCTTTAAAATACGGTTCATGAATCATCCGAATAAACCACTTCACTTAAATAATCAGACTTCCCAATGCTTCATGTAAGAAGTTGAGGATGGTTTAGAAAAGAGCTTTGTATATATGAATAGTCCAAACCAACCGATACACTAAAATGAATCAGACTTTCTAATGTTTCATGTCAGAGAGTGGTTTAGAAGAGTGTTTGATCAGTTTTTTCTCCTTAGGGCTAGTTTGTTTTGGACCACTAAGCAACCATATAGCAACCACCCAGGACACCCTATAGCAAAGCTCTAGCATCCACCAACTACAACCTAGTCTTTGAAAATTTAAAAAATCTTAATAATTGATAAAAAAAATATTAATAACAATAAAATGTATCATATATTAGCTATTGGCTGACTCTTAAGTCTGGTTCAGTGATGGTATCAGAGGGCAAATTACCTTGGTAATGTTTGATTGCCAGGTATAATTTGATAGTAATACTGTGGAACTTTTTGTAAGGGGAGGGAGAATGCTGATTTTTAGAGTATAATGCTAACAAACATTTGATGAACTGTGAGACACGCTGAAGAAGTGAGACTGCTGCTATCATTGTCTTGCTGAGAGTTAATCCTAAATTTACCTCTGTTATAAATAAGGATCAGCCCACACAGCTGTAGTCATGGAGACTGACCTGTGGCACCATAGCGATTTAGAATATTCTCTCCAGATATAAAACTCTGTCACTCTAGAACAAACACACAATGAACACACACACACACACACCATCAATCAATCTACAGATCTGAACACATTGAATTTGAATTGGGAGATAAATGTAATCAAATTATGTATAGCAGCTCTTAAAGATATTTCCTGCAGATGCTTTAGAATGACCTTTACTCAGTAAAGATTAGTAGTGGTTCAAGATTATGGCTAGAAAGCATAAGGTTTTAGCACAGTGAGTATTGATTCATGAATTATCATCATTATGTCCTTGATCAAAATAGAGATTGTATTAAGAAGTCGATTAGTTCTGACACTAGTCGACGCATTAGGTCATTTTTTTTACATCAAAAAGGTTACACACGTCAGATTTAAAAAACAAGTAGCTACATCAGCATCTCATAATGAAGAACAACATCCAAAACACAAAATATGCTGGTCTTTTCAGCAAAGAAATTAGTATATATTGTCCAAAGATAGCGTAGTGCTAACCTGAAAAACAAAAGCAGATTGACCCTTAATGCACTCTTAATGACACATTTCTCTTCTTCTGAGCCAGGCTTTTGCCAACCCCTAGACAAACTTAAACCACAAGACCAACAAGCAAATACTCCTTCCAGGAAGGTCTTTCTCTCTCTGCTAAAAAAATAACAATTTCAGAACCAGAGATTCAAGTGCAGTAGATAACCTGTCATTTATAAACTGCTCTTCATCTGCCAGTAACCATTCATTTCACGAACAAATGTGTACAATTCAAGACTACGATGTTTATTTTTGGCTACTTTATTTGTTAATAATTTGTATAACTGCATTATTTTGGGTTCTGGGTCAGGCTTCATGTCCTTAAATGTACTTTTTGCCAGTTTTTGGCAAATCTTTGGTGAATTGAGAATATATTTCAGTCATGAAAGTGTTACTCTATTGGAGGGGTACATTGTTTGCTATCTTATTGACAGAACAGTGTAGAGATGACAGGAAATTATAAGGAGAAGATGGCTGTGGTGAGCTCTAATAATGACCTGAGCCAGATTCAAATTAAGTTCGACTACACACAAGCACAATCAGCAATATGTCAGACCATGTTCACCACACTCTTGGCAACATCGGCAACATTTAGCATATATATATAAATATATTATTTATTTTTTGTCCCTATGACAATGACAGTACTTAGTTTGTTTGTTTTCCAAAAGCTCAGGTCATTGTGACACACAGCATCATATACAAGATTATCCATTCTCTGTCTCTCGGCAAAACTGTACCTTTTCAACCCAGTTAATGGCTTGTCATAATAATGGTATGAGATGATGGCAAAATTGTAAGAAACCATATGAGTTGGCTCGTACAAAAACATGCAAACTTTACTCCTGTAGAGAAAAATAAATGAAAAATCTAATGATGTTATGGTGTTATGTTTGATGCCTGTAATGTATGAATTTGAAATTCTGTTTGTTGATTGGGTATTCTACAAGTCATACCTTTTCATACAAATCAAGTCCTACAATATATAAAAATGTCACAATTTCATGAGACTATGTTGACCTTTCACAAGAACATGTCAGTTCAAATGCTCACTATTTTGCATGTACGGTACCTATAGAAAGTCATCATTCCTTGTCAAAATCCTTATAACTCCCTGGAAATTGAATCTAATCTTTTCCAGCTGTACTTACACATTATAAACTTCAACATCAAAGTGAAAATACCATGTTAAAAGATTCTGAACAATTATTAAAAAAATTATTAATACAATTCCAGGTTTGGATAAGTGATCTTGGTGCAACCTAAGATTAACTATTACAGACTTGCTCAGGTGCAACCAATCACCTTTCAGATCACATACTTGGCTAATTGGCCCCCACCTGACATCAAGATTAGTGGGTTTGATCACTTCAGAATAAAACCAGCTGTTCCATGAAGATTCCAGTACAAGTTGGAATCCTGGTAATGAATTCAAGAATTCACCGTTCAAAAGCGCTCCTATCCTCTGGAAATGCAGAGGATAGGAGAAGGGTGCAAGAAGATTTCAAAGGCTTTAACTGAGTTCTATTCAGAGCATTATTAAGAAGTGGACAGCGCATGGCACAACCAAATCCTTGCCTGGATTGGGTCGTCCCTCCAAACTGGATGACCGTGCCTGGAGGATATTGATCAGGGAAGCTAGCATGAGGCCAAAGGCAACTTTAAAGGATATATGGCTATGATTGATCAGTCTGTGACAACAATCTTCCTAACGTTATACAGCTGGCTTGTATGGCAAGGTTGCAAGAAAGAGACTTCTTCTGAAAAAGTGCCGCACGTCGTCTCATTTGCACTTTGAGACAAAAAAAAAAAAAACACAAAAAAATCTAAACTAGTCACAAACTTGCCGCTCATTATTTTACATGCAAATTATCTTTTGATTCATTTACATTTACATTTATGCATTTGGCAGATGCTTTTATCCAAAGCGACTTACAGTGCACTTATTAAAGGGACAATCCACCCAGAGCAACCTGGAGTTAAGTGCCTTGCTCAAGGACACAATGGTGGTGGCTGTGGGGTTCAAACCAGTGTCCTTCTGATTAACAGATATGTGCTTTAGCCCACTACGCCACCACCCACTACACACCACCACCATTCCATTTCCATTGTCGATTCACCACAAATGGTACCACAAATGGTTTGCAGCTCTTCGCTGGTAGTGGTAAACCTCCGACAAACCTTTGGCAACAATGGACAATTTGCTGCAAGCTTGCACATATACCATGAATTCTCAATTTTCGTAAGAGGGATTCTGATGCCATGTGGCAAAAGGTTTTATCGTCAGATGAGACAAAAAAGAAAAAGATAAAAAAAATGTTTTGGGAGAATACCAAACAAAGCACATAATCCAGAACATACCGCACCTACTGTGAAGGATGGTGGTGGCAACATTATGTTGTGGGAGTGTTTTTCTTCAACAGGGATTGGGCAATAGGTCAGGATTGAAGGAAAAATGGGTGTTGCCATGTACACCCAAATTCATATACCTTTCAGCATGACAATGTGCCTAAACACTACCAAAAAACAACACAGTGGCTTACGAATAGGAAGATCAAAGTACCTGAGAGGCCTAGTCAGAGCCCTGGACTGAATCAAAAAGAAAACATGTGGATAGATTAATAAGCCCCTTTATAAAGGGAACATTAATGAAAAGTGTAACCAAAGTTTTTATAATACACTTGTAAAGTGCAGACTCAGACGTGCTGTATGTTACAAACAAAACAGAGCATAAACTAGACAAACAAAACCAAGACAAAACTAGAATGAACTGGACTGTGGACCTGAACAAACCAAATTCTATGAAAATAAACAATGACAAAGTAGTACGAGTAAAAGGGTATTATGTCTTTCCGAACTCAGCTATGGAAAAGGAACAAATCTTTAAAATAAAAGACATGACAAAATAAAAGACATAAAGTTGACTTCGGAACTTTACATACACTTAGGTTGAAGACATTAAAACAAATTTTTTAACCACTCCACAGATTTAATATTAGCAAACTACAGTTTTGGCAAGTCGTTTAACTTTGTGCATGACAAGTAATTTTTCCAACAATTGTTTACAGACAGATTGTTTCTCTTTTAATTGACTATATCACAATTCCAGTGGATCGGAAGTTTACATACACTAAGTTAACTGTGCCTTTAAGCAGCTTAGAAAATTCCATAAAATGATATCAAGCCTTTAGACAATTAGCCAGTTAGCTTCAGATAGGAGGTGTACTGAAGTGGAGGTGTACCTGTGGATGTATTTTAAGGCCTACCTTCAAACTCAGTGCCTCTTTTCTTGACATCATGGGAAAATCAAAAGAAATCAGCTATGACCTCAGAAAACAATTTGTGGACCTCCATAAGTCTGGTTCACCCTTGGGAGCAATTTTCAAATGCCAGAAGATACCACGTTCATCTGTACAAACAATAGTATGCAAGTAGAAACACCACGGGACCACACAGCCATCATACAGCTCAGGAAGGAGATGCATTCTGTCTCCTAGAGATTAATGTAGTTTGGTGCAAGAAAGTACAAATCAATCCCAGAACAACATGCTAGTGAAGATGCTGGAGGAAACAGGTAGGCAAATATTGTTAATTGTGAAAACCATTTTTTTTAAGCATATTAAGCACTTAAGCATACTTTTAAAAAGTGAACTTATTATGGAAATGTTTTACTTGAAAAGAATGCACTTAAGTGTGAACTTCAGGCATTATTTTTGGACACTTAATTGCATGTTAATTACACTTAAGTGAAGATTTATTCATTTTTAAATCTACATTAAATGCAACAAGTTAAACATTTAAGTGCTTTTTTGACCCACTTATGTAGGCCTTAAATACATTTAAATATATAATGTTTATTAATATGATTAAAGTGTAATCATGGTGTACTAACAAGCATATATTTAAAACGTCATGGTTGCTGTTGTAACCTCCGTTCCCCGAGGGAAGGAAAGAGACGTTGTGTCGAATGAAGTGACACAAGGGGTCTGTCTTCCTGGGATGCCAAACGTACCTCTGAACCTGAGAAAAGGCCAATGTCAAGTTGGCAGACAGAATTTGTATGCCCCGCCCCGGACATACGGGTATAAAGGGAAGCGGGGCAATGAGTGCCAGTCAGGATTTTGCACTGAGGAGGCGAAAATAAGGTACGGCCATTTACAGTGGTAGGTTTAGTGACATGGCAGGAGGGACACAATGTCTCGTACCTTCCCTCAGGGAACAGAGGTTACAACAGTAACTTCTGTCACTCACTCGATGTTGTGTCGAATGAAGGGGTCACAAGTAAAAACGCCACGCACTGACCATGTTACGTGAACTGCAGAGACAGGTGCAAGCATGCTACTGCGTGCTAGAGGCAACTGTGTCGGCTGCACGTAGCCCTCCCTAATGCCCCCAAAGAAGTGTCACATACAGACCTTAGGTTCCCCGCACCCCTGAGGGCGGGAACAGGTGCTACATGACTAGAATGGGAGCAAGCTCGGCAGCCGCGCCTTTTCTCCACTATGTCTCTCACATAGGACGTGAAGCGTCTTATCTTAACGCTATGAAATGCGTCGGGGAAGGTGGTCTTTACCGGTCCTATTCTCTCAGGGGGAAAAGACCCTGTGGAGGCCACATCCTGCCCAGTCTGCTCCGCTGAATTCACCGGCCAGAAGGCTAGGGAGGAGAACATACATGGAGGGATGCTTAGTTGCTAACCTGGGATAGAAGGCGCACTGGATCAACTTGGTGAAGGGCACTGTGTGCAAGCAGAACACCCGGTCGCTTGTGCTGTGTTACCGAGTTCTACCGGCTCGGACCTGACAAAACACGGGACGAGACCGACTCAAACCTGAGATTGTAAATTCTGGCAAAGGTATTGGGTGTTGCCCAGTCCACTGCTCTGCAGATATCTGCTAATAAGGTGCCATGGTCCAGTCCCCAGGAGGATGCCACACTTCTCATAGAGTGTGCTCGAACCTGCAAGGGGGCGGGCACAGCCTGGGTGTGATAAGCTAAGGAAATGGCATCAACGACCCAGTGAGCTAACCTCTGTTTGGAGACGGCGTTCCCTTTCCGCCGTCCGCCGAAGCAGACAAAGAGCTGCTCAGAACATCTAGAGCTCTAGGGTACTGTCCAAATAGATACGCAAAGCACGTACAGGACACAGCAACGAGAAGGCTGGGTCTGCATCCTCCTGGGGAAACTTGCTTGCAGCCTCGTGAGAAAAGAAAGCTGCGACCGCAATGTTGCCATGGCTATGTTCTCACACTGAGAACATGAACCATTCATAAAACACTGCCTTCGTGTGATCGCAGCCCAGGCACGCGAGGCAGCTTTTATGACCGTCAGAAGTGGAGAGAAATCAGCCGCATCCAGGAACTACACAGAGGCGGAAAGACATCTATAAAAAGATGCGTCCTGAAAAGGACGTTCAACGCCTGCTGTGTATTGCTCTTTTAGGAGTGGGAACTCAAACTCTTTTAGAGGAAATAAACTCTTTTTAGGAGGAGAAACAGTCTTTCAGGTAATGAAAGCGATGTCGAAGCACCCAGGGGCATGGACTGCACAGCGTGCAGAGAGAGAGAACGCCAGCTGGAAATATGCCATAGATCCAACAGCAATGCTTATCGCCAGTAGAGGTGAGAGGAACAGTGGTGAACTCAGCTTGCTGTTGCACAACCGTTCAGCTCCGAATAAAAATTCTGACTGGCACTCGCTGCCCCGCTTCCCTTTATAGCCGTATGTCCGGGGCGGGGCATGCAAATTCTGTCTGCCAACTTGACATTGGCCTTTTCTCAGGTTCAGAGGTACGTTTGGCATCCCAGGAAGACCCCTTGTGTCACTTCATTCGACACAACGTCTACTAAGTGACAGAAGGGGAACTAAAATACACTTTAATGTCAGTTCTATTGTCATATTAATGTAAGCATTATACATATTTAGTATATTTACAAATTACATTTACAAAGGTACTTTATAACATATTGAAGTGTATTCAAACTAATTACTCTTTTGAATGTTTCATTCACACACACTTTAATGTACTTTTTTGGAATCAGTAGTCTGAGCAGAATTAAATACATTTTAACTAAAATTTAATGCAAATATTAAAAAAAAAAAAAGCTTTTTAAATGGGCATTAATTTAGATTTTACTTAATTTAACTTATATAAAATTAATATATTATTAATATAGTGTTTTCTCAATTGTCTGTTTACATACAGCATATGTCTGTCAATGTCAGCCACTGTATGTCTCTCTCTCTAAATACGTTTGTTGTCTGTCTCTTCTTGTTGTTCTAGAGCTCAGTTACTCTGATAATAGACCACTTTAGCTGCATCCTGTATTTTTCCTTGAAAAGTTCTCATTGTTGCATTTCTGCCTGAGTCTAGCCCTGATTTGAGATGGAGTGGTCTCCGAGAACTGTGCAATCACTGCATCTGGAAAAGAGCAAGAAACATTTTGATTTTACAGTAATACTCAATGTGCTATCTGATTGAACTGGACTGAGTTTCCCAAAACTCTAAGTAGAATGTTAGTTGCACAAACCAGGTGCACTAGATTACTAGTGTTCTAAATTAGTTAAAAAAAAATGTTCTTCCTATTCCTTATGAACTCACAATTTAATCTACAATTAGAATTGCTGGTGCTTTGTCTCATACAACATCTGAGATGGCTGAATGTTGTTGCTTTCCTTAGAAATTATGTTAAACATGAAAATGGAAAATAAAGCTTGAAAGAATATATAATGATCAGAGTCCGTCAGATCAAGTTTCAGTCCTTTTGAACGTTGTGCGCAATCATGGTCAATGACTGTTTCTGCTCGCCCCAGTCAGTCCTGACGGTGGTTACCACCTGACTCTTATGGCTCATCTGAGCACCCTTTACCTATAGAGGGAGCACAGACTCAAACAACATAAATATCCATTAATCCAAAAATTATCAAAATTATCGAAATATCCCAAAAAAAAAAAAATAATAATTCTTTTTATGCATTTTTACATTTATAATAGATAAAGAGACATTTTCTAAATTTTAACAAAATATTTTGATCATTGAAAAGCCACTTCACACTGTTGGCCATATTTCAGCACTTGTTTTGCTGGCCATGCAGCTCTGTTAATGAAGCACTCAAGTACTTAATAATTTGCAATCTATGTATGGTTTTGTAAACAGATGTCACTGCATTGTAAAATAACTAAAATAGTTACTTTTATATTCATTAAATCACCTAAATCACCCTACAGCTTTAACCCATTTAAAATCAAGAACTCAAAAATACATCCCAATGATTGCATTGACTTTGATGGGGTCCAGTGCGGTTTTGTTTGTTTTTTGCCAGTTAGATTTAATGTTGCAAGTGTCTCACATCCAAAGACAAGAACTGCCAGATCCTGAGCAAACACTGACATTTGACAGACAGTCAAATGTCTTTTTAGGAATCTATATCCCTCCAAACAGGGTGACCTATTTAGATAACAGAAAGGATAAAACAGAAATGAGGGTCAAGGGAATAAGGGGGCAATGTGTGCGCATCCATGATAAATAGTCATAGTAGTTCACAGTAGTTTTGTGAAACAAATTCATTTCATTAACTATTTCATTGTATATTTGATTGGTTCATGGTGTAAGCCTAAAACACATACGCATCCAGCAATTTATTTTTGGTATATTATTGTATATATTTGTATATTATGTTGTTATGTATGTTATCCTTTAAGTCTTTGAAAATAATATGTAAAGTCAAATATGGCACAGGGGTAGAATAATGACATATTTCTCAGTCAGCTATCAAACGCACTCTAAAACTAAATTGAACTTGCACACCTTTTAATGCAAGCACATTCGTCAAGTTTTGCTTTCTTTTTTGGGTAGGGTCAATGACTAAATTTAATATTGATTGTAGTCACTTTAATGGTAGACACAATTCTCAAACAATTACAAGACACACCTTCTTAGAGAGTGGTTTTGCATGATGATAATTTGGTGATCTTAAAAGTCAATCTTACAGTTCTGTGCTTTTGCATGAGGACCGTCCTGAGACCCCCAAGCTCTCTGTTTTTATAATGAAGTGCATCATCCAGATTTCTGGATGTGCATAAGCCATATGTCGACTGCTTATTTCTTCTTATTTTTAAATGTTTTGTGCAATAATATGTCAGTTATTTCACAGATTTAGATACCATGTTGAATTGCTGCACTTAGTGTTTGTATATCCCTCTGAAGTGCATCTAATCAATGTCACATTAACAAAACAGAGCCTAAAAATTCCATTCATTTATCCCATAGTCAAGGGTTTGGGAACCTTTTTTCACTAAGGAGACAATTTAAAAAAAAATTGGTTGATGCATTTTCCAAAAGGCGCAGATTTGCTATCACGCAAGCATCCGTCAACGACACCAGGTGAAAAATTACTAATAGCCTACAAATTAAGAACTAAAGACAATTATAAATGTAAAGATAATTATAATAATCATCATAATAAATAAGCCTAAAAAATTCCCTTGTGTTCCCAAAAAATGCTGTGTGTTCTTATCAAATGTTTTTGTATTGCGCTTATAAATACAGTTAATACTGCCTAAAGAAAATAAAATAGAACTACATTTCAGGTTCAAGATGAACGAATCAGACACAAGCATTGACGGCTTTTATTTTGTCTGTAAAATATAAAAAATATAATAAAGTGTGCTTCTTCAAGTTAGTCTTTGTGACTAACAGCATTTCTTGTCATGTGTCACTCCGAGATGTCTTACAGGTCACCTGCCTGTTGCTAGTAGATGAGCAAAATTGCTCATGTATGAAATACCTGCATTTGGACAAGGACCTTGTGAACTGGATTCAGTCTTGTCGCATTTGGTGTGTGGCGGGTGCTATTTCACACCCTGGTATGTTTGGTGTGAAAATGGCTGGTACTGTTATGAATCAGACGAGGGCAGACGAGGAGTGAGGATCTAAATGCAGTTTTCTGTAATGAAGGAACAAACGGTGAACAGGATAAATAAAAATAAAACAACACAGGGAACAAACAAAACATCCACGAGGGGAAAACAAAACATCAACATGAAAAACATCCACGGAGAGCACGGGCAGGAGAAACATAGAGGACAACCATAACATTCAACGACCGACAACGAAATGAACAAACAACAGGGCTTAAATACAGAAGGATGATGATTAAATTACAAACAGGTGAGAACAATGACACTGGCAGTGATGAGGTCAGGGGGTTATGGGAAGTGTAGTTCGGGACTGTGACAAGTGAGAAACACAGGGCAGACAACGGGGGATTGTGACAGGTACATTAGCAAAATGCTCCGCATGAAAATCTGCATTTGGTGGGTGTTCATTTCAATCCTTGTTCACCAGGAGTAGGCTGTACATCAAATTCAGAAGAAAATCAAAACAGTGTCATTGACTTCAAGCTTTGCAATCACATCCACACTTTCTACAGGAATATTATCTCTAGAAAGTTTTCAACGATCATGTGTTAGTAAATGGTGAGATATTCAGTGAGCCACTTGATTTTTAACAAAGAGCCACTTGTGGAACCCCTGCCATAGTCAAATTACTTTTCAAGAATAACTTATAAACTTTTAAAGGCAGACCTACCATGAGTTACGAGGTTGTTCATCAATGGTATATGCTTCTATTGATGCCATCTGTCTGTGTTATTTCAACTTCACTATTAAAATTTGTGTTTGATAGTGGAATTCATGGTAAATAACTAAATAACCCATGGTGCAGCAGAGAAAGAGCCAACAATCAGACAACAGCGGCCAACAAAATTGACAAAACCTCCCTCAAAGTCCTCAGAGCGACCTATTGGGTGATTTTAAAGAAAGACTACATCATAATTAGTGTCCTTCCTAGATCAGTCCTTCTGAGGCTGTAGGATAGGCTCCTCCTCAGCATTCAGCGCTATGACCAGGTTTTTACAGGCATACAACCTTACTATTCTTATTACTGTATTTCAGTCATTGACAGATATGGCAGAAGTACAACAACAAGTAGTACGGGTTGAATGCAATTCTGAACTTAGTGTAAGAATCAGAAGGTATATCAATTCTGCATGGCTACGTCATAAAGGTTTTCGCCTCCGCAGTCAGTAAAAATAATGAATTTTTGAACCAGTACAACTACTTTTCTGAAATAGATAAAGCCACCAGGAGGGTGCACATCTGTTTGTTTGTTTTTATGATATTTTATTTTGTAAAATTCTGGATTGTTCAAATAATTGTGTGTGATTGAAGGCAGTGAAAGGTGCACCTGATGCCATCGCATTTTGCGAGGAAGTGATGGATCATTGTTAAAAATGTCTTTGATTATGGATTTGTTTCTTACAAACAAATATAGATTACTATTATCCTGCCTAAATGTGACTTTTACACCTTGAAAATATTGGTTGCCGTTTCCTTCCATTCTATGGACCTACACATCTGAAAACTTCTAAAAATCTTCGTAAAGAAAGTCACATCTGGGATGGAATGAGGGTGAGTAAATGATTCATTTCTGGGTGAACTATTCCTCTAAGTATTCCCATCATATTTTATATTCCATTATATAATTTGCAATGCTTCATGGTATTGTAGTTTTCACCCTCATGAATGACGGAAAGTATACTTAAACTTTTGTGTTTTTGTCCAATTTTGAAATCTTTTTCTCAAAACATAGTTTGAGATATTGTGATAAAACTCAGAGCTTGTTGGTTGGTTTGGTTCATGTCTTTCTTTAATGAAGGATTTAATGAAAAGTTTATAGAAGAAATTTATTGGGTAAACACTTCTGGAACCCAGACGGCTGTAAAAGTTGGCGAGCACTGTTGCACTATATTGTACATTAGTCATTCAATGAGCTGACCAACTACAGTACTTGATTATGAAAACTGGTAGATTTGCACATCCTAAAACTAGTCAATGACAAGTTGCTTTAACTTTTGCTTTGATTAATTTTCTGTATGTGAATTCCTATATTGAACCTTAAAAAAAAGATGTAAAGATTATACATAGAAATTAATGATGCATCATACAGGGGAAAATTTCAAATACTTTTCAAGTTGTTTGTGATTACTGACTACTGGGTATAGCAAGAAAACATTACAATAATTATATATGTAAAATTTCACTTTTCAAAATTCAGTTTTTCTGTTCCTGGTATGTTAGTGATGAAAATGTTTCACTTGAAATGTGCATCATGTTTAAAAACTACTATTTTCGTTCCTATTAAATATATATTTAATAGGAACGAAAATAGTAGTCACATTTAGGCAGGATAATTGTAATCTATATTTGTTTGTAAGAAACAAAAACTTTGTTGGTTTAATTTACTTTGTCGAAGTAATTTAGTCAGATAATGTATGACTTTTCATAACTAGACTGGACTACTGTAATTGTCACGGTTATGGATGAAGGCAGACACAGGACGAGGATCTATCTGCAGCGGCGGTTTATTATACACAAAGGGTAATACAAAAACATGAACAAAGGAAAACATCCACGATGGGAAAAAGGTAAACAAAAACACGGAAGAAACACAAGGAGTTAACAGGAACACGGATGGCAGACAAGGAGATAACAGAGGCGAAAACAACGACGGAAAACATGGGCATCAAGCATCTACATACAACATCTAAAGACCGACAGGGGAATGGAGAAATAAACAGGGTTATATACACAAACACAATGAAGACTAAACGAGACACAGGTGAGAACAATGAAGAGTGCAGGCAGTGAGAGAGGCCAGGAATTGTGGGCATTGTAGTTTATCACACGGACAGTGAGACTCAAGGCGGACAACAGGCAAAACGTGACATGGAACGGGATCGGTGACGGGTGAAACGGAAAACACGGACCAGACAACACGGAAACATGACATTAATTTGATGGGTGAAACAGAGGACATAGGGCAGACAACACAGGAACGTGACAGTAATACTCTCAGTGCAGGCCTCCCTGCATGTGCAATTAGACCTCTGCGCCTAGAGAGCGCCTTTTACACCACTCTTTGTCTCTCTCCACTGGCTGCCTGTTGATGCATGTATTAAATTCACGGCTCTGATGCTGGCATACAAAACAGTCACTGTGTCTGCTCCAGCATACCTAAAATAATTTCGGAAGAAAGCCTGCGGTCGGCTAAGGAATGTCGCCTTGTCATACCAACACAAAGAGGCACCAAAACCCTTTCCCAGACTTTCAGCTTCATCATACCACGTTGGTTGAATGACCTTCACAACTCCATCCATGAAGCAGACTCACTCTCGGTCTTCAAAAAACGACTTAAAACACATCTTTTCCATGAGCACTTAACCAGTCACTAAATATAAATAAATAAATAAACAAAGAACAATTCTTGTTGATCTTTAATCTATTTGAATTTGTGTATAGCACTTTTTTTACCACTGTCTCCTTAAGATGATTCGCTTATGTTTTCCTCTTTTGTAAGTCGCTTTGGATAAAAGTGTCTGCCAAATGAATAAATGTTAATGTATCATTTGATCATATTTAGATTTACCACATGAAGCAACATTTTTTTAGGCTAAATGACAAAAGATAATGAATAAGGAAACATTTGTCCAACCTTTCCTTTCATCGGCTCTTGCTCATTTTATTGCAATAAATGTATCGCTTTGCCTCAATGTTGCTTCAAATCAATTCAAAACGATTTCTGCAAAACAGGAGCCAGTAGCCAAGCAGATGATTTAACAGCAGAAAGAAGAATGAGTCTGTTTAAATTGATATGTTCATTGTACAAAATATTTTTTTATTCAATGAGACTTACCAGGGTTCAACTCTCCAAAATCTTTGTTTCTGACTGATCCTGGATTCAAGGTGACCTCAATTAGCTTCGCCAGTAGGCGCATGTCATTGGCTGATTTGTATTCAAACTTGGACCTGGATGTTAAGGCAGGGGTTTTGCAGAAATGAATGTTGCTTGGTTACCTGAGAGATAAGTTATAAACCGATTATGGATCATGGAAAAAGAAAGTACAAAACATATCTAATCTGTGATGATTCTGAACCCAAAACAAGCAAGTATTTGCAGACTAAAATGGTAGGTGATTTTTTATTTTTATTTTATATTTGAAGCTTAATATGTGTTTAATGATGATCTTAGAGCAGGCACGAGTCTAACTGTACTTGATTAATATGTCACTTACAATGTCAGGGTTTTCATAAAATGGGGTCCTACAAAATATTCTTAGAAAAAGAGATTATATGTACAGACTCTTCATGTATACGATCAAAAGTAGCATTGTGTATATGTGTTTTGTAGGTAATTTATGCCCACTTATGTTGCACTTATAGGTAACATTTTTAAACTAGAATTAATATTATATTACTAATATGCTATTACATTTTTTATAATATGATCAAATTGAATATAAAATACATTTGTATGTGTGACGCTTTCCACTAAGGAAGACACGGGAAACAGCGTCGGCTTCAAGGTAAGGTTCTTTAATTAACACACTTTCTATTTCAAACACAATTGTACAGCACACTTTCTCTGTAGTTGCTAGTGTAGGCACTCTCCCTCGAGGCTCTGTGGCTGCTGCTCTTTTATGCCGCTCTCCTCATGCTTACTGCAATTAGACACAGGTGTTAGACATAATTTAGCTCAGGTGTGAGCGCCCTTACCGCTTTTCTCTCCCGGACGGGCGCTTGACCACGCCCCCGCTGCCACATACCCCCACTGCCCGACTCAGGCCGGGGCGTCATCCGGCCTGCCTACCACTCCCCCCCCATTTCTGGAGAGGAAGTCAGCGGCAGCCATCTGCACCCCCGGTGTGTGGACCACCTTGAACTTAAAAGGCTGGAGGGCCAGATACCAACGGGTGATCCGGGCGTTAGTATCTTTCATGCAGTGGAGCCACTGCAGTGGGGCGTGATCCGAGCAGAGGGTGAAGGCCCGCCCCAGCAGGTAGTATCGGAGGGTGAGGACCGCCCACTTGATGGCCAGACACTCCTTCTCCACGGTGCTGTACTTAGTCTCCCTCAAGGAGAGCTTCCGGCTAATGTACAGCACCGGCCGCTCCTTTCCCTCCACCACCTGCGAGAGTACGGCCCCCAGCCCTCTGTCTGAAGCGTCCGTCTGCAAAACAAAAGGGAGAGAGAAGTCAGGTGCATGCAAAAGCGGCCCCCCACAAAGTGTGGCTTTAATCTGTGTAAACGCCTGTTGGCACTGCTCCGACCATTGGACCGGATCTGGAGCCCCCTTTTTAGTGAGGTCAGTCAGCGGGCTGGTGACATCCGAATAATTAGGCACAAATCTTCTGTAATAGCCAGCCAGCCCCAGGAACTGCCTCACCCCCTTTTTGGTCTTGGGTCTAGGGCAAGTCGCAATCTCCGCGGTCTTGTCAATTTGGGGACGCATCTGGCCATGACCCAAGTGGAACCCCAGATACCGTACCTCCACATGCCCAACTGCGCACTTTTTCGGGTTTGCCGTGAGCCCTGCCCGCCGCGGCGATCTCAGGATGGCCCTCAGATGTTGCATGTGCCGCTGCCAATCATTGCTATAAATGATGATATCGTCTAGATAGGCAGCGGCGTAAGCAGTATGCGGTCTGAGGATCCTATCCATGAGACGCTGAAACGTGGCTGGTGCCCCGAACAAACCGAAAGGAAGCGTCACGAATTGGTGTAATCCGAACAGCGTGGTGAAGGCCGTTTTTTCACGGGATATTGGTGTCAAGGGGATCTGCCAATAACCCTTCGTTAGATCCAAGGTCGAATAAAATCGAGCCGTACCTAACCGATCGAGCAGTTCATCAACACGGGGCATTGGGTATGCGTCAAATTTAGACACCGCGTTGACTTTTCTATAATCCACACAGAAACGTACAGACCCGTCGCTCTTGGGAACAAGGACGACCGGGCTGGACCAATCGCTGTGGGATTCTTCTATCACTCCCATCTCAAGCATCGCATCCAATTCTTCTCGAACTACTTTCTTTTTATGTTCGGGCAAGCGATAGGGGCGGCAACATACCACCACGCCCGGCTCGGTCTCGATATGGTGATGTATGATGTTCGTGCGGCCTGGTAGAGGAGAAAACACCTCTGCGAGTTGGCGCGGTGAGAGGTGGTCTCCACAAGGAACCGGGGTGTTAGGGTTGGAAGCTTTGTTTACCTCCGGTCCAAGCTCCGCCCTCTCCGGAACTACCGTTGCCAACGTCACAGAGGCCGCCTCTTCTCTCCACAATTTCAGGAGGTTGAGGTGATATATTTGACGCGCGCCCCCTCTATCGGTACATTTAACCTCATAATCGAGATCCCCTACTCGTCGTGTGACCACAAAAGGGTCCTTGCCACTTGGCGAGTAATTTCGAGCTCGATGTTGGGAGTAATACAAGCACCTTATCTCCGGTGCAAATTCCCGTAGCTGAGCACCCCTGTCATACAGCCGGCGTTGGCGTTCTTGAGCCTGGAGCAAATTCTCCTGTGTTAATTTCCCCAGTGTGTGGAGTTTTGCTCTAAGATAAAGAACGTATTGAATTTCATTTTACTATTAGAAGGTCCCTCCTCCCAAGCTCAGCGGATGACGTCGAGGACCCCGCGTGGGCGTCGCCCGTACAGCAGCTCAAATGGGGAGAACCCCGTGGAGGCTTGCGGGACCTCTCGTACTGCGAATAACAGAGGGTCCAGCCACTTATCCCAATTCCTAGCATCTTCGTGTACAAATTTACGAATCATATTTTTGAGCGTTTTATTAAATCGTTCCACCAGTCCATCTGTCTGAGGATGGTACACACTAGTGCGTATCGACTTAATGCCCGAGAGTTTGTAAAGTTCGCGAAGTGTTCGTGACATAAAAGTAGTGCCTTGGTCGGTGAGGATTTCTTTTGGAACCCCCACCTGGGAGATTATCTTGAAGAGTGCCCCTGCAACACTACGTGCTGAAATGTTGCTCAAAGGCACTGCTTCCGGATATCGCGTTGCGTAATCCACCAGGACTAACACAAAGCGATGTCCGCGTGCCGTCCTTTCTAATGGCCCGACGAGGTCCATACCAATTCTTTAGAAGGGAACCTCGATCAATGGAAGGGGTGCAAAGGTGCTTTTGGGGTGGCCGGTGGGTTTACGAGCTGACATTCGCGGCACGCCGCACACCACCTGCGGACGTCGCCGCCAATGCCCGACCAATAGAAATGAGCTATTAGACGGAGAAGTGTCTTTCTTTCCCCTAGGTGACCGGCCATAGGATTATAGTGAGCCGCCTGGAAAACCATTTCCTGGCGGCTCCGTGGAATCAACAATTGTGTCACCTCCTCCTTTGTTTGAGCGTCCTGCGTCACTCTGTACAACCGATCTTTCATAAGCGAAAAATATGGATATGAAACGGCGACACCCGGCCGGAGTTGTTGACCATCGATTACTCTCACTTGGTCAAAAGCGTGCTTAAGCGTTTCATCCCGCGACTGCTCCAACCTCGCCCCTTCCCTCGTCATTCGGAGCAGCCGAGGATGGCCCCGGCTCCGCCTCCCCCGCCAAAGCATCGCACATCACACATCTCTTCACTTTCATGCAGGACCCATCCGCACAAACTCCCTCCAATAAATTTCTAAAATTCGGCCAATCAGTACCCAAAATTAGCGGATGGGTGAGGCGGGATCTAACCGCTTCCTCCACACTATGTTTTTCTCCCCGGAATTTGATCGCCAAAGTCACCATGGGATACTTGTGAACATCCCCATGCACACACCTCACCCTCACCCGTGTAGCTGAGCCCAAAGCCCCGGGTTGAACCAAGCGTTGGTGGATGGTGGTCTGGTTACAGCCGATATCCAACAATGCTTGGTATGTACCCCCCTGGATCCTTACCGGAATACGGTACGCTCCAGCCCGATCGGGGACAGCCTGCGGGACATCGGAGACCCGCACCACCGTCCCTACTTCTATCAGCGGACACTGATCCTGGAAGTGGTCCGGGTCTCCGCACCTCCAGCAGACCGGCCCAGGCGCCACGGCCGCACCCGTGCTGGCGGGCGTCTCCACCTGAGGAGGAGAGCGGCTGAAGGACGGGGAAGGGGTAGGCGGGTTCTCCCACGGCCGGGAAGTTGGTCTCACGAACCCTCCACGCCTGCGCGGGGCAGGAACGGACCCTGGGGAGAGAGCAGAGCGAGAGGGAAGAGGGGAGGGGAAAAAAACAGGGGAAGACACAGGGGAAGGGGAGAGAGAGAGAGAGGGCTCATCCGCCCTTGGAATCGCCGCCATGTGGTCCTCCGCGAGTTGTACGGCTTCCTCCAGCGACGCCGGGCGGTGGCACTGGACCCACTCCGCCGTTCTCTTGGGCAAACGCTGAACAAGCTGCTCCAGTACCACCTGATCGACCAGTCCCTCGACGTCGCGGTCCCCCGCAAGTAGCCACCTCTGACAGGCATCACGGAGCCGAACACCTATATGTTCTCAGGTTGGAGAATTCTGAAATGTACAATAGTTCAGCACATTGTATAATCTTGGTGTAGTATTAACTTGAAAAATATCAAATTTGAAAAAATATGAAAACAATATATATTTCTTTCAGCTTCCATGTGATTATGTGAACTTGCAGTGTATTCAGTGCCACCCAGAGACTAGGAGAGAGAGTTGATGACACATCTGACAGTAGCACATCAAAGGTAACGTGACATGATTATGACGTTTCAGAAGGGCACTGGATCTGCTCCAGAAGGGCAGAGTTTGCTGCTCTTGATGTCATGTCTTGCGACATAATCTAACAGGTGTTGCCTTGGAATATCTCCTAACATCTTTAATAAACATTTCCCCAGATTAATGCCAGAAACTGTATACCTCTTTAACCAAGCTTATGAAGAGTTTGGTCATTACAAACCTAATTTTTACTGCATTTTATGTTCTAACTACATGGGAACAAGGGAAAAAAGCCAGACACTCTGTCAGGTGACATTTGAAGCAGATGCTTTTTCTAGTAATAGTTAAATAATGATAGCAACAGTTGAACTTGGGAGAAAGAGAAGATGATATGAAGGCTAACCACAAAGAAATTGAGGTAGGTTAACATCTTGTTGGTAATGTTAGGTTGTTGTTTTTTTTTTATAGCTATACTAAGACAACTAGTGACAACTATATTAGACAACTTAATAAGCTATATCCCAGCCAACATGTATTTGTGGGCCCCATGTGGGTTATGCTTGGGCTACATGGGTCATGGTCACAAAATTGGCATTTTATCAGGGCCTACTTGGGTCAACTTAGTAGGTCCCACATGGGCGAACCCAATTGGGCTCCCTATGTGGGTCCTAGTTGGGTCACTAATGGGAAATGAGTGCATGGGCTCAAAATGTGCAAACACAATCAGTCCCATATAGGCTGAATACATGGGTACAATGTAGTACACAAATAAGTAATTAGTATATGAGTTCAGATTGTACAAATACACATGGGGCCTGCTTGGCCAAACCATATGGGCAAACATAGTTGTTTGTCTGTATGGGCCCAAGGTTGATCAGTAAGTGAATATGTGGTGGCAGGGTGGGCAGTAGGTTGGGACCACTGTGGGTCAACTGTATTGGTTACATATAGGTCAAACCCGGCTATTAAATGTATATGGGGCCAATTTGGGTTAACCGTGTGGGTAAGACATGGGCAAACACATGCAAAACATACGTAGGCCCCAATATATGGGTCCTTGTTGAGTCACTAATTTGAAATGATTGAAATCATGGGCCCATTTGGTTTACATGGTTACATGTGTATCACTATTTGAAGCAGAGGATGTCCCGCTTATTTTAAGTTTACAGCTAATTTGGTCAGATAAAAGGGAGTGTGGAGAACCATCCAACAAAGTCAGTTACATAAGTGTTGGGACTACTCCATGAAGGCAAAAGGGTTTGGGTGGAACATAGACAGATCAGCTCAGGCTTAAAGAATCGGAGTATACAGTAGTCCTGCAATAGCTATGAAATATATTCCCCCTAGATACTTCCAGCTCCCTAAGTAAACGTAGCGATAATCGAGAAAAAGAAAGCATTCAATTAACTACATATCAACTACATATATTTGTTGCAATATATAAAAATGGTTAAAAAATATCCAGAAAATGGTCAATGTGCAATAGGAAGAATGGGTTACAGAAGGCTAATTATCTATCAAAATAATGTCTGGGATTCGAATGGCTTTCATATGGGTAGAAGAAATCAGACCCCTCTGATTCCATGGCAGTACTCCAGTATATTTTTCAGCAATATCACATGAGCAAGAGTGCGATATGGCCCTACATCAGCACTGCTGTGATTTGTGCCATAGGTAATCAGAGCAGTGCTGATTTAGGGCATATAGGAGTGTGATATTGCTTATATACAATAGTTCAATGAACAAGTAAATGTAAAAAAATAGGAAAAACTGAGTACGGTCATAAAAAACGCATTTGTGCATGGAAATACTTTCTAACACGATGGATCAGAATCTAGCGTTTTCTGGTTCAAACCAAATGATGCATCCAAGCCTCCGTTAGTAATTAAAAATTGTCACTTCAGAAATAGTATCATGGCTTGTGCTGTTTCTAACAAGTTATTGGATAAACAAGGATGGATGTGAGTGTGTGTGTGTGTTAATGAGTGAGTGAGTGAGAGAGAGAGAGAGAGAGAGAGAGAGAGAGAGAGAGAGAGAGACAGAGCATGTGATCATCTGTTGCCACACCCAAGCAGAGATGCTGTCAGCTTTCTGGAGATCAGCTTTCTCTGTGGTTTCTATAGTGAAAGACTCTCACCGGCTACCACAATGTCCTCTGCCATTTTTAACAGTACTTTTTCTCCAATGTGGAAACTCCGGTAAGAGGTAAGCACCTTGAGTTGTGTAATTAATCAGTCTGTTGTGTCTCTCATCTGTGATGAGCCTTAATGCTGAATTTGTTCCTTTAAAGCCATTTAAAGATATTTTCAAGCTGTAGTAGTAATATAAGTGATCATGGAGTGCTGTTCAGCATGTAAGCAATGACTGATGGATTCACTTCAAGTCACCAACTGCTCATAATACACACAAAAATGATCTTTTGCCACGACCTGCTGGCTAACATATGTAATGTCAAAAAATTTAATAAAAAATGTAAGAGTACTCTTAACACATATACACTGCTCTTGCACTTTAGTTTAGAACAGCACAAACACAAGTGGAGTGATACACACAGTGAACCGTTGGAGTGCTGATGGTGTCAGATCATCAGTGCCCATGGAACGTCTCTCGTCCCATCAGATTTGAGGACCGGAACTAACTGTTGTATATACAGTTCCATGGGCACTGATGATCTGATTCATTGAACTGATGTATATAAGCAATATCACACTTGCAATCATGCTATATGGCTCTAAATCAGCACTGCTGTGATTACCTACGGCACTCGAATCACAGCAGTGCTGATGTAGGGCCATATCTCACGATTGCGAGTGTGATATTACTCTATATATATATATATATATATATATATATATATATATTAATATTTAATACAAAATGTAAACTAATATAAATAAGAAAAACAGTTTTTAAAAATAATGTAAATTATTAATATCTTTCAAGACATAAAAAGGAAACAGATTTTTACTTTAAATGTATTGATCTTTTTTAAAACATACTTTGAGAAGATCAAATTTTAAACCATTTTCCCTGTCAATTTTCTGTTCAGTACCTGATGAATCAATGAAAACTGTATACAGCCCTGCACAATGTGTGTCAAGCTACGGAAAGCCGAAATGGACAAAATTGTGTTTTTTTTAAATCACGTTTTTAAGTATAGATGTTAAAAGCATAAAATTTCTGATCTTTGAGTGTATCTGAGACAAAAGTTAGTGAGACTTTTTTGGTTTTCTATAGAAATTACATATCATAGATGTATTCAGGTTAATATTATAAAGTGTATTATATTCTGATATTTCATCAAAGTATGGCCCCATATCTACAAAGGTCTAGGCTAAGCCCCAAATGTCCACTGACCCTAGTACAGCCCCTGTGTTGCCTCTGGATTTTGACATTGACACTGAAGTTGATGACTTGTATGTGGCTAGTGATCCTGATGACGATTTTACTTGTGATTTTGTTGAAGAGGAACCCCATTCTGACGCTAAGAGGAAACTGGCTGAATGGGCAGCTAACCAAAATGTGTCTCCTTCTGTGATGATGGAGATATTAGGTATACTTATGGAGCTGTCTGGATTTACCAAAGGATCCTAGAACTCTCCTCAGTACATTGAAAGATTGTGAGGTGAAAGAGATGGGACAGGGAAGCTACTACCATTTTTTGCTTGCAAGTACAATAATTTCAGAATTGAAATTGAGAAATGTGTAGACAAAACTTGTAACGGAGCTTCTCTGGAAAGCCGATAGCAGAAGATGCTGAAAAGTATGGCCCTCTGGATTCGGTTTCATGTTTTCCATTTGAGAATTATTTGAGAGAGGCAATCCATCAACATTCACGCGAACAGTCAATGTATCACGTGAATGTTGATGGATTGCCTCTCTCTAGGAGCTCTAATTTGCAGCTGTGGCCTATACTAGGTCGAATAGTTGAACTACCAAAAGCACTGAGAGTGTCTGTTCGACCCCCAAGCCACCAACATTGTGTCCTTGAACAAGGCACTTAACTCCAGGTTGCTCCGGGGGGATTGTCCCTGTAATAAATGCTCTGTAAGTCGCTTTGGATAAAAGCATCTGCCAATGCATAAATGTAAATGTAAATGTAAATGTGTTTATAATAGGTATATATTCAGGTCCCTGTAAACCTGAATCAGTAAACGACTACATGAATGATTTTATAAATGATTTAAAATTCATCACAATAGTTGGTGTATCCTTTAATGGCAAACACTACAATGTACCACTTCCAGATGCTTTTATCTGTGACACTCCAGCAAGAGCTTTTATAAAATGTATCAAATGTCATGGTGGCTACAGTTCTTGTGAGCGTTGCACACAGTATGACATTTATCTTGATGGTAAAGTTGTGTTTCTTGACATGGATTCCAGCCCACGGACAGATACTCAGTTTGAACAAATGTCTGATGAAGACCACTATCACTCTAAATCACATCTCCAGAGGTTTGGCATTGGTTTCCTTTAGACTACTGTATATGCATTTAGTTTGCTTGGGCATTGTCCGTAAATTGATTGCTCTGTGGTTTAAGGGATCATTGTAGTGTTGGGTTTCATCTTATGTTCTATCTGCCATCTCTGATCACTTGAAACTGTGTAGACAAAGCTTGTCACGGAGCTTCTCCAGAAAGCCGATAGCAGACGATGCTGAAAAGTATGGCCCTCTGGGTTCGGTTTCATGTTTACCATTTGAGAATTATTTGGGACAGTTGAAAAAAATGGTGAGAAGACCACAGTATCCTGTGCAACAAATTGTCAGGTGTGTCTATGAAAGGCAGTTATTTGCTCGCATTTCTGAACTGACACAGCCTCATTCATCTGGACCAATGCTGACAGAATGTCCCATGCATCAGTATGTTCAATACAAGATGTATAAAAACAAAACCCAATAATCTCAAACTCCAATGGTACCAATTATTTTGAACTTGAGGGGATTGTGCAGAACATTGTGCATTCTATTGGAGGATCACATGTGGTGTATGAACTTTTTGTGACAGGGACATGTTTTTTCAGCTACCCCATTGATTTGACATCTCTGGGAGTCGTTTGCTATCAAAACTGTCTGGTAAACTTGCCAGTGCTCCAGTGGACTTCACAAAACCACTGCTTTTATTACCTCTTGAGAATATGTTTGTGGCTTTGCCTCAGCTACACAGCACATGACTTGATGAACTTTGCAGGATTCAGTGTGGTGGAGTTTGTGGATGAAGTTGACCCTGATGGCTGCAAGAAGGAGGACATCATTCCATCAGAGTGGTTCAAGGATACCGACAGAAATTAGGCAACCAGCCTCATTGGCCAATGTAACCAAGGCCATGAAAGATGGCACACCACCAGCCAGCAACTGGATACGGTTTAATGTGCGTGTAATGGAAAATGCCGGTAACATTGATTTTCCTCCTTAGACTAACTACTGCTCTACTTTCCTTACTTAAAAGCTTCTTTGACCCTCCAACTCTTTCTTTTTATGTTCATTTCTCTACATCAGGGTTGTCAAAACTAATCCAGAAAGGGCTGGTGCAGCTGCAGGTTTTCACTCTAACCAAGCAGGTTCACACCAGGCTTGACTCATAATCAGGGTGATTCTCAATTGGAATTTCCAGTACTGATGCTATAACAGTAATGCCATAATATTTTTTATAAGTATTATTATTTTGTAATTGTAGTATTGTAATACTATTTAAAAAGTTAATTTAGGAAATGAATTCTTAAAAATCTTTATATTAACTGACTTTCTATTAATGCAATATGGTGAATACGAATCATATGACAACCGTCTGTGGTCTCCCAGTGGTATATAACATGGGCATTATGCGATTAATTTACAACAAAACAAAAGAGAACATGAATGACTTCATCTCTGAAAAAAATGTTGGTCTTACATTTCATAATAAACTCGGGTGAGCTCAGTGTCGACTCATGTTTTTTCCGTGCAAAGGATTGTGGGTGATTGGAGGACGCCAAGGATACACTTGATGAATCCTTCAAAATATGCCTAATTAAGGCCATGAAATGAAAGCTGTCTTCCAAGGATCCTTCAAATTGAGACAGCCTTCGACGATGCTTGATGACGTGGCAGCCGAGATATGCAGCCTTAATAGGACACAGATTTCCATTAGAGAAGCACCCATTCAACTGATCTGTCTTCACACAGTTGATTAGTCATATCAGGTGTGCACTTGCTTGATTGGAAAGAAAACCTGCAACCACACCAGCCCTTTGCAGATAAGATTTGACACCTCTGCTTTATAGGTATGTGCATGTATTCTGCAATATACATTATGCTGCATTCATGGCAGTAAACGCTTTTGCGAATATAGTTCTATATCAAAATCTGCCTCACTCCTGTTATTATATGTCATTGTATTTCACAGCCACTTATGCAGATGCCAGGGTAAAGTTGAATCAAGCTGAGTATTCATCAGACCTGTCTTGACACTGAAAATGGCTCGAGAAATAGAAAGTAGGTGTTTGTGGGGTAATGCAGGTTAAAGGCCATGCCCTCTTGAAATAATATGGAAGCAGTAGGTATAGTGTGCCTAGTATATGTTTATGTTAACCGCTCTAGGCCAAGTGCAAAACTCCTCCAGAGTCAAATGAGCAGCCAACTGGAATCGAGTGAGTATTCCGATTTGGAGAAGGAACTACAACCACTCCCCCAGACCAACACCTTGGGCCAGCAGCGAAGAAAATGATCAGCAGGGACTCCAGCCCCACTTCCCAACGAGTCACCGGCCCCACTTTTGAAGCCATATTCTCTAAACTTTTAACAATTTTAGAAGAGAAGGAGACCCAATGGTTTCATGTTAAGATGTTAAATGCCCTGCTGAAGACACAAGATGGATCTTGGTAGAGGTCCCTGAAGGACTGGTCTTACATTAACCTCTTACCTTAACGTAAACCCAGTCTAATGTTGAGGCTCTCGATGAGAAGCTGGGGGACCGTAGTCTCATGTACCACTGAATGTCCCACCGAGAGTGAGAATCACATTATAGCGACCACAAGGAGGTTACCCCATGTGACTCTACCCTCCCTAGCAACCGGGCCAATTGGTTGCTTAGGAAGCCTGACTGGAGTCACTCAGCACACCCTGGATTCAAACTTGCTACTCCAGGTGTGGTAGTCAGCATCAATACTCGCTGGGCTACACAGGCCCCCCTTTCATATGGTATTTTAACATGTATAAGTAATATAACATTTCATGTTTACTTTAAATACAGTTTAAACACAAATTATGTACTTTAACAAAATGATTATTAGATTCAAATGTACCTTATGCCTCCTCCCTGCCTCACTGTCGGCCATGCTTGCTGAAAAAGGAGGTGTAGCTCTATTGCAGTCCACTTAGATGATGTGGAACACTGTGATTGGATTGTAGACCTCCTATCAAATAAGTTTGTGCATTTGAGTCAGATGACAGTAATCATAGATTTAGACATCCTAGAAAAGTTATGTCCATTGGAATGGATGAGGGATCTGAATGTTTTCCTCACTGTAGGTGAGGGCAGTATCCTTATACGTCATCTTCCTGACAAATTTTAAACTGTAAAAATTGTTTCAGACTTTATTTTCACCCTGATTGTACCAAGCACAAAGGTGCTATTTGTAATGTTAGCCTATATCTCTATATCTTCAAAACATTTTTTTTTGCAGAGGGTCTTAAGAGCAACGCACTGACGTCAAAGGTCAACCAGCAAAAAGCTTAGAGGGCACTGTCAAAATGGTTCACCATGGCAAGAGACAGAGGGTGTCTAGAGGCTCCAAAGGCTGTCTGCAGTGTAAGCAGTATTGAAAAAGTTATATGTGGAGTTGCTGCTTCTAACTGTCCCCAATGTATTTCATATTCCAATGCTTTCAAAGCTTTCCAAAATACTCACTGTTTCAAAAACAGTTTATGTATCCTTAATATAATTTTTTAGATAACTTTGAAAAGATACCTTTTCATCTGGCACTGTTCTTTTAATACTGTCTCTGGAAATGTCCTAGAATGGACTACAGAAATATAAATTATTCTTATAGGTTGTAAACACTTATGCAAAGGACTACCAGGACTACAGACATAGTGACATAATATGATGGGTAGTTAAATCAAATTAGAATTTGAAAAGATCTCAGTCTCACCGTGTGCTCTAATGCTTTCTGCTATGGTAATATTTAGCTAACTTATTTGTGTGGTGTTGCTACTCAGATTTGCCTGAAGATGGATTATAGGACAATATTTATAAGTGTAACTATGTGTAAAAAATGCTGTGTCATGTTAATTGATGGGGCATGTAGCATAGACCAAGGGTGGGCAATAAGGTCCACAAAGGGCTGGTGTATTCTATTTATTGTACAATAAATACACAAGAATTTATTATGAATATTGTGTCTATTCCAGAGAGTCAGTGTGGCTGGAGGTTTTCATTACAACCATACAAGAGCACACCTGATATGACTAATCAACTATGTGAAGACTAAATCAGTTGAAAGTCAATTCTGGTTTGCTCCTGTTCAGTTGGAATGAAAACCTGCAGCCATACTGGCCCCCTGTAATAGACAATTTTACTGTGAATGTATGTTTTTACCTATTCTACCATAGCTGTTGTGCATTAGTATTTACAATACTAGATGTAGCAGATGTTGGTGTTTTAATTATAGCCTCACTGTAAATGTGTGCATCTAGGTCCAGTGTGAATGCAATTTTCCCATTTATGTGCAATCTGCATGGGGCCATGGACAAACCACATGTAACCCATAAATCAGTAGCAATCACACAGAGCATAAAAATGGGGCCCAGATGGGTATTATGCATATTGCCCAGTTGGGCCCACCCTTACACCCAGTGAAATCCTGAATAAAACCCACATGGGCAATTGGCATGGGGCCAACATGGAACCCATGGACAAACCCTCATACAACCGTTATTACAGCACATGTGGTCACCATGTTGTATCCACATAAGACTTAAAGCTGGGACCGAGATGGGTCTTGCAGATGTTGCCCTGTTGGGGCCTACCTAGCACCAAGTGCAATCCTGCATGACATCCATGTTGCAGTTGACATGGGGCCAATATGGAACCCGTGGACAATCCCATATAGGGCATATTTTTCAGCCAATTTCATACACACATGGCCACACATACAAATGTTGGCTGGTATTAAGACAAGGCGGTGGGGTTACATTATGTAGGCTGTGTTTTATAGCTAAACCGAACTAATTAAACTAATAGGCTAGCAGCAAATTGTTGTGAACCAGCTGAAAATTAGCGGCAAAGGTAATGTAGGATTGAGTATAGACCAATGACTTATGTATTTTGGCATGCATTTGGTGGCATGCTGTTGTGTTTATTTGTCCTTCACATTACCATCAAAATGAATTTGATTTGGCAAGAAATAAAATTGAATATGTTATAAAAACTTATTGACTACAAAAACATACAAAATAAAGGTTTCTGCAGTAATATGCGTGCATAACCTGCATAAAGTACTTTGTGAGTATAATACCACCTAGTTTTCATTGTATATAGTTTTATTTTTCTGGGTACTCAAGGTTTGTCCTATTAAGTTAAAATCATAGCAATGATTTACTTACAGTGCAACACTTGGATTACTTGATGTTGCAGCTGTCTAAATTTGACTATAATGTCAACACTCAGTTTTCAGTGACTAAAACTAGACTAAAATACTGAGGGTTTTATTTGACTAAGATAAGACTAAAATGTCCAGACTTTTAGTCAACTAAAAAAAAATGAAATTAAAAAATAACTGACAAAATGAACACTAGAGGGAAGGTTTAATATGGAAAGACCCAAAGAAAAGAGAACATGTATCCAAGGTGTATGCGCTTATATATAGCTCAGACACAGTTGCCAATCCTCTACTAAGAAACACAAAACAATTCAATGGACAGTATGTGTGTAAATTCCGCAATCACATAGGTGGAGGTCCTTATCCATGTAAAAGGCCAGAACCTCTTCGAAGACATTATGATTATGCCATGGCAGCTATTCCCCAACTGCCTGTGAAGGGCAACGAAACATTGGATCATGCAGAAACCAACAGCAGATTACAGAAAATAATTCTATTGCAGAATTACAAGGCGGAACATTGTGCAAAGTCTTGTACCTTGTTTATTTCAAATGTGACAGGGTCAGAACTCAAATAGTGATAGTGGTAAAAAGTGCTGTGTAATAGTGCAGAGGCTTGCAAAGTTAGGAAGACCATTGTGTAGGAACATTCAGTTAAATATTTCATCAAAATGTGTTATGAAGTATCAGAAACCAGTGATGTGTATGCTGTTATCACAGTTTCTTTCAAAAGAAAATGTGTAATGGC
Source organism: Xyrauchen texanus (assembly GCF_025860055.1). Taxonomy (NCBI): domain Eukaryota; kingdom Metazoa; phylum Chordata; class Actinopteri; order Cypriniformes; family Catostomidae; genus Xyrauchen; species Xyrauchen texanus. The sequence goes on along the minus strand of NC_068294.1, from coordinate 4,165,703 downwards.
AAAGTTCCAGGACAAAACATTTGTCATCCCTCTACCAAATAATGTAGAAAGGACTGAATGGTATGTACAGTATAGCCTAATCAGGGAACAATAACATATGAACTCTTTTTACAACATCTTACAGGTGCTTTTTATGAGTAATGAAGTATTGAAAACATGTGCATCAATTTTAATACTTGAAATTTTCTCTTAATTATCATTAATATGTTACTGGTTTGATGAAATGTATACAATTTCATTCTTGAAGAAGAATTTACAATAACTATCCATACTTTTGCATAAGCATGCTTTATATATATATATATATATATATATATATATAGATATATATATATATATATATATATATATATATATATATATATATATATATATATATGCTATTACAATATTTATTGTTTAGTGAAATTAATGGATTGTAATTAGCAGTGCTAATGATTTTGCTTAGATGCCAAGAAATTAAACAATTAAAGACCCCCAAATGTACACTTAAGTGCCTTTGAACAACATAATTATAATAAAAGTATTTTGTACACACAGATGAAATACAGTACAGTACAAATACATTCAAAACTTATAGTTCTCCTCTCATAAATGGCACTTTGTCAAAAAATGTATTTTAAAAAGTAGCTTAATTCATAGAAAATTGTGTTGCAGATGAAATTCTCAACAGTAAATCAAATTAAAGTGTATTTTTCATAGCAATACAAATCACTTTTAAACATGCTGTACTGGACTATACAGTAAATGCAAATATATTCAAGATTAGATGAAAAGTAAATTTCTTGTGCAATGGGATATGTTACAGAATTGCATACAGTTCTTAAATGCATTTAAAATGCTTGTAGGGCTCTATGTTATCATAGATAATTATACATTATTAAAATCAATAGGACACTGATTAGAATCAATGTTAGCTTTATAATCCTTTAAATCAACAATCATCAAAGACAACCATCAATTATCAAAGATAATTATTAATTATTATAATTAATGGAACATTGATTAGACTTAACACTAGCTTATTGATCCTTCAAATTCAACATTCATCAAAGACAATTGTCAATTATCAAAATCAATAGAATATTAATAAGGATTAATATCACTGGGGCACAACCTTGGAATCAGGGACTAATAACCAGACAGTATAACAGTCTCAATATTAGATTGTTCTCTTAGGAAAATCAGCATCCGGAGAACATCAACATTCAAAAGGGAACAATGAAGGCTTGAATCCGAGCACGGGCATCCCCTGTCAGCCTTTGACACATGTGTATGCAAATCATACCAAAACACTTCTCTTTTAATTATAACAAATTTATTGAAAATATAATATCAATTAATAATCAATACAATGCAGTCAATAAACTTCCGACATTCAACTACAAACTAAACAGTGATGTGATTAGATATCGTAACCAAAATAAACCTATAACAAATGAGGAAGGTGTGAGTGAGGAGCACAAAATGGAGGATGTGAGTACATCATGCAAGCTTTCTGGCCAGAGAGTATGGCTGCGAATGTGGGCGGAGAGAGGCCGGTTAATGGTGTCTGCCCGTTTATCGCGTGCCTCCGCTTGTATGATAACTTGGGGACAAAGCTGGGCTTTATCACCAAGTTATCTACTAGCCAAATGTCTGTGAGGGGTCACGTGTGTGTGCGGTTAGTACGATAGAGAGAATAAAGTGGGGGTGCCGAAGCCAGTTTCGCGATTGCGGGAGAGAAAGCAGCTGTTAGTTTATCACTCAGAGATGCGGTGAACGGCTCATAACCCGTCCCGCAGTCTTTGGTCCTTTAATGGATAAACACAGTGTGCTCTTTTGTGATAACTGTTTGTTATAGTAATACCTTAAGTAATGTTAACAGCAAGCGGACTCGGTGGTCTGTAAACTGTACAAGCAATAACCTTGATACACAAGAATAACACACTATAATATTCTATCTCTGGCCAGACATAACCTCTTACTTGGATTGTGTGAGGAAGCAGGTAGAACGTGTGTTCATCCGTCCTTTATCTCTGACTTGGTTCCTCGCGGCTCGAGAGATGACGGAGGCCGTTTCCTCGCTCTGTCGGCGGGCGGTACAGCTGCTGATTCTCGGCAGGCTGGCGGAGAAATCGGCGACGTCGACTTGATTGAAGATGGAAGAGAAATCTTTTTCTTCACTTCTGCAGGCAAACGGATGAAGATGCGGAATGCTCGGCTGTCTCCTTCAGATCCGTTAGTGTTCGGCGAAACACAGAGTAATCTCAACTCATTCAGGCAAGATGGAGATTGTATGGTCACAGTTTCTAGTTGTACTTTACTTCCGTGTGCAACGATGAGATGTGTCTACATATGGCAAGCAAAGTCGCTGGAAGCAATGCTCAAAAGGACCTCTGAGGTATTTCTACTCCCAATGGCATCATGGTTGAGGGGCATTCTGTTGAGTGCCTCATCCAATAGAAGTTGAAAATTCGATCCTTTGGAATTTCATACAGTTGTAAAGTGAGCAAGGCTTCTTGGGATTTGTAGTCTGTTTTGTACTCCCTTTGTTTGATTTTGGCGGGGTTTTTATCAGTAAGATTTATGACTTTGTGTTTATGGGCCTCAATCAGGCTTTACGACTGTGTTTGGCCTGCCTTTGTCTTGTACCTGAATACATGAGGCCCAACAATGCTCTACAAATTATATAAAATTAAAGCAAAGTACAGATATTGTATGTCCTACACAGTAATTTAAGTATATTGTATTTAAAGTGCATCATAAGAAACAGTCCTGAAACTTTATTTCTTAAAAATGAACTAATGTGATATTCTCAGTTGGCTTTTAGTTTGTGTACTTTTATTTTGAAATTTCCTGTTAAGTTCCTGTTTCCTAGTCTTGTCATTTCCTGTTTTCCCTTCTTGTTCTGTGTCTGGGTTTCATTGGTTCATTGTTTTGATTCAGTTCTAGTTTGTTATTGGTTTTAGTTAATTGTCTTGTTATCTTGTTTTAGAGTTCTGTTTGTTTATTGGCCTTTGTTACTCATGTCTTGTGTATTTAAACCCTCATGTTTGCCTGTGTCATTTGTCAGGTATTGTATGTGTAACCTTGTTCTGCTATAGTTTAGTCTAGCATGTGTACATGTAACCTTGTTGTCAAGCCATAATTTAGTCCAGTCAGTATACATGTATTGTAGTTTTGGTCCAGTCCAGTCCAGTCCAGTCCAGTCTAGCCTTAGCCATAGTTATTTCATGTGTAGTCTAGTTTTGTCATTATTAGTTAGGTCCTTGGTTTCTTGTTTTGTTTACTTTCACACTGATAGTTAGGGATATTGGTTTAACGTTTTAAGCATAAACTGCACAAGGGTTCATCTTCACTTCGTCATTATCGTCTCTGCCTGTTTTGTCAACACCGCTACAACTTAAAAACATTTTAAAATGTATTAACTATAAATATAATTTTGGGTAACACACTTTAAAAGTTAATTTAATTGTAACTTTTTTTTTTCTTTTTTTTTTTAGTTAAAATTACAATCAATAATTTGTATAATATACTTAGTATATTAAATCAAATTGAGTGTACTTCTATAAAGCACTATAAAAAGATTATTTAGACATGATTATTAAAATGCACTTTAAAATAATACGTTTATATTGATATTATTACAAAGTGTAATTTTTAAAAATGTATTTAAGTGTCATTGAAGTACATTTAGTTTCAACTTAAATGTTATTTTAATGTATTAAAATGATATTGTTAATGTTTTTTAATGAGATTGGCAATTAATCACATTAACTGCAGTTCTTCAAAGCACATTAAAAAGGTTATTAGAACATTATGATTTAAAATGTACTTTAAAATAATATAATTAATTTGACATTATTATAAAGTGTCCTTTTCATAAAGTGTGCTTAAGGGTGATACAAAATATAGTCATTAAAGTGTATTCTCTTTAAGTACACATAAGTGTCCATTAAATTATTTTATATTATATTATTTGCAAGTTAAAAATATATATAATCGTACACTACAAGTACATTTTCAATGTAATTAATTGCACTATTTTTTTCACAAGTATATATATCCACAGTAAAAAGTGTCATATATCGACAGTAAGCATGAAGCCACTGCTCCAAAACCACCATAACAAAGCCAGACAACAATTTAAAAGTGCACATAGGGACAAGGATCTTACATTTTGGAGAAACGTCCTCTGGTCTAATAAAACAAAATTATGGTTTGGCCATAATGCAAATTGTTATGTTTGGAGGAAAAAGGGTGAGGCTTGCAAGCCAAAGAACACTATCCCAACCGTGAAGTATGGGGGTGACAGCATCATGTTGTGGGGTGCTTTGCTGCAGGAGTGACTGGTGCACTGCACAAAATAGATGGTATTATGAGGAAGGAAACTTATGCCGATATATTGAAGCAACATCTCAAGACATCAGCCAGGAAGCTCAGTCGCAAATGGGTCTTCCAAATGGAAAATGGCCCAAAGCATACCTCCTAAATTGTGGCAAAATGGCTTAAGGACAACAAAGTCAAGGTGCTAAAGAGACCATCACAAAGCCCTGACCTCAATCCGAACATTTGTGGGCAGAACTGAAAAAGTATGTGCAAGCAAGGAGGCCTACAAACCTGACACAGTTACACCAGTTCTGTCTGGAGGAATGAGCCAAAACGTCTAGGTTACGAATGTAACCTCCATTCCCCGATGGAGGGAACGAGACGTTGTGTCAGAGAAGAGACACTAGGGGTCTCTCTTGAGCCACCAAATATACCTCTGATCTATGAAAAAAGGCCAATGAGAAGTTGGCAGTCAGTATTTGCATACCCCGCCCCCGGACATACGGGTATAAAGGCGAGGCAAATACTAGAGTTCATTCAGGATTTTTCTGAGGAGCCGAAATGGTCCGGCCACTACAGTGGCTCGGCTCAGCGACGTGGCCGGGAAGGACACAACGTCTCGTTCCCTCCATCGGGGAACGGAGGTTACATTCGTAACCTAGACGTTCCCCTTCTGTCGCTCTCTCCATGTTGTGTCGGAGAAGCGACACTAGGGGTCCAATTTAAATCACGCCATGCGCTGAGCTGTGTACGTGGTCTGACACAGGAGCGGGCAGGTGTTTTTTACGTTCCAGATGACCAGCTGTATCAGACTACACGTACCCTTCCCCAATGCCCCACCAAAGTCGTCGGAATCCTTTTGGTTACCCTGACAGGGGAACAAGGCGACGCTTGCCAACCTGGGAACGGGCCAAGCCTGGCTGGGCCTCTTTTCTCTCTGTTTCTCGCATAGAGCAATAGACAGCCGGGGCCCTTACACGCACTGAGGGAAGGGGGTCTTACCCAATTTCCTATTCTTTCAGGGGGAACAGACCCTGCGGAGACCACCCCTACCCAGCTGGGGAGGTAAGGTGGTGAATACATCACATGTGTTTTTAGGCGACACGTGGAAGTGGCGCGGTGGTAGATCCAGCCTCAGCGAGGGGGAGTTGCTACACACGGCGACCAGAGGGCAGCCGAAACTTACCCAAGGAAAACGCGGGTCCGCTCGTAAGGGGACCGTATCGCGGAAAATACACACAGGGGGAGTCTGCGTAGGAGTCCTCACCCTGTGGAGCACCTATTCCAGTACAGGGTAGATTTGAGTACCCGCAGTGGATTGGGTCGGCAAGTTCCTCCGCCGAACTGCGGACCCATGAGGGCTAGGGAGGAATCGACCAGGGATTCGAGCTGAGTGGAATCTCCTGGGAAAAAAGACGCACAGTTTTACCTCAAGCGAGGGAAAGGGCGTATATGCAATTGATTCACCCGGTCAGCCCATCAGCGTGTTACCGAGTTCCACTGGCTCGGACCTGAGAAAACACGGGATGAAACCGACTCAACCCTGAGATTGTAGTATCTCGTAAAGGTGTTGGGTGTCGCCCAACCCGCTGCTCTACAAATGTCTGCCAGGGAGGTACCCCTGGCCAGTGCCCACGAGGACGCAACACTCCTTGTCGAGTGAGCTCAGACCCGCAAATGGGGGACACGGCCTGAGTGTGATAAGCCAGTGAAATGGCATCTACTACCCAGTGGGAAAGCCTCTGTTTGGAGACAGCGTTTCCTTTCCGCTGTCTCCCAAAGCATACAAAGAGCTGCTCAGAGTGTCTAAAGCTCTGTGTGCGGTCCATATAGGTACGCAAATCACGTACTGGACACAGCAACGACGGGGCTGGGTCTGCCTCCTCCCGGGGCAGCGCTTGCAGGTTCACTACCTGGTCTCTGAAAGGCGTGGCAAGAACCTTGGGCACGTAGCCCAGTTGCGGTCTTAGGATCACATGAGTGTCTGCCGGACCGAACTCCAGGCAAGTGTCACTGACAGAGAACGCTTGCAAGTCCCCGACCCTCTTGATGGAGGCGAGCGTGATCAGCAGGGCGGTCTTGAGAGAGAGGGCCCTGAGTCCAACTGATTCTAGCGGCTCAAAAGGAGGTATCTGGAGGCCCGCAAGGACTACTGAGGGGTCCCAGGAGGGGAACAGGCTTGGCCGTGAGGGATTTAACCTCCGGGCGCCTCTTAGGAACCTGATGATTAAGTCATGCTTACCAAGGGACTTGCCGTCTACTGCATCGTGGTGGGCCGCAATAGCAGCAACATACACCTTCAAGGTGGACGGGGACAGCCTCCCCTCCAACCTTTCCTGCAGGAATAGGAGCACTGACCTAACTGCGCACCTCTGTGGGTCTTCAGCCCGGGAAGAACACCAATTTGCGAATAAGCGCCACTTCAGGGCGTAGAGCTGCCTGGTGGAAGGGGCTCTGGCTTGGTTGATCGTGTCTACGACAGTGGGTGGTAGGCCAGCTAGATCTTCCGCGTCCCGTCCAGGGACCAGACGTGGAGTTTCCAGAGGTCTGGATGCGGATGCCAGAGCGTGCCCTGCCCCTGAGATAGAAGGTCCTTCCTCAGGGGAATTCGCCAGGGAGGGGCTGTAGCGAGGAGTACAAGGTCCGAGAACCAGGCCCGGGTGGGCCAGTATGGAGCCACTAGTGTGACTTGCTCCTCGTCCTCCCTGACCTTGCACAGCACCTGTGCAAGAAGGCTCACTGGGGGAAATGCGTACTTGCGCAACCCCGTGGGCCAGCTGTGTGCCAGCGAGTCTGCCCCGAGGGGGCCTCTGTTCGGCCATACCAGAGCGGGCAGTGGGAGGTCTCTCGGGAGGCAAGCATGTCTACCTGGGCCTTGCCGAATCGTTCCCAAATCAGCTGAACCGACTGGGGGTGAAGCCTCCACTCTCCACTGGGCAAGCGTTGTCTTGACAGCGCGTCCGCTACCACATTGAGTTTGCCGGGGATGTGAGTGGCACGCAGCGACCTGAGGCGAGTTGTGACATGTGGCGGTAGCGTACGCCGCCATGGCGATTTATGTACGCTACTGCAGTGGTGCTGTCTGACCTGATTATGACATGTTTGTCTCGAATTAACGGAACTGTCGTAGGGCAAAGAAAACAGTCAACAACTCTAGGCAATTGATATGCCAGCGCAGCGGGGCCCCTCTCCAAAGGCCCGCAGCTGCGTGCCCGTTGCAAACGGCGCCCCAACCCGATCTGGATGCGTCGGTAGTGACCAGGACGCGTCGGGACACCTGCTGCAGGGGCACCCATGCCCGTAGAAAGCAGAGGTCTGTCCAGGGTTTGGGTGTTTGGCGGCATGCGGGGGTGATTATCACACGGTGCGTGCCGTGGCGCCATGCTCATCTCAGGACTCGAGTCTGAAGCCAGTGCTGAAGCGGTCTCATATGCATCAACCCCAGCGGCGTGACTGCAGTGGAGGATGCTATATGCCCCAGGAGCCTCTGGAAGAGTTTTAGAGGGACCGTTGTGCCTGGCTTGAACTTTGCGAGGCATTTCAGCACCGACTGTGCACGCTCGTTGGTGAGACGTGTGGACATTGAGACTGAGTCTAACTCCATGCTGAGAAAGGTGATGCTGTGAACCGGAGTGAGCTTGCTCTTTTCTCGGTTGACCTGAAGCCCCAAGCGGCTGAGGTGTTTGAGCACCTGGTCTCTGTGAACGCATAGTAACTCTCGGGAGTGGGCCAGTATGAGCCAGTCGTCGAGGTAGTTGAGTATGCGGATGCCGGCTTCTCGGAGCGGGGCAAGAGCTGCCTCTGCGAGTTTCGTGAAGACGCGAGGGGACAGAGACATGCCAAAGGGGAGGACTTTGTACTGAAACGCCTGGCTGTCGAACGTGAACCGTAGGAAGGGAGAATTGAGATGTGGAAGTACGCGTCCTTCAGGTCTACCGCTGCGAACCAATCTAGGTGCCGGACGCTTGTTAAGATAGACTTTAGCGTGAGCATTTTGAATGGGAGTTTGAGCAGTGCTCGGTTTAAAACTCGCAGGTCCAAGATTGGTCGTAAGCCACCGCCTTTCTTGGGTACAACGAAGTAAGGGCTGAAGAAACCCTTCTTCATTTCGGTTGGAGGGACAGGCTCGATTGCGTCTTTGAGTAGAAGAGTAGCGATCTCCGCATGCAGGGATTGGGCATGTTCGCCGTGCACTGCGGTAAAGCGGACGCCTGCGAAGGGGGGCGGGGGCCTGGCAAACTGAATTGCGTAACCGAGTCGGATGGTCTGGCCAGCCAGCATGACGTGTTGGGAAGTGAAAGCCACGCATCTAATCTCTGTGCTAGGGTCACCAAGGGGACGAGTATTTTTGACGTACCCGGCGGAGCTTCGCAGCATGGCGGAGCAGGTAAAGTGCCGTCGGGAGGCAAGGCAGGGGGCGGGTTAGTGACTGAGTAGGAGGTCTTATGGTGGCATCCTCTGGACTCGTCAGAACCGGCCGGCCGGGGGTCAGTCGTGGGGATGAAGGCAGACCTGTGGCCGCGTCCAGCGTGCCGGGACTGTTGAGATCTGGGGGCAGAGTGCCGTGAGAACGGCATTTGCGGGCCAGATGACCCAGAGGCAAAGGAAATAGCTATTTTATTGAGAATTTGGGTACCGCTGCCCCGGTTAAGGGGAGCGGCAAATGAAATGTATTTAAAACAAAATTCTCCTCCCGGCCCTCCACCGGGGTACGGAGCGGTCTTACCATCTCCGGAGCTAACGTCTTGGGGTCTGGGTCGTCCGTCTCAGGAGCGCCTGGGACCTTCCGGGTCCTCGAGGGGGTCCGTGAGACGGGGGGCGTCGACTTCCTGCGGGGCGCTCGACACGTGGGCTGAGAGCTGGGCCCAGGCTGAGGCGGAGCAGCTTGTTTCTTCGCAGGGGGATGCCCTCGGCGGCAGACTTGCGGCGGGGCAGGATCTGGGAGATCGCCTCTGTCTGTTTCCTCACTGCTGAGAACTGCTGGGTAACGTCCTCGATGGTGTCGCCGAAGAGGCCGAACTGGGAGACTGGGGCGTCGAGAAAGCGAGTCTTGTCGGTCTCACGCATCTCGACCAAGTTCAGCCACAGGTGTCGTTCCTGGACCACGAGGGTGGCCATTGCCTGCACGAGTGACTGCGCCGTGACCTTCGTGGCTCTGAGGGTGGGGTCGGTCGCTGAGCACAGTTCCTGCAGCACATCGGGATCAGGGCTACCCACGTGCAATTCTTTGAGCGCCTTGGCCTGGTGGACTTGCAGGAGGGCCATGGCGTGCAGGGCGGAAGCGGCCTGTCCAGCGGCGCTGTAGGCCTTCGCTGTCAGCGAGGATGTTGTCCTACAGGCCTTGGAGGGGAGTACAGGGCGACCCCGCCAGGTGGTAGGGTTTCCGGGGCATAGGTGAAGCACAACAGCCCTATCCACCGGGGGAATCGCCGTGTATCCGTGGACCGCTCCGCCGTCGAGGGTAGCGAGAGCGGATGAGCGAGTGGCTTTGCGAGAGGTGAAAGGCGCTCTCCACAGCGACGTCAGCTCATCATGCACTTCCGGGAAGAACGGGACTGGGGGGCATGGCCGTGGGCAGCGCCCAGACCCCAGGAACCAGTCATCCAACCGCGATGGCTGTGGGGAGGATGGAGGGTTCCAATCCAAGCCCACGCTGGCGGTGGCCCGGGAAAGCATGTCGGACATCTGAGCGTCAGCCTGAGCCTGGGGGTGCTGGCCCGAAGGCGGCAGCCCAGGGGAGTCATCCGCGTCAGATGCCGCGCTCTCCAATGCAGCGGCGAGCTCATCCGTTTCGAGCTCTAGAGGATAGGCAGGCTGGCTGTGAGGCGAGCCGCTGTTGCCTCCAGCCCGGACGGGAGTTAACGAGCGTGCTGGGGAACAGGTGGTCCGCGGGTCTCTGGTACCCGACGGAGCCGCACCCGCTGCCGCCCCCAAATCGCCTCCAGCGCCACTCGCACCATCCTCAATCCCGTGGGAAGAAGGAGCAATGCGAGGTGCGGCTGCAGTGGCTTGTTCTCGGTTGAAAACAAGTCGCGACCGCAACGTTGTCATGGTCATGCTCTCACAGTGAGAACATGAACCATCCACAAACACAGCCTCGGTGTGATCGCTACCCAGACACACGAGACAACGCCTGTGGCCGTCTGAAACGGAGAGCACTCTACCGCATCCAGGAAGTACACAGCGGCGGAATGGCATCTTTATAAAGTCGCGTCCTGAAAAGGACGTTCACGCTCGCTGTGTTTGCTCTTTTAGAGGAAATTACTCTTTTAAATAAAATCACTCTTTTAAGAAACTCTTTCGAGTTTTTATCTGCGCTGTCGAAGCGCCCAGGGGCAACAATGCACAGCCGTGCACAGGATAGGAGAAAGCCGCTGTTATGCGCCATCAAATCCAACAGCATGCAGATCGTCAGAGGAATACACGGGTGTGTGTAACTCGTAGCAGACAGCATACAAGACCATCGGCTCCGAAGCAAATTTCTCAATGAACTCTAGTATTTGCCTCGCCTTTATGTCCGGGGGTGGGGTATGCAAATACTGACTGCCAACTTCTCATTGGCCTTCTCATTGGCCTTCTGTAAAATGGAGATATTACAGAAATGCATGGTATGTTGACATGACCTTCTTTTTGAGAATAAGACCTATAATCAAAGTCAAAATTAATTGTTCCCTATCTGTCACTCACTCGACATTGTGTCGATGTAGTGACACTAGGGGTCACTCTTGGGAGCCCGAGACACCTCTGATACAAGGCCAATGGGACTTTCCAAGTGCTATTTACATGTTGCCACTCATTCAGATTTTCTCTTCGGAGCCAAGCGGTCGATGATTCAGTGAGCTGAATTTCATACGGCTTCCATTTCACCTCTGCTGGATCCTTATGGCGCATTACAACAGCTTTCTCCCCTCTCTGCACGGGTGCAATGTGGAGAAAGAGTATTTTTCACCTGAAAGAGCGGCACACATTGGCACGTCTTTTTAAAGACACGTCTTTTTAAAGATGTCCTTCTGGTTGTGTGTTATTCAGTCATTATTTCTAGGCTTCATACGGCCACGATCGCTGTCTTTCATGCCTGGGTGCTGCCCATGCTGAGACATCTTTTGTGGATGCATCATGTCCTCATTGTGAGGACATGACCATGGCAACGTTGCAGTCATTGCTTGCTTTCGTAAGAAAGCACCCCACCCCAGCAGTTCCCTGCCTTGGTCCTTCTACCCACGGGTATGAGGCCAGCGCTGCTAGAACTGGGCGCAATTTGGGGACCACAATGGGACCTCCTCTGCCGGGTAAATCCCCACAGACTTCCCATTCCCATTCAGAGTTTGCTCTGGTTAGGCTCACGGATGAGTGTGCCTGCTCCTCTCAGGGTGAGTTCGACCTCTTGTTCAGTGCCCGCATCGGTGTGCTCGTCCAGTCAGAATCAGAAACCTCCACTGGGCTTGCACCTTCGGGTGTGGTCATTCAGTCACAGGCAGACGTGGAAATGACGGACATGCTTTCCCGGGCATCCGTGAGGTTTGGACTAGAGAGGAACCCTCCGCTCTCCCCTGAACCCTCGTGGCTCGACGATTGGTATCTGGGCTTGCGGCACTGCTCACAGCCACGCCCTTCCCCAGTGCCTTTCTTCCCGGAGGTGCATGAGGAGCTGACAAAGTCATGGGAGGCACCTTTTACTGCCCGGTCCCGATCTTTCGGCTCACCGACTCTCACTACCCTCGATGGTGGGGCAATCAGGGGTTATTCGGCGGTGCCACCTGGCACGGGTGCACAAAGCTCCCGTCCAGGGACTGTAGGCTTACATTGTCCCTGATGGCCAGGGACTACAGTGTCACTGGATAAGCTGCCTTCACCCTGCATGCCATGGCTCTCCTGCAAGTACACCAAGCCAAGACGCTGAAAGAGCTGCACGAGGGTAGTTCCACCCCAGGATTGATGCAGGAGCTGCGCTTGGCGACCGACCTCGCACATTTCGGTACTATCAATTTATTCTCTCTCTCTCTCTACTAACTAAACACACACACACAACCCCTCACAAACATTCCCACACACACATTTGGCTAGGAGATAACTTGGTGATAAAGCTCAGCTTTGTCCCCAAGTTATCATACAAGTGGAGACATGCAGTAGACGGGCAGACGCCTTTAACCGGCTTCTCTCCGCTGTGTTTTGGTTTGGTCCCATGAGCGAGAAAAGACAGCTGGTCGGGATGCCCAAGAGAACTATATCACCAATTCCAAAATCCGCCACTGTATGTGTTACTAGAAAGCATTTTTGAAAGTCTCCATTTTTTTACAACAGCAGTAGACCACATTGCAGCTGTTGCAGCTGCAGGATGTTATTTGTTTTTGGCACCATTCTGAGTAAACTCTATAAACTGTTGTGTGTGAAAATCAGGCGATCAGCAGTTACAGAAATACTCAAACCAGCCCATCTGGCACCAAAATATATGCATGATTTTATGCATTGCACTGCTGCCACACAATTGTCTGATTAGATAATCGCATGAATAAGTGGGTGTAAATGTGTACCTAATATAATTTGTTCAACTTGCTTTCATGAGACTGGCCTCTGATTGGATAAATCTTTCACCACTATTTGTATGTATAGGCTTACTGAGAAAGTCTACCGATGGAACTACTCAAGAGTGGAAAGCGATCAAAAATGATCTCTGTCTTCTTTTTTTTTTGCAGGCCCTGAGAGCTCACCACTATGCTAATATTAACATTCACACATAACTATCTGCACACACGCCATCATGAAACAGGAAGACAACCAGTTAACTTTTAAATGAATGCTAACACACACACAGATCCTCTCTCTATTTCGCTCTGTTTCTCCGTTTTCCTCTTTGTGATTAGAAAAGGCTGAAGGCTACTTCTGACTTTTTCTCCCACTGATGCTCTTTGAGTAAATGCTGTTTCCTTTAAAATCTCTTTCTCTATTAAGACATTTGAAACTTCACATTCTGACTGTCACTTCTCATAGACAGATATTCTCTGCCAAAATACAATTTGGGACTACACCAAATGAATGAACTTTCAGAATCCATCCACAGACTTTCAC